>NC_087354.1:49814471-50439471 GCF_030014295.1 Loxodonta africana | reverse complement strand
TCTATAATGGTTTTTTCTTTGTTTCATGTAACTATTCAACAGAAGTATCAGAATCTCCTGGAGGGCTTGTTAAATGCAGACTGCTGGGCCCTACCCGCAGTGTTTCTAATTCAGGATGGCTAGGGTGGGCCTGAGTCTGCATTTCTAACAAGTTCCTGAGTGATGCTGATGCATTACTGTTGGTCCAGGGACAACAGTTTGAGAACCACCTTCCAACAATCAGGGTCACCTGGGCTTCAAAGTCTCAAAGCTTTATTCAGTTAGAAATCTTTAGGTGGGAACAGGGTGACAGGAAAAACAGAAGAAAAAAGGTAACTTAAAAAAAAAAGCAAGGAGAGAAAGAAAACAGGAGAGACAAACATATCACATAAATAAGCATAAAGGAAAGAAAAAAGAAAACGTAATTGCAAGTACTAGAGGCATATTTAGGTCGCCCAAATAAGGTACAGATCTGTGTAAATACAATTTTGGGGGTTTCCCTGGTATTATTTAACGGTTTGTATTCCTCCAACCATTACACAACATGAAATTTTCACTAGTGTAATTTTCTGTTATCTGAACCTAGAATTCTAAGGTGACATTAACATTCAAGGTCCCTAAAAAGAAAATACATCTGGACACATCACCCAAAGGCCATGTGAAACTCTCAGTGGAAATGAGACTTTAAAGGCCACCTGTGATATTCTAAAGTTTTTATCAACAAAAGCGAACCCGGGAGCTGGGTTTTCATTCTTTCCCGTGATCACCTTGGTGACTACATGTGACCTCTACAGTAGGCAGAATGCATAATCCTTCAATAAATCTCCATCTCAATCAGAGGAGATGGCATTTAGGCCTTCAATAAATTAAATCCTGGTAGTACACATCGCCTGAACTGTATGTGTCACCTACAAAGAAGGGAGTTCTTAAGAGATCCCATGAAACTGACCACCTGACTGAAAGCTGAAGTGCATGTAGGTGCTATGAAAGGAACAATAGAAACAATCAGAATTCACTGAACTGCTACCATGAACCCACATGTTGAGAGGGGAATGGGCGGATTTCCCTTCCCTATCAATTTCTTCTTAGGTGCTGGCTGGAAGTTTAAATTTGTGAGATAAGATAAATAGGTAAACGCATGTTATAATGTAGAAACTATATCCTTATCCACTTTGGCCAGACTCCAAAAGGGTGGACCAGACCTTTCTTTATTAAGCAGCAATAACATATTTGAAAAGAGTGACCATCGGCAGCCAGAACACATCCAATACCAGGGCACTATAACAGGTGAGATTTATAATTTAAACTAAGATTCTTTCTTTTCAAGTTCTTGACTTCTTTTAGGCCCTAACAATATTTTCAAAATACTGAGGTCATGTGAAGTCACAGACTGCATACACACAGCAGATGTCAACCAAACACATCAGTAGAGTGAGAGAACATACATTAGATCCATGCCGGCCAAGAACTTCCCATTCACCACTGGTAATTGCTATTTCCTCTTTGACAGGACACTTGAAATCACCTAAAGGTAAATACAGTTATAATTCAGTACTTTTTATCAGACTATAAGCAAATCTAACAATGAAAAATAGTATTCTATCCTCTTTTTTCTAAAAAGCTGCATTAAAAAGCCTATGCTTGGGGCAGGGCTTCAAACCTCTTCGTTCTGGTTTGAACCCCTGTTGAGAATTTGCATTTCCACCCCAGATACACTGAATCAGAATCTACAGTTTAACAAAATCCCCACGTGATTCTTACATATAATAAATTTTGAAACCCACTGCTCTATTAGTGGTTCTCAGAATTGGTCCCTAACCAGCGGCACTAGCATCACTAGCATCACCTGGGAGCTTGTTGGAAATGCAGATCCTCAGCAGGGGTTCGAACTGGAACAAACAGGTTTGAAGCCCTAGTTTGTGGTGATGAAAACATTTTGGAACCAGAGAGAGGTGCTGGTTGTACAACACTGTAAATGTTCTAAATGCCATTGAAACGTTCACTTAAAAATGGTTAATTTTAGGTTACATGAATTTTACCTCAGTTAAAAAAAATCCAAGTTATGAATCCACAATACTGCTAAATTCAACTGTGTGGATCATAACAAATAATGGATACCATTTCAAAGAATGGGAATTCCACAACACTTAATTGTGCTCATGAGGAGCCTGTACATAGACCAAGAAGAAGTCGTTCAAACAGAACAAGGGGATACTGCATGGTTTAAAGTCAGGAAAGGTGTGCATCAGCATTGTATCCTTTCACCATACTTATTCAATATATTTGCTATGGAATCAATGCAATGGCAACAGGTTTTTTTTTTTTATGCTGAGCAAATAATCAGAAAAGCTGGGCTATATGAAGAAGGACACAGCATCAGGAATGGAGTAAAACTCATTAACAACCCGTGATATGCAGATAACACAACCTTGCCTGCTGAAAGTGAAGAGGACTTGAAGCACTTACTACTGAAGATCAAAGGCTACAGCCTTCAGCATGGACTGCATCTCAACATAAAGAAAACAAAAAATCCTCATAACTGAACCAATAAGCAACATTGTGATAAACAGAGAAAAGACTGAAGTTGTCAAGGATTTCATTTTACTTGGATTCACAATCAATGCCCATGGACACAGCAGTCAAGAAATTAAACATACTGCATTGGGCAAATCTGCTTCAAAAGATCTCTTTAGAGTGTTAAAAAGCAAAGATGTAACTTCGAGGACTAAGGTGTACCTGACTGAAGACATGGTATTTTTAATCACCTCATATGAATGCGAAAGCTGGACAATAAATACGGAAGACTGAAGAATTAATGCCTTTGAATTATGGTGTTGGCGAAGAATATTCAATATACCATGGACTGCCCGAAGAACGAACAAATGTGTCTTGGAAGATGTACAGTCAGAATGCTCCTTAGAAGCAAGGATGGCAAGACTTGGTCTCACGTACTTTGGAGATGTTATCAGAAGGGAACAGTCCCTGCAGAAGGACATCATGCTTGGTAAAGTGGAGAGTCAATGACAAAAAGGAAGACCCTCAGTGAGATGGACTGACAGAGTGGCTGCAACAATGGGCTCAAGCGTAACGACTGTGAGGACGGCACAGGACCTGGCAGTGTTTCATTCTGTTGTACACAGATCACTATGAGTCAGAACCAACTTGACGGCACCTAACAACACTCGAATACTTTGGATTAATGAGTGGAATGATCCATGTATATAACAGTAAAAAGCAAAACAGATTCTTCCATCAAAGCCAAAAGAGAATTAAACACTTGAATTCCTCAAATTCTGGTTAGCCAAACAAGAAAATATGATGAGTTGACAACCTTTTCTAGAAATGCAACTAAGTCCTTTAAAAGCCACAGAAGAAAAATTTTAATAGAATTGTTCTTAATATTCCAAAAAATATACCAGGTAAGTTTTTACTATAGTAAATACCAATATGCCTGCCCTCTTTGTCTTTCTGAGCTTCTGTCTTGGTACTGAAGCTCTATCAGTGGCCTAAGGAAGAGGTGAGAAAATGAAAATTATCCTCTTTTTCCCAGTTGCTGGTATCTATCTACGGTGCAGGAGTGACAGTTGAGGACAGGCTTACAGTGAGATGGTATAGGGTTTTAACCAGGGGTCCATACTTAGCTTGGTTTTTTTTTTAAGATATAAAAAATTAACATAGTACTTTAAACTTTATGATCAGAAAACATTATTTCACATATATGCTAACGATATTTAATTGTTTCACATTATAGCAACTTGAGCAAGAGGAGCGAGGAAGAAAATGAAGTGGATATCAAAGAAAAGGGGAAAGGCTTGGAGCAAAAAAAGACTAAGGAAGAAGGAGGGAGAAGGAAAGAAGAGGCAGACAGAGGGGCCCAGAGACTGACAAAATGGGGACCAGAGCATTGGCGTTCCTGCAATGTTAACTGAGGCTCTTCTTATACTCTTCAACTGGGGTATAAAATTTTAAGTTAACATCTTTTAATTACTGTCCCTAAAATGTCACTTTAGTTACTCAGCTACTACTCACAGCTCCTTGACCAGTTTTCATCACTAACCTTCCTAGAATTCCTTAAGTGGATTTAACTTCCAAACAACTGAGGAGCTGGTAAGGGCAATTTCATACTGAAAGCCAAGTTAAGCTAAAGGCTGTAAGGGATGAAATTCCCCATCTTGGCTATATAAGAACTTGCCTGCCTTAAAAAATTAGGCTAAGAGAAAGGAGCAGAATCACAGACAATATTTACTAGTTCCAAGATGTACCTCCCCATTTCCCAAGTCAGAATGATATTTAAAAGGCCACACTGAGTCTGTAAGTTATAAATGGCAGTATACTGCCATTTATAACAAGCATCTAACGTAACTTACCATAAAGTGCCTACTATTTCGAAACAAACTGTATCATTAAGGTAGAAAACTATAACTCAACTTTAAAAAAAAAAAGCCCAAAGTACTTGATGTACCATTTCACTTTTTCTAGCCTTACGCACCCATTCTGTAAAAATTCACTATTTTTAAAAGAGAAATTAACTTCAGCTGACACAATATGCAATTTCACCTTGGGCAACATAAGTATATCAATCTGAAGGGCTGTAACTATAAATTAACTTAAGTACAGATACAGACAGTATTTTAAAAAATCTAGTATATAAAAATATTTAATAAGCATATATGTAACATTTAAAAAATTTTTTTAAATATAAAAATATGGGCTCACTTTAAACAAATTAAAAATCAGTCAAAGAAAAAGCAGAAAGTAAAAGTAAGTAATCCCACTACTCAGAGGTTACTCACTATTAATAGTTTATTGGATATACGTCAAGAACTCTGTCCTATGTTTTCACACATGGCATGTATTCATATTTTATGTATCTAAGTTTAATGAAGCAAGTACTAATGCTTACAAAATATACAAAAGACGCATGACATTACTCTGTCCCACCCCACCATTTTTTCTTTTTTAAATAAGAAAGAATTTCTTACTTGGGGCAGGCAGTCCTCCACTGGATCGCTTATATTTGCTCTCCTTTAAAATGGATGTGATTTTATATAAATGACGGAAACCTGTTTTGCATTCAGAGGCAAAAATAAACTCGATTTCATCTTCATGACTTTGGGGAAAAACATGGAAGATGTCGTGAATCTGTAAAATGAATAGCTTAATTTACTATACACATTAACAAAAAATACTACATAAAAAATTCAATTAAGCTAAGCAAGAATTACCTGATAAGTGTACTCAGAAATATAAATCACTGTCAGTGCCAGGGTTCATGGTGTATTTATAACACAGATTTTGCCTGGACCTTTCGGATTTATCTTATTTTAGCCAAAGATTTCATCATTGAGAATTAAGTGTTTTCAAATGGAAAAAAAAAAAAAAAAAAACCAAAAGCTTTTTCTTATTCTCTGTAATCCTTTGAAATGCGGTGTAAAGTTTACTTAATGATATAAATTATAGATATGATGAGAAAAAATTCTTTTAAATTTTCTTTTCAAAAGAGAAATAATCTCTCTGGAATATGTCATTCTCAGATGGAATGATCATCTGTTTCGGGTGAATGACATTCAACTAGTGAATGAGCCGGCTTTATTTTGTATCTTAAATCTTTTCTAGTAAATTGGAAAATGCAGAATTCAATCCAAAACTGGTCTATTTTGGTATACAGTTTGTCAACTTAAAAGTGAAAAGACTTTTCTAGACAGGACCCTTGAAGTTCTCTCAGGAGCACTGATGACGAGGCTATGGATTCAGTATCTGAAACGTCCAGCAACAATGGCAAATCTGCACCGAGAATCTACTTTCTAGCTACACATCCTTACACTCTTGGACCATCGTTCTGACTTGAGATGCTCAAACTAAGAAAATAACATTCACAGTTCCCCTAAATGTAAAAAAATATATATACACACACACATAGATATATAGGTAGTTGGCTGTGAAATTTAATTTGCTTGACTATTCTGAGAAAACATTTAACCAAGCACAGGAAAAACGTATGTACATTTATCCAGACGTCTGTTGTTTCTTCATAAATAATCAGCGGTGTCACCGAGTCAGGCACAGACTCGACAAGGCCCTGTCTTTCCATGGCATCATCTTCTACCGGGACAAACAGCTCAGGTGAGATCAACACTATCTGGAGGCGGGTCTGTGAGCGATCTAGTAGGATGGACCATGCACTGTTCAAACAGAAGAGAAGCACCAGAAATCAAGCAAAGTCTCAGAAAATGAACAATACTCTTCTACTCTCTCCCCTGACACAACCACAATGAAAGAACTGCTTTAGTATATGTTAGATGATAAATTACAAATGGTTAAGTAAAGATACTCTACACTTATTTTTAAAAGTTCTTTGAAAAGTTTTTAAAAAGTGGTTTTCTTTAAATTTCCAAAACCACAGGTGGGCTGTGAAATTGTTTTCTCCCTTTATAATCACTAAATGTCAGTCTCATGGAACTCTTGTCATCTACGTTAGACACAGGAGCCATACGTAATCATCTGTGTCACGTAAGGCTCTGCAAATACTTCTCCTCAAATTATACAATAAAACACACACACACTTACGTATAAAACTTAAAGTCATAAAACTTAACCACAAATAACAATGAAACCATGACTGGCTAAGTAAGAGACATATGAAAATGCTATGCTTATAGGATTACGAACCCACAAATCTCAGTTCAGGAAAATCCCATGTGCAGAAACAACACACTGCAAGTTTACACGCGAAGGCAGCTCCAGGTGTAGGACAAACTAATAGCAAAGTCATTTCTAAAGGTCTGGATCCTAAATCAGATGTAAAGAAGCGACAATTTAACATACGCACTATTTTCCCTCTGGAGTCCATCCAGCTCTGGCAATATATTCAACTCCTTCGAACAGAATCTCAAAAGGCTGAATTAGTTCCTTATCTATGACATCTAAAATCTATTAAAAAAGAAAAAAGAATCTAGTTATAGAAAACTTAAATAACTAGGCTCACTAGTCTACTTAAACTGTAATCTTTAATAGATACTGTTTCAGACTTAGGTATCTTTCAGTCACATATGGTAAAAGCGAAATCAGCAGTTAAGTTGTGAGTTACCTACACGGGTGCCCTTAGGCCTAAAAAAGTTCTAACCACAAGAACGAGCACAGTCTAAATGTCTCTTTCATGAGTTATACTAACAGAACCTGAGAGTAACTGGTAAAACTAAGTTTTCATCACTTTAGAATCTAAGAAAAATATTAGGGTTTAGTTCCCTGTATTTTAGCCTAAAACATATTTGTGTAATAGAGTAATGAAATGGCCCTTGGTAAGCACACTTTTTTTCTTCTGAAGTCTAGCAGAGAAGACTGCTTTTTATGCAGCTTATAAACATCTGACTGTCCCAACGGAAAGCAGCAGTACAAGAGAGATGTGGGCTATTTAATCTACCACAGGCATCTGCCCAACACAGAAGGTAATTCACCAGCCAATAACCTACAGTACTATTTTTTTTTCACACTGACCTGGTGAATTAATAAAGGCAAAGATGGAAGAACTACTGAAAGGAGTGGTAAATATGCACATCCCCATATTCCTATCATGGGGACATGCCGGAAATGTTCAAAGTAGAAATTTAGGTCAACCTGAAATCATGATCCACAGGTGCCTCAGTAAATTCAACAACTCCAAAAAACAAAAAAAGCATATCTAAGACCCCCAACTAGACTGACTAGTCAAAGGACATAAAAAGGCAACACGACATTTTATGCTTACCCTTCCTTCAGCATCAATCATTATTTCCGACATCTTAAAAGTGACTTTTGGATTTGGTGTGCCTTTATAAAGAGATATAAATGAATAGTAATGCATCTCCAAAATTACTCAAATGATTTTATCCAATCACTCCCTTTTATTCTTAAGTCATGAATACCATATGTATCAGGGCTTTACTGAGCAAGACTCTCAGGTCATACTTTTAAATTCATACTTTTAAATATGGGTATCGAAAAAGGAGGCCAAGGCATATGGACACTAATGTTCACTGCAGCACTATTCACAATAGCCAAAAGGTGGAAACAACTGAAATGTCCATCAACTGATGAATGGATAAGGAAACACTGGTATATGCATACAATGGAATATTATTCAACCATAAACAAGAATGAAGTCCTCATGCATGCCACAACATGGTGAACCTCGAGGACATTATGCTGAGCAAAACTAGTCAGACACAAAAGGACAAACACTATGTGATATCGCTCATGTGAAATAAGTATATATATGGAAATCAAAAGTATTTTGTGGTTACCAGGGATGGTAGGGAGAGGGAAAGAAGAGTTTTTGCTTAGAGTGCACTGCAGATATGTTAAAGGTGGTTCGAAAGTTTGGACAAAGACTGAAAATGCATGCACAACTTGAAGAATGTGATCAATGTTGCTGAAGCGTACAATGTAGAAACTGAGGAAATGTTGTACGTGCTGTTTATGGTACAATAAATAAAAAGGAGGCTGAAAAACACCAAGAGTCAGCATGAAATAAAGATGGGAAACTGTGTATGATTTTTACAATTGCAGTGCTGTAAACAGCAAGATGGAAAAAAATTACTAATTTATTAAGAACATAATCCCTTAAAAATCGTCTCTTGCTAACAAAGGTTACTGCTTATTCATTCCTTGAAGTAAAAAGGGGTTAAGCCTGTAATTCAAAAATCAGAGTGACACTGAATGAACCCATCTTTATTAAGGCTGTAAATAACCACTCTGACTATACTTTGGATGACTGCAAACAGAATCTTGTACAGAAAGAAGAAAGGAGTGAATGTGAATGCCAGTGGATTACTGTACCTGTTTTAGGGTAGCGGAATGAATCTGCCCTCCTCGTTTCCAACATAGGGGATGTAACATGAATAATTTCCACCTCAGATTCATCATTTTCTTCATACAGAATTCTAAGAATTTTGCCACCACTGGGAGCTTAAAAAGAATTTAGATATTGAAGATTTAAAAGAATTATCTCAGAAAGTAATCATAAGTGACCATTCCCTGTAGCATTAATTTCCCAGGGTGAAAATATATTGTCTATAATCTGATACTCTCATGTATGAAGGTATCACTGGTCTTTGCAGTAGCAAAATGAGTTACTGCTAAGGCACTTTTTACTAGTTAAAAGTTATTCCTTTTGGAGGGCAAAAACTGAAGATTGCATGTATATATATATACATTTAGGACAGGGGAATAACTTTTGAAGGATTTCATTCTTCGCATACCTTAAAATGAATATATTCTTTGTTCAGAAAATTACATTGATAATATTTCTTATAAAAAAAGTAAATGCTATTTAAATAGAATCCAGTTGTTTTGAACAGTTTCTCTATTCATGCCAAAGTCTTGTTCTAACAAACAGAATTATGGCAAAACTTTTTGTACCTTAAAATAAAATGTCCAAATTTAAGCCATCTCTTAAAAATAAGTATTTTTCATGGTTATGAAGTACTCAGACTGCTATTTGCAACTCATTAGTGGGTCATGAAATCTATGAGTCATAACTAGTATTTTAAAAAATAAAACAGCAAAGAATATACAATATCAGATTGCATCACACATATGGATAAGCATTGCTTCATTAAATCTCTCAGATACGGACATATCTATGTTCCTGTGAAGTGCCGTTGAGTCAGTTTCGACTCATAGCGACCCCATGCACAACAGAACGAAACACGGCCCGGTCCTGCGCCATCATTACAATCGTTACGCTTGAGCTCATTGTTGCAGCAATGTGTCCATCCAACTCATTGAGGGTCTTCCTCTTTTCTGCTGATCCTGTATGTTACCAAGCATGATGTCCTTTCTCCAGGTCCTTCCTGACAACATGTCCAAAATATTTAAGATGCAGTCTTGCCATCATCCTTGCTTCTAAGGAACATTCTGGTTGTACTTCTTCCAAGACAGATTTGTTCGTTCTTTTGGCAATCCACGATATAGTCAATATTCACCAACACCACAATTCAAAGGTGTTAATTCTTCTTCAGTCTTCCTTATTCACTGTTCAGCTTTTACATGCATATGATGCGATTGAAAATACCATGGCTTGGGTCAGGTGCACCATAGTCTTCAAGGTGACATTTTTGCTTTTCTACATTTTAAAGATGTCCTGTGCAGCAGATTTGCCCAGTGCAATGCATCTTTCGATTTCTTGACTGCTGCTACCATGGGTGTTGGTCGTGGATCCAAGTAAAACGTGATCCTTGACAACTTCAATCTTTTCTCTGTTTATCGTGATGTTGGTCATTGGTCCAGCTGTGAGGATTTTTGTTTTCTTTATGTTGAGGTTTAATCCATACTGAAGGCTGTGGTCTTTGATCTTCATTAATAAGTGCTTCAAGTCTTTTTCACTTTCAGCAAGCAAGGTTGTGTCATCTGCATAACACAGGTTATTAACAAGTCTTCCTCTAATCCTGATGCCCCGTTCTTCTTCACATAGTCCAGCTTTTTGGATTATTTGCTTGGCATACAGATTGAATAGGTGTGGTGAACGGATACAACTCTGAATACTGGTGGCACAGCTTCCAGCATCACAGCAACACGCAAGTCCCCACAGTATGACAACCTGACAGACACATGCGGGGATATATCTATACCTGACAAATTTAACATATATATTACATGTATTGTATATTGGGCCACAAGGTAAAACAAATTTCTAATTGGATCATGGTCAAAAAGTTTGAAAGCCATTGCATTAGAGAGCTGTTTCTCAAGTTTCTTAAGCAGTGGAATAAATCCACCTAGAAGAAGGAATTTGTTCCCTTTTTTCTTACCCATTCACACACTAACTTGGCCATCTGCTCATGGAGACTTTCTAGCTCAACCATATGTTTTTATAGCAGTTCTTATTAAGGTGTGATATTTTTAGTTTTGTTACCAATGTTGCCACCAACATTACAAAGACCAGCTTCTAGGTGAAATACTGGCAAAGGAAGGTGGGGAGTCTAAGGCACTGAACCACAATGCAAATGTTTTCACTAGGATTCATTATAGTGGGATACAGTCTGTATATTCCAAATAACTACCGGTAGGAAACAATCTTCATCACTTTAGAATCTATTACGCAAGATTTAGAATCTTTAACCAATTGGTAGTAGAATCTCATAATACTGTAAATGATCTGTAATACGTTACATTGCACTCTTTTACCTAATTCAGCTTCTGGACACCACCAATAGCCAGAATATCTATCAAATTCTTCTTGAAGAACAAAAGTAGCAACTCCAGCCGATCTGGGATCCTCTTCCATGTTGGCTAGCTCTAGACAAACATAAAAGGGACATTACCACAGAAAGCTCTCTATCTTTTCATAGGTACAATGCAGAAAGTCTATTTAAAAAATTATATATTTATAATATTAAAATATTTATAATATTTTCTATAAAAAAAAAGTGCTATTTACGTAATAGAGTTCAGTTGCTTGAAGCGGTTTCTCTATCCATGTTAAAGTCTTGTTCTAACAAATACAATTACGGCAAAACTTTTTTTTGTTTATTTTGAGAGGTAGCTATAGTGTAATGGTGGACTGTGGGGTCAGAAGGAATGAGTTCAAATCTGAACACCATTTACCAACTCTTTGACCTTGGGCAAATCACTCAGTCCATTCTGCTGCCGTATTCTATTTGTAAATGGGGATAATAGCTGACCTTGTAAAGTTACTATGAGGAGTAAATGAGTTAATTCACATATAAAGCACTTAGAACACAGCCTAGGCCATAGTACATGTTCCATAAATGTTATTATTTTCCCATTTCACTAGAATCGTGGAAGAAAACAATGCATGTAAAGGGTCAAAGTGACTTACAATTCTCCTGTACAGAACAGTAAATCTTTAGACCTGGAACAGAACTGGTAGACCATATACCTCCTCCGCTCCTCCTCCCTCCCATTTCCCCAGAGCAGTTCAGCTTTCATCTGCTTTCACACTTTCATTTCCAGGAAAGAATTCGAAGAAAGGAAACTGCTTTTAAAAATCACAATCATTGAAGATTTTCTGACATGGGGAAATGTTTACAACACTTAAATGAAAAAATGCACTTTACTGAATGGAATATACACTGTGAATCCACTTATAAAAATACTATACACAGGTATTTCTCAAAAAGTGTTGGGATATAAACCAAGATGTTATCAGTGCTTATCTGCAGGTAGTGGGATCACAGGCAAGGTTTTTTTTTCCCCATTGTTGTATAATTTATAAATCTTCATTTGCCAAATGCATATACTTTTGTAATCACATCCCTATTAAGACAGACTATTTCCAGCCCCCTAGAATATTTTCTCATGCCCCTTCCCAGTCAATGTCCACTGCCAAAGAAGCAGTCATCTGATTTCTATCACCACAGGCTGGTTTTGCATATTCTAGAATTTTACATAAATGAAATCACAGAGTATATATTTTGTGTCTGGCTTATTTTTAATAATATTTTATTGAGTTTTCAGTGAAAGTTTGCACAGCAAGTTAGGTTCACACTGAACAATTATTACACATATTGTTCAGAGATGTCTGGCTTCTTCTGAGGTTTATTAACGTTGTTACATACACCAGTAGTTCATTCCTGGTTATTATGAAGTCCTACTCCATTGTAGAAGTATATCACACTCTTCTATCCATTCTCTTGTTAATGAGTATCTGGGCTGCTTCCCGTCTTTGGTATTATGAGTAAAGATGCCATGAGCATCCACATAAAAGGGTTTTTGTGGACATATGTTTTTATTTCTCTTGAATAAATATCAAGGAGGGGAAAAGCTGGGTAGTATGGTTAGTATATGTTTACAACAAACTGCCAGTTTCCTGAAATGGTTGTATTATATATTTGATGGTCTCAATCTTTTTCACTTTCGCCAGACCAGTAGGTGTGTAAACCCACTGCTGTTGGGTTGATTTTGACTCACAGCCACCCTATAGGACAGAGCAGAACTGCCCCATACAGTTTCCAAGGACCAGCTGGTGGATTCGGACTGACGACCTTTTGGTTAGCAGCCCTGGTGGCAGAGTGGTTAACAGCTATGGCTGCAAACTGCTACGGCTGTTTGAATCCACCAGCCACTCCTTGGAAACCCTATAAGGCAGTTCTACTCTGTCTGACAGGGTCACTATGAGTTGGAATTGACTCGACAGCAATGAGTTTGGTTTGGGTTTAGTACGTTTGTAGCATTGATTTTAATTTTACATGCAAGTTTTATTATTTTTTTGATTATCTGTGTTTTCTATATTGTACGAAATGAACGTACAGTACGAACCAATAATCCCTTACCCAAAAAGCTTGAGTCCATAAGTGTTTAGAATTCAGAGTTTTGAGGATTTTAGATATACTGTACATCTACCATATATTATGTAAGCTCTGCAGCAAGGTAATCAAATACCCTGTAATCAAATACATCAACATTCCTGCAGCAAACTTATGAATAGGCACACTAAGTAGGATTAGGATTATAAATATCCTGAGGTCAGGTCACGTCAGGTCAGATTTTGCCACGAACTGAGTTTTTGCACTAAGCTAATGAAAACCTTTCCGTTTTCAGAGCTTTTTGGGTTTTAGAATTAATGACAGAGCCAAAACCAGATATGAATTTAAAATGTAAAGATCATGCTGCTTGCTTCAATTTCAAAATGCACACAAAAGCAAATTAAATTTTAGAAATTTTTTCAGGAAAGTATGTTTGAAGACTTCTGCATTACCATTATGCACGTAGGTGAGCCTCCTCTCCTCTCTGGTTACGATGTTGGATATCCAGATGTCATTGCTATGTATAAATGCAATCCAGTCTGGATCAGCAGGGCATAATTTTGGGTCCATCCGTATGTTGGGACAACTAGTCTCCACTAAGTTCGGTCGTAAGGGTTGTTGCTAGAAAAATAAACATCATTCTAAGGCAAGTATTAAGGTGATGTATCACTCCACCTGCCAGCACCCTTCCTGTAAGAACGTCTAGGTAAATGCCAACCATGATAATGGTTCCCCAGAAAAACAGAGACTCTCATATGCCTTAACTTATAAGGAAGGACTAATTTTCTTTCCCTATGAATTAGAATGCTAAAGTTAACAGGAGAAGAAAGAAAGACATTATCACTTTATTGCCCAAAGCTGCTTAATGGGGTAATTATTATTAGATATTTTATCAAACATGTATTAAATATGTACTATATATTTAAAATTAATTTTACCAATTCAAAAGTTTGCCCATAAAAATATAATAAAAGCCAGAATCATCACAACTCTATAGAAATAGTAGTTCTAATAGCACATAAGAAATTGCAAGAAATACAACCATTTAAAATCCACCTTAATTTATTAGGATAAATTAAAACTTTTAAGGGAAAAATGGATTGTCTTGTGATAACATCATTTTCCAAAATCCCTGTCAGCATTTACACATAAAAAAGGGCATTAATGTCCTTTACTGTCTTCTTACAGTAGGTATATTTAACATTAAAAAAAAAACGCATACTAATACCATTAAAAAAATTATTATTTTTTATTGTAAGTGAAAGTTTACAGTTCAAGTTAATCTTCCATACAAAACTAAAAATTATTAATTCTAGACACTGGAAAGTAACATCCATTTTTTTTTATTACTACTAAATTTCTTATTTGTCAGGCAAACAAATTTTTGGTTTGCTTGTTAATTATTTTTCTGATTTGAGTGCAAAAAAATCTTTAGGATCCAAAAAAGATTTAATGAGCAGTACAATCAAACTTAGAAGTCCCTGGGTGGCATAAATGGTTAGGTGCTCAACTAGCAGCTGGAAGGCTGGCAGTTTGAACCCACCCAGAGGAGCCTTAGAAGACAGGCCTGGCAATTTGCTTCCGAAAGGTCAGAGCCTTGAAAACCCTATGGAGCAGTTCTACTCCACACACATGGGGTCGCCATGAGTCAGAATCGACTCGACAGCAACTAACAACTCACTCAAACTTACGGTAAATCCTTGTGGCCCTCCATCTTTTACATGATAAATTCCACTACCGGCTTGAAACAGAAATGTTCCGCTTCCTTGGTGATAATCATAAGAAGCAATTCCAACTGTTCCAATGCGTTTTCTTTCTCTTAATAGCTCTTCTTCTCGAGAATACATCCCATAGTCCAGTGTTGCCTAATGCAAAGGAAAGAGCAGTCAGCTACCACAGGCTTCTGAAAACTTGTGAGGTTAAAAAGAGAGACAACCACAGAATCCTGCTAAAAGCCCACCTAGTTATATACATTTCTTTTCGTGTCATGTTTATTAGTGTTTAATTACATACATGCACATCTGCATATGTATGTTAGGCTCCACTACGAAAAAAGCAAATTCATGGAACAGATTTTCATGAACTTTTATTAATTCTGACCCTTTTGTTTTAACTGTCTCTTAAGACTGTTTCCGTCAAAGCCAAATGTAGTTCTGAGTATGTGATTATGTTTGAATATCTTCCCTCTTTTTCTCCCTAACCGTCACCAGGCTGGATCTGTACCTAATATGTCTTAGTGCTTTATAATCAGAACACAAGAAATTTCAGAGCTAAGAAATTATCCTTCACGACAGAACTCAGTATTTATTTTTTTCTAGAACCATTATTTTTTAAAATTTTCATTGTGCTTTAAGTGAAAGTTTACAAATCAAGTCAGTCTCTCATTCAAAAATTCATATATACCTTGCTATATACTTCTAGTTGCTCTCCCCCAATGAATGACACAGCACACTCCTTCTCTCCACCCTCTTTCATGTCCATTCAGTCAGCTTCTGTCCCCCTCTGCCTTCTCATCTCCCCTCTGGACAGGAGCTGCCCACATAGTCTCATGTGTCTACTCAATCCAAGCTCACTCTTCACCAGTATCATTTTCTACCTTATAGTCCAGTCTGAAGAGTTGGCTGTGGGAATGGTTCCTGTCTTGGGCTAACAGAAAGTCTGGGGACCATGACCTCCGAGGTCCTTAGAGAACTCTGTATTTATAACATTGTGATTACAAAATTTATTATTTGAAAGAATAAACAAGCAAGATGGTAAAAAAGAACCCTGAAAAAGATCAACTGCAAGGAATATGGCTAGAGTTATCAGATACTAAAAAATTAAAATTTTTATAATAAATAACTTTTGACACATGAATAAAGAGAAAAACCAACAGAACAGCAGATCCAAAATGGAAAACTAAATACAGAAACTAGTAAGGAAAGGGTGATGGGGAAAAGATGGGACTTTTTAAATCAGTAAAAGATAAAACTGGGTTTACTTCTCACACATTCCAAGTGGATCAGAGATACAAATGTTAAAAATGAAACCAACCTCTGCTTCCAACCAAGATGGAAGAACAGGAACTGGAAGACTTCCTGAGTTAAGGAGATACAGGTGAGCACGCAAGGAGACAAAGACAGCTAGGGTGTGCAGAACAAAGTAATGATGAGGAAAGAACTACACCAAGAGCAGGTGTCTCTCTTAAGTATGCAGCATGATCAGTGCATGTGTAAGGAAATCACCAGAGGACAGGAAAGGGGCCACCCTAAAAGACCTGAGGACAAGTACCCAGTTTTTACACAGGGCTGGATGGTAGTACCTGTTCCCACCAGCCAGACTGGGAAACCTCATAATTCATGGGACACTGGTTAGAGAAAGACTCTTGCTTTGGTAGTTAGGAATCTTAGACCTAGAATAAATGTGACTCTGGCCCTGCTTAACAGATCTTAAAAACAGGACCCAAAAAGGAGCAGTTTTTGAGTAACTTAATTGTGTCCAAGAACAAACCTTAAGTATATTTATAGGAATATAACAAACTCAACAAGATAAAATTGATAATGCACAGAACCTAAGAAAAACTTACCATGCAGGCAAAACAGCAGGAAAACACAACTCATAATAAAAAGGGGAAAAAATCAATTAATCCAGAACCGATACCAAAAAACCAAACCCGTTGCTGTCGAGTCAATTCCAACTCAGAGTGATCCTAGTGGCGTAGTGGTTAAATGCTACAGCTGCTAACCAAAAGGTCAGCTGTACAAATCCACCAGGTGCTCCCTGGAAACTCTATGGGGCAGTTCTACTCTGTCATACAGGGTTGCTATGAGAACTGGCACAGATGATAAAATTAGAAGATAAGGATACTAAAGCAGTTATTATAACTGTGTTCCAAAAGTCTAAAAGCTTCAGACATGGAAGACATAAAAAAGCTCCAAATCAAAAATAGAGACTACAACTACAACGTATGAGACTAATGGCAGATTAGACATTGCAGAAGAAAAGATCAGTGAGTTTAAAAACACAGCAGAAGAAAATATCCAAAATGAAATGGGGAAAAACTTCGAAAATTGAACAGAGCATCATCAGTGAGCTGTGAGACAACTCTGAATGGCTTAATGTGTAAATAATTGGAGACTCTGACTGAAAAGGAGAGGAGAGAGGACAGAAAATGTTTTTAAACACATAATGAACTCAAAGACAAAGTACATGAAGAAAAATACAAGGCACATCGTAAAAATTCAAAAACAATGAAAAACAGAACATCTTAAAAGCAGCCAGAGGAAAAAGAAAGTTACATACTGAGGAACAAAGATAGGGAAGACAGCAGATTTTAGAATGTAAGCAAGGAGACAGTGGAGCAAAATCTTTAAAGTACTGAAACATAAAAACTGTTTGAGAATTTTATACCCAGCAAAAATCTCTTTCAAAACTGAAGGTGAAATAAAAACTCCTTTAGAAATATAAAAGCCAAAAGAATTAAATCACAAGCAGACCCATACTACAAGAAATGTTAAATGAAGTCTTTCAGGTAGAGAAAAATGATATCCAAAGGAAACACTAGACAGTAACTTGAATTAGCATGAAGAATTAAGATCACCAGAAAAGGTTAACTAGTAATGCACTGCATAACGTCTGTTTGGGCAATGTCCAACAGCACACAGGTTTGTGCTCTGGTGCTCACCCTCCAATGGATGCCGCAGCCCGACTTGGCAGCAAACCTGCCTACTGCCCCCACATGTGGGAACAGGTGCCCCTGCTGCTGGGAGGAAAAGGCAACCGATCCTGCTCCTGAGCGCCCAAGGCTGATGACAGGCATCACAGGGCCTGGCTGGGTGGGGGTGCTGGGTCACTGAGACTGCTTCCTTGCTGCCTGGGCCCATACCTGGAGCCTCCCTGCCATGACCCTCACAGGGCTGTGGGGCCGAGCACTGGGCAGAACCTGGCTGAGTGCTCATCTGAGGTATCCATAGCAGGAGCTACCCTGGCCGCATGTCACACAGCAGCCCCCAGGCCCGTGAACCTGGGAGCCCCACTGTTTTAGTTATCTAGTGCTGCTATAATAGAAATAGCCCAAGTAGATGGCTTCAAGAAATAGATGTTTATTCTCTCACAGTCTAATAGGCTAGAAGTCAAAACTCAGGATGTCAGCTCCAGGGAAGGCTTGCTTTCCCTGCTGGCTCTGGAGGAAGGCCCTTGTCATCAACCTTCCTCTGGTCTAGGTGCTTTTCTGTGCAGGAACCTCAGGTCCAAAGGATGCGCTCTGGTCCCAGTGCTGCTTTCTTGGTGGTATGAGGTCCCCCACTCTCTGCTCGCTTTCCTTTATCTCTTATAAGATAAAAGGTGGTGCAGGCCACACCCCAGGGAATCTCCCTTTATGCTGGATCAGGGATGTGACCTAAGTAAGGGTGTTACATTCCACCCTAACCCTCTTTAACGTAACCTAACCACAGGCAGAGATTAGGATTTACAGCACATAGGAAAATTATATCAGTAACAAAATGGAGGACAACCACATAATACTGGGAATCATGCCTTAACCAAGGTGACACGTTTTTGGGGGACACAATTCAATACATGACACCCATGGACCTGGATGTTTGCACTGCATCCAAATCACAAAATGTCCTATTTCACAGAACATATCATGGAAGTCAAGCAACACATGACTGTATAAGCAAAAACAAGTCTGTGTTATGTATTTTTGGTTAGTAACACAGGGTTGCTATGAGTCGGAACTGACTGCATGGCAACTAACAGTAACAACAACTCTTATATTCCTATACAATTTAAAAGATAACTACATAAAATACTAACTATAAATCTATGTCGATGGGCAGACAATGTATAAAGCTATAATTGTGATAATGACAGCATAAAGGAGGGTAGAGCTAAACAGGAGCAGTTTTTATATTTAAGTGTAACTAAGTTGGTATTAATTTGAACTAGATTGTTATATATTCAGATGTTAATTGTTGCCCCTGGGGCAACCACTAAGAAGATAACTAAACATACATCCTAGAAAATGTTTACAGACATAAAAATATATAGGCAAAAAAAAAAAAAAAATCCAAAATGGCACAAGTAGCCCTTCCTCATCCATAATTAAATGTAAATGAATTAAACTTTCTAATTAAAAGGCAGAGATTGAAAGAACAAATTAAAAAAAACACGCTCCAATTATATACTGTCTGAAAGAAACTTCCTTTAGATTCAAAGACACAAATAGGTTGAAAGTAAAAGAACAGAAAAAGATATTCCATGCAAACAGTACTTAAGAGAGCTGGAGTGGCTATATCAACATCAGACAAAACAGACTTCAAGAAAAAATTGTTACTAGAGACAAAAAAGAGTATTATATAATGATATGAGAGTCAATCCATTAAGAAGGTATAAATATTACAAATTTATATGCACTTAAAAACAGAGCCACAAGGTGCATCAAGCAAAAACTGATAGAACGGAAGGGAGGAAAAAAACCCCAAATGTTTAAGTGTTCGGCTACTAACTGAAAGGTTGGCAGTTTGAATCCATCCAAAAGGTGCTTTGGAAAAAAGGTCTGGTGATCTACTTTTGGAAAGATCGCAGGCACTGAAAACCCAGTCGAGTGTAGTTCTATTCTGAAACTTGTGGGGTTGCCATGAGTTGGAACCAACTCAACAGGATGTGGTTTGGTTTTTTTTAGAGATGGAGGAGAAAGGGATTTCACTAGATGGTTAAGAGGTGAAGGGTTTCTTTTTAGGGTAATGAAAATATTCTAATGTTGATTGGGATGTCTAATGCACAACTCTGTGACCATATTAAAAGCCACTGAACTGTTTAAGTTTTGGGGGCGAACTGCATGTTATGTGAATTATATCTTAATAAATCTGTTTGGAGAAAGGTAAAAAGACAGAAAGACATATTCTACGCTAACACTAATCAAAGGAAACCCTGGTGGTGTAGTGTTTAAGTGCTATGGCTGCTAATCAAAGGTTCAGCAGTTCAAATCCGCCAGGTGCTACTTGGAAACTCTATGGGGCAGTTCTACTCTGTCCTATAGGGTCACTATGAGTCGGAATCGACTTGATGGCGCTGAGTTTGGTTTGGGTTTGGTAACACTAATCAAAAGAAATCTGGAGCGGCTATATGAATACCAAACTAAATTTCAGAGCAAAGAACATTACCAGAGACAAAGAAGGCTATTTCGTAACAATAAAGAAGTCAGTTCATCAGGAGGACATAGCAATCCTATCCACTTATGAGCCTAAAAACACAGCTTGAAAATACATACAGCAAAAACTAACAGAACTGCAAGGAAAAAAGTCAAATCCACATGTATGGTTGGCGATTTCAAATTTTAACAACCCCTCTTTCAGTATCTGGTAAAACAAATAGAAAATCAGTAAGGACCATAGAAGACATGATCAACACAATTAACCACCTCGATCTAATTGATATTTATAGAACACTCCACAACAGCAGAATACATATTCTTTTCAAGTGCACGAGGAACATTTACCAAGACAGACTAAAATTATCCTTGGCAAAAGCACAAAACTCAATAAATTGAAAAGCATTCAAGTCACATGAAGTATGTTTTCTGATTGCAATGGAATTAAATTACAAGTCAGTAACAGAAATATCTCTGGAAAATTCCCAAATATTTGGAAACTAAATAGTACACTTCTAAATAATGAATTAAAAGAAAATCAGGAAGAATTTTGAACTAAATTAACATGAAGATGCAACATATCAAAAGCAGTACTTATAGGGAAATTTATAATACTAAATGCCTGCATAAGAAAAGAAGGGATGTGTCTTATCTAGTGCTGCTATAACAGAAATACCACAAGTGGGTGGTTTTAACAAAGAACAATTTATTCTCCCACAGTCTAGGAGCCTAGAAGTCCAAATTCAGGGTGCCAGCTTTAGGGGAAAGCTTTCTCTCTCCGTTGGCTCTGGGGGAAGGTTCTTGTCCCAGTTGAGGTGGTTCTCAGTGCAGGGACCCCAGGTCAAAAGGACGTGCTATTCTCCTGGCTCCTGTTTCTTGGTGGTGTGAGGACCCCATGTCTCTCTGCTTGCTTCTGTCTTTTATTATCTCTAGAGAGACTGACTTAAGATATAACCTATCTTGGTAAAGGCTAAGACAGTACATAATACTGGGGAAGTCAGCACAACTTGACCAAGGCAAGGTCATGGAAGCTTTGTAGATACATCCAAACTCCCTGAAGGACGGAATTACTGGGCTGAGGGCTGGGGACCATGGTCTTGGGGGATATCTAGCTCAACTGGCATAACAGTTTATAAAGAAAATGTTCTACATTCAACTTCGATGAGTAGCATCTGAGGTCTTAAAAGCTCGTGAGCAGCCAACTAAGAAATACCACTGGTCCCATTCTGTCTGGAGCAAGGGAGAAAGAAGACAACCAAAGACACAAGGGAAAGATTAGTCCAAAGGACCAAAGGACCACAACTACCACAGCCTACCAGACTGAGTCCAGCACAACTAGATGGTGCCTGGCTACCATCACTGACTGCTCTGATAGTGATTACAAAAGAGGATCCTGGACAGAGCTGGAGAAAAACGTAGAACAAAATTCTGACTTAGAAAAAAAGACCAGACTTGCTAGTCTGACAGAGACTGGAGAAACCCCAAGAGTATGGCCCCCGACACCCTTTTAACTCAGTACTGAAGTCACTCCTGAGGTTCACCCTTCAGCCAAAGATTAGACAGGCCCATAAAACAAAATGAAGACTAAATGGGCACGCCAGCCTAGGGGCAAGGCAAGAAGTCAGGAGGGGACAGGAAAGCTGGTAATGGGGAACCCAGGGTTGAGAAGGGGAGAGTGTTGGCATGTTGTGGGGTTGGCAACCAATGTTACAGAACAATATGTATTGTTTAATGAGAAACTAATTTGCTCCATAAACCTTCATCTAAAGTACAATAAAAAAGCAAAAAAAAAAAAAAAAAAAAAAACCCAGAAAAATTAGAGCAAATGAGATCTAAGGGAAGTAGAAGAAAGAAAATAATTAGGATCAGAGCATAAAACAATGAAACAGAAAACAGAAAAATGACAGAGGAAATCATGAAACCAAATTGATGAGGGAAAAAAAAAAGTGAGCAGAGCAAACTACCAATATCAGGATTGAGACAGGAACATCACTGAAGATTCTACAGATATTAAAAAGATAAAAGAATATTATGAACTTTATGCCAATACATTTGATAACTCAGATAAAATATACACATTCCTTAAAAGACAGAAACCAAAGCTCACTCAAAAAGAAATACAACTCATCTGAAGACGTCACCAAAAGAGTAAAAAGACCACCTACAGATTGAGAAAAAATTTTCAGCTATGACATCTCCGACCAGCACCTGATCTCTAAAATCTGTATGATTCTGTTAAAACGCAACCACAAAAAGACAAACAACCCAATCAAAAAGTGGGCAAAGGATATGAACACGCACTTCACTAAAGAAGATATTCAGGCAGCTAACAGATACATGAGAAAATGCTCTTGATCATTAGCCATTAGAGAAATGCAAATTAAAGCTACGATGAGATTCCATCTCACTCCAACAAGGCTGGTGTTAATCCAAAAAACACAAAATAATAAACGTTGGAGAGGCTGCGGAGAGATTGGAACTCTTATACACTGCTGGTGGGAATGTCAAATGGTACAACCACTTTGGAAATCTATCTGGCATTTTCTTAAAAAGTTAAAAATAGAACTACCATAAAAAAAACCATACAACCCAGAAATCCCACTCCTCGCAATATACCCTAGAGATACAAGAGCCTTCATACAAACAGATATATGCACACCCATGTTTATTGCAGCACTGTTTACAATAGCAAAAAGCTGGAAGCAACCAAGGTGTCCATCAACGGATGAATGGTTAAATAAATTATGGTATATTCACACAATGGAATACTACGCATCAATAAAGAACAGTGACTAATCTGTGAAACATTTCATAACATGGAGGAACCTGGAAGGCATTATGCTGAGTGAAATTAGTCAGAGGCAATAGGACAAATATTATATAAGACCACTATTATAAGATCTTGAGAAATAGTATAAACTGAGAAGAACACATACTTTTGTGGTTACGAGGAGGGGGAGGGAGGGAGGATGGGAGAGGGTTATTTACTGATTAGTTAGTAGATAAGAACTACTTTAGGTGAAGGGAAGGACAATACTCAATACACGGAAGGTCAGATCAAATGGACTGGACCAAAAGCAAAGAAGTTTCTGGGATAAACTGAATGCTTCAAAGGTCAGCAGAGCAAAGGCGGGGGTTTGGGGACTATGGCTTAAGGGGACTTCTAAGTCAATTGGCAAAATAATTCTATTATGAAAACATTCTGCATCCCACTTTGAAGTGTGGCATCTGGGGTCTTAAATGCTAACAAGCGGCCACCTAAGATGCATCAATTGGTCTCAAGCCACCTGGATCAAAGGAAAATGAAGAACACCAATCGTGGTCGGGTCACACGATAACTATGAGCCCAAGAGACAGAAACGGCCACATGAACCAGAGACTTACATCATCCTGAGACCAGAAGAACTAGATGGTGCCCGACCACAACCGATGACTGCCCTGACAGGGGGAACAACAGAGAACCCCTGAGGGAGCCAGAGAACAGTGTGGTACAGACCACAAATTCTCATAAAAAGACCAGACTTAATGGTTTGACTGAGACTAGAAGAATCCCGGCGGTCATGGTCCCCAAACCTTCTGTTGGCCCAGGACAGGAACCATTCCCAAAGACAACTCATCAGACATGGAAGGGACTGGACAATGGGTTGGAAAGAGATGCTGATGAAGAGTGAGCTACTTGTATCAGGTGGACACTTGAGACTGTGTTGGCGTCTCCTGTCTGGAGGGGAGATGGGAGGGTAGAGAGGGTTAGAAACTGGCAAAACGGTCACGAAAGGAGAGACTGGAAGGGCTGACTCATTAGGGGGAGAGTAAGTGGGAGTATATAGTAAGGTGTATATAAGCTTATTATGTGACAGACTGACTTGATTTGTAAACTTTCACTTAAAGCACAATAAAAATTATTAAAAAAAAAAAGAAATACAAAACCTAAATATCCTTATTTCTATTAAAGAAATTGAATTTGTAGTTAAAAACATTCCCACAAAGAAAACAACAGACCCAGATAGTGTCACTGGCATATTTTACCAAAATTTAAGGAAGAAATAATAGCAATTCTAACAAATTCTTCTAGAAAGTTAAAAAGGAGGAAATACCTTCTCTTTCTGTGATGCCAGCATAACTGTAATACCAAAATTGGGCAAAGGAAATACAAGAAAGCTACAGACCAATATCCCTCATGAAGATATTAAAAATCTACTCTATTTTTATGTAAATAATGCATGCCTTCTACACTTATTTGCCAACTGCACCCTCCTCCCATAAGGTGTTTTTGTAAGCATGCTATGCTAATTTTTTTACAGCAATATTTATGAAAATACCCCCCAGGGGGAGGGAGTGGTTGGCGAACAAATGCAGAAGGCGAGAGTTATTGGTGTAAAAATACAGTAGAAAAAATTTTAGCAAATGGAATGTAACAATGCTTGAAAGAAAACATCATAACCAAACGTGCTCGATCCCACGAATGCAAGGTTGGTTTAACACTAGAAAAGTAATCGGCGTATTTTATCACATTAACCAACTAAAAAAGATAAACCATATGATCACCTCAGTGACAAAAAAACAGCATTTGACAAAATCTAGTACCCATTTTCCTGACAAAAACCCTTAAGCTAGAAAGAGAACACCCTCAGCCTAATAAAAGGCATCTATGAAAAGCCCACAGCTAGTATCTTACACAGGGGTCCCAGGGTGGCACAAACGGTTAAGCACACGACTACTAGTCGAAAGACTGGTGGTTTGAACACACCCAAGAGGCCCCTCGGAAGACAGGCCTGGTGATCTGCTTCTGAAAGGTCACAGCCTTGAAACCCTATACTCAATATCATTCTTCATCTATCAGAATGTCAAAAACCCAAATGTCTGCCCATGAACTGTTGGAGAATCTGTGGGGAAACAAGCACACTTAAACTCTGCTGGTGGGAACTCAAAATGACATAATCCCTATGGAAAGAAACAGAAATATCTAGTAAAATTACAAAAGCATATATTATCTTTTAATCAAAGGGCTGGCAGTTCGAATCTACCAGGCCCTCCTTGGAAACTCTATGGGGCAGCTCAACTCTGTCTTATAGGGTCGGGTCGCTATGAGTCAGAATCGACTTGACGGCACTGGGTTTGGTTTAGTTTTGGTTTTATATATCTTTTGGTCTAGCAATCTCATTTCTAAGAATCCAGTTCAAAGGCACACAAGAAAAAATGTGAAAAATTCTATGTACAAGCCATTTCATTACAGTACTATCTAAAATAACGGAAACATCCATCAACAGGAAACTCGTTGAATATGACTGATCCACACAACACAGATGTGAACAGGAGTGAAGAATGCCTATATGCCTCTATGGAGTGATCTGGAACATACATTTGCAAGGAGGAGAAAAGCGTATACTGAATGTTACTCCTTAAGAGGAGAAGGATATGAATATCTATGTACTTGCTTACCTTTCTTATAAAGGATAAGCCACTCTAAAAAAGTTATCTAGAGGAAGAGGGAGAAAAGCTTGTTTTGTACATACGACTTTGGAACCATGTTCTCATTGTCTGGTGCCGTCAAATTGGTTCGGACTCATAGTGACCCTATGTACAACAGAACGAAACACTGCCTGGCTGCTCAGTCCTGCGCCATTCTCACAATTGTTGCCATACTTGAGCCCACTGTTGCAGCTACTGTGTCAATTCATCTCACTGAGGGTCTGCCTTTCTTTACCCTCAACTTCATCAAGCATGATACCCTTCTCCAGGGACTGGTCCCTCCTGATAAAATGTCCAAAATATGTGAGACAAAGTCTCATCATCCTTGCTTCTAAGGAGCATTCTAAAAAAAAAAAAAATTTTTTTTTTTTTTTGCATTCTGGCACCATGTAAATACTTTGTAAAGCAAAATTAAAATAAAGGAGTCCCTAAAACTGGAAAGCAAAATGAAGCAGATCCATCTAACAGTATGGAAACTGGGGGCATTATGCCAAGTTACTGTTAAGAGTAATCATAGTATTGGTGTACTGGCTTTTCACATTAAAACTACTGTGTGCGTATTACGGGGTAAAGCAAATGAGTAATTATGCTGTCGTTTAAACTAGGATCTCTGTCATCAGAGGAAGGAAATTCATATGTAAGACAAATAAGGTTAAAAATTCTGTAGTGCAGAATTTAAATAGGATGTATCAGTCTGATCTTATATTTTATCTGAGCTGATGTTGAGTTCACATTGATACATTTCAAATACACACACCAAAAAAAAAAAAAAAAAACCCAAACCAAACCAACCTGTTGCCATCAACTCTGACTCATAGTGACTCCATGTGTTACAGAGCAGAACTACTCTATAGGGTTTTCTTGGCTGTAATCTCTTTGAAAGCAGATTGCCAGGCCTTTCTCCCATGGTGCCACTGGGTGGGTTTGAACCAACAACCTTTAGGTTAGCAGCTGACTGCAAACTGATTGTACAACCCAGGGACTTCAACACACACACAATGTATTTCCTAGTTTATCTACTGAAAAGACCTAGAAACAATTACCAACCCAATAATAATGAGCATCCCTAGTATCTAGACCTTGGTTTCTTAATACCTCTTTCCCCTAAAGCAACCAGGGCTCCTTGGAGAAATGATGGATTCCTAGAACGGGACAGGCAATGAAAAAGGAACATGGAACATCTTCATCATACCAGAAAACAAGAGAACTATCAAATACCATCAGAGTCATGTCAAAAGGATTCAACAAATTGAAGGGGCTTCAACTGGTCAAAGATAAAACAACTTGTACAGTAAGATCAATAACTGCAAAAAATCAAAAGGCATCAAACAGTTTTAAATCTGTAAGTTCATGAAGGCACCAAAGCCAAAAATCCTCGGGAGGACTCTATAAAACAAATTCACTATTTTGAAAAATGGCAAATATAAGGGAAAAAAATCAAACATTTATCCTGCCTTTCCCAAGTGAACTGGATCTCAGTAGTTACTGAATAGAAGTTTTTCTTTATAGAATTTGTTCAGTCAATAAGTGAAAAGAAAAAAAAAAATCACCATTTATAACTCCTAATAAATTAATGGACCTAGACAACAATCTAAGAGTGCTAATAGCACAAGAAGGGAACTAAGGCTGTATATGCCTCCCGAAAGAAGTACACAACATCACCTCTAAAGTATACTTTAAACAAACAAACAAAAAGCAAACCTAGGTCTGATCACACCTCTAAATCTAACTACCTATTTGTTTGTAGAAAATACAGGAGCTAGAATGTATCGAATAACGGCATGAGTATGTAATCATCAAAATATAGACTGAATAATCCTACAAACTCTGTTTCTTCAACAGAGAAACTACAACGGGGGTAAAAAAAGGAGGACGGGGAATCAATAGCTCAAAAGAAACTTAAAAGATCAATCCACTAGGTGCAATATATTCAGATCTTGATTTGAGCAAAAAGTGTAGAGAAAAAATTTATCAAAACATCAGGGAAATTTGAACATTAAGAACACTAATTGAATATTTGATGATATTAAAAAATGATCAATCTTTTTTTATGTTTGATAATGATATTGTGGTAGTGTTTAAGAAGAATCTGTATCCTTTAGAGGGACATACTGATTTATTTAGGAAAGAAATAACATATCTGGAATCTGCTGGATGTGGGGGCGGGGCTGAGTGGAGTTGGTAGGACTACATAGGAAACGCCGATAGCCAAGATTTCAGAAGTGTTGTTGAAAATGGTTCATGTATTCTTCTACTTTTGCATGATTTGAAACTTTCTATAATAAAATTCAGAAAAAAAAAAAGAACTTTGTCTCAATGATCTGCATACTGTTCTATTAGTTCAGTGTACCATTTCTAGATTATTTTTCCATTTTAAAGAAAAGATACAAGCCTATATAAAAGAACAAAATCCATAATAAACAACAGCTGCAATTAAAATGATTAGTGGACATGGATACTGTTTCTTAGTACCTACGAGAAACAATACCACATTTTAGCCAAAACATGTCATTCAGTAAAGAAATAACCAATGTAAAAATAATAAATGACAACCAAAAAGGCATATAATTGCACCCAAAATATCATCTTTACTTTGGGACATTTATAATTACTTACCTTTTTGTCTAAAGAAAAAACACTGAGAAAAATCCGAAGCTTTGATTTTACATAAATTATACTAACTAAAAACAAAAACTGAACTTAGTACCTTTATTGAAGTCTGTGCTATTACTAAAAATCAGAACTACAAATTCAATTTAAAGATATAAATAAAACCCTACTAGAAATACATTGTTCTTTTAAGTGAACCTTTCCTCCAAAATCTGTGAGAACTATATTGACTGGAAACTTGATGGGAGGAATAGAGGCACAGGGAGAGGGCAGTTAAAATAAATTTGAATTGTAATATCCTTCAGTTTCACTAAAAATGTTTTAGTTCCTTCTGATTTACATCTACTTCAAGAATAAAACCCCAATTGAATGTCTACCTCTAAATACATGCATTACCTGAAAACACCAAATCACAGGAATAACATTATTTAATCTTACCTGAAAAAGATCCAAAAGAGGCTTCCAGGAGAGCATTAAGACTGCTGCTCTGTTGATGGTTTTGGGAATTTCAGAATAAAACAGTGTATTTTCCCTATTTTCACCAGACATGGCTATAAGAGAAAACAACAACTTATTATTTTCTTTACAAAGTAGCATCCTTGCTACAATCATGGTAGAAAGTACATGGCACCTTCTATATATTGTGTTATTTTGCATTCTGTGGGATCTATAACAGGTTTTATAGAAAAATGCTCAGATTTCATTTTGATATTGAGATCTTAGTTTCTTCCTCAGGAATAAAAAAAAAGAAATAAAAGCATGTTTAAAATGGTTCAAGGAGAGTTAAGACAACCGTTATCTTTAGGAATTTTTGAAAATTGTTGGTCCTTTACAAGTCGGTGATGCACTCTTGGGATTCCGAGGAGGGGGAGTCTGACAACTTCAGATCACCAAGTTTCTTCTTTTCCTGAATCATTTAAAGTACTTGTTTAGAAACATCCATAGCTCTAACTGAATTCTGTTTTATTCTCAATTAAAAAAATTCTAAAACTATAATTACTAATAAGGCCTATGGCATTTCAAATGAAAGTATACTCATATAAAACAACACTGAATCTGGTATCCAATTTGCTAAATATCTCCTGTCCTTTACTGGGGACAAAAGAAAAAGATCTAAACTAAGCAGAAGTCAGGTCTATTCTGTGCAATCATCCAATAACTGGAGGGCAGATGACAGCAGTGTAGAATGAGCTACATACACGAGAAACACAACTGTTAGGAAGGTGTGAACCAAAGCAAAACAGATCCGTTTTACTCTAAGAACTGCTACAAAAGTATCACTTCCAAAAGCTAGGGGAGTCAATGAAGGAGAACACAATCACACTACAAAAGAAGAAACTCTCTCTTGGGCGGAACAGATCCTCAGCCTGGTATTTCTGACAAAGCTAGGTGAAGGGCACGGTACCTTCCATACTAACCCCTGCAAAGGCTGGGGATGAGCCCCCAGATAGCCACATCTTTCCTTATCCCCATATTTTTCTAAATCTTTTTTAGTTTGTGTTGCTTTCTGGAGTAAAAAGTTTGACATTGGCTGATACTTCAACATTTGATTTTGTCTTATATCTATTTTCTATATTCTAGAGTTGACTTGTTCTAAAATTCTTAAAGATTGTGGTGACCTATCCATACCATTCATAATTTTAAAATGTGATCATATCTTCCATAAGCCTTCTTCTAAGAGCCTTCAGCCCTCAAATAAGAAGAAAAAAAAAAGGTTCTCTTCTCTCCTCAAATAAGTCATTCCCCCTAATCATCTCAGTTGGCCCTGTCTACACTGCTCCTAGCTTCATGTCTTCCTTAGCTTTATCCATGACAAATAAAAATCTCCTGGTATTCTAGGTACAGACACACCAGTTCTATAAGCACAAAACAGCCTTTCCCCATGTTTCTTTCCTGATAACACACCAGTATATTACCAGTCTTCAGAGCTACAGCAGTCCACACAGGCTGACGTCCTCAGGAAAGTCTTTTTAATAAGTTCTGTTTCTTTCGAGGATCCAAAACCAAACCAAATTCATTGGTATCTAGCTGATTGCAATTCATAGCGACCCTATAGGACAGAGTAGAACTGCCCTATAGAGCTTCCAAGGAGCACTTGGTGGATTCGAACTGCTGACCTTTTTGGTTAGCAGCCATAGCCCTTAACCACTATGGCACCACATAGTAAGTACCATAAGGAACAAGAGGCAAAACTTAACATGTGAAAATGCAGATCATGGTACAAACAGTTGATGTACCTGGCTGCTAACAGAAAGGTGGGAGGTTCAAGACCACGCACAGGCACCTTGGAAGAAAGGCCTGGAGATCAACCTCTAAAAAACCATCCATAGAAAACTTCATGGAGCACAGCTCTACTCTGACATACATGGGATTGTTATGAGGTGGAGTTGACTCAATGGCAAGTGGTTTTAATGTGACAAAATGCTTGTTACTGCCTCTAAGTATGCCACATTTGTGATAAACGTCCTCAAAAATGTGTAATTCTCTATTAGAAAAAAATTCTTCCAGTTAGGTTCTCAGAAAAAGTCTAAATTATACTAAAATTAAAAAAAAAAAAAAAGATTTATATGGGAACAAAATTAAAACTTGGAAGGATACAAAAGATTTGAACAAACGAAAATACAATTTTCTTGAAAAGCTTAATGTCTTAAAGATGTTGAGCTTGAAGTTTCCCCAAATTTATCTGTAAATATAAGGTGATCCCAGAATGGTACAAACAGGATTTGGGAGGTGGGCGCTATACAAGCTAACTTTAAGTTCTTCTAGAAAAACAAGCAAGTCAAAATTGTGAAAAAGAGCGATGAAGGGGGACTAGTGCTATCAGATAGTAAAACATATAGAGCTAGAATAATAATAGCAACACAGTACTGGCCCTTGATTTGACAGACACATCAATGGAATAAAAAAAGTGCAAAAATAGACCCGAATATATACATAAGGACATTAACACATGATAAAGGTGACATTTCTAATCCTTACAGAGAAAGGTGGTTTATTTAAAATATGTTGTTAAAATAACTAGAGAGTTATCCAAGAGGAAAAAGTAGTTTCCCCACTTCATATGTTACAGCACCAAAATAAATTCACTTTCCACCAAATGACACAAAAATTAAATGAACAATTCAATTTACGAAAGGTGTCGAAAGAAAACACTAAATATTTTTAAAAGTACAATCCTGGAGTTAGAAATGCCTTTCTAGCTATGACATGAAGCTACAAAAAGTAAAAAAAAAAAATTACTCCCGCTCCCCCCCGCCACCAAAAAAATACAAATTTCTGCCAAAGACACCAAAGGAAAAAGGAAAATTAAAACTGGGGGAAAAATACCACTGAGGGTTAATTAATTTTGTCATACAAAAAACTTCCAATCAGTGAGGAAAAGATCCAAAATCCAATAAAAGACAAAGATTATAAACAGATCAGTCACAGAAAAGGAAATACGAATAAGCCTTTAAACATGTAAAAAGATGTTCAACCTCATTCATAAAGAGAGAAATACAAATTAAAACTACAATGAGAGACCCTGTTCACCACCTCAAAACAGGAAAGATGGAAGTTTTTTTTTTCACTCACAGTTGGTTCTGGGAAATAGATACTCTGAGACAACTCTGAGGGGAATATAAACAATGTAACTTCTTTGGAGAGGCAATTTGGCAGTACCAGCCAAAATTCAGAATATATATACCCTTTGTGTCAAGAATGAGTCCTATAGGTACATTCACACATGTGAGAAATGATCTGATAGTGACAGTCATTGCTCTATCTTTATTGTTTGTTTCTTATCTGACCAATCCTAGGGAAAGGCATTTGGAACTAGTTTTAGGAAGAAGTAATTTCTGGCATCTTTAATTCTGACTTTGAAATTAAGATCATGGTCTATCCATGATGTTACCTGCAAGGAAAAATAAAATGAATGGGACAAACCAAAATAAAAACAGCACCAAAACTGAAGTTCTTCAAATCAAAAGGTTTGGGTTTTTTTTTTTTTTCCTTTAACGGAAGGAACCAAGTCTCTTACTCATTTACTTATTCACCAAAGTCTGCACGCCAATTATATCTAACCTCCGTGTTTGACTTAAGAAAGCTTCCTTTGAGGAACTACAACTTCTGACTCACCGAGGTAATAGATCCTATCCGAATGAGGTCCATCTGGCTCATTTCTCTTCACAAACATAAAGTCATGCGGTGCCTTTGCCATCATGTAGCCATGATATTTCCTGGTATCAGCAAGCAGCTTTTTAAGCTGACTCCACGAATATCGCTCAACATAAAACGGCTCCAATTTAGGCTGATCTTGTGATTCAATATTCTCCTCACACTCTGCGGTTTCAAATATCTCAACACCCAGCTGTTCTGTTTCCATTGCTGCTGCCATGTTGCATTTTCCTAGAAAAACAAGGAACACGAAGCTCTTCACAGGCCTGCCTTCTCTTATATTAATCAGAATGACAGTCTGATAGGGCAAAAAAAGGTGCTTTTTGGCACTGCTGCAATGAAACCTAGTAAGAAAAGCAGTAGTTCCCCTTTCTCTGTGTTCAGTTTGAAAACGAGATTTAAAAAAAATGGAGGTCACATCCATTTCCTAGTGACTATAAATCCCTTTGGAAACTTTCATAAAAGAGGCTCCTTGGGTATGTCTTGCCAAAATTCCGTTTTCTTTCCCACACTGGAAGGAAAACAGGCCATGTGCCAGTTGGCTACTATGCTCCACCCAAGAGCATGTCAATAGTGAGGCTAAATGTGTCAGGGGAGTTAAGTGCTTTGGCATTTTAAAAAGTAACACGTTCGATAAACATGGATTTCTGCAGCTAACAGAAGTAATCACTACCAATTAGAACGATAATAAAACCGTTGTAAACAATGTACTTGTAATAACCTTCCTAGGCACTTAATCAAGATAATAAAAATACTAAAAAATACTAGCTCTTTAAAATTAAACTCCAGACAACTTCACTGGTTGGTACTTTTTTCTTGGACCCTTCTGCTCTTGCCTAGATATCATTATCTTAACGATCACTTAGGGTGATGCTGTATTTTAAGGAAACTTATGAGCTTGCTATTATGGACTGTACAACTTTTATTCTCAAGATTAAAAATAAGAGAAATACAGGCACTATCTTTAAGAGGCTTTAATTAGTTGAAGTAGTCGATGTAGAAACACTGAACGTTTGTAACATCAATATTCTGATGAAAGTTTTAATCCGATTTACTAGTTCAACCCAAAAATGGTATTAATATCTCATCTACTAATATTTCTTCTCATTTCACAAATCCAGAAGATGTATTTTTCCTTTATCTATCCCAATATTTAAATGCAATGTGAGGAAAGTATCAGAGAAAACATAAAGTGTTATCACTAGCCACTGTGTGATATTCTGACATGCACTGTTTCTAAATTACTTACGACACTACCAAAAGGAACAACATAAACAAAAGGTCTGACGACACCTGCTCTTTTCGTACTAATAAATGTCAAAACTTCTAGGTTTCAGGGACCGACTAGACTGTATTTATGTAACCAATTTCACAGTTATTACCTACTTCTAGAACAACGATCAATACATAGCTTTATATTTAGGATGATGTCTTTTCTAATGCACAATTTTGAAGGCTAACATGAGCTCTGGAAACCCTGGTGGCGTAGTGGTTAAGTGCTACAGCTGCTAACCAAGGGGTCAGCAGTTCAGCTCCTTTGAAACTCTATGGGGCAGTTCTACTCTGTTTTGTATGGTCTCTATGAGTCGGAATAGACTCGACGGCAATGGGTTTGGTATTTTTTTTAACATGAGCTCATGAAAAGAACTAAACAGAAAAACTTTTTAGCAGGTGTGGCTTGTGAACCAGTCTATCAGGTGTGAATTACTGGCATGCAAAATGAACTGAACTGTGTGGCCAGGATATTATCTTTCTTCACGCTACAGTGAACTAGACTACCACTTTCAATAAAACAGTGATAAAAGTGGCCAGAACACCCATTAGTTACCTCAGATACACAACTTGTAATATTATTACAACTGGGCATTCACATCCAAATGATTAAAATTCAAAACATCTCAGCAATGAATTGAGTATTTAGCTGAAATGGTATTCAGCAGGAGCCCTGGTGGCACCGTGGTTAGAGCTCAGCTGCTAACCAAAAGGTTGGCAGTTTGAACCCACCAGCTAGCTGTTCCTTAGAAATCCTATGGAGCAGTTCTACTCTGTCCTATAGGGTTACTATGGGTCAGAACCATCTGGACAGCAACGGGTTTGAGGTTTTTTCTGGTATTCAGCAAACTGACATGAAGTGGCAGTATAGGATAGTGGGGGCTGATTACCCATCTAAAAGCTGGTGGGAGGCTACTTTCTATCAAATATATCAATAGTACTAGTTTATTTCTAATGGAGTAAGAAACAAGTGAGAGAAGACTCTCCCCAAATTAGGCTCATTTTTCTCAAGCTTTCCTTGTGTTCAATTTGGAACTTCATCTCCAAACCACTGCTCCCAATACAAGGTTAAGGAACAACAGGAAAGACACTCAGGATTCCTAAGCCTTACTGCCCAGCTTCTTGAGTCATCATCAACTGGAAATCTCACCTGTGTAAAAGCTGCATCAGCTTACATTTAAGCAAATTACCTGGTATTCCTAAATTGTACTAGGTTCCTGGACTTATTCTCTCTCTTCACACACATACGCGCACACACACACACACACAGATATCATACAATTCAAAGGATACAATTGAAAACCTACTCCGTAGATTTATGGTAAATGCATATTCTACATTTCTTTGGTTAGATCTGATATTATGTGATTTTAGTAATTTACTTGCGTGTTAACTAATGACTTCATTTCCAGAATTTCTTAACATCTTATATACAAATACATTCTCAAAATATATGACCTGAGTTTTCTAATTTCAAAAATTGGAAAACAGGATCAACACAAATTTTCAGCACAGTGCATGTACTGCATTGCCCCAGCTACCTCTTCACTTAATTGCCTTCCCTGGTGCCTACCTGATTGTATTTTCATCTGCCCAGATCTCTTCCACATTCAAAGAGATCTTTTTCAAAGGACCCAACTTCAAGCACAGATCTCTCTGCTCATTCTGCTCTCTTCTCACGGGAGTCTTTCCTTTTATCACCATGCAATCCTGCTCACCAGGATAATAAAGTAAGATAGAAGACGGTTGGTCATTACTAAAATTATAAACATGGCCAAAAAGATTAGATCTAAAAAGTCCCAATATAGTACTTAAAACTAATCCAGAAACTTTTCTTTTTGTATAATGCATAATGCCAAAACTATTTTGTGTGTAACTCACATTATCAAGATTAAAAAATTATTTCAGAGATATGTAGTCCCATTTCCTCAATAGAATATCCTGACAGTAGTGTAGGGCCTGATAGCCAGACATACATTAAAAGCAAACTATGAAAGAACTTTAAAAAGTATAAAGGGCGTACAGATGTGGCTATTGAAAATCCTCAACAATGACACAGATACTGATTTATAATAAAATGTTTCTATGTGTCTGTTCCTGTTCATCTTTTGTGCAATAATCTCCTACTGAACTGGTTGGAAACAATTAGACTCAGTGGGATAACCAAAAGAATTACCGAACAGGCCATTTTTTGTAAAAGGAACTAACTTGATTTTAATAACTTAAGATTTCCGCAAGATAAAGAATGTGCTATCTTTATTAATTGCATTCTGTATTTGCTTCTTTCCTTACCACTTATACTCTGAAAGTAACTGAAATAGGTTAACTTTTAGGGAAAAATAAATGTTAAGCTTGCTGGAATTTTAGCTTAGTAAAAGCAAAAAAGGAAGATCTGTGATTATGCCCGTTACTTTGCCATTAGTTTTCCTTCTGTGTTCTTGCAGCACAAGTAGGTGATGGGCAGAAATGTGGTGAGAAAGACCAAGTGGCAAATAATGGACTAAGACGTCAAGACACTTCCCTGTAGCACTAAGCCCCTCACTCAGAGAAGGACACACTGACTTAGTAAATAATCTCAGGACTCTTGAACTTGGGTCAACCCACATAACATTTCTTAACACCAGGGCCAAACGCTCATTCGTCCACTTAAACACTTCCAGCCTCTTTGAAGCCTAGGTTATTTCACCCTTCAGAGTCCCCAGTTAATTGACAGGTTCATTATTGCTAAAGGAGCAAAGATCTCGGGAAAGCTATGAATGAGGACGAGGTGTAGCAGAGAATTTAAGGTCTTGGGGAAGAGTGTGTAAAGAAGACGGTTTGAGAGGAAAGAGAAGCATCTACCCCGCTGCAGGTGGGTAAAATAAGACGGGAGGGGACACTGAGCAGAGAGGGAACCGACCTAGAGTCAGGCAGTACAGATGAAAGAAGACCAGCTGGGAAATCAGAAAATCTAAGTCTGAATCCGATCTGCCACAGAAGGACCTTAGGCAAATTCCTTCGCCTCTCTGGGCTTCCGTTTCCTCATCTGTAAGCCCGGACAATGCCCGGTCTCCCAACCCCAGCGAAGTTCAATTAAGGTAACGGACGTGGAAGTCCACAGCCCAGCACCCAGGCTCAGGAGCTTCCCAGTGAACGTTGGCTGACTCGGAATCTGAGTCTCAGCTTCCTCTTCCGGAGAGTGGGCCCCTGCCACTGACTCTGCCTCCGCACACGGTGCCCTGCCGCCTAAATGCAGAGCCGGCTAGCCGGGGACACGCGCCGGGCCGTTCCTCGGTGAGACGAGGAGAGCCCGGGCAGTTTGGGGCCCAGGCCTCGCAGGCGAAGGGGGAAGAGAAGGGGCGGATACAGCACCTTCCCCCGGCCCCACCCGGACCGTCCCGACGCGCGCTACGGAGCGGGCCTGCGCCGCCTCATGCCGCGCCGCCTCCACTCCGGTCCCGGCTGCAGCTGCGGCCCCGGAGCCCAGCGGCTTCCTCGACGGATGAGCCGGTGGCAACCGAAGCGGTGAACGCGGTACTTAAAGGCGGCTGCGGCGGCTCCGGCAGCTCCAGCACTTCCGGTTCCTCGCAACCCGCCCTGGGACTGGGGAAGGTGAAGGCGCAGCCAGGCCAAGAAAGGCGCCGCTCCCTGTTGGGCCGGATCAGTTACGACAGCGCCATCTAGCGGCGGGAGGAGCGAACGAGGTGAGGGACGTGAACAGGTGGAGGGGACAGAGATGAAGTCCAGACAGGCAGGGACTTGCCCTAAGTCACAGGGCGAATTGTGTTGCGTCTCTACTCATTCAGTTTTTCATTCAACGAATATATATGGGGTGTCTGCTATGTGCCAGGCACAGTTCTAGGCGCTGGGGTTAGAGCAGGGAGCAAAACAGGAAAAAATCCCTGCCTCCTTATGGAGATGACAGTAACAGGAAAGGGATTAGGGCCTTGGAGATCTTCTGAGGGTTTTATTGTTGTGATGGAAAGAAACCTGAACTTGGAGTCAAAAAGCTTACTAATACTAATTAGTGGCCTCCTGTAGGTCATTATAGGGTCACTATGAGTCAGAATCGACTCGATGGCACTGGGTTTGGCTTTATTGGCTTTGTAAGTCATTTAATCTCTTTATCTGTAAAAAGATATAATAATACATGCCACTTAGTCGCTGTTAAAGGAACCATGTATGCCACACTAACTCATACAGTTTTAGAAACTGGGGCACAAGAGAGTTAAATGAGTGACTTGCTGTCATCAGAACCAGAAGCACTTACCTTGATCCTCTCAATGTTTTTCCAATTACATTGGCTAAGAAAGAGAGAAAGAGAGCCTGGGGAGATGACTGCAAAGCTGAGCCTCCTCTATTTTCTGTTATTACCAAGGAGTCATGTGTCAGAGTTGTGCCGTTAGGATTTATTATAATAGCCCTAATAAAAGATCCATTTGGGCACCATGTTCCACTGCCCACTATGTAATTATTCACTCTGAGGTTACATGAACCTTCCCTCAGGCTTTTTTTAGTTTTGCTCCCCTAAAAGAAAGGCGTAGTCCTTTTCCCTGGATCTCCTCTGTGAATTTTCTGCGGATGACCTGAGAGCAGATTTGGAGGCTTTAAATGCACATGTTGTTGTCGTTAGGTGCTGCTGAGTTGGTTCTGACTCATGGCGACCCCATGCACAACAGAATGAAACACTGCCTGGTCCTATGTCACCCTCACAGTTGCTGTTATGCTTGAGCCCACTGTTGCAGCCACTGTGTTAATCCATCTCGTTGAGGGTCTTCCTCTCCTTCACTGGCCCTCTACCAAGCATGATGCCCTTAGATACATTTAGCATAAGTAAGCTTATCTCATGAAAACTTTTCTAGCACTGGGTATTATCATCCACAAATATGTTCATGCATCTACTTTCTGAAACATGCAGTGCTAGATACTATAGGACAGCACGGGAGGCAATTTGTACTCTTGGGAGGTTTACAGTCTAATTGAGGATACATCATAAGCATATAATGTACATACATACTAATAGCAGTTGATTATAGGATACGGTAGGCTGGAGCTAGTTGTCCATTCCCCCCATTTTTTGCCCCTTTTTGGGAATGGTACATACCAAGATGCAATAATAAGAAAGGACTTCTTCCCTGATTTTTTTTTGTATTTATTTTTTTGAATAGGCAGTATTGTCACAGGATTCAAAAATTTTTAAGTATAAAAGAATATGTAGTGAAGCATTTTTTCTCTCACCCTGGTCCTCCAGTCACCCGGTTTCCTTCCCCACAAGACACTGATGTTATTAGTTTCTGGCGTATGTTGTTAGTTGCCATTCAGTTGACTCCAACTCACGGCGACCCCATGTCTGCAGCGTAGAACTGTTCCATAGGATTTTCAAGGCTGTGACCTTTTGGAAGCAGATCACCAGGTGCCTCTGGGTAGGTTTGAGCCACCAACCTTTTGGTTAGTAGTCCAGTGCTCAACCATTTGTACACCTAGGGACTCCCTTCTTGCATATATTTCCAGTGATATTTTATGATACAGTATATAAACAAGTGTGTGTATATGTATATATATATATATTTGGTGAGTTTGAACTGCAGACCTTCTGATTAGTAGCCAAGTGCTTAACGACTGTGCCACCAGGGAATATCTATATCTATATAATTCATCCCATTTTACACAAATGGTAGCATACTTACTGTCTGCACCTTGCAATTACGTAGGCAGCCTAGAGAGCCACGAATTAGCAGGTGGGTCAACCTAAATAGGGTAGAAAGGCCACTCCCCATATACAAGGCAGCCTCTGAAAGGAGGCACTTGACCTGAGGTGGAATATCTATGCACATTCTCAAATTACACTGAACATTTATGTTTAATCTCACTGGTCCCCTACGTGAATAAGCTGAAACCCAAACCAAACCCACTGCCATTGAGTCAGTTCCGACTCAGTTACCATATAGGGTTTCCAAGACTGTAAATTTTTACAGAAGCAGACTGCCACATCTTTTTCCCGTGGAGCCCCTGGTGGTTTCAAACTGCTGACCTTTCAGCTAGCGGTTGATCGCTTTACCGACTGTGCCACTAGCGCTAATAGTGGAGACCCCTGGACCTGTGGATTGACAGGCAAAGGGAGGGTTTTTCTGGAAGTGACTGCCTTCACTGCCCACCCACCTGGCATAGTTAGAAGGTTCAGGGATATAATCTGCCTGTGATAGAATTCCCCAGTAGATGCCTAGGCTGATCCTGATCCATCTCTCTACCGTCAGCTTTGTGCTGTCTAGATACAGAAACCTGATCTAGATAGAGAAACTTGATTTTGGTCATGGATAACTGGCTGGGTGATCCTGGCTGAGGCACAAAACAGCCGAATTCTACAGCTCATTTTCTAAAACCTTTTCCAGGAACACAGGATTCTGTAAAAAGGTAAACAACAAGGCTGTGTATGATCACTAACCAAAGGTAGGAAACCAACCTTATGCACTGAGTGTGCACTTCATACATGGCAAGCACTCTGCAAATGCTTGGCGTGGCTGGTGATGACCTTCTCTGAATACAGGGATGGGAGAGGTGGCCCTAGGCCAATAGTGCTGAGAAGGCTGCACCCAGAAGGCAGGACACAAAGACAGTGCCTGATCTGCATTTTCATTTGACCGATATTTTCATAAAGCCCTCTGCCCTACCTGCTTTGGGTTGGCACTGCCATTTGACTCTGTCTTTCCTCATCCCCAACATGTTTTAGTTTTCTAGTTCACCTGGATGCTACTCTTCCCTTTCTCCATTTCAATTTTTTTCCAACTAGATTTCCCTAGGAGAGAAAGGCCCACAGTAGCTGAGCCACATTGCAGGACAATTTAGAAACAGCTGGTTACAACATGGGAGATGACTGAGTCTAACTCTTCCATTTGATGGATAAACTCAAGCCCAGAGAAGTCACCCAGTGATGATAGGACCTGGCCAGCGGACGAGGAACCCTTTTACTGGGCCTTTCTTATGGTGCATCTGAGGCATAGTGTCAAGTTTCCATCTTCTTGTTCATCAGTAGCTTTCACCTTGGTCAGAGGTCAGCTGACAAGCCTCAGGTTTCAAATATGCTGGGTTACTGAGACAGGTCTGGGGTCCTGAGGTAAAATTAACCCTCTTGTGAACAGAGGCTGTAAAAAAAATTCCAGAGCAAAGGAGATATGGCCTAGGCCAGACAGGAGGAAACCAGTATCTCAACCTGAGGCTACATTTTAAACAGTAAGTGACCAGATTTCCCTTAACACTTCCTCTTAGGATTGTTTTTCAGACAAAACAACTAAAACCACAATCCAGCACAGGTACAAAAAATGATTTGGTTGATCACTGGATGTCCCCATCCCATAATGAGTCCTGCCTAGGAACCGAGAAACTCATGTCAGGGAACTAAAAATGCCAGATACATGTCACCAATCAATAGCTGGACCCAATTCAGAAATGAAAAGTTCAACTTCTGTGCTAAGTCTCAGCCCAGTCCTTTTTAAAAATATGCATGCTATCTCCCAGAAGTTTAATGAATATGTATAACTTCCCTTTTAATACGTAGTTTAAATCTCCCAGCCCTTTGTTCTGGGAGACAGTGCTTTGAGAGTGATCTTCCATCAAATGGAAGAGTTAGACTCAAGTCATCTCCAATGTTGTAACCAGCTGTTTCTAAATTTTCCTGCAAAGAGGCTCAGCTATTGTAGGCCCTTCTGTCCTAGGGAAATCTAGTAGGAAAAAAATTAAAATGGCGAAGGGGAAGAGTAGCATCCTAGTGGCTGGCAGTATTAAACTATGCCTGCTTTAAATCTACTTGACTCTTAGTTAATGAAAGTACAAGCAGCGGACCCGTTGTGTTCGGTAACATTACCACCAAAAAGCAGGTATACAAATGTTCATGTTGGCTGTATTTATGATAGCTATAAACTGGAAACAATACAAATGTCCATCAACAGGAGACTGGATAAATAATCTGTGGGATATTCATCCAAGGAAACACTACACAGCAAAAACAAGAAAACAAAAACAAAAAAGATTGAACTACTGATTCACACAACAACATGGGTAAATCTCAAAGATATTATGTTCAGTGACAGAAGCCAGACACAAAAGAGTACACACTAAATTCCATGGATTTGAAATTCAAGACCAGATCAAAACTAATCCGTAGTGACAGAAGTCAGGATAGGAACTGTGGGAGAAGTGGTAGAGAAAGGGATAGTGACATGAAGGAACCTCTAGGACCCTGGAAATATTCTAGCTTTCCATCTGGGTGGTAATTACACAGCCATAAACATACATAAAAATTCAAGTTAAGCTGAACACTTCAGATTTCCCCATTCCCTAAATGTAAGTTATACCTCAATTAAAAAACAAAAGAAAACACCAAAATGTGACCCATAGTGCTTTTGCATTTGAGTAAAGGCAATGCATTAAAAACGCTCATATCATTTCAAGAAATATTTTCTTTTCTAAAAAATCAAAACTGTCCAAGTTACCTGGCAGATTGCATCAATGTCCAACAGGTGTGCCTTCTACCAATTCTTCCTCACAGACAGAGTGTCCTGCCGAGGACATGTTTGACTTTGGTGCTAATTTGATTGACTTTGCTAATAGTTTAACAAACCTCTTTGAATCCCCTGTGTCTGTGGGATACAGTGCAAACATCTCAGTGAAGCAAAGACTTTCCTGATCCATTCCCAACCTGTCTTCATAGATCCAGGGTGACCTCTCTTCCTGACCTTAACGCCATTAGACATCACCTTACACATGAGGCCCTCCTTGGAAAATGTGTGGGGCAGTTATACTCTCTCTTACAGCGTTGCTATGAGTGGGAACTGACTGGCGGGCAACAGGTTTGGTGTTTTTTTTTTTTTTTAAATAAGTGAATTGTAAATTCCATTTTTGTCCCAGACTTCTGGTTTTCATAGAAATGTTGCTTCCCATTCAATTCTTCCCTGCAGAAAAACTTGAGAATAAAAGCGGATAACAAATGAGACAGTTAAGACATAAATTAGTTCTGTCTCTAGTTTGGGTTTCCCATTTTAAGGGAGCCAGTCTCCTGTGCTAATACAATAGTCACTAGCCATACATGGCTATTTAAATTTAAATTAGTTAAAAGTAAGTAAAATAAAAAATTAATTTCCTCAGTCTCATTTGCCACATTTCAAATGTTCAAAAGCCACGTGTGGACGGCGCAGAGTGGGATTCTGTTGGACAGGGCTGGAGCCTCTGGACTTTACAGTTACTCCTCCGTCTTCACTTCAGCCCTCTTCCCACAGTTTCTCCTATAACCACTATCTTCCCTATTGTGTCTATAATTACTTGTGTCTTTTAATAGAATGAGAGCTCCAAGGGGGCATGGACTGTGTCTTAATTCACTTCTTTAGCTCCAAGTTTAGCTTTGAAGCACCCGGCACGTAGTAGGCGCTCAGTAAATGTAGAATTAATGAATGATAGGCCATCCCCCGAAATACATCATCCAGATAGATCGGTCCCAAGCCGTTTTCCGTGCTGATCCGTCCCTTAAAAGACTCTGGCCTTTTTAATTCTAAAGCATTGCCTGGAGTTAGAGCCGGAAGCCGCGATCGCCCTGGCAACTCCCGAGGTGGCCCCAGAGCCCCGCGGCCTCACCGCGGCTGGGCTCGCCTTTTGCCCGCCCCGCCCTGCTCGCTCCCCCGCCGTCCCGTCGTCACTGCGCAGGCGCGGCCCCCCTCGAGCGTGGGGCGGCTCGAGGCTACCCGGCTGCAGGCGCTCAGAAGCGCCGGGGTTTGCGGCCTGCGCTCGGCCGGCTCCAGCCGCGCGCTCTCCGAGGCAGCTAGGCGCAGCGAGGCGCGGTCAGCCGAGCATCTCCGCGCCCGGGGCCGTGTGGCCATGGAGAACCAGGTGCTGACACCGCACGTCTACTGGGCTCAACGACACCGGGAGCTGTATCTGCGCGTGGAGCTGAGTGACGTGCAGGTAAAGGCCGGTGCCGGCGGCGGGATGCTCGCTGAATCGCGGCTCCCGACGCCCGCCGGGACCGCCATCCTCTTTGTCCGATTGCGCGCCGAGCAGCCTGCAGTGCGCCGATGAGATCCGGGACGCCGGGCACTCGCGGCATCCAGGCCCCGGCTTGCCCTGGTCAAGGCACACCGGCACATCTCGGGCCGGGGCTGCGACCCCCGAGGGCTGCAGGCATCTTCAGGTGCCCAGTGAGTCCGGAGCGGGCCTCGGCGGCCGCCCAGGGCCTCTGCCATTTGCGCGGCCTGGTGGAGCCTGGTGGAGCCCGAGGCCGGCCCCGGAGGCCAGGCCGTCGGGGTTCGGGTTGGCGGCTGCCCTTCGGGGTGTGGGAGGAGCTCGTCGAGTCTGGGGTACCGTGCTACAGTGGCCGGCTGGACTGTGGCCGGACGCGTAGCGCTGCCCTGAAAGGTCCAGCCGGGTCCCTCCGACGTTCACGAAGCCCGCCACTGCCTCGGAGGGGCCACACCCACCTCCCAACCGTTTAGAGATAGAAATCATTTTCAATAACTTTAAACTTCAGAAGACCCCGAGGAAGCGACCCGCCCCACGCTGGTTTTGAAGGCGGTAAGCCCAGGTTTGCTGAGGTGCATAGAAAAGTTAAAAATTGTTTTAAATTACGTTTAGCATTTACATTTAGTGTCATTGGCCCCCTATATGAACAAGCTGAGGCCTCCTCAATGGTGGAGACCCCAAGATGTGTGTGCGCAGCCCTCTCCCCACCCCCACCGCGTCTCAACCATCCAGGATTCCTATCTTTGGGGAGCTGTAGTTTTCAGTCTGAAATGTTCTTTCTACTGTCATCCTTACTCCCCGCTTTTTGACGCCTATAGCACTTTATAGCCTCATTCACTCCACCTAACGCTTTCTGCCTGGGAGTCGGGCATTTATGTTTGGGTCTATCACCCCGTCTGGCTGATTGCCTTGAGCAATGTAGGTGCTCTCTGAGTGTTGACTTGAATTTGTTAAATTTAATCATTCCTTCTGAAAAATAGGAGCCCTGGTGGCACAGTGGTTAAGTGCTATGGCTGCTAACCAAAAGGTCAGCAGTTCAAATCCACCACCCGCTCCTTGGAAATCAATGGGACATTTCTACTTTGACCTTTAAGTTCGCTATGAGTTGGAAATGACTGGATGGCAATGGGTTTGGTCTGGAAAAATAAACCTGTTTTCTCATTGAAATATAAAGACAAAACTTTTATTAACACCTAACTAATAATTTTTTTAATAACAACAGTAGGAGAATAACAGCCTAGCGGTGAGGGTCAGACCAGCTCCTGAATGTCTGGGGCTGCTCTTTCTTTCTCAGTTGATTTATCTGTGCAGGGCCTGTTGGAACCAGGGGTTCTGGCTTGGGATGAAGCAGTTCATTTATTTTTACAATAAAAGAGCTCGTGGAATACGTACATTTGTCTGGCATTGAGCTAGGTGCTGGGTTGTTGGACAGGTCTAATGCCCCTACTTATTGTAGCATGTCCCACAAATTCTGTGTAAGTATGAGTTTTAAAGTGTTGAGTTTCAGTTTTGGGGGCATCTGCTCTGCAGCCCTCCCTTTCTGAGACACGGTTTACACAACTCTATTCTGTCTTTGAAGCTCTGGTAGCACAGCGGTTAACAGATCGGCTGCTGACTAAAAGGTCGACAGTTTGAATCTATCCTTGGAAACCCTATGGGGCAGTTCTAGTCTGTCGTACAGGGTTGCTATGAGTCAGAATTAACTTGATGGCAATGGGTATTTGTCTTTGGACAGTGGCTGGTCAGAAACCACTGCTGATGTGAGAAGGAATAGCAGATAATAAACACTTCAGCAATGGCATTGTCCGTGCTTGAAGTGAGCAGTAGCAGAGAGGCCAGCTGAGGAACAGGGGGCTTGGGCCAGGTTCACTTTCAGAACAGAATTTACCTTCAAAATAAGCATAATGGATAGGTTTGTGCCAACCACTGCAGTTGTTAAAGCATGGTTTTTGTTTGTTTAATTGTATGTGAACTAAGTATGTTTGGGAGATGTTTGAAAGATACTGTTCTTGAGCTTCCCTAACAGAGGACCTGGTAGAAAGAGTGGTAACCAAAGATGTGAAATTGAGTTCTTACTCTTCTACCTACTAACTGGCGACCATAGATAATTCCTTTAACCTCTGTGAACTTCTGTCTCTTCATCTAAGTAAATGTGAATAATAACACCCAATTCACAGGACTGTTTTAAGGTTTGAATTGGATAATGGATTTGAATGTACTTTACATATTCAAATGTCTGTTATTCAAGTGTAGGGAATTATTACTGTGTTTAAAGTTAGATGAGAGGGGTAGACACAAAGAGTTACGGGAAAGAATAGGATCTATTAGCACAAGGAGGCAAACTGTTCATTGCAGCAGAAAATTGAAAACAGTCTAGATGCTCATCATTCCCTTGGAGAAGGAAAATTATGGTGTGTTTACACTCTGGGTAATTGGAAGGAGGGTCTAAAGAAGCAGAGGTTCACTCTAGATTGGGTGCTCTCAGAAAGTGGAGATAATTCTATTGGCTGTTTTGTGGGTGGCATAGTGACCTGTGCTTACACAAAATTATGTAATGGCCTTGTTTTGCTTCATTTTATCATGGTCTCAGAGTAACCTCATCTGAGGTTTGTATTCTGTGAGATGGTTTATTTTCAACAGGAGAATGAAATGGCCTGGCTGTGAGTGTCAGAGCAGCTTGTAACTATATTGAGGTTTAGCCGCGGACGTCAGGTCAGCTTTGTTGTCCAGGGGTATATATCAGTTTTCCTGCAGATTTAAAATTTTTTAGAATAAGGAGTTGAAGTGAGAAGAATCATATTAAAAATACATACTGGGTTTCCTTCAAGGGAGAATCAATAAGAATAAGTTCAGACTACTCAGCAGAAACCATGCAGGCAAGAAGGGAATGGGACGACATATACAGAACACTGAAGGAGAAAAACTGCCAGCCAAGGATCATATATCCAGCAAAACTCTCTCTGAAATATGAACGCGAAATTAAGATATTTACAGACAAACACAAGTTTACAGAATTTGCAAAAACCAAACCAAAGCTACAAGAAATACTAAAGGATATTGTTTGGTCAGAGAACCAATAATATCAGATATCAGCACAACACAAGGTCACAAAACAGAACATCCTGATATCAACTCAAATAGGGAAATCACAAAAACAAACAAATTAAGATTAACTAAAAAAAAAATACACATAACAGGGAATCATGGAAGTCAATAGGTAAAAGATCACAATAATCAAAAAGAGGGACTAAATACAGGAGGCATTGAACTGCCATATGGAGAGTGATACAAGGCGATATAGAACAATACAAGTTAGGTTTTTACTTAGAAAAATAGGGGTAAATAATAAGGTAACCACAAAAAGGTATAACAACTCTATAACTCAAGATAAAAGCCAAGAAAAACGTAACGACTCAACTAACATAAAGTCAAACACTATGAAAATGAGGATCTCACAATTTACTAAGAAAAACGCCTCAGCACAAAAAAGTATGCGGAAAAATGAAATTGTCAACAACACACATAAAAAGGCATCAAAATGACAGCACTAAAAACTTATTTATCTATAATTACCCTGAATGTAAATGGACTAAATGCACCAATAAAGAGACAGAGAGTCACAGACTGGATAAAGAAACATGATCCATCTATATGCTGCCTACAAGAGACACACCTTAGACTTAGAGACACAAACAAACTAAAACTCAAAGGATGGAAAAAAATATATCAAGCAAACAATAAGCAAAAAAGAAGAGGAGTAGCAATATTAATTTCTGACAAAATAGACTTTAGACTTAAATCCACCACAAACGATAAAGAAGGACACTATATAATGATAAAAGGGACAATTGATCAGGAAGACATAACCATATTAAATATTTATGCACCCAATGACAGGGCTGCAAGATACATAAATCAAATTTTAACAGAATTGAAAAGTGAGATAGACACCTCCACAATTATAGTGGGAGACTTCAACACACCACTTTCGGAGAAGGACAGGACATCCAGTAAGAAGCTCAATAGAGACACGGAAGATCTAATTACAACAATCAACCAACTTGACCTCATTGACTTATACAGAACTCTCCAACCAACTGCTGCAAAATATACTTTTTTTTCTAGCGCACATGGAACATTCTCTAGAATAGACCACATATTAGGTCATAAAACAAACCTTTGCAGAGTCCAAAACATCGAAATATTACAAAGCATCTTCTCAGACCACAAGGCAATAAAACTAGAGATCAATAACAGAAAAACTAGGGAAAATAAATCAAATACTTGGAAAATGAACAATACCCTCCTGAAAAAAGACTGGGTTATAGAAGACATCAAGGAGGGAATAAGGAAATTCATAGAACGCAACAAGAATGAAAATACTTCCTATCAAAACCTCTGGGACACAGCAAAAGCAGTGCTCAGAGGCCAATTTATATCGATAAATGCACACATACAAAAAGAAGAAAGAGCCAAAATCAGAGAACTGTCCCTACAACTTGAACAAATAGAAAGTGAGCAACAAAAGAATCCATCAGGCACCAGAAGAAAACAAATAATACAAATTAGAGCTGAACTAAATGAATTAGAGAACAGAAAAACAATTGAAAGAATTAACAAAGCCAAAAGCTGGTTCTTTGAAAAAATTAACAAAATTGATAAACCATTGGCTAGACTGACTAAAGAAATACAGGAAAGGAAACAAATAACCTGAATAAGAAACGAGAAGGACCACATCACAACAGAACCAAATGAAATTAAAAGAATCATTTCAGAGTATTATGAAAAATTGTACTCTAACAAATTTGAAAACCTAGAAGAAATGGGTGAATTCCTGGAAAAACACAACCTACCTAAACTAACACATTCAGAAGTAGAACAACTAAATAGACCCATAACAAAAAAAGAGATTGAAACGGTAATCAAAAAACTCCCAACAAAAAAAAGCCCTGGCCCGGATGGCTTCACTGCAGAGTTCTACCAAACTTTCAGAGAAGAGTTAACACCACTACTTCTGAAGGTATTCCAAAGCATAGAAAATGACGGAATACTACCCAACTCATTCTATGAAGCCACCATCTCCCTGATACCAAAACCAGGTAAAGACATTACAAAAAAAGAAAATTATAGACCTATATCCCTCATGAACATTGATGCAAAAATCCTCAACAAAATTCTAGCCAATAGAATCCAACAATACATCAAAAAAATAATTCACCCTGATCAAGTGGGATTTATACCAGGTATGCAAGGCTGGTTTAATATCAGAAAAACCATTAATGTAATCCATCACATAAATGAAACAAAAGACAAAAACCACATGATCTTATCAATTGATGCAGAAAAGGCATTTGACAAAGTCCAACACCCATTCATGATAAAAACTCTTAACAAAATAGGAATTGAAGGAAAATTCCTCAACATAATAAAGGGCATCTATGCAAAGCCAACAGCCAATATCACTCTAAATGGAGAGAACCTGAAAGCATTTCCCTTGAGAACGGGAACCAGACAAGGATGCCCTTTATCCCCGCTCTTATTCAACATCGTGTTGGAAGTCTTAGCCAGGGCAATTAGGCTAGACAAAGAAATAAAAGGTATCCGGATAGGCAAGGAAGAAGTAAAGTTATCACTATTTGCAGATGACATGATCTTATACACAGAAAACCCTAAGGAATCCTCCAGAAAACTACTGAAACTAATAGAAGAGTTTGGCAGAGTCTCAGGTTATAAAATAAACATACAAAAATCACTTGGATTCCTCTACATCAACAAAAAGAACACCGAAGAGGAAATAACCAAATCAATACCATTCACAGTAGCCCCCAAGAAGATGAGATACTTAGGAATAAATCTTACCAAGGATGTAAAAGACCTATACAAAGAAAACTACAAAGCTCTACTACAAGAAATTCAAAAGGACATACTTAAGTGGAAAAACATACCTTGCTCATGGATAGGAAGACTTAACATAGTAAAAATGTCTATTGTACCAAAAGCCATCTATACATTTAACGCACTTCCGATCCAAATTCCAATGTCATATTTTAAGGGGATAGAGAAACAAATCACCAATTTCATATGGAAGGGAAAGAAGCCCCGGATAAGCAAAGCACTACTGAAAAAGAAGAAGAAAGTGGGAGGCCTCACTTTACCTGACTTCAGAACCTATTATACAGCCACAGTAGTCAAAACAGCCTGGTACTGGTACAACAACAGGCACATAGACCAATGGAACAGAATTGAGAACCCAGACATAGATCCATCCACGTATGAGCAGCTGATATTTGACAAAGGACCAGTGTCAATTAATTGGGGAAAAGATAGCCTTTTTAACAAATGGTCCTGGCATAACTGGATATCCATTTGCAAAAAAATGAAACAGGACCCATACCTCACACCAGGCACAAAAACTAACTCCAAGTGGATCAAAGACCTAAACATAAAGACTAAAACGATAAAGATCATGAAAGAAAAAATTGGGACAACCCTAGGAGCCCTAATACAAGGTATAAACAGAATACAAAACATTACCAAAAATGATGAAGAGAAACCCGATAACTGGGAGCTCCTAAAAATCAAACACCTATGCTCATCTAAAGACTTCTCCAAAAGAGTAAAAAGACCACCTACAGATTGGGAAAGAATTTTCAGCTATGACATCTCCGACCAGCGCCTGATCTCTAAAATCTACATGATTCTGTCAAAACTCAACCACAAAAAGACAAACAACCCAATCAAGAAGTGGGCAAAGGATATGAACACACATTTCACTAAAGAAGATATTCAGGCAGCCAACAGATACATGAGAAAATGCTCTCGATTATTAGCCATTAGAGAAATGCAAATTAAAACTACGATGAGATTCCATCTCACACCAGCAAGGTTGGCATTAATCCAAAAAACACAAAATAATAAATGTTGGAGAGGCTGCGGAGAGATTGGAACTCTCATACACTGCTGGTGGGAATGTAAAATGGTACAACCACTTTGGAAATCTATCTGGCGTTATCTTAAACAGTTAGAAATAGAACTACCTACCATACAACCCAGAAATCCCACTCCTGGGAATATACCCTAGAGATACAAGAGCCTTCATACAAACAGATATATGCACACCCATGTTTATTGCAGCTCTGTTTACAATAGCAAAAAGCTGGAAGCAACCAAGGTGTCCATCAACGGATGAATGGGTAAATAAATTGTGGTATATTCACACAATGGAATACTACGCATCGATAAAGAACAGTGACGAATCTCTGAAACATTGCATAACATGGAGGAACCTGGAAGGCATTATGCTGAGCGAAATTAGTCAGAGGCAAAAGGACAAATATTGTATAAGACCACTATTATAAGATCTTGAGAAATAGTAAACCTGAGAAGAACACATACTTTGGTGGTTACGAGGGAGGGAGGGTGGGAGAGGATTTTTTTATTGATTAATCAGTAGATAAGAACTGCTTTAGGTGAAGGGAAAGACAACACTCAATACATGGAAGGTCAACTCAAATGGACTGGACCAAAAGCAAAGAAGTTTCCGGGATAAAATGAATGCTTCAAAGGTCAACGGAGCAAGCGCGGGGGTCTGGGGAACATGGTTTGCGGGGACTTCTAAGTCAATTGGCAAAATAATTCTATTATGAAATCATTCTGCATCCCACTTTGAAATGTGGCGTCTGGGGTCTTAAATGCTAACAAGCGGCCATCTAAGATGCATCAATTGGTCTCAACCCACCTGGAGCAAAGGAAAATGAAGAACAACAAGGCCACACGACAACTAAGAGCCCAAGAGACAGAAAGGGCCACATGAACCAGAGACTTACATCATCCTGAGACCAGAAGAACTAGTTGATGCCCAGCCACAATCGATGACTGCCCTGACAGGGAGCACAGCAGAGAACCCCTGAGGGAGCAGGAGATCAGTGGGATACAGACCCCAAATTCTCATAAAAAGACCAAACTTAATGGTCTGACTGTGACTAGAGGAATCCTGGCGGCCATGCTCCCCAGACCTTCTGTTGGCACAGGACAGGAACCATCCCCGAAGACAACTCATCAGACATGAAAGGGACTGGTCAGCGGGTGGGAGAGTGACGCTGATGAAGAGTGAGCTAATTATATCAGGTGGACACTTGAGATTGTGTTGGCAACTCTTGTCTGGAGAGGGGATGGGAGGATAGAGAGAGAGGGAAGCCGGCAAAATTGTCAAGAAAGGAGAGACTGAAAGGGCTGACTCAAGAGGGGGAGAGCAAGTGGGAGTAGGGAGTGAGATGTATGTAAACTTATATGTGACAGACTGATTGGATTTGTAAACGTTCACTTGAAGCTTAATAAAAGTTATTAAAAAAAAAATACATACTGTTTTGGGGGTTCCCAAGACCCACCTACACGTTCAGTGATTCGCCAGAAGGACTCCCGGGGCTCGGCATATATAGTTGTACTCAAGGCTAAGGCTTATTATAGTAAAATGATACACAGCAGGATTAGCCAAGGAAAAGAGACACTGGCAGAATCTGGGGAAGGCTATGCATACGTAGACTTCTTTATCTTCTCTTCATTTGAGTGTATTCCTTTCTCTAGCATGGAAGAATGCAGTAATGTGTTCGTTTCTGCCCAGGGAAGAACATTAGAGATTCAGCACCCATGGTTCTTACTGAGGGCTGGTTACATATGTACCCTCTGCAGGGTATGTACTAAAATTCTAGACTCCCAGAAGGAAAGCTGGTATTCACTGTAAATCACATTGTTTGTGGGGACAGTGAAGCACCCTTATCAGTTAGGGAGTGGAGGAGAACCAAGTTCCCAGATGCCAGCCAAGGCCCAATCCTAGAAGCAGGCCCTTTAAAGATAGCAGCCTCAGGTCAGCTATGTTCATTTTTTTCTACGTATCTACTAATCACACACACACAAAGACAAATACACAAGATGTGAATGAGAAAGGAAACTCTTGTCTAAAGAGTTAGGTAGTAGATAGTACATTGAGCTCTTTGTGGTTCTGTCAAGAGATGATGAAAATGGGACAGATTAATTTAATTTCAGTTCAGTAAACAGTTACGGAGGCATTGGTGGTTCAGATACGAATGAGACACAGTTCCTGCCATCAAGGAGCTCAAGTCTAGGGGCAAGTACACCAATAAACAAAAACTACAGAAGAGTTGATAAGTGCTACAATAAAGGTGAAGGCAAAGTGGTCAGGAAGCTATCAAGTTAGTTGGTGGCGGTGAGGAGGTGGGAAGAGGCATTAACATTTGAGCTGGACTTCGAACAAAGAATTGTGTTCAACAGGCAGGGAGTCCTGAAGGGTGAGCTAGCCAGAGGAAGAAAAGGAACCAGAATATGAGTTCTCACTAGCGGCCAGATTCTTAGTAGGTTATAATTCTCACAACAGTCTTGTGAAGTCAATGCTTTTATTATTGTTTTAAAAATGATGAGTGGCTATGGATTTGAAGGCAAATGATAGAAATAAAAAGTGATATAACTATGATACATGTTATATATCATAGTTATGTATATAGGTCTGTCTCACTTCAAAGTGAAAATACAGGCCAATCTCCCTTGTGAATATAGATGCTGAAATATTTTTTGATTGCTTTAGCATCTCCTTTTTCCCAGTTTTGAACTTGTTTCTGGCGTAATCTTTTTTTACACGACTCGGGCTATCCCTCTACCACCACCACTTTTGGAGAAGCTGAATGTGATGTGTCCAGTTCACTGCCGGGGAGGAGAGCTGTCCCTTTATTGCTAGTTAGCACCTGAAGTCTCTGGCTCACAGAGATGCTTAGAGAATGCTCCTGGGCTTATACTCTGCTAAGTACTCCAACCTTTGTTGGGCACATCCATCCACCTGTGGAGAGTAAACTGGGCCACTCGCACCTCTTATTTGCCTTTCAAGTGAATTAGGGTATGGAGGACATATAGAATTGGGCAAGAAGTGACCTAGGCAGGAAATTTATCTCCAAGATAACCCAGAACTCTAGCTGCCATGATAATGTTTCTACCGAAACCCTGGTTCCCATGCTGAGGAAATACCGCCCTGGAAATGTAGCCCATTTTAAGGAGGTTCTCTTCTCGTGCTACAGAGGAGGTCAATCAGATTTCTAGCCCTTTTGGGTGAGCTGCCTAGTCTGAAGTCTGTACTTCCACTGGGGAGAGTCTTAACATAAAGTTTGTGTGGTGCAGTGAATTACTTAATATGGCCTTCGAGCCATAGTCATTGTGACTCCCACAAAATGATTGGATGGGACTATGGAAGTATGGTGCTTATGGCCCACCAAGGGGATTGGACAGCCTGCTAAGAGTGCAAATAAAGTTCATGGAACCCCTGTGGAGGTTAGGACCAGGCAAATAAGATGTATGGAACCCTAATGAGGGGATTAGTCAGTTTTGCCATCCCACTAGTCTTAAAAAAGAGCCAATCCCAAAGGTGGGGTTGGGGTAGGGGTCCTTACTACCACCAAGAAGAAGAAACAGGAGTGGAGTGTGTCCTTTTGGACCCTGGATCCTTGTGCTGAGAATCTCCTAGACCCAGGAGACAGAGAGAAAGAGAAAGTGAGCTGTCACACAGGAGATGGCGCAAGATGGCAAGAAGCAATGACAGAGAAATGATAGCAGCAGAACAAGGAGACCCAGCCTACTTCTAGAACAAGGTGGCTACAGAGGGCATGCCATGCTGACCCACAGCCCATGGAGTGAGAGAGCTGAGAGCCTTCGGGCAGGAAGCTTCCTGGCAGAGTAGGGTGCCTCTGGGCATTTACTGGTGGAGCTGAAGTGCTTTTTTTTTTTTATGCAGGGCAGAGGCCTGGTCAAGGGCCAGAGGCCTGCCTGCAGGCACAGCTGAGGACAGGCTGTCCTGACTGAAGAACCATATCCTGCGTTGTAACCTGTGACTTCCCAAATAAATACCAAAATCATGAGTACCATCTGTGAATTCTGTGTGACCATTGCAGCGAATTAGCGAACTCAGCAGAGAAGTAGAGAGTGCTGTGGGAGGTTTGGCTGGTGTCAGAATTGGTAAAAAGATTGGAGGGAGGAGGAATGTCTGACCTCTGCGTCATAGGAATCAGCCTTGGGCTGTTGATCTTCATTTACTTCCCCTGGTGAAGTTAGAGGAGGCCTGATGTTGCCCCCATGCCATTTTTACATTTGGCATCAGAAGCAGGGTTTGTTTCAGTGGTTCCAGACTTACAGAAGCCTGGGACGTTGTAAGGGAAAGAATGAAGGGGTGTGGGAAGTGAAACTTTTGATTCTTAGGTGGTTATTTTGTTTGTTGTTATCTATAAGGGCAGAAAGGAAAGAGATGTTATGCTGCAGCTGAATAGAGAAAAATCGCATCTGGAGTGTTTTGGGACAAAAGCCAGCCCAGTTAAACAAGATGATTGATAGGCATCCAGGGTCTTCTAGTTCCACCTAGCCCAAGGCCATATGCATAAGAGTGGGAAGATAGTCAAGGTGTGGAGAAGATGGAACTGGAATATTTTAAAAAGGATTATGTGTTTATTTGAATATACTCTGGATATTGAATATTTCTCCTACTTACTGTTGTAAAAACAGACCTAAATGTTTGATGGGAATGAATATTGGATATTATAGATTACAGAGAGTGTATAACTCTGCCTTCAACCAGTACTTGATTGGGTATGTTAAAAGGGGAACGAGGATTTGCCCGAAAGAAACACACACTGTTCATTTCAATGCAGTAGCCCTGTGTGTAGAGTATTGGGGGCTTAGGTCAAAAACCTGAGCCCCACCCAGGATCTTTCCATTCAGGAAATTTGTGTTTGAAAAGACATGCAGACCTACCCAGAAGTGCTGAGAGAGCAGGAGATTTGCTTTTAAAGGAAGGACCTGCAGAAAAAAATAATGAGTGCCTTGCTTTTGAACTTTGAGCAAGTGGTTTGCCTTTGTGTGCATCAAAGCAGGAAAAGCCAGTGCCCGTCAGAAGAACCTCCTTCCAGGACTGGAACTTAAAGGGAGCTGACAAGTAGACAGGTTGGTATGCTCAATTAAGATGACCACCTGGGTCCACGAGATGAGTGGAAGTGGGAGAGGGGCAGCAACAAAGAGATGGGCTGAGTTTGGACATGTTCCACTGGCACCCATTGACCTAGCCCATGGAGGCTAGGGATGAGAGAGAGGGGGCTGGCAGATGTGAAGTGCAGGGAGTTGTGTGGGTTCCTGAACCTATGGTTGGTGTCCGTTGACCTTGCCCATGGGGACTAGGGATGAGAGATAAGGGGCTGGCTGGTCTGAAGTGCAGGAAGGTGTGTGGACTCCTGAACCTATGGCTGGTACCCATCGACCTTGCTCACAGGGGCTAGGGATGAGCTGACCAGAACCCTACCGAATGGAGAGAGAGAGATGTTTGACACTGTGAGCTGGTGTAAATTGCTGCAATTTGATGGCTTCCTCCGGACTGGACTTGGCATACGAATGCAGATGCTGAACGTTCCAGCCACAACAGAAGATTCCTCAGATGGAGGAACATGCTGGTTTGATAGGAATGGGCAGTTTCAACATTGGCTGTCTAAATGCGGGGAGATAAAGGCATGAAGTGGTTGGCTTACACGCTTCCCTGGGTATGCTTACACTCCAAATGAGAGGGACAAGGGAGGATCTCATCTGAATAGATACCTCTTTTCCTGATGGGTTTGGAAAGAGAGGGTGGGGGACGACGCTGAGAGGATTTTATGATTCAGTTGTGCGTGTTGAGTGTTAACAGGCTTAACTGTGATTGTAAAAACTGGAATTGTAGAAGCTGTAAGTGTGAAAGAGTGGACTGAGGGAGAGGCACTTCTGAACTGGAGTGCAGTGGCTGAACCTAAAGTTCTGTAAAGGTTTTGCTATGCTGATACCTCGTGAGGCTCAGAGCAAGGGATATTCTCTCAGTTAAATTTTATGAGACACCAGAAAGGGTAGAGCTGGGATAACTTTTGGAGAACCTGACCAGATCCGGTAGAAGTTGTTCACTACAGATTAGTAAGTAAGTAAGCACCGTAAAGCCTGTGCTTACTGTTTACTGAGTCATCCACCCCTCTCAGGGATTGTAAATTTGAAAAGAGACTTTGATTCTGTAGGAAAGTGCTGCGGGTTTAGAAGAGAGACAGATGCCAACCATACCTGGAAGCAAAGTCTTTGACGTGAAAAAAAAAAAAGTGAAATTGTTCACTACAGATGATCTGGTAAGCAAGGTGAACACTGTGCTTATTTTGCATGTTTGATAATCCACCTCTGCCTGTATGGCTGGTACCTGAGTAACTTCGCCCTGAGGACTCTTTGCCCTACTGTACGACTAATTGTTAATGGCTGTTTTGGACTGGTAAAATGATTGAGAGGGGGAGGTTATCCTCCAAATATGAAAGAACAATGGCTGAAAGAGCCAGGGGGTGGCCTGCAGTACAGTGAATTACTTAATATGGTCTGTCTAGCCTATGGTCTTTGTGACTCCCATAAAATGATTAGGTGGGACTATTTGCATAGTGTTTGTGGCCTACCAGCAGGATTGGACAGCCTGCTAAGAATATAGATAAAGTTCATGGAACCCCTGTGGGGGTGGGACCATGCAAATAAGGTGTATGAAACCCTAACAAGGGGATTGGTCAGTTTTGCCATCCCACTAGGCATAAAAAAGAGAGCCGATCCCAGAGTGAAAGGGGATCCTCACTACCACCAAAAAGAAAAAATGGAAGCAGAGCACATCCTTTGGACCTGGGATCCCTGCACTGAGAACCTCCTAGGCCTAGGAGCCAGAAAGAGTGAGCTGTAACACTAGAGGTGGCACAAGATAGAGTGAAGCCATGGCAGAGAAACGGTGGCAGTAGAACCAGGAGACCTGTACGAGACTGTGTGGCGGACTTCAGAGGGCATGCCAACATCACAGCCCACGGAATGAGAGACCTGAGAGCCTTCGGGCAGAAGGCTTCCTGGTGGAGTGGGATGCCTCCTGGCACTTTCTGATGGAGCTAAAGATCTTTGTAACACTCGCCCGAGCAGGACAGAGGCCTGGCTGAGGGGTGGAGGGCCAGAGAGAGGCTTGCCTGCAGGCAAAGCTGAGAAGAGGCTGTCCTGATCAAAGAACCGTATCCTGAGTTGTTCCTGATCCTGAGTTGTAACCTGTTGTTGTTAGGTGCCGTTGGTTGAGTCAGTTCTGACTCAGAGCGACCCCGTGCACAACAGAACTAAACACTGCCCTGTCCTGAGCCATCCTTACAATCGTTGTTACACTTGAGCTCATTGTTGCAGCCACTGTGTCAATCCACCTCATTGAGGGTCTTCCTCTTTGCTGTTGACCCTGTACTTTTTCAAGCATGATGTACTTCTCCAGGGACTGATCCCTCCTGACAACATGTCTAAAGTATGTAAGACACAGTCTTGCCATCCTTGCTTCTAAGCAGCATTCTGGTTGTACTTCTTCCGAGACAGATTTTTTCGTTCTTTTGGCAGTCCATAGTATATTCAATATTCTTCGCCGACACCACAATTCAAAGGTGTCAGTTCTTCTGTCTTCCTTATTTACTGTCCAGCTTTCACATGCATATGATGCGATTGAAAATACTATGGCTTGGGTCAGGTGCACCTTAGTCCTCAAGGTGACATCTTTGTTTTCAACACTTTAAAGAGGTCCTTTGCAGCAGATTTACCCAATGCAGTGTGTCATTTGATTTCTTAATGGCTGCTTCCATGGCTGTTGATTGTGGATCCAAGTAAAATGAAATCTTTGACAACTTCAGCCTTGCTTGCTGAAAGCGAAAAGGACTTGAAGCACTTACTAATGAAGATCAAAGACCACAGCCTTCAGTATGGATTGCACCTCAACATGAAGAAAACAAAAATCCTCCCAGCTGGACCAATGAGCAACATCATGATGTAACCTGTTACTTCCCTAATAAACTCCATAATTGTGAATATTGTCCGTGGGTTCTGTGTGACCGTTACAATGAATTATCAAACTCAGCAGAGAAGTAGAGAGTGCTGTGGGAGGTTTGGCTGGTGTCAGAATTAATTGGTAATAAGGTTGGAGAGAGGACATGTGTCTGACCTCTGCCTAATAGGAATCAGCCTTGGTCTGTTGATATTGATTCACTTTGTCCATGCCGTTTTTACAGCTTGGCACAAATGCTCCTCCCACTGAGGCTTCATTCTCCCGCTTTCCCTAACTCTCTTGGCTATAAATAGAACATTGAGGTTTCTGCTGCCCCACAGTATACCCCCAGCTCCCAACCTTCTCTCTAGCTTGTTGCTTTCCTTTGATGAGCGACTGTACAGAGAGCTGAGCCTATAAAAAAAAAAAAATGAAAACCTGGGAACATGCTACCTCTTGCTTATAGTTAATGTTGAGCTGGGATGAAGGGGCTGAGTTGTTTCTCCTTCACTGAAAACAAACAAACAAGAAAAAACAAACCCGAGGATTTTCACTTTAAATCGTGCTGCCAAAGGCATGTGGCAACTTCTGGGAATAAATGAGCAATTTGGAGAATTTCAATCTCTTCTAGTCTTGGTTTGGTTGGGGTTTAAGAGATTCTGGAGCTTGAGGACTAAGTTAGAACCATCGGCACAACCACCCGTAAGCTTCAACTCCTTCTCCCACCTCCTAGAATTTATTTATTCTTCGTGTTGCAGGACAGGTCTTACTTTTTCGTGAAGCTTTCCCCAACCATTCTATTCCCATTGTGTTCGCTCTCTTCTTAATTCCTGTAACGCATTCCTTTTTACTACTCTTTTGGTATTGAGTATGTGTTACCTGATATTATTTGATATCTTCTCAGAGGAAATGACTCACCTGTTCCACTAGATTCTCTGACTCCGGTGTTTGGGAACACTGAGTCTTAGAGCTCTGTATATTCCACCCTTATGCCTCACGTAGCACTTGCCATGGTTCACCACTGAAGGGCCTGATTTAGTATCTCACTGTCCTGCATAGTCAGAGCAGTTTAGGGTCCTTCTTGCAAGAGCTGACAATCTCCAATAACTACAGACAGGCATAGAGAACTCTTACACATAGGGGTGAATAAACCACTCAGTATATTTTCTGGGGAGGTATAAGGTAGGAAGTTGAGCCCCCAAGGAGGGGAGAGAGGAAGAAAAGGGCATCTGGTTTTCATTTCATTTTCTTCCTCACATCCTTGGTCTCTTTTCACAGAATCCTGCCATCAGCATCACGGAAAATGTGCTGCATTTCAAAGGTCAGTATCCGGGCCGAAGCTCCTAGCTTTCTGCGTGGCCAGGGAGATGTGATGGTGATTTCCTTTTATTTTTATCTATTTGTTTTATTTATTTTTATTGATGTTCTTCTTGATTCTTTTGGGGTAAACTAGATTGATTTCAGATACATGATAAGAAAAGTCAAAGAATTTGTTTCACACCCTGCGTCTCCCTTGGAGAGACAGTAGACGTAGTGAAAAAGACTCCTGAGCTTAAACCAGACAACCTGGCTCTAGCTCCCTGGCCTTGGACAAGGTAAGGACTTCTCTGGACCTATAAAATGAAGGTGTTGGATTATATCTGTATTTCTCAAAACTGAGCATCCCATGGCCACCAGGGAATATATCTCCAGGCCCTTCAAGGGCCCAAGGGGCCCAGATTGAGAAATATTTTGTTAAGAATTAAATATGGTGACTTTATCTGATCTTTGGCCATATTGCAGCTGTGAACACAGACGCAAACATAGCCACTGACTTGTGTGGCAGTATTTGATTATAAGGCAGCCATCCAAATGACCCAGAATAGGCGTCTTTTTTTTTAAAGATTATAATGAAAACAGAAAATAGAAATATCTTTTTTTTTTTTTTAATTTTTATTGTGCTTTAAATGAAAGTTTACAAATCAAGTCGGACTCTCAAACAAAAATTTATAAACACCTCGCTATATACTCCTAATTGCTCTCCCCCTAATAAGATGGCACAGTCCTTCCCCAAAATAGAAATATGTTGATGAGACTTTGTGGCCCCCTGATATTACCCTTGTGTACCAGTTGGAGAAACCCTGCGCTCTGGCTGACCTGTAAGGCCTTTCTGGCTCTAACATTCTATGATTCTTTGACTCTGCCTCACCTCCTTTCTCCTCGGTTCATCAGCAGGTTTGCTGCTGTACCTGAGAAGGTAGATCTGGATTCATTGTCACCCAGTGTGGTGGGATCCTCCTTGCTCTCTCTCTGTTCCAGTTCCCTTGGTATATCATGAAGTAGCCAGGGTTATCGGGGATTGAAGAATTTCTGCTTACATTAGATTCCTCTACCGTGATACACTTGCATGAAAGCACAGCCTGGCTTTTGTATCTACTTTGCAAGATGGAGGGTAGTGGTGGTAGTAAATCAAGTATTTTGGGGGGTAAATGCATTGAAAGGGAAGTTAAAGTGATAAAAGGGTGCTTTGCCACTTGAACCTTATAGAATGTCCTACCTTAAGGAATTTACAGTCTAAGAGAATAGCCTCCTGCAGTGGTTAAGAGCTCAGGCTGCTAACCAAAAGTTGGCAGTTCAAATCTACCAGCCTCTCCTTGGAAACCCTATGAGGCAGCTCTGCTCTCTCCTATAGGGTCGCTATGAGTCGAATCAACTCCATGGCAATGGGTTTGGTCTTGATTTGGTAGCAAATAGTAGTAGGTTTTACCACATATAGCCAGATGAGGGAAGAGAACTCCAGGAGGGGATCAAACGACAGGCAAATCAGAGTGTGGGAAGGGAGGCCCAGCAGCACTGGCAGCCCAGCAGTCACTGGCACCAGGTGTGGTGCCTACCTGATGTGGGGAAAGGAGCCACGTCAAGGCACAGGCATGGAGTCATGCCAGCCCTTGGGGACTTTCCTCCCCCTTCTATTTGTCCTGTTTTAGAAATAAGCTGAGAAAGCGTTTATTTCTCCTTGTTCCATTTGGAGTGTGTTAAAGGAGAAGTCAGGGCCTTCCCTTCATTCTCTGGCTCTGGTCAGGAGATTTTTGAATTCAAAGACAAAGTAGATGTGAAAGTTAAATTTATATCTGTGTCGTACCTTGGGCTTTGTTATCTATGGTCTTTCTCCTGCCTAGTGTTTGTACTGGGTGTTGCCAAGGTCATACTGAAAGACTAAGCAAACATGTAGGAACTGCTCAGAAGGACATATCAGATAGACTTTTGTCCAGGATTCAGCTTAGCTGGCTGTTGAGGAGCTCTGTTTACAAATTCCCACTCAGTCTGGTAAGGCCTGTTAATATTTGCATACTTCTGAAAAACTGTACCAAGCTGACTTATGAATGAGTCTACTCTGCTTAAGGCCACAGTAACCTACATTTATTTCTTCCTTTATAGCTCAGGGACATGGTGCCAAAGGAGACAATGTCTATGAATTTCACCTGGAGTTCTTAGACCCTGTGAAGCCAGAGGTATGTTCTTTCCTTTCTCACTTCCCACTCTGTTCTAGGAAATAAGTACTAATAGTTTGGTGAAGTGGGGAGCAGGGGTTGTAGGAAAGAAGAAGATAAAAACCAAGGGGGAGCTATATACCTCTTTTATTTGGAACAAAGCTCAGGTTTTAGCTGCTGAGGATGGGAAAAATCAGGAGACCTTAGCTGAATTTGTGCTCCATGATTTCCTGGTGTGTGAACTTGAACAAGCCTGTTCACTTCTTTGGGTTCCAGTTTTCTCTTGTGTTAAATGAGGATAGGACTACGTGATCTCCAGGGTCCTTTCCAGCTCTGATAGTCTCTGGTTTTTAGTGATAGTAGAAGAGTGTGGCATCGATAGAGAGCAGAGTTACACGGGCGGGTGAGGCCCATGCCAAGGGGTTACTCTTTTTTTTTTTTTTTTCAATTTTATCGTGATGAACACATACTTAACAAAACATACCATCCCAACAATTTCTACATGTACAATTCAATAACATTGATTACATCCTTCAAACGGTGCAGTTATTCGCACTATTTTCCAGATCATTCCACGGTCATTAATATGACCTCCATGCACCAGGGGAGTTACTTTTCATGACTTTGCCACAGAGGCAAAGAGAAAAATAAAAATCATAAATGGTTAAAGCTGCTGGTCTTTAGAAAGAATGTTGGAAGTATGATTGAAGTTTCCCTTACCTCAGGGCATGAGGACGTTTCTGTAACAAGAAGGAAGAGAATCCAAAAGATGGTACACTTCGGTTTCTAAAATTACACTCCTGGCTCTGGGTGCTTGAGCTTAGTGATCTTTCACTTCAGGGGGTGCAGTTGTTTTGGGAAAGCATTAGTAGTCATCAGTGGCATGAGGGACAGAGAACCTGTCCGTGGGGCTTACTTTGGAGGCAGAGGGAAGAAGTCACATAGAGGAATAATGAGCTGGTGTTAACTGGAACAGCCTCCAGGAATTTGAGTATAGTTGGGAAGACTTCCTCAGCTCACCCTAGTGGAAAGGTTGTTAACTGATGCAGTACAGCTCTGGCCATGCTGCAGGCCTTTCTAAAACAAGAGTTTGCTTTTTCCGGGGATCATTGATCATTGAATTCAGTTATTTTCATGGTGGCTGGTCATAGTACTTTGCATAATGTAGACCTGGCAGGAGGTTGATGTAGTTGCCTCTGTGCTAACCAGAAACTATCTGCCTTCTTCCTCCTTTGTCATCTACTGGGGAGAGTCAGAGAAAGACACTGCTATTCCTACCAGTTCTTCCCTGTACCAGCCCCTGGTTTTCATGTTCTGTTTGTGTCAGGGCAGAGGAGGAAGGGATGTAAGCACACCATGTAATTTCTCTGTGTAGCTGTGCTGGCTTGGTGCCAGTTCAGGGGATACAGTAGGAGAACGGGGAGGACATTCTCACATTCTCAGTTTTTCTCTTAGCCTGTCTACAAACTGACCCAGAGGCAGGTAAATATAATGGTACAGAAGAAGGTGAGTCAGTGGTGGGAGAGACTCACCAAACAGAAGCGCCCACTGTTTTTGGCTCCTGACTTCGATCGCTGGCTGGACGAGTCTGATGCAGAAATGGAGCTCAGAGCCAAGGTCAGTAAGAACCCTCCGATCCCGCCACTGAAGACAGAAATCATGAGGAACTTAAGTTATTTGGGCCACCTCAGATATCTCTTAGAGCCTGGTAGAATAGTGACCAAGATGCAGATTTATCTAGAGACCTAGAGACATGATTTTAGATAAGTACTCCTCAGGTATTTTATAGACTGTCCCTCAGGTGGGATTTGTCTGTTTTTCTCATGATTAAACTGGGGTGGTGATGGGTTTTTAGGAAGAAGACCACAGAAGTTAAGTCCATTCTTATCACATCTTGTCGATGGTTCATGCTGTTAACATGACTTATCACTGTCATCTGGCTGAGGTGAAGTTTGTCAGATTTCTCTCCTGTAAAGTTACTCTTTGTCCCCCTCTCTCCTTTCCTTACTGTCCTTTTTAGAAGGAAGTCACTATGGATAGCCCACACTGGGAGAGTAATGCTCCCCATCTTTTAGGGTGGAATATTTATATAATTTGGATTTCTTCTGCAACGAGAGATTTGTCTCTTTTCCCTCATTTATTTTTTTATTTTATTTTATTTTTTTATTAACTTTTATTGAGCTTCAAGTGATCGTTTACAAATCAAATCAGTCTGTCACATATAAGTTTATATACATCTTACTCCTTACTCCCACTTGCTCTCCCCCTAATGAGTCAGCCCTTCCAGTCCCTCATTTATTTTTATTTATATCAGTATGGAATCATGGATACTTACTTTATACTTTGGGTTATAATCCAATACTACGTTATTTATTTTGTTGCTCAAATTGTTCCAGCTTCGGCCATTGGGAGCTCTTTCAGTTGGCTCCTGGGTCCCTTTGACGTATGTATACTCCCATCATTGTGTTCTTCTCCTTTTCCCCTGCACTTCCTTTCCGGTACTTTCTTGTATATTTCTTCCTTCAGCTCTCAAATTAGCCATTTCTCCAAGGAACCTTGTTCTTTTTATTGGACAGTAGTATTGGAAACCAAGATCTGGGCACTAAGTGTACCCATTGCTCCTGGAGTGTCCTTGCTTCTAGGCCCTCTCAGCTGACAGAGTAAGGAAATAAATGTGTGTATACTGACCTATATATATATATATATACATAAATTTGTAAATATTTCTGTATTCATCTGTATCTTTGTTAACATAAATGTGAGTTCATACTGATGTTGGAGACATAATTTTAGCTTCTGGAAAAGTTATACTGAAAATCTAAAAGTCTTGAAAAATAAAGTACCAATCTGTTTATTTCCTGCCTAAGCTTCTGTTTTTGTTTCTACAACTGCATTAAGTCTTCTAGATGTCCTTTCCAGCTTAAGATTCTAAGTCTGCCTAGTTGGCAGTTTGGAAGCCAACTGATTGGTTTAATTCTGTGAGCACTGGACAGGCATCCTTTGATGTTAGTGCTGCCTAGTAAGGAGGAGTCAGACTTTTTGGCACCTGAGCACATTTGGCACACTCCAGGGTACATTTTCCCTAGTGAAGCAATGAACACCACTGGAGGTACATGCAATCAACATGACTTATCACTGCTGATATTAATCTTAATATGGCTGAGGTGATGTTTCACATACCCAGCATGGGAACTTTTGCAAGCTTCTGGGAATTCTAACTTGTGTTCTTGGAAAACTGTCCAAATTTTAGGAAGAAGAGCGCCTAAATAAACTCCGAATGGAAAATGAAGGCTCCCCTGAAAGTAAGTTGCCACTGCTGCTAGGATAGTTACCAGTTAACTTGCAATAGAGGTGGGGTGTGGATGCAGCGATGTGGCAGGAGAGCTAATAATTTCACCCAGTGGACTGCCTCGGTGAGTTTATGAGAAATCCTTCATGTCCGGTGCTTAAGCTGTGTACGTCCACATCAAAAGGCTTACCTTTAATGTTTCCGTTCTGTCTGGGATGTGACATCATCTGAAGGGATCCACAGGTGGTCTAGCAGAATGGAAGAATCTTAGTCCCCTTGACTGGCTTAGTGGCAAATGGCAGTCAAGTCTTGAATAAAACCAAAAAACCAAACCTGTTGCCATTGAGTCAATTCCAACTCATAGTGACCCTATAGGACAGAGTAGAACTCCTCCATAGAGTTTCTAAAGAGTGCCTGGTGGATTTGAACTGCTGACCTTTTGGTTAGCAGCTATAGCTCTTAACTACTGCACCAAGGTTTCCAGGTCTTGAATAGACATGTGGAAATTACTACACGAGTCCAGGGCTGTACTCCTTCCAGCCTGGTGTTTTCTCCCAACTAAGATCTCAAGAACTTTACCATTGAGAGGAGTGGTTGTCAGCCTGAAAGATGTTCTGCTGCTCAGTAATTTTATAAACATCAATTTCTACCACTTGTAAGTAGGAAACTCTGAAAGTGTATTGTCTCCTGAGTACATAGATTAAATTTGGCAGCTGTCTATTAAATTCATGCTCCGTGGGTACTTGAGATGTGGAGCCAGATGACTCCACCATAGCACCTGGCCTCTGAGAGCTTACGTTCCAGTGGGAGGACCATGTACGTCTATACAAAACTAACTCTGAAAAGCAGAATCTGCCCTAAATTAAACTTTTCCAAGTTTTAGCAGCACTTGTTTGGCATGCTCTAAGTCAGGAAGGGAAAGTTTTAGAGGAGTGGTTTCCATGGTGCCCCCAGGGTTCCCAGAGATGCTTTGGGGGCTAGGTCAAGCAAGCAGGCCCACTTCAATCAGAGCAACTCTGCCTTTGTGTCGTATGTATTCCGGTTCTGAATAAGATTTCCTTTGAAAAGGGTTTTCATTGCTTTTAAAAAAGATTTGAATAGCCATTAATTTAGAGGACTCTTCTTTCAGAGAATCAGAGGAGGGGAGAGGATTAGTGAAGGCAAAGAATAACAACAAAAAAGCCACCTTGAGATTTAATCTTTTGATGTTTTAAAGGGGTAAGCTTCAGAAATACATAAAAATTCTCAGACATGGATTTTTAGGATGTTACATAAAACTATAGCTGTTTTATCTAAACTCATAAAGTTCCCTCATGAAGGAAGCTCTTTATGATGTGGAAGTATAATAAACTTTTGTAGTTTTGAAGAAAAAATTTTTAATTAGTAAAATGTTATTAGAAGTCTGACATTTTTCCGACCCCTTAGGATCAGGCTGCTTTTGATTGGCCATGCTATTCAATGTGGTTAGTTAAACATCAGTCAGGTGTTTATGCAGGATATCTGTAGCTTAGGAATAAATATGTAGCCACAAAATCTGAGCTCCATAGCTCTCCTCTTGAAAACTATCCTTTCCTTGACCTGTCTCTTTTTGACTCAACCATGACTCTTGCTAATCCCTTTATACCTGCCTTTGATTAGCTCCTACCTCTAAACTCCTCAGTTGGCTGTGTCTTCATGAACCTTAGGCTGCAAACAAAACTAATGGCCCTTAGCTTCCTGCCTCTCAGTTTGACATTGTCCTCCTTTGGTGTGTTCTTATCCTACCCATCTATCAAAGCCCAGATCAGATGCCAACTTATCCATGCAGACTTGCCTGATTCTTCTCCAGCCTGCTGTCATTTTCTCACCTAGAAATTTTCACAACACGTTACCTGTAACTGTCCATCTTGTATTATGGTTTTTAGATAATAAGCTCCTTGAGGGTGGCATTGTCTTAACCATCTTTGTATCCCAGTAGTGCTCCTTACAGTACCTTGCACATTGTGGGTGTTCAGTTAATGCTTGGTTGAATGAATATATGATCAAATATCGTAATTCATTTTTTTTTCATTACTGTTTATAGATTTTTTAGCTGATTTGACCTCATGACCTTAAAAAAATTCCAGAGCAGAAACTGTAGACTGTAGATTGTATAAGTAGAGCAGGGGCTGAGGATAGCTTTATTTCCCTTTTATAATGCCTCCTAAGACAGTCATCTTTTTTTCTTCTTGGGTTTGTGATGTATGTATTCTTACCCCTCAAGGCTGGAAGGGGAAAGCCTCTGAAAGCATACCCTGGGGTGCAGTGTTCCTCATAATTTTCCCATATCTGTGTCTCTATGGGATCAGGAACCCAAGCTGTTGAAGGCCTGGGTCAGGTATTTTTGTGGGAGCTTAGGGCACCCAAATAGGAAAGAGGGCTGGAGTCATCTACTCTCCGGCTGTGACTACTGTTGTTAACAGCTTATTGCCTCACTTTGTCTTTTAGCTTTTGCAAGCATGAAGAAAGGATACCTGTTCATGTATAATCTCGTACAATTCCTGGGATTCTCTTGGATCTTTGTCAACCTGACTGTCCGGTTCTTTGTCTTGGGAAAAGGCAAGTAAAAAATTTCCAGGCTCGTTTTCTTCCTGTCAGTATTGGCCCGCTACTCTACCATTGGTATTGATAGGAATCCTCCACGTTCGAGTCGCCCTTCATGCTCCTCATCGTGCTTTCACCTCTCATGTCCATGGCCTTGTCAAACAAGCAGGGCAGATATCCTTTCCACTTCACAGGTGAGGAAACAGGCTTAGAGATGGGTGAAGAAATGGCCCAAGTCCACACACACGGAAAGTCATTTGAAAGAGGCACATTGGGGGCTAGCATCCCTTTCTCTATTCATTTCTTGATAGTTCATTAGTAAGTAAATAAATGGATGTGATACTTCCGGTGCCAGGGTTATGCAAGGCCTGGGATCTCACTCTTTACTCCCCTTTTGGAGCCATTTTGGTGCCTCCTTAAATAGATTCTGAAATGGACTGTTCAAAAAGAGGATGAAAGACTCTCATAATGATATTAATTCTTCCTAAATTAATTTATATATTATGTAGAATTTTGCCCAGATTAAATGCCAATGGAAAATATTTGAGAATTTGAATTAATAAGTAACAAAATTTTGAGGAAAAAGAGTAACGGGAGAGAACATTTTCTTCCTGGTAAGAGAGAACGGTAATGAAAATAATCTGGCATTAGCACAGAGACAGACTGATTCACAGAGCAGATTAGGTGGCCCAGAAATAGCTCTTACTTTCTATCTGTATGAATCATATATATGATAAAAGAGGAATCATGAATCAGTAGAAAAGAAAATATGATTCCATAATTTTTTATTAGATGGGTAATTTAATATGTTCCTAAGGAAAGTTGGCTAGTTTGGGGAGCACGAGGGAGGCAAGGAATCTGTTTAGCATTTCTCCTCACACTGTATACCAAAATAAATTCCCTCAAAGAATTTAAGTCACGTATTAAAAAGTTAAATCATAATAGTCCATATAAGTAAATGTTTATAATAATTTCATGTGGACAATTAGGACATTCTAAGCTTAAAAGTGTGAGAAAAATCAAAGGAAAATGTCAATATATTTGACTACATAAAATATCTAAATTCTTGTGTATCTGAAAACATCCCGACCAAGAAACATTAAAGGTTAACAGCCCATGGTGGGGGCGGGGGGAGGGGAGGGCAGAGCAGCATGGGAGTTGGGGAGTTGGAGAAAAATTGCAGCAAATATCAGCAAGGTGCTTACCTTGCTTACCAGATCATCTGTAGTGAAATTGTTCACTACATGTTAGTAGGTAAATGCAAGTAAGCCCACGCTTATCCTGCTTACTGGGTCATCCACCCGTGTTCAAGCAAACCAAACCCGTTGCTGTCGAGTTGATTCCAATGCATAGTGACCCTATAGGACAGAGTATAACTGCCCCATAGGATTTCCAAGGAGCAGTTGATGGTTTTGAACTGCTGACCTTTTGGTTAGTAGCTGTAGCCCTTAACTGCTGCGCCACCAGGGTGCCCCCACCCCTATCACGGATTGTAAATTTGAAGAGGCTTTGATTCTGTAGGAAGGTACTGTGGGGTTGGGAAGGAGACAGATGCCAGCCATACCTAGAAGCAGAATCTTTGATGTGGTGAAAAAATGAAGTTGTTCACTACAGATGACCAGGTAAGCAAGGTAAGCTCTGTGCGTACCTTGCCTATTAGATAATCTGCTCCTGCCTGTAGTCATGTGTGACCAGAGGTCTACAGATAATTTACTTAAAGAAGCAAAGGAAGTCTCAGACAGATATTCTCAGCCCTGCAGCTTTTATTAATATGGATTTATCACAAGTCCCATGGAATGAAAAAAAAAAACCCATGACTGTCAAGTCAATTCTAACTAATAGTGACTCCATAGGACAGAGTAGGACTGCCCTATAGGATTTCCGAGGCTGTGAATCCTTACAGAAGCAGACTGTCACATCTTTCTCTCCTGGAGTGGCTAGTGGGTTCCAGCCACCAACCTTTTGGTTAACAGTTGAGCACTTAACCACTGTGCCATCAGGGCTCCTGGAGGGCAAATAGTGACATTCAAATATGTAAGTACTTACTGTGTTTAACCTAACATAGTTGGATGAATCCTGAGTGTTCCACTCAAGCCTGCTGGCGGTTAGGTGACCCAGTCCCTAAGCTGCTAAGTTGTCTGGGTCATATGATCAAAGAAAGCTGCCAAAAAAAAAAAAGCAAGCTTCCTGGACTTGTAATTTCTGTTTTGGCTCTGTGCCCCTTCCTACCCCTTGAATTTCTTCCCTTACTGGTTCTCAAAGATGTGATAAGAATGTGGGACCTAACACCTGGTATCATTGTTCGCTCTTTGCAGTTTTCTCCTCTTGAATTAAGGGTGTTGGTGAATGGCAAGTGCTCCACACATACTTGTCCTTTCATGTAAATATGAACTTGCTAGACTTCTGCTAAGTGGAGAACAGCAGCAGACTTTCCGGCTTGTCTAGAAACTCTGGGACTTGTCTAGCTCTCTATTAAGGAACACATCTTTATTTTAGAAATTAAAATTTTTTTTTCTAATTATAAAAATAATAAGTGCTAATTACAGAAAAGTCAGAAAATAAAGACTTAAAAACAAACAAAAACCTTATCATAATCCTATCCATGACAGCAACAGATTCTTGGTACCTTGGTGTGTCTCTTTTTAAACCCAGGTATTTAAAAAAAAAAACAACAAAAAAAAACTTAGGATCATGACATAAATGTTACCATGCAGCCTTTGTTTCTCACCAAATAGAACATCGTGAGCATCTTCCCATGTCAGTGAAGGTGCTTCTGCCATGTCACTTCAAATGGCCGCATTTTGTGAGGTGATAGACAGTCATTTACCTAGCTGTTGTCAGACATTTAGTTGGTTCTCAACTATTTACTATTATGAAGTGTTCTGGTAGGTTTTTTGTAGGTAAATTATTATAAGGGTCCTTAGTGACTTCCTTAGGAAAAATATCTGAAGTGAAATTGCAGGATCAAAGGCCAAATTGTTTGTAAGGATTCTGATGTATACTACCAAATTTCTGTCCAGAAAGAGTATATACAAAAGTCCTCTCCCATTCTTGAAACCCATGTTCACTAGCATGAGTGCCTTTTAATATTTTTCAAAAACTTTTTTTTTCAAATCATAAAAGTTAGTATGCTGATTTAAGAAAGTTTAAAAAATAAAGAAAACTGGGATAAAGGTTGAGGTAGGAAATAAGTCTTTGTTTCATCACTGTTGATATTGCCATGAGTTTCCTTCTATTTTCTCCTGCAGTTAAAAAAATAGTAATTAGTATAATCAGAGTGTGTATATCATTTTGCATCTTTTTTAAATTTAATATTATAAGCATTTAAAAGTATTAATATTCTTTAAAACAGTCATTTTAGAGACAGGTTCATATTCCTGAATTGAAACAAGGATGAATTTCTCATAAAATCAGAAGCTGAGCAGCAGGATCTAATTTGGTTACCCATGTACCAAATTTTAAAGTCACAATCCTCTATTTCAAAGAATGGGAGGTCTCACTTCCCATGAAAAGTGGGACTGAAAGTGAATCTCCTTAAAAGGAGTACCAGAATTTCATTGTAGATGGTGACACAAATATTTGATTGCGATTTTATCTTCAAAAGTGACATTTAAGGTTATGTAAATATATTTTTTTATCTTATATATAACAAAATTTTGGTTATAATTATAATTTGCATTAATTCTTAAAAAAAAAAGAACTAGTCAAATTTTGAACTTATTTGTTCGGTTTTTCTGACAAGATTATACAGTAGTACTAGATGCCATTTTTCTCTTCACATTTAACTTTGCAGCAGGATCATAAATTGGATAATTTTTGTGAAAATATCAGAAGGTTTCTCAGTTTTTGCAAGGGCCTCTTTTATTTCTCTCATTCTCTTTTGAGGCTTCTGCAGTGGGATCCTTGCTGGTAACTGGCCTAACTGCCAGACCCTCATTCACAAGTATCTTTATTTGTATTTAGAAGAGTTCTCCATCAACAATTTAATTGATTTCAGAAGTATCTTGCACACTTTGAAGAGATTTGTAATTTCATTTTGTGATTTGTGTTCATTCTGTTTGTTCATTCTATTTGCATACAGCGGGAAAAGACGAAGGACCAAGACTTGGATGTGATAATTAGGCCCAGTGTTAAGTGGGGAGGCATGTTTAAATGGAGACTACTTGTATAAGTTGTGGTTCATTAGTGATAGCTTTTCAGCTATAATTTTTGCTTCTCTGTGGAACCTCTAACAGAATTTAGATTATAAACATATGAATAAGAATTCCCGTTACCAGTTTTTTGTTTTTTTTTCAGTGAGGGCAGTTTTGCCCTCTGGGGACATTTGGAAATGCCTAATTTGAGAGTGTTCTTTGGTTGTCATAATTATTTGGAGGCAGGAAACCTTAGTGGCATACTGGTTAAGAGCTGTGGCTGCTAACCAAAAGATCAGGAGTTTGAATCTACCAGGTGCTCCTTGGAAATCCTATGGGGCAGTTCTATTTTACCCTATAGGGTCGCTATGAGTCAGAATCGACTTGAAAGCAACGGGTTCATTTGTAGGCAAGGAGCCAGGGATCCTAAGTTTTCAGCAATATGCAAGGCAAAGAATTGTCCTGCCTAAAATGTCAGTGGTGTCCTAGTTGAGAAACACAGTGAAGAAGAATGCAGGCAGCAAGATGCCAAGTGAGGATCACTGTGAAGAATATAGGATATTATTTCATGGACCACTCAGAATTGTGATACCACATTTGCTGAGCTCAGTAAACAGTAACTGTCATTTAAAATTATTACGTGGTATTCTATCAAGTTGCATATACCTTAGTTCACTCAAACTTTCCAAACTCTTATAGACGTTTAGACTGTTCCTACTTTAATGCACTAAGAAATAAGGTTTCAGAGAACAACCTTGTTTATAAAGCTTTTTTTATTTCATTTTATATTTTTCAGTTAGGATTGATTCTCAGAATAAGAATTGTTAGGTCTAAAGATACAAATGCAGTTAAGGCTATCTATATGGGATCAAATTGATGACAGCAACTCGAAAGATTAGATAGGAACCTTAGGGGGCTGAGTTTATGTTAATGAGGGAGGAACACCTCAAAAGGAGGGTGACTGTGGTTGCACAACTCGAACTTTATCAGTGTCACTGAATTGTATATGTAGAAACTATTGAATTAGTGTACGTTTTGCTGCGTATATTCTCAACAACAACAAAATAAATAAAATTTAAAAAAAAGAAAGGAGAAAAATAAACGCAGGTAAAGTTTTTGGAACCTTATTTTATCCAGCAATACTTCTGCACATGTGCCTTTGAGTGTACAGTTTTTGAGATTAGAAAAGGCTAGATTGTGTTCAATATATGTGATATAGTTTTAACTTTAAATTAAATGAGGTAATAATCTGAAAAGAATTATCACTGTGCCTGATACATAGATTTTCAGTATGTATTAACTACGTGAAGTCTAGGTGTGCTTTCTTCTTGCCTTTTAAAAACGAGAAAAGTTTAAGGACTTAGTGTTAACTTTCTGGTAACTAGCAGAGTTTACTCTTTATGACCCTAGGGGCCTGTTCTCTCCCAACTTAGTTGGGTAGTAAAATTGAATCTGACTTCCGTTTACCTTTTCTAAAGTTCCTTTTATGTAAGGAGTTATCTAGTTTGAGAAATAATTCTGTTAGAATTTGCCAATTGATTTACCCCTAATGTATATTTGTACCCTTAGAGTCCTTCTATGACACATTTCACACCGTGGCTGATGTGATGTATTTCTGCCAGATGCTGGCAGGTGTGGAAACGATCAATGCAGTGATCGGAGTCACTAACTCACCAGTGTTGCCTTCTGTTCTGCAGGTACTGAGTAGTTGAGCTCAAGGATGGGGAATGGGAGGTTCCAGCTTTTATCTAGTAGGTATGCCACAGATAGCTGAGAAGTCTCCTAGGAGGATGGTCTCCTTGCACACGAATGGCATTGGTTTATCTGAACAAGGCGGAAAACTTTAAACCTCAAGGATATTTTCCATCATAGATTTTTGCCATTTCAAGTCTATTTCATCACATACACCATCTTCATGAAATCACAAAGTTTTAAAATGAGCTTTAAAACTAGAGAAACTTGATTCTCAGGTGGGAGCAAAAAAACCTACCCTCAGTCGCCTTAGGCAAAAACATACTGGGCCTCCTCTCACCTTTGGTAGATGGAGGCAGTCAAATTCCTAGAACTGTTTTCATTTGGGACTTTATTTCCAAATACAAAGGTGGCTCTTGCCAATTTCTGTTATTTCCTAATATCTGGAAAATTGTTATCAGGAACAGGGCATGGATGTTGACCTCCTTGCCCTGTTCCCTAGCTAGATGATTGCACATCTTTAAATACTGCCTACACAGACTCAGGGGAAATCTGGTGATTCCTGGTCACTCGCTCCTGGAATATGGTTTTTATAGTTCTACCCGTGTTTGGTATACCAACTCTGGCATTCTAACAGTGTCAGTTGCAAGATAAAGATGTTAATACAATAACCTTGTTATTTCTAGGTTATCTGCCTTTGGAAGGAAGCAGCTTTGCTTAGTTTAAAAAATAAAAGAGGCTAGTAGATGACCCACTAGTATGGAATAATATTCTTTGCTATCAAGGACTATTAGAAATAAGCATTATAGTAGAATTTTTAGGGCTGGATGGAGGGGACAGGTTCAGTGTCACCACGTTGCATGGCTCCAGAGTGCCATTTACATACAGGACACTGAGTGAAGTCTCCTGGAGTTGGGGAATGCCTTTGGCCTGAGCAGAGCTTATTTGGAGTGGAAATGGGAGCTGAATTTACCATAGCAGGTTGATTGGGTCATTTAACACATATTGAGGGCTTACTCTGTGCACGGAAGAATAAGAAGTAGTCTCTGTCCTTGAGGACATGAACAACTAGAATGTTATTCCTCCTTGGAACCAAGTAAGAGTAAGTAGAAAACAGTATAGGACAGGAGCACAGGAAAGTAGGGTGAAGGTGGGTGGACATGCACCCTTCTTTCCATTGCTGTGTGAGGAAAGATCAAAGAGTCAGAGGCTCAGTATCTAGCCAAAAAAATTTGGTGAAAAACATCTTCTGCTGTAACGCAATCATGGAGTAATAGATAAAATTTGTTTACTTGGCTTACAAAAACAAGTTAGAGGATTCTGTTTCAGGAAATACAGCAGATAGGTGGCCAAATGAATTCTCATGCTGGAAACCTGGGTAAGATACTGAAAAAATCTCAAATGCGTTGATGAACAGGTCAAAAACTAAGTGAAAGCTAAAACCTACAGAGATAAACAGAGCACTGACATTGACTTTCACGATGAGGGGATTTGCAAAACCAAATGAACGTAAACTTCAGTTTTATAGTATTGAAAGGTACGGGAGATAAAAGACTCAGAGCTTGCCTGAAGAGTCCCCTAAGAGACCCTTCCCTGTAAATCAGAGAACACAAAAGAGCTGCATGTAAAGATGAATTAGAAGTAAATTTCCCCTTCCCCTCCTTGCCGTCTACAAGGGAAATTTTCTGTCTCAAATGTTGGTCTTGCTAGAGGGAGAAAAATAATTAACTTTAAGACTTCATAGTCATAAGCTGGTCCTCCAAATGAGTTTGTATTATGAATGGACACCACTTGGGTTGTTCAAAAATTCTCAAGTTATCAGTTTTTTTTTTAAAGTGGTCCTCAACTGGTATTGTCCTTAGTCTCTGACAGAGGCAAACACAAATTTTTTCTGGAAGAAACCACCTTTGTCCAGGCCTCGAAGAATTCCCACAGATCAGTTTCCAAGGAAAATGAGTAGCTTCCAGTCAAAGATTATAAAACCAAGGAAACAAAGCATTGTGAGCAAAAGCCAGGAGAAACAACAGGCTGCACAAACAGATTCACTAGGACTTCAGATACCAGAATGATCAGATACGAAATAGAAATAATCATGCGTAAAGGAAGGAAGGAGTACCTGACTATTTGAGGAGGAAACGAGAAACTATAAAGAATAAGCAGGTCTGAGGAGGAGGCAGATAGAGCTTCTACTAATTATAAATACAGTAATCAAAAGTTAAAATGTAATGGGAAGTTTTAATAGTAGGTTAGACATAGCTGCAGAGAAAATTAGTGAATTGGCAGATGGATCTGAAGAAATGAACAGAATGAAGCGCAAAGAGATAAAAGAAAAATATGAGAGAGGTTAAGAGACATGAAGATAGAGTAGAAGGTTGAACATATGTCTAATAGGAATTCAGAAGGGGGGGTGAGTGGGGTAGAGGAAAAGATCAGAAGAGATACTGTCAGAATTTTCCAGAGCTGATGAAAAATGCCAAAACACAAATTCAAGAAGCACAATCCAAATCAGGATAAATAAAAAATCCACCCCTGGACATATCAGAGTGAAACTGCAGAATGCAAAAGACAAAAAGATCTTAAAAGTAGCTAGGTAGAGGGTAAAGACAGAATACTTCAAAGAAGCTACAGTAGACTTTCAGCAGCAATAAAGGAAGCCAGAAGACAGAGCAGTGATGTCTTCATTGTGCTGAAATAAACAACCAACTTCAGAGATCTGTATCAGAGGTTGACAGACTTTTCTTTAAAGCAATAGATAAATATATATTATACATCATAATATATAATATTTATATATTAAATTAAGTTTGTGTATTAAAATATAAAGGCATTACGGATCAGATGGTCTTTGTTGCATCTACTCAACTCCTGCCATTGTAGTGTGAAAGTGGTTGTAAATAATATGTAAACATGGATTTGGTGGGTTCCAGTAAAACTACAAAACAGGCAGTGGGCCAGATTTGATCTACGGGACATAGTTCAGACCCTTGATCTACACCAAGCAAAATATTTTTTTTAAAGAATGAGGGTGATATAAAGACATTTTCGAACAAAGAAAACTGAGTTTACCATCAGTAGCCTCTCACTGGGAGGGAAATAATTCAGGTATTAGAAAAGTGATCCCAGATGGAAGGTTTGAGATGCAGGAAGGGAGAACACAAAAAGTAAATAATATAGACTTTTAATTTTCTTGAATTGTAAAGACTCATGACTATAATGATACCAGTTCTTTTCATATTTATCTATAGATTAAATGCAATTTCAATCAAAACCTTAAAAATTTTGGAATGTGGTAAGAAAATTCTAAAGCTGATGTGGAAAAATAAAGGGCTAAAAATACTCTTCTGCAGAAGAATTCAATTTGGGGGGCTTGCCCTACAAGAAATCAAGACATTTTAAGGGTTCAGTAGCTAATACCATGTGATATAGGTACAGAGATAGTCACGTAGAGTAAATGACAACCCAGATGTCCACCATGGGTAGAATATCTACTCACATCTTGGAATACCTTAGAGCAGTGAAAATGAGTGAGCTGTAACCACATCAACATGGACGAATCTCTGGCACATGATACTGAGAAAGAAGCAAGTTGCAGAATAATCATATAGCATGATCTCACAAAGTTTAAAAACAGGCAGAGTGAAACCTATAAAGAAAAGCAAGGGGCTGACTCACACAGGATAGTGGTTACTTAGAGGAGTGCCGCACTGGCAATGTTCTGTTTCTTAACGTGGGCTGTGGAGACATACAGCTTCATCCGGTAGTGTATGCTTTTTAAATATATTGTTTATGATGATACATTTACACTCTCACACACACACCCAAACTACCTGTCTAGAAAGACTAGTTTGGATACTTTAACTTGTTCTAAATCTGGAGCAGAAGATTAGTTGAGCTCAGTCTTGTCCACTTACCTTCAATTTAGTGGGATTAGGTTTCAGACAATCCACTAATATGGTTTTTGAATATATTTTTAATAATTTTTTCTTTCTTTTGGGTCCCTTTGATAGCTTCTTGGGAGAAATTTCATTTTGTTTATCATCTTTGGCACCATGGAAGAAATGCAAAATAGAGCTGTAGTTTTCTTTGTGTTTTACCTGTGGAGCGCAATTGAAATTTTTAGGTGAGTAAAATGCCAGGATGCTGTTTGAGTGCCTCTTCCTCTCTGGGGCAGCTCTCTTCTTAAGGGAGTTGCTGTCTTAGCCAGAGTCTCATTTGGCTTGGGAGTAAGATTAAATGTGTGGTAAGTTCTAGCTGGATCTATGTGCTCTGCAAAGTTGAGGCAGATTTTAAAAAAAAAAACAGTCATTGGATCCTAGTGCCAGCTTGGGCACTAGGGAGCAGAGGGAGAGAACTAGGAAATAGAAGACCATCTTACCCACAGGGTCTTGCTGTCTCCTTGGAAAGGAAGGACCCATTCACGTGGAAAAGTTCTTGGAAGGGCTGAAGAAACATGGGGTTAAGGGAGCAATCCAGGTTGGATGGAACTAGTCAAGACCGGCCTTCTAGAAGAGATGACAGAAATGGTGATTGTACTTTAACTACAAAATCACTGAAGTCTGAATCAGCCTCCCAGTGATTCCTCCATTCTCAATAGAAGAAATATCTTTTTTAGAAAACAGTACCAGTTAAAGTAGATGTATTCCTCTTTACCAAACCATACATACTCCATATTTCTTCCCATTTCAGTCAAATGGAGCAAGGATTTTGCAAATTGGCCCATCAGGTCTAGGTTTGGTGGTATTTTTGGTAAAGTTGACAGTTGAGAGGGAGACCAGCAGCAGCAGCAGCAGCCTTACAGCATGTCTTAACAGAGCCTGTATCCCTTGGCATCCTCTAATCTCTCTTAGTACAAAGGTGAAACGGATTATAAGTCCTTAATGGTGACTCTCACTGTCTGGGAAGAAACATTTCTTATGCTATCTCTTTTTAAATAGAGTATGTCTGATTGTAGATTAGCGGTCTTTTGGATACTTTAATTTTGGTAACAATTCTTTTATCCAGAGATAAAGTGTCTGATGGCCTTACCTATCTGGAGAGTAGATAAGAACTGGGAAAAAAAGCTAGAAAGCTTCTGAGACCTAGTTGATATACTGAACTATTTCCAGGAGGATTTCTTTGAGACCTAAACTTAGGCTGGCATTAAAGAGAGTTTACAACCTTTGACGATTTGGGGAGTAGCATGATGGGAGTTTGTGAGTGATAGCCCAGGATTCTAACTCTGTTCTGAAGAAGTCATGTGCAGCTAATTGAGAAGTGATTCTTCTACTTGACTGGTTTTCTAGGGTTGCATTCAGAGCCCGAAGTGGCTCGTAATACCTGAATTCCTTATGTTCAACAGGTACCCCTTCTACATGCTGACTTGCATTGACATGGATTGGAAGGTACTCACGTGGCTTCGATACTCTGTGTGGATTCCCATATATCCTCTGGGGTGTTTAGCAGAAGGTACTTTTAGGAACTCTACATTTTATAGCTTAGCTTCGGCTTGTTCTTCCTTTGCTAGCCTAGGTCTGTAAATGTTGGACTTTTCCAGAATTTCTTTCTAGTAGCTTCTTTCCATAATACTCCTGGTGTCCAGGGAAGTAGCTCATTGTGTATATAAGTTTTGGGAGCTAGGTGGTCATGTACTGTATGCTTCCCATTTATATTGTATTTTTAATTTTCCAAAGCAGGTTCATATTGATAACCTCATTTTATTCTCACAAACACCTAGTGAGTGAGTCAGGTAGGAATCATTCTCTCCATTTTATGGAATAGGAAACTGAAGCCCTATGCGATCAGATGACTGGCTCTCATTCATCTCTTTTTCATGACAGCTTGGAGGCTTAAATCCTAGGAAAACTAAGAGCTCTCTGTAAGAAGGGAAGATGAAGCATTTTCAAAAAACTCGGAACTGAAACTTTGAGGGCTGGGGGCCGGAAAGCTCTGTATCTCCCTTTCTTCTAACAAGTTCTTGTTTCCGTTTCCAGCTGTCTCAGTGATCCAGTCCATTCCAGTATTCAATGAGACAGGAAGATTCAGTTTCACATTGCCATATCCAGTGAAAATCAAAGTTAGATTTTCCTTTTTTCTTCAGATTTATCTTATTGTGTTATTTCTAGGTAAGTATTGGCTTTGTAATACAGACTTTTTCCTGACACTTCTTAGAGGGTGGATTTCAGTGATACAGGGTTTTAAAAGTCCTTACTGGGATTTTTATTTCGAAAGAGTTGCATGGAGCTAGAGAAAAATCACTTTGCAAAAATAGACCCACTAGGAGAATATGCTGTATATGGATGTATTTCCTCCCAAATCTCCAGTGGCTGAATTTTCTTCTTGAAGTGGTCGTGGTCATTGGGAATACACCAGAAGATGTTTCTTGTTTAAAACAATGTAAGAAGCTTTTTTTTTTCCCCTGCATGATCATTCTATTGCTTTTGAATTGTGAAAATTTTAAAACATATACAAAAAAAGAAAAGCAAAATGAACACTGATTTACCCGTCAGCCAGATTCAGAACTTTGAAGATTTTTGCCAGACTCGAGGAAGCTCTTTTAAAACAGAATAAGAAGTTCAGTTTACTTTCCTGATTTCATTATTAGCACAGACCACATCCAGAGTTGATAGAGGTGGTAATACAGCTGACGGCAAGGAAGCAGGAAAGCCGTAAAGGCCTCTGAGCAGCCAGGAGGTGTCACAGAGACCTTTACCTAACAGTGGGAAAGCCCTGCTGCTCCTCACCTAAAACCCACTTGCTTATTTATTAATTTACTTTTATATTGGAGCCCTGGTAGCACAGTGGTTAAGAGCTTGGCTGCTAACCAAAAAGTCAGCAGTTCACATCTACCAGCTGCTCCTTGGAAACCCTATGGGGCAGTTCTACTCTGTTCTATAGGGTTGTTATCAGTTGGAATTGACTTGACAGCAATGGGTTTGTTTTTGGGGGGGTTTCTTTTATATTGAATCATAAGTCCTTGCCTTATTTCATAAAAACTAAGAGCTTAAAGAATGGAAAAAGAAGTAAGCCTAAATTACCACACACAAATAATGAGAGATTTAAAAGCCTTTCCAACTATGAGGATTATTTGCGTTACATAAAGATCAGACACATTTTAATGTAATTTATGTCTGCTTTATTTCACAAGAGACTTGAAGTAGACTTAAATAAGAATGGCTGCCTGGTTTCTCAGCAACAGAGGATGCAAGAGCAGGTAGACAGTTCATTAGTTACCTATTGCTGTGTGGGTAATAAATGACCCCAATATGCAGTGGTTTAAAACATTTACTACCTCACACAGTTTCTGAGGCTCAGGAGGCAAGCTCACTGGGCCGTTCAGGCTCAGGGTTTTGCGACGTTTCAGACAAGCTGTTAGTGGGGCTGGAGGACCCGCTCCAAGCTTACCCCTGCGGTTCCTGACCGGAGGCTTCAGTTTCTTGCCACAGGGCCTCTCCATGTGGCTGTTTCCCCACAGCAAGGGGTTAGCGAGGTGGAGAGAGAGATGAATAAATAAATACTTGGTAAAGGAAGCATGGGAAAATGTTTAGAATCTAAGTGGTGACTATATGGGTGTTCACTGTACAATGATTTTATACTTCTGTTTGAAAATTTCCCTAATAAAATATAGCAAAAATTGAATTGTAACCCCACCAGGAAAAAAAAACGGCTGTCTCTAGTTCATTGTTAATTGTCCTACGTTGCACTTCCTGAGCAGCTGCAGTAAGCTTAGTGCTGTAGAACACGGGAAACAGACAACTAGAGGTTGCCCCTCGCCATTACAAACAGAGACAAGGATTCTCATTTCTAATCACTGTTGTTTTCTTTTTCAGGGTTATATATAAATTTCCGTCACCTTTATAAACAGCGCAGGCGGCGCTATGGACAAAGAAAGAAAAAGATCGACTAAGAAGAGATTTGGATGGCTTCTTACCAGTTTGAGGCTTATCTGTGATTCTTACAGTTTTACCTTCTTGTACTGATATAAAAGTTTTTTTTAAAGTTAAATGATTAAATTCTCAGCAAGGCTGTCTACTCTCCTTCTCCCCAGTAACATTCCTGAATTTACTGTATTAGCGTAGTCCTTGCACGACATGGATTCCTGATAGCTGATGACAGGTTCATTCTTGTGTATTCAGGTAGTGATGTCAAAGGCTCAGCCCCACTGCCACCCACCCCACATCCAGGCTGTGTCATGCAGGCCAAGGATATTTCTTCAGTGTCATCCCTACAAGGTACTGGCCATTCTCATAATTGGGATTTGTTCTTTTCAGTTACTATGTGTGAAAAAAAGCAAGGCTGTTGCTGTATAGGACTGTAAAATGACTCCGGCAGAAGCTAATATATTCTATACCCAGTGGGTTACTTGGCAAGTGGAGTGGCATTGACCTTGTGATAGCAAGTTAGACTCAGTCCTTGATAAAACACTCCTGAGTCAGAGTGGGGCTAGAGAACATATGTGAGATCTGATATCTTCTGGAGTCTCTGACAACATATGTTATCACAGTGTTTACCACTGTCTGGACGTTGGAGAGGGCACAGGATGATCTGGGAGAGGCCAGTCAGAACCTTGGAATACCATGATCACTTACTTCACCACTATTTCTGAACACTAAAGATACAATGAAACTACAAAAAGGGTTCCAAACTCACATGGGTCCAGGGGTCAGAAGGGAATGTAAATATGTGGGTCAAACTGGCAGTAAGCTGCTGGCAGTGCAGCCTGTGGCAAACTGGAGCCATTTGAATAGGCCAGACTAAACATGCCCACAAAACTGTCTTAAACTGTGAACAAGCATTTTTAAAAAGCTAGTCTTCTTACCCCTGCCCTAGCTGAGTCCATTTACTCACTTACTGGTCCGTGAGTGGTGGGACTGTCTGCTTTTGAGTAGACTTGCTTTTATTCTGCCATTAGATTGCTCTGTCACCTGTCTGCTGAAAGAACTTTGGCTGGAGAACCATAGGCTGACCCTTAACAAGGACTCCTGGCAGGAAACACACCAACAGGGGAACTGGAAAAAAAAATCTAAACATTTTGAAGTTTATCCATGCTAAAAGAGTAGTTTTCTCTAAAACATTCCAAGTAAACCAAGTAAAATAAGTGTTAGAAGTAACACTTGTATAAAGGAATTTAAGGCCTGATAGCTCTTTTGTCTGCCATTCCCATTGCTCCTGGGGGAAGGAGACTCAGTGAGTTAGTTATGTTCTTTCTCTGAGCCCAAAATGGAAACCTGGTTTGGCTGATTTTTTAAAAATCCGCCGCGCTGAACATATCTTGTATGCCTGTGTCTTCCTGTCAACACTTGTTTGTACTGACTTCTGATGTTCTTTCAGCCGAGTTCCTCTGTGTAACTGGGCAAATCAGCCTTGCCGCAGATTATCCTGCATCCTCTGGGCAAAATCCTGTATTTTTAGTGATTGTTACAAACCCCTTTATTGCTGTCTGAGAAGGCAAAACATTGTGTATTTCTATTAAAACATTTACAGTCAAAATCCTAATGACGCGTGCTTAAATATCATTCAGTTTAATGGTTTTCAAACTGTTAGTGACGAAAGCCCTTTGTTCAGACACTTCAGCATGCTAAGCCACAGTTGTCTGTTTTGGTTGAAGGTGGGGGTAAAGGGCCCAGAGGCCTGAGGGGTTCTACCACAGTAGGTCCACAGAGCAATTTGAAGATTATTGACGATGTAAATAAACCCTGGAGAAGTTACTTACTTGCCCAAGATCATGAAGCTAGCTGATGGATTGGAACCAAAACTGACTTTGAATTCAGTGATCTGTGACAATTTAGCTGGAATGAACTTGGCTTGGAGTCCCTGGGTGGTGGAAAGGGTTAGCGTGCTCGGCTGCTAACCAAAACGTTGGAGGTCTGAGTCTGCCCATAGGTACCTAGGAAGAAAGGCCTGGTAATCTACTTTCGAAAAATCAGCCATTGAAAACCCTGGGGGGCACAGATCTATTCCAGTACACATAGGGTTGCCATGAGTTGGAATCAACAGCAGCTGGAACCTGGCATTGACGTCAAATCTGTGTCCAAACAAGGTAGTATAGAACCCAAGGAAACGTGATTATATAATCTGTGCCGCTTAGGAAGTTGAAATTATATTCAAGTGATAGGTCAGACCAAAAGGCAAAATGCCCATTAATTTCGGTGAAACTATTTTATAGAAAATATTTTATTTTCTTTTTTTTTAAAAAAAACCCAAAAATTTGAAGGAGAATCGTTTTAGACATACATGTGGTTGCTGTTTAAAAGTCTGTATCTTGAGATACACCAAGAGCACCTAAGGGTTACCATCACATTTTGCTCAAGTTCTAGGCAAAGTTCTGAAACTGAGTTGGTCTTGTACGTAGTCAGCCTCAAATGGTCTGGGTTGCTCATTCCAAGGACAGAAGCTTGAGAATATGGTCGTGACAGAAAACTGGAGAGAAGAGATGACGCCTTTCAGGAACCAGAGAGCCTCTGCTGAGGAAGTGTGGGGAACTCGGTGCTTGTCAGCCATTCAAGCTTCTCAGGAGATGTACCCATTGAGGGAGGAGAATCTGGGGACTCTGAGCCCCAGAATGCTAAAATTAAAGCTTAACCAGCCAGTCACCTTTCAGAACCCCTCTCAGACTGGTAGAGTCATTCCAACCAGTAAGTGGTGTTTCTGAGGCAGCCTTGGGGAGGTCTGTGAGTGGCTATTCCAGAGGTGAGCAGACTGAAAGGTCTTTACCCTAAGCCATTTTCACTCTGGAAATAATGAAGGCTCCAAAAGTCAGCTTCACATCCTCTCAGTGCTGCTCCCAGAGAAGTCTGTCTGCAAAGGTGTGATGTTGTGGTCATAAGCAGCGTACTCAGAGGTGCTGGTGCTGGCCAGCTTGAGCTGCTGGGCTGCGTGGGTCAGCTGGAATGCAGCGTCAGGGTGGGCTGTGTCCGGCAGCAGCGTGCACTCCCTTTCCAGCATGTCAGCCACCCCTTTGAGCAGGTCCAAGAAACCAAAGGCCAGGGCAGCCTTTCGTAAACGGTTCAGCTCCTGAAACAAGATAAAAACACCAGTGCTCCTGGCATGGGTTTCCTCCTCATGTGCTGCCATGGACTGAACAGTGTGCCCCCAAAATATGTGTCAATGTGGTCAGGCCATGATTCCCAGAATTGTGTGGCTGTCCTTCATTTTGTGATCTAATTTCCCTGTGTTATAAATCCTAATCTCTGCCTGTGGCTAATGAGGTAAGATTAGGTTATGTTAAAGAGGATTAGGGCTGGATGCGATACTCTTACTTGGGTCATAGCCCTGACCTGATGTAAAGAAAGTTTCCCCGGGGTGTGGCCTGCATCACCTTTTATATGAGATAAAAGGAGAGAGAAATGAGCAGAGAGAGGGGCCTCATGCCACCAAGAAAGAAGCATGGGGAGCAGAGTATGTCCTTTGGATCTGGGGGTCCCTGAGCTGAGAAGCTCCTAGACCAGAAGAAGACTGATGACAAGGACCTTCCCTCAGAACTGACAGAGGGAGAAAGCCTTCTCCTAGAGCTGGCACCCTGAATTCGGACTTCTAGCCTTCTAGACTGTGAAGAATAAATTTCTCTTTGTTAAAGCCATCCACTCATGGTATGCCTGTTACAGCAGCACTAGATAACTAAGACACATGTTTTATAAGTACTCCCTGACCCCAAATTTAGTGAGTGATCTTAGATACAAACCCGCCAATAAGGAGATGACTGGGAAGTAGCTCCTATACAGGTGATCAGAAAGCTATCAGATAAAGAAGCCGGTAAGGTGACTGAGAAACAGGTTATCACCATCAGAGGCAATGAGCATTTATGCCAAGCATGGTGTTATACACCATTTCATTTACTCTTCCTAACTATAAGGGGGATAGTACTTTTTCCCGGTACTCAGGTACGGAAAAGGCTTACCCCAAATCTCAGAGGGCTCTTAACCCTCTGATGCCTCTGACGGGGCCTCAGACTGAGTGGCAATGAACGTGTTTGGAGAAGGCCATGGAAGAGTCAGGAAGTCTGGCCAGAAAGGATGGGTAGTGGATGGAAGCAGAGAAATACAAGGTGCTCCATCAAGCACTTAGCAGTGTGATCTGGGCAAGTCGTGTAGCCTCTCTGGGTCTCAGTGGCCTCCTTTACAAAGTGGACGATAACCCCTTACGCACTGCAGTAGGCTAGAGCAGTCACTTGCTAGAGGCCCTTTCCAGCTCCAATACGTGAGATTATATAAAACCAGAAAAAAAAAGATCTGAGATCACCTCTCTGTGATGATGTGTTAACAAGTACGTATGTCATCTTGAATAGAAAGTTGAGGGTTCCGTGCAGAAAGCTCTGTAGGGGAGACAGGGACCATGCAGCCAAGGAGTGGGAATGAAGGGCCCATGTGGATCATGCGCTTAGGGTAGGAAGGGGACTGGCTGGCTGAGAAGCTCTCTGATTGAACTTTGATTAAAGCTGCCCTTGACTTCACCAGCTTGCTACATAATTAGGTTTGAACAAACACTGAAGTAATGGTAATGAGATGACACCCAGACAAAGTAGCCTCTATGTTCTCTGGAAGAGACACTAGCCTGAGACTGGCTGTGGGTGCCATAGTTTAAGATTAGCAAATTGGGACATCAACAACAACACAGCCTACGTTACACTGCCAATTGCTTTTCAGCCAAGCGCCAGAAGGATGAGGGGGTAACAAGGACGGGGAGAAACAAGGAGTGAGCCTAAATGCCTCCTATCCCGCCTCCTTCATTCCTTCCACCACTGGCTCTAGGTGAGCTGGACATGATTCTGGAGGGCGATCTCCTTTGCAATTCATAAATGTATAATTTTAGAAGTTATTCCTGAAGCAGCTTCTCTGGTGTAGTAAGAAGGTTCTGGGTAACTCACCGTCCCAGGAAGTTACATACACAGATTGGGACGCAGTGAGGAGGGCTCAGGGCTGTGACCCACAGGTCCTTTCAGCTACCTTCCTGTCATTCACACCAGCATCAACACAGAGAAGCCCTGTTACTGTACAGAACCAGGCCATTCAAACATTTGGGATTCTTGGATTTTAGGGCAGGGAGGAACCTATCTCTTCTACAGACTTTCCTGATGAAAAAATTGAGGTGCAAGTCATACGCTTCTAATCCCTGTCCATGTTCATGCCATACCCCACGCTCTCACTACTGTGATCGTTTATGTTTGGAACACACCCTCTTCCACTATAATTCTGACATTCTCACCTTATAGAATGTCTGTGTTTTTTCAGGTAGTTTCCTTGCATTTCTTAAAATCTTCTGTACATCTGTCTATTAAGAGTGGAAAGAATTTGAGATTACAATTCTGTGGTAAAAGAGAGAAAGAATAACAACAGGATGGTTCTAAATATTTAACGAAATGAGCATGAGAACAGCACTACATGTCAACATGAGGGTCCCCTCAGTTAATTTCAATGTTCTGTTCAACATCAATAAAGCACCTCCCTCCTTCAAAAGGCTTGATGATGATAAAAGAAATCCCTTGGTTTTCTTGTTAAGTCTCACAAAAACATATCCAGGACCAAAACAAAATTAAAAAAAAATAAAAAATGTCAGCCATACCCGGCGGTTTGAATTATCCTTCTGACAGGGATGTAGTGGGGTCAGGGATGGCGAGAAACAGATTTTCCTACAAAGAAAAGAGGCCCCTGTCCCCTTAGCCACGACAGGACGTGGTTCAGTCTCCATGGAAAGGGGCTAGAGGAGACTATGCAGTCAACAAAAGCTACTTTGTTGTCAGGTGGCCTGACTGCCTCTTCTCATTAGCTTAGGTTGGACTCACTGGAGGAACAAAGAACCAAAAAATGTGCTCAAAGGGGAAAAAAGGCTCAGGAAGTGATTTGTTAAAATAGATACAAATGATTTTATGTCAATGGAAGGAGAAATGTCACTGAGTATCTTGCCTGAAAGCTGCATACCTTGATAATGGTATTATCTTAACTTCCCATGAAAGTGTTTTTGTTGAATTATAATGTAATGCTATGCCTTGGGATTTACTGTAGAGATGGAAGAAATAACCATATACTTTTGCATCTTTTGCGAAACTGTTGTTAAAGATAACATCCATTATGTTATTCAGTGTCTCACAGTGCAAAATATTTTACATAAAAATTAAATGCCAGGGAAATGTTTCTCTCTAGATGAACTGACAGGATTCCTTTTATCAGGTAAGAAAAACTATATAACCCAACATGTTTCTTTTTTGACCTTAGCTGCAGGAAACTCAGAGCCAAATTGCTCAAATACAATTATTGTTTTACCTCAAGTTCCTGGCACCATTGTCCCCTTCTTCTTCTACATGGCTTCTTATTGCTCTAAATTTTGTAAAAAATGATTTTGCTATATACTCTTTTACTGTAGGCTATCTCAAATCCTTTCTGTAAATCATGAAAAACATTAGAAGTAAATGAATTACTAAGTATCAGTGGAAAAGAAAATCCAACGAAAGGTCTGTCTGCCTGCCAGAATCCCTCCTCTCGTCCCCAGCGGAAAGTGATGTGAAGGCAAATGTTACCTGCAGACCGCTGGGTTTGATCCAGACAGTCACATTCTGGGCATAGCTGCGTTTGTTTTTGGGCTGCAGGGGGAACGGGCTCTTATTGTCATCCTCACCATAAGGGTTTTCTTTAGCATCTTAAAAGAAAAAGACATTCTTGAAATGACATCTGGCAAAACACAATCAATTACATTTCCAATTAGGCTAGAAGCTCTTTGAATCACTCAATCTTATATATCCTGTTACTTCCCTAATTAAGGAAATCCATTACCTTAGTCAGGCTGGGGACCTGTTCTCAAGAGAAAGCCACCGAGTATGGGAGCAAACAACTAACTGAGGTCCATGTAAATGAAAAATGTTTTAAAAGAAACAAGCTTCACTCACCTTTATCAACTACGGTAAGAGGGGACAAGAGTAATAATGCAACGACGTGTATGTACATACTGCAATTCTGTGGTCCAGCCTAGCTCTGGCCAACAGAACTTCCTGTGATGACGGGAATGTCTTATGTCTGTGCCATCCAATATGGTAGCCACTAGCCTGTGTGGCTATTGAGCACTTGCTATGCGGTCAGTGTGACTGAGCAACCAAATTTCGAATTTCATTTAGTTTTAATTAAATAACCTCATATGGCTGATGTCCTACTATATTAGACAGCACAGGTTTAGCCATTAAAAAATTAAAAAGGAAAATTATATAATACCTGAATTAAGGAAAGGGGCAAGGGAAGAAGGACTTTCAGTGGGGAACACACCCCACCTTACAGTGTATTAGTGTATTGCTTCCAGAGATTTCAATCATGTTTTTACAGCCATGTGGATGAACAACAATTTCAGTCTTTGTACCTGCTTCCTGAATCAACAAAGCTCTGCTACAAGCTTTCAAACACACTTACAGCTTCCAGCTCATTCCATCCTTATTTATTACCACCTCCTGAGGTAGGCAGAGCAGGGATCACCTTCCCACAGTCTCAGGGAGCTCAAATCCCTTCCCAGATGCTCACGCTCAACACTGGAATAAGACCATGAGCCGGGAGCTCTCTAGCCCTGATTCGGTCATGAATTCAACGTCTCATACTGCCTTCACATTACTCCCATTAACCCTCCCCACCCCCTGCAAAAAAAAAAAAAAAAAAAAGTCCTGGCTCAACTCTCCAGATGTGTTTCTAGTCATTAATGCTGGTCAGTACATAAACCTTTCAGTCAGGCCAAGAGCCTCACAGTCCTCTCCCATACAGCAGGCTCACTGCCAGCTTCTCTGCCTTTATCTCTGCTGCTCCCCCTGCCTAGACTGGAATGTGGTCAGTTCCGCATTCATTGATTCACTCACTCATTCAGGATCTATAGAAGGAAGCTACGATAGAACAAGCCCTGTGCTAGAAATTGTGACCAGAGATGAATAAGACATTTTTTTTTCTGACCTCAAAGAACTTAAAGAAGAGAGAATATTTATTAAATTCCAACTGTGTGCCAGACACATTACACATACAATTTCTCTCCTTACAGCAACCCTAGAGGGTAGATAATATTAGTCACGTTAGAGATGAGGAAACAGGCTCAGAGAGGTTGGACTTACGTATGGTGTTGTAGTAAATGACTGAGTAGGGATTTGCATCTGGGTCTGCCTGGTCCTGAAGCCAAAACATTTCCCACCACTCAACACTGCTGTTCCTCACCTACCAACGTGATTTTGACTCAAAGCGACCCTATAGGACAGAGTAGAACTGCCCCAGAGGGTTTCCAATGAGTGGCTGGTGGATTTGAATTGCTGACCTCTTGGTTAGTAGCTGAGCTCTAAACCACTGTGTGACCAGGGCTCCCCTCACCTTACCAAACTTACTATATCCAGGCATTCCGATACCTAATCATAACCTATCCTGACTGTCTCTGATTGTTTGGAGCCTATATGGGGAAACTGGCTTAGCGGACAACAAATACTGCATCTATGAAAAAAAGGAGACTCTTAGAAATAAGAAATATGATAGAAGAAATAAAAAATTAAACAGTTGCAAGATAATGTTGAAGATACTTTCCAGAAGGCAGAACAAAAAGATAAAGATGGAAAAATGGGTAAGAAAATACACACAGACAAATAAAGGTTCTAGAAAAGGAGAACAGAAAATACACAGAGGAAAAAAATCAAAGAAATAATTCACGTTCTCAGGACTGAAGAGCATGAGTTGACAGATGGAAAGGGCCTACTGAGAGCCCTGCACAACAGATGAAGAGACCAACAACTAGGTATGTCATTCTGAAAATTCAGAACACCAGGGATACAAAGAAGCTCCTCAAATTGTACAGAAAAAAACACAGGTCACGATCAAAGATCTGGGAATTAGCATGGCACCAAGCTCTCAGCAGCAGCACTGGAAGCCAGAAGAGACAACGGAGCAAAGCTTCAGAATTCTGAGGGAAAAGATTCCTAACCTAGAACTCTACATCCAACCAAACTACCCATCAAGTGTAAGGGGTGCAATAAAGACATTTCTAAATATGCAAGATTTCAAGACATTTACTTCCCTTGTATCTTTTTCTCAGAAGGTGCCATGAAACAGGGAGGTCCATAGGAGAGAGACGAACGGAAGACTCAGGATGACAGCTATGCAGCAGGCCTAGAGGACAACCAGTCCTTTGTGAAAAAGAGGGATGGGAGATGCCACCAAGAAAAAAAAAATGGAAACTGACAAATACCTCACGAGTGTATCTTGATTCAAGGAATTAGTAATAAGTATACAGGAAACAAGCAAAGGAAAAAAATGGTAGAAATTAGTGTTAAGTACACAGGAAACAAGGAAAAAAAAAGGAATACAGTAACTACAGGAGAAAAAAAATTGTACAAGAAATGTTAACATAGTATACCATACGGTTCAGATGGAAAGGCAATTTACATCATCTAGCGAGAACTGAATACTGACAACCAGAAAGAACACTAGCGCCATATTTGGAGGGCAGAGGAAGGGAAAATGTGCCTGCTGGGTGGGTGTGGGATGTGGTGGTAGGAGAGCTAAGTAATCATCTTTAAAAAATAAAAAAAGATAACGGAAAAAGAAATCAAGAAATAGCTATATATTTAAATTACTCACAAATGTAAGTAAATATTAAAACAAAGGAAAGTAGCTGTCTGTAAGAACAGAACTAGGAGAAGGGAGCAATTTATTTTGCATGTTTTGCTGTGATAAAAACAGCAGTACCTGCCTTATTACGTATGTACTGTGTGTGACGGGCTTTATACACACTGCCTTAACAAATTCTTTGAACAACACTCTAAGGTAGGCTTTATTATTAATTATTATTGCCTTCCGTAATGCCAATTCCAACCTCTTAAGATTGTTGTGAGAAGACATTTCATTTTAAGTCTCTAGGGCAGTTCTACTCTGTCCTATAGGGTCGCTATGAGTCAAAATCGACTAGACAGCACTGAGTGGGTAGCACAGCGCCAGGCACAAAGTTCAATAAAACATTAATTTTTTTTTTTTTTTTTATTGCTATCCCCATTAAGAAAAACAGAGTCAGAGGCAGGAAGTGCAACATATATACAGAGCGGAGTAAACGGCAGCTGAGTTTGAATGAAGAAAAAGGGTAACAAGGAAGTAGAGAACTCGCCAAGTTTGCTATGTTGGAAGCCAGATAAGAAAGGAATTGGAATGCTACTATCTTAAGACTGTGGACTGGCATCTTTGATGAAAACCATCACAAGAGTCTAGGTCAGGAGTCAGCAAGCTTTTTCTTTAAAGGGCTAGGCAGTAAATAAATATTTCAGATTTTGTGGGCCACATGATCTCTGTCTTAACTACTCTACTCTGCCACTGTAGCGTGAAAGCAACCCTAGACAACACATAAATGAACGAGAGTGGCTGTGTTCCAATAAAACTATTCATCTGGCCCGTGGACTGTAGTTAGCTGACTCTGGGTCTAAATGAAAGGTAAAAGCCAGAACAGGGCAAGAATAAATTTAGGAATGCTACAGAGAGAGACTAGACAAAGGAGGTGAGGAGTTTCTCCATGTTCTCACACACAGACACTAACTGCCCCCCCAACACTAACTGCCACACACACACACAATAACTGGTCTGTGTCCTCCAATTACCACCCCATTTCCTCCATCTTTGCAGCCAAACTTGCCATCTTCATTTCCTCATCTTTAGTTCACTCCTTGGCCTGTCTCCTGGCTGACCACCCACTGAAGTTGCTCTTATATAAACTCACCAATAATCTCTGTCAGGCTCAAATGACACTTCATTCACAGTGTCTTCTTTTCCCTCTTAGTTTCTATTCCTATAAAACTGTTTAATCATTTAAAACACTCATCCTACAGTCTCTTTGAGATTAAGTTCCCTAGGGGCTAATCCTCCTGTTGACTTTTCCTCAAAGGAGATCATTTCGTCATGTGATTTAAAAAAATTTATTTTAAATTATAAACTCATCTTCAGTGGGGATTTGTTTTTTCTGTGGCAGTACTTTTGCCCTGCTTTTAGAAGTTTTGTTACAGAGCCATTATATTAGCTTATGTATTAAAAAAAAAATTTTTTTTTTTTTTTATGCACCAAGGGTTTCACTGGTTCAGAACCAGCTGTTGCACTGTTTGGTTTGAATGTTCCTACATCAGAATGAGTGGTATAAGTTTGCATGGTGCAAGGCCTGGGCTTCATCCCAAACACAACCAAACTCCTTGAGGGACAAAGTAGCTGGGGCTGGGGTCTGGAGACCATGGTTTTGGGGGACATCTAGGTCAACTGGCATAACAAAGTTTATTAAGAAAATGTTCTGCATTCCACTTTGGTGAGTGGCGTCTGGTGTCTTAAAAGCTTGTGAGTGGCCATCTAAGATGCATCAATTGGTCCCAAACCACTTGGAGCAAAGGAGAATGAAGAACACCAAAAATGCAAGGAAAATATTAGCCCAAGAGACAAAAGGGCCACATACACCAGAGACTCCATCAGCCTGAGACCAGAAAAACTAGATGGCTACCACCAATGACTACCCTGACAGGGAACACAACAGAGCGTCCCTGATGGAGGAGGAGAAAAGTAGGGTACAAACTCAAATTCTAGTAAAAAGACCAGACTTAATGGTCTGACTGAGACTGGAGGAACCCCTGAAGCCATGGCCCCCGGACGCTCTCTTAGCCCAGAACTAAAACCATTCCTGAAGCCCACTCTTCAGACAAAGATTAGACTGGGTGGGCTATAAAACAAAAAATAATACTCGTGAAAAGGTAGGATGAGATGGCAGGAAGGGACAGGAGCTGGTTGAATGGACACAAACTGGTTGAATGGACACAGGAAACCTGTGGTGGAAAGGGGGAGTGTGTTGTCACATTATAGGGATTGCAACTAATGTCACATAACAGTATGTGTATAAATTTTTGTATGGGAAATTAATTTGAGATGTAAACTTTCACCTGAAACACAAAATAAATAAATGACTTGGGTTTCAATTTCTCAGAAGGAGATTTTTTGACTTCTTTATATCTGGAAAACCTGATAGAAATAATGGGGAGCATTTTTCTTGTCATCCTCTCACTGAGGGTCAGAACTTCCACATACCCAGCTTTATTCAGAGATTTCAGTCTTTGTCTTGTTTGGAACCAAAGTTATGTCTCCTGCCCCTGTGTGACTTTTAAAACCTCAGCCCCTAGGTGCTACCTCCAGGGTCGGCAAACTATGGCTCACTGCCTATTTTTGTACATCCCGTGAATTAAAGAATGGTTTTTACAATTTTAAATGGCTGGAAAAAATGTGAAAGAATAAATTTCATGACTTGTGAAAATCATACGAAATTCCAATTTCAGTGCCCGCTAATAAAGATTTATTGGAACAGAGTCACAGTCATTCGTTTATGTAGTCTATGGCTGCTTTCCTGCTACAATGACAGAGCTGAGTGTTGTAACAGAGACCATATAGCCCACAAAACCTGAAATATTTACTGTCTGGCCCTTTCCTGAAAAATCCTGCCAATAGCTGACCTAGCTCTAGGGCCTATGTTCAGTCTAGAATCTTTCCTAGGCCTCAGTGGCAAAGGGCACTCATCAGACCGTCACTGACCTGTGCATGTGCATGGGACACTGTAGGTCATTACTTCCCAAATACTCTCTTGGCTTCTGTGACACCATTCTCCTCTATTTTTCCTCCTTCATCTGACTATTTCTTCTCCTTTTCCTTGGTAGTGCCCTTTTCACTGCCCTCAGTCGGTGAAGCTTCCCAGAGGTATGGCCCTTGGCTCTCTTTTTCACTTCATCTATACACTCTCCTGAGGCCACTGCTTCTTCAAATATGGTTATGGATCAGAATCACTTGAGGTAATATTAAAACTGCCAAGTTTCTGGGCCTGAATCCAGACCTAAGGAATCAGAATCTCTGTAGGTGTGCCCAGGCAGCTGAATTTTCTCATACATAAAAACTCCAATTTGTGAACCACTGCCCTAAGCCATCTCCCTTTCTCACCATTTTAACTCTCAGTGATACATACGTTTGTACCTAAAGGTTATGTATCCAATTCTTCCCTCTGTCCTGAACTCCGGAGTCACAGGAATTGTCTCTAGGAACCTCTACCCATATCTCCTAGATACAAACTCAACATGCACAAAATATTTTTTCTTCCCAAATCTACTCTTTCTCTTCTATTCACTATTTCCATTAAGAGCACCACCTTTGACCCAGCAGCCCAGGCTGGAAACCTGGGATCATCCTCAGGTCTTCCCTTTCATTCTTTCCAGTCACTGCTGATTCTGCCTCCCAGGCATCTTTTGCATGGACCCCACCCTCCCTGACCCAGCCACTTCCTTGGTTCTGGCTTTTGTCTTCACATCTCCAGGACTCTCATAATAGACTCCTAGCTGCAGATTGCCCTTGCCCCTATTCTTGACCTTTCAAGCCCACATTCCACAGAGCTATATTTCTAAAGGCTGACTGATTCTCCCTCACTTAGATTATGGCCATGTTGCACAACTCCAAGTTCTTATCTCTCACCTGGATTATGGCAGTGTCGCATAACTCCCAGGGCACCAGGCACCTAGAATACAAAGTCTCCTAACTAGTGGTTTCCTCATATCTGCAAAACAAACTGTCAGCTCTTCACGCTTCAGACGATCTGTCCTGCTCTAGACACTGCCCACCCACCCCCTGCACTTTCTGTGCTGTCTCCTTTCCTTTGTATAGGTGCTCCATTTGCCCAGGACACCCTTCCTTCCTTATTGGCTCAGCAAATTCCTCTTTTTCTTTAAAACCCAGCTAGGTTGTCCCTGCTTTGTGAAGATTCCCGAGTCCTCCAAGCAGAGCTGATCACCCCCTTCTCTGGGTGAGCTCTGATCTCGAGCCAGCCTGTGTTTATTAGTCCACTTTTTACTAGGCTTTGTGCAATACCAGCTAACTCCTTTATCCCCTAGGCCTGGCACAGAATAGGCTGCTTGGGCAATGTTCCTGAAATTGAAGTGAGTCCAAATGACTCAACAGTTGGAGCCTGTGTAACTAGGAGCACAGAGGCCTCAATCAAAAGGAGTAAGAAAATCAGAAGAAGAAAGTTTGTGGGGAAGGGGGAAGAGACTACAGTTTCTGTAACAGACATGCTGAGCTTGAGACCATGGCCGAATAGGCAGGTGGGGCAGGTGGGAACTAGAAATACTGGAATACACAAGTTCCAGGGAGAGATCAGGCAGGACTGGAGTTACAGATTTGGGGCATCTGAAGCCATTACGCTGAACAAATACACAAGAGAGAGAATAATAATCCAAGAGGAGGAAAAGAACAGCACCTTGGGAATTGTGAAGCAAGAGGAAGGAAAGACAACAAGAGTAAGAAAAACTGCCCAAGAAAAAGTCATCAGCTAGGTACCATGAGAACCAACAGAAAGCAATGTCAGGAAAGCTAAGGGAAAACAGTTTCATGAAGGACGGGGGTGTTAAATTATTTAGAAATGACTGCAGGATACCTGGGTTGAAAATACACCAAAGAAAAACAAGTTTATGGAGAGTAACTTTTTACTCTAAGCAGTCTGTATTTACTTAAAGCCACCTAACTGTTGGTTTCCCTGAGCTGTGAAATTTAGAGTTCTAACATCAAATTCTCTTGGGGGTATCCATGTGCAAGTTCAGCACCAGAGGCCACAGCAAATTGGTGATGGAGGTCACGCAGCACCTGGACTGCACAGCCAGAGATGTTCAGGATGGCAGAGGGAAAACAGAGTCAAGATACATAAAAGCTGATCTGGATTATACCTGAAATAGGACCCAACTGGGCCATCTTCCCTAGCCATGGGAGCGGTTCTGGGCCAGGCTCAAACAGAGACATCATAAGGTTTGATTTCTTCTTGCTGTCAGCTTGGGAGTACAGCATTCCATACCATTCCGGGCTAAATGGAGAGAAGACAGGAGATGAGAAGGACATCAAGCCTGGGACTGACAAGTTAAACAAGGCTAGTCTGTGGTTTCTGTTTAGAGGCATACACTTCCGTTTTGAAATCAGGCATCTTACTTTTACCAAAGTAAAATCCTAAACCTGAAAATGCATAATGCTGCCCCAGGATACTATCATTCACCTGGGACACTTCATTACTCAGGTGAAATTATGTACATACGGACATAAAAACAGAGAAAAAAAAACCACAAAGGGCAGCAAGTAGCCGTTGGTATGGTAAGGAGGATTAAGGGCTATGACCTGTAAGTCTTTTCAGCTGCCTCCCTGAGTCATTCACAGAAGGCCTTCTAACATAGGGCACAAGGCCATCACTCAGTCTTTTAAGAGACGCACTGCCCCAGGTTCTCAAAGGGTTCCAGGTATTTCTTATATTTAGAGCCAAAACATGTAGTTTGGGTGGCAAGAAATACCGCCTGGCACATGGTAAAATACTCAACCAACACTATTAGCATCTCCATCACTTGCTTCTGCCCCTCATTTTACAGATGAGGGTCTGTGAGTCCTGCCTAAAACCCCATAGCAAGCTGGTAGCATTGCTATGACCAGAACCCACAGAAAAGAGGAAAGCTGAGAAAGGAAATAATTAAAAGCAATATGAGAATTGCTGACTTGTGGCAAAAAGGCTCACTCCACTTATTCTAGGGGGTGATTTAAACAGAAAGTTAGGGGATTGGAGGTGGGAAGGGTGTGGTGGGAAAAGGAAAAACATGACAAAGACCTTTCTGTTTCAGAAAAGTCTGGAAAGCACTTTACTTTGTCAACAGGTTTTTCTCTTCAGCTCAACCAAATGTAAACAAAGCTTCCTACCCTAACTGAACAATCGCCACCATTCCTTCCACTTTTAGGCTGCCATGGAGCAGGACACAAAAATTGGGAATTTTGCCTGCAATCTGATTGGCTGAATTCTCATCTTCATTGTCATCAGTGATGCCAGTACCCACCTCATCACCTTCTGTGAAAAGAAGAGGAAAACAGGTCAGACTGAAATCAGCTACAGAAACCCCAAAGTACTGATAATTAAACTGCTGGCTGTTTCTAGCCTTGGAAGGAAAGTGTATGGAGTTGTAAAGGAATACAACAAAGAAGAAAAACTCACATTTTCCAATGTCTACAGAAGAATCAGTTTTCAAATGTTATATGATTCCATTTATACGAAATGTCCAGAATAGATAAATCTATAGAAAGTAGATTAGTGGTTGCCAGGGACAGGGGGCAGTGGGGAGGTTAGGGCGACAGACAAAGAGTATGGGGTTTCTTTTTTGGGGGGGGGGGTGATAAAATTCTAAGATTGATTGTGGTGATGGCAGCACAAGTGTTAGCACACTGAACACCACGGAGCTGCACACTTTAACTGGGTGAAGTGTGTAGGTGAATTACGTCTTGATAAAGCTTTAACAAAAAAATCCGTTTTCCATAGTTTCCCCTAAGACGCTCAGTTAGATGCTAGCTGGAGATTTCAGACACCTCTCTAAATAGAACCACACATCCAGAGATGTCTCAACTCACAGCCTTCCCACACAACTTGGATGGGAATCCCCAAGGGTGAACAATGATCACTCTACAGCTTCTTAACTGGACTCTCCAACTCCAGGCTTTCTCACATACTCTGACAGATGTATCTTCCTACGATTACCTTCCTTCCAAACATAGCTGCCTGTTCAACCTCATTCAAAGACTCTCTAACTTTACCAGGAAGAGTTACCCAGTTGAGCTTGGCATTCAACAGCCCTTCTAGCATAGCCCCATTCCACCCTTCCACACTTTTCTTTCCACTGTTCCCCTATGTGAGCTTTTCATTCTGCCCAATATATTTGTTGGCAACTTATATGGGCATGCAGAGTTCTCCCAGGACCTCTGAAGTAAGGGAAACTTGGTTGTTCTCCCAGAGCAGTAAGCTAAGTTATAAACACAGTGATCACAATATAAGCCATCTGTGGGAGCATATCAAGATTCTGCCTGTGGGGGGAAAATGTAGAACAGAACTTCAAATTCTCATGGAATCCAGACTTTCTGGAGCAATTTAGGCTGAAGAGGGCCCCCAAACCACTGCCCTGAGATAATCTTTAAACCTTAAACCAAAAATACCCCTTAAGTCTTCTTTAAATCAAGCAATAGTTTAATTAGTAAAGAATGCCTGCCTTGAACATTATGGTCTTTTAAAGATCTACATGGACCAAACTGACAACAGCAACTCGAAAGGTTAGATAGGAAGTTTAGGGGTTGGTGAGCTTATGTTAGGAACTCTGGTGGCATAGTGGTTAAAGCGCTCAGCTGCTAACAGAAAGGTCAGTGGTTTGAACCCACCAGTTGCTCCACGGGAAAAAGATGTGGCAGTCTGCTTCCATAAAGATTTACAGCCTTGGAAACCCTATGGGGCAGTTTTACTCTATCCTATAGGGTTTTTTGGGGGGGTATGCTATGAGTTGGAATTAACTCAATGGCAATGCGTTTGGTTTTAGGTTGGAGCATATGTGAATGGGGAGAAACAATTTGAAAAAGGAGGGTGAGAATGGTGCACAACCTGAAGCATGTAACCAATGTCACTGAATTGCACATGTTGGAACTGAATTGGTGTATATTTTCAACAACAAAAATATAAAATAAATTATCAATGAATAAAATCGAGGTCCCCTTCCCCCTGCCAAAAAAAGGATTCTGCCTGTGAATGTGTGACCGAGGAGTTGTGGAATACCCTCAACTCCAGCTAAGATGACCTGGGCATAACTGGCATGTGATGGTAACTCAGTAAGTGGAAACTTAATGGACTACACACACTTGGAGAAAGGTGGTGAAGAGAAATGGATAGAGCCTAGAACAGACAAAAGAAGTTTAAAGAGCCAGAGACTAGTGCTGCCCCTGGAGATGCTGAATCTGGGGGACATATATTTACAGTTGGTGGATAGGTATATTCTGCAGGAATGAGGCTTCTTCACAAGGGTCTGGATTCATCCATGCACTCAACTGAGTGTCTACTACGTGTGAGGCTCTGGCAGAATAAAACCCAGGTTTGGTCCCTGCCCCTGTGAAACTGCACTTGCCTTCCATGTTCATCAAGCAACCTGATAACTACTTTGGCTTCCTCAGCCGTTCCCACTAGGAAAGGCAGAGCCCTGGAAGAGGGACCAAGCATCCTCATCCTCATCTTTAAAGAGGACGACTACCGGAAAATTAGTAAATTAACACATAAATATCTGCCGAAATGCTTTCCACAGTGCACAGCAGCAGGGTTACATTTCCGGTACACTGGGCCACATTCATTATTTTAAAATCCAGTGCAACAGCTATTTCTTCCCACCAAATTCTACTACCTGACAATTAAGAACAACCTTGGATGGTGGTGGCTGCACACACCTGTGAACACACGAAATACCATTGAATGAGACCCTTCCAATGGGTGAATTGTATGGCATGTGAGTTAATTCTCAATAAAGCTGTTTTTAAAAAAGATAACTTTAGTTAATAAAATGCTTCATATGTGTCACTGGAGGCAGACGATGGCTTACCTTTGTTAAGTGCTATGGGTAGGACCAGATGTCTGGATAGAACCGGGGGACTTGAAATATCAGCTATGTCAATAAATCCCACTATTTCCAAATCTGGAAGGAAGGATGCAACATAAAATTAATGCATGCCATGGGGAAGTATATTATTTTCTTTTAAGCTACTTTTATTTAGGTCAGTAAATAAAAATATTTATAATTTATAAAAATTATTTTATTTCCTGAATAAGTTTTTTAAAAAATAATTTTTATTGTGCCTTAAAGCTTACAAATCAAGTCAGTCTCTCACACAAAAACCCATATACACCTTGCTACACACTCCCAATTACTCTCCCCCTAATGAGACAGCCCGCTCTCTCCCTCCACTTCGAGTATATTATTTTCTATGTGCTAGATTTCACAAACAAAATGTTTAGGTGTGGATTTCAAATATGATGTCTTTAACAAGAAAAGTTATTACAAGTTCCCGTGGATGACTCTTTAATAATTTACACTTTCTAATGCTCAGGAAAGAGTAACAACTGTCCTTTATTTAATGAATTTAGGTTATATGACAAATTGTCTAGCCTTTACTTTTATGAGGCTAGGTCTCCAGCCAACGCAAAAACTTGAAGGTCAAATCTTCCTCTGGAGTCAGGGATGATCACGTCACCAGGGGGCGCTGTAGCCAAACACTTCCACAACAACCCTACTCGGCCCTCCTTGGAGATTAATACTATTGCATTAAAAATGTTTTCCTGAGAAAAAAACGTATACTTTCCACAAAACCAAGGTAGTAGTCTAAAGACAGTAATTTCTTCACTTTGTAAAAGTTATACTAAAGACCAAACTATCTTGCTGAAAACCTAAAATGAGTAAAAATAAAAGTTGTATCCAAAAGTACCTTTTAAAAAGTTTTTTTTCTGATTATATACTTAATATAAAACTTGAAGAACACCAAAAATTATAAAGAAGAAAACTAAAATCACCTATTATTCATTATCAGAGAAAACCTCTATCAATATTTTACTGAACTGCTTTTAAGTCTTTCTTCTAGACATTCATATTCTAAAAATATTTTTTACAAAATCAGGATCATGGTGAATATACTATACTTCTAATACGCCCAAAGTCTGCTTCTCTGGAGATCTGCTGTCACTACTTCCCTTAGCTAAGTAACAAACGAATCAGCCTAGGCAGTAAGATCTTTTTCATTTGAGTAGGAAAAACCCTACTACATTTTAAAGTGGTTTAAAGAAGCTGTATCTGAGATCTTAGACTACAAGTCTGTATGAGAAAGACAAGACCTATTCAAAGCTACTCATCAAAAAAGGATGGGAACATCAGATGATAAGCTCACGATTTTTTGGTGTCCCTATACTCACACTATGCACAGAGGTGTTTCATTAATTTAGACCTAGTACACCTGATGAGAATGCTCAGGATGAAAAAGGCTGGCCTCTATCACCAATCCAAAGTCTTTAACAACATGGTAAAAATTCAGTGCAAGTTTCGCTAATCTGATGTATGTTGTGATCTAGGGAGAATGAGGTGAAGTTGATATATGAACTGTGGGGTGAGGGGGGAAGAACTGCTTAAGCAGATAGTGGCGTGACTGTGGAACAAGATGTCTCTGTAAGATGAGAAGTTATTTCCACGTATCATGGAAGCATTCTCTTACCTGTGCGTGATCGTGCTAACTATATCATTTTTATCTATACATTAAAACAAGTTCCCTCAACCAGGCAACATTTGGTTAGCCAAGCCCAAATTATTGTTTGTACTTGAAAGTAATAAAGCTGTAATAAGGGATGGGAGAGAGTGGAACCCAACTGGTCTGAGGGCTGCAAAACATTTAGTTGAACTCAATACACTGTTGTCTAGTCACAATGAAAGAGGGAGATGCCTTATTTCCAGACAGCCAGGAGGCAAAGGCACAAAAAAACACGTAAAAAAACCCGTATACAGCCCTTCTTCTAAAATTCCTGAAAATCTGTACCCAAGACAATGACCACTGGTGGCCCAGTGGTTAAGTGCTCAGCTCTTAATCCAAAAGTTGGCGGTTCCAACCCACCAGCTGCTCCACAGGAGAAAGATGTGGCAATTTGCTTTTGTCAAGATTACTGCCTTGGAAACCCTACAAGGCAGTTCTACTCTGTCCTATAGGGTCACTATGAGTCAGAATTGATGGCAACGGGGTACTCAATTTTAATAATTTACTGAACAATTACCTACTGAACACCTACTAAGTGTCAGACACTATGCTAGGTACTGAGGCAACGAACGGTGACTGAACAGAGATGGTCCACACCCTCAAGAGGTTTAAGGTGTACCCACTACTCAAGGAGTTCATCCACCAATGGGAGACAACTTTCCTCTCCACTACTCCTTGTTACCCCTGACTCTTCACTTTGCCAGTCTCACCGGAGCAATCTACCGGCACTGTGAACCAGGTGAAAGCAGCAGCACATAGTTTTCTTTTAGTCATAATACAAGCAGCAGAGCTAGAGGAGTACAGTGCATCACAGCTGAGAGTTTAGAGACCATCTGGCTGATTCCACTCACACTGTCAATAAGGCCTAGAGAGAGTGAGTGGCTTATCCAGGGTCACACAACAAGTCACATAGCCAAGTCTAGAAGCTATCCCTTCATATATGACTGTTATGGATTGAATTGCGTCCCCCCAAAAATGTGTGTCAACTTGGCTAGTCCATGATTCCCAGGATTATGTGGTTGTCCACCATTTTGTCATCCGATGTGATTTTCCCATGTGTTGTAAATCCTACCTCTATGATGTTAATGAGGCAGGATTAGAGGCAGTTATGTTAATGAAACAGGACTCAACTTATAGGTTGAGTCTTAAATCAATCTCTTTTGAGATATACAGGACAGAAGTGAGCAGAGAGACAGGGGACCTCATACCACCAAGAAAGCAGCATCAGGAGCAGAGCATATTCTTTGAACCTGGTGTCCCTGCGCTGAGAAGCTCCTAGTCCAGGGGAAGATTGATGACAAGGACCTTCCTTCTGGGTCCACAAAGACAGAAAGCCTTCCCCTGGAGCTGACGCCTTAAATTTGGACTTCTAGCCTACTAGACTGTGAGGGAATAAGCTTCTGTTTGTTGAAACCATCCACTTGTGGTATTTCTGTTATAGCAGCACTAGATCACTAAGATAATGACCATTAACAATGATGCAATCAATCTCAGTATCTCTACTGAGAATTTCCTCAAGGATTTCAATGTTAGTGATTTGCTGGATTACAAAGTAGAATCTGGCCATGATTTTCAACGCTAGTGACTGTGGTCACAGTCAGCATGGATGAGAGACTAACTCATGACTTCACCACAAAAGATCACTAAGCCATCATCCCTTAGGCAATGCATCCTCCTGCCCAAAGGTTCACTGATGACAATGGCACCCTAATTGTCAGAATTTACGTTTCTTTTCAACCCTCCTGGATAGAGAAGAGGGTAACAGTCAGAGCTTAGATGAAAGTAAGGATGACAGAAAATGTAAGAAGGAAGTCGTAAAAAGAATGTTACCTGTGTTAATGACTTTGGGAATAGGATCGATTTCTTCATCTACGACAAAAGGTTCTGGCCTGGGGAAGACTTGTACATCAGCGGTTAGGTGACCACACTTGAGAACTGCATGGAAAGGTGTGTATGCCAGATCTATCAGTTTTCTGGAATACAATGATTAATTGTTACAGGGAGAGTAATACAACACATACAAAAGTAATTTTTTCCAGATGGAAGTTTGTTTTCCCTTCAAGCTGACTCCAAAATGAAGAACTGATCATTTATGAAATACAAAAAAATCCGATATTTTTGGTGAGCAAATTTCAATTCTGAAAACCCTTTTGGGTTAATCTTTGAAATTGCTGAGTCACAGTGAGGAAGTCAATAATTACAGGCAGTCTAGATTTAATCATTTTTAATTAAAAGGGAATGAGCTTCAAAAAATCACTGCTACCAATCACTTTATCTGAAAGGTGTGTGGCATGGGGAAAATGAAGTGACCCGATTGGAGATAGTAAAATAGGTATTCTTGCTGGCTAGACGTCAAATTATAATACTGGATCATCAAGAAGGCAAAAGAGCTCTAAGCACATACTCACCCAAACATAGACTGTACATTTTTCAAGCACAGGGGGCCATCAATGGTAAAAATCTGACCTTCACCATTGTTTAAATCTATGAGACGTTCAAGGCAATCCAAGGAATCAGTGCTCTGAAGCTACAAAGCAAAACAGATGACCCCTCTGAAGTGGCACAAACTGCTGGGTTATTATCGGCCCACCAAGGTCACACCCATCACAATCACACAGGCAATAAATACGGAGTTTTTTTACAGCCAATTTTGATTCAAGGTTACCCGAGAGGAATGTTAGAGAAAATGACACCAGCAGAGCTATTTCATTCAGAAGCTGGTTTGCAAAGATTCTTAGAGGTGACACAGTGGATATTTACTCAGCATCTTCCCTCCGAAGCCTTTCTAACATCTGATAAGAACTGTCATTATGTACATTTTACAGATAGAAAATCTGAGGTGAAGAAAGGCTAAATGACTCCCAAATAAATGGGAAAGCTAGCAAGTAAAGTATTTAATAAAATATACATCGGGGTGATGTTACTTTACAAAAAAAAAACATAAAACAAAACAAAGTTTACTTCTGTCTACATTTTTGGAGAAATAAAGTTTAAGGATTCCTAAGGGAAGGAGATATTTAAAGCCACAAAGAATACGTCAACCCTTCATTATCTAGAGCCTCTGTACGAAATAGGATGGATAATAACTCCAGCTACGCTCTGCCAGATGGGGCAAGCTCTGAATTTTCAAGGAGCATCTGAAATCCAGAGTCTTTTCAAATATAGTGACCAGCCTCAGCTGAAACCAATGGAGTTCGATGTTGTAGTATATGCGGTGTAATTAACGGCATGTACTAAAAAATAAATTGAACCCTATTTACCTAGTCAAACTAAAAAGAACTTAGTAAAAGGCATTACCTCTTCCAAATTTGCCATGCACATGATGTACAACTTAGACGGGAAAGGAAAGGGGAGTGGAAACCTGTTGTTCTCACTCCGTTGATTATGAGTAGCTAGGGAATGCCTCAGTGACCCTCTACCAATGCCAAGACAGCCATCTGTCACCAGGACAACCTGTTTGCAAGAAGAAAAGGTTTGTACATTAAATAAACCTACTGAGAGCAGTCCATTCAGCAGCATTTTCATTTCTCCCTAATTGCTTTACACTGAAAGGCCCCTATCTCTACAGAAAAGAACTACTGATAAAAGCAACAACACGAAAAAGTCTAAAAAACATTCTGTCAAGTGAAAGATGACAGGCACAAAACAGTGCACACTGTATGATTCTATTTATAGAAAGTTCTAGAACACGTAAAACAAAGTCCTGTTAAGATAAATCAGAATGAGAGTTGTTGGGGCAGGGGATATTTACTAGAAAGGGGCATGAGGAAACTCTGTGGGTAAAAGACATGTTTTGTATTTTAACTGGGGCAGTAGTTACATGCTGTTGTTTGTTGCCATGAAGTCAACTTTGACTCATGGCGAGCCCATGTGTGCAGAGCAGAATTGCTCCGTAGGGTTTTCAAGGTTTGACTTTCTGGAAGGTGATCACCAGGCCTGTCTTCTGGGGTGCCGCTGGGTGGATTCGAACCACGAACCTTTCAGCTAGGAGCAAAGTGCTTAACTGTCTGTGCCACCCAGGGACTCCTAGTAGTTACAGAGGTGTATGCATTTGTCAAAACTCAGTGAACTGTGTACGTAAGACCTACTCATTTTACTGTATCATCTAAATAAACCTAAAAGAAAAAAAAACCCTACTGTCTTAGTCATCTAGTGCTGCTATCACAGAAATACCACAAGTGAATGGCTTTAATGAACAGAAGTTTCTTATAGTTAGGAGACTAACAGTTCAAATCCAGGGTGCCAACTCTAGGGGAAGGTTTTCTCTCCGTCTGCTCTTGGGGAAGGACCTTGCTTCTCAGCATTCCTTAAAGATCTCCACATAGCATCTATCTTTCCCCCATTCCTGATAGCTTGTTTCTGTGCCTAACCTGCTCCTTTATATCTCAAAAGCGATTGGCTTAAGACACTCTACACTAATATAACCTCATTAACATAACAAAGAAAACCCTATTCCCAGATGGGATTACATCCACCTGTATAAACACGTTGCTGATTCCGACTCTGCCCTGCTCCATAGTGGCCCTGTAGAACACAGTAGAACTGCCCTATAGGGTTTCCAAAGCTGTAAATCTTTACGGAAGCAGACTGCCACATCTTTGCTTTCACGGAGCGGCTGGTGGATTCAAACCACTGACCTTTCAGTTAGCAGCCAAGTGCTTTAACCACTGTGCCATTAGGGCTTCTTTCCACATGTATAGAGGTTAGGATTTACAACACATATTTTAGGGGGACACAATTCAATCCATAATATCTACCTCTTAACACTTAAAAAAAAGACAAAAGCAATCATAACCAATACTTACTTAACTGTATCAAAGAAGATGCCCATCTTGGCACTTGTGTAAAAAATGGCACAAGATCTCATTTCACATGTGTCCCTTTGAAGCACCAGCACAGAAGTCTGAACCTTGGCACTCTAATTTTCAAAGGATGACAAACTCTAGCTCTGGTTAACTGAAATGATAACTACTTTAAAAATGTGTTTATAAAGGCCATTTAGCGAGAAGTATGTAAGACCTTTAAAATGTATCCTCAATCTGTAATTTGAAAAAGCCAACAAAACATATATACCCCAATAGATGATGGCTGCAAAATCATTTTCCCTTCCTTACTGCCTCAGGGTAATCCTGCCGGGGTGGACTTCCCAAGCATCCCAGGGGAGGATTATTTTCACTCTCCCCAGCCTAGCCCAGGAACCTAATAATAACAGGCCATTAAGGCAGTATTAGGCGGCTGTTCCACGTGAAGTATCGAGATTGGCACTTACTTCTAAAACTCAAGAATGCTTAATAGAGGCCCCTGAAGGGATGATTTTTGGGGGAGACAGTGAACAGACTACAAGGCAATTCCCTCTTCTAGTACAACAGACTGCTATATAATGGTTTACTTCTGGTACTAGCCTTCCAGATGCTATGAGATAATGAAATATTACAAGGTGTATGTGTGTATATATATATATATATATATAAAAAGAGGAACCTTGGCGTTGCAGTGGTTAAGAGCTTCACTGCTAAGCAAGAGGTCGGCAGTTTGAATCCCCAAGCTGCTCCTTGAAAACCCTATGGGGAAGTTCTGCTCTGTCCTATACTGTTGCTGTGAGTCAGAATCCACCTGATAGCAGTAGGTTTGGTTTTTGGTTTTATATCAAAATGAGACAGGCTTTACTCACATAATGAAGGACAGTCCACCTATCTAATATCATGGTTAAAAAACCCCAAATGAAAACAAATGTGCTTGATAGTAACTGATTTAAATAACAGAATTACTAATAACTACCACCTCTAACACACAGTCTTGGGCCTGGTTTACCTTAAAATTCACCAAGGAAGTCTCAGTGGATTCAGGCCCGGCCCTTGCTCTCAAATTCAGAGTCTTCCTTTCTTCAAAGGAAGAAAAACACCAAAAGGCAGAAGTCTGCATGGTGTACAAGGTCTGGCTCTTAGACATTTCCGGTATTCCTTCTCTAAAAGTACAGACGTAGCAAATGAAACTGTGCTACTTGCTAACTTTGGGTTCAGATCATATTAACAACAAAACGTCATTTATTTGGAACAGGGTTCTGTTCCAACAGCTGTGTTGTAAGTCAGTTATGATGTAAATCAAATGCCTCTTTTATTTTAGTTTTCATTATTATTGCCTTTCAATATCAGTATCTTTATAAACGAATCCTTGAACATCTGAGAATGATAACATCAGCAAACTACCCACATAACACTGTATGTAGTACATATTACCAATGATAAGATGCACCAAACAAAACAAAACAGACAGTCGTAAGTGCAGTTTGTTGTAACTCGAATACATCGTAAGTCAGGGACTACCTATATATTGTTAGGCAATTTAGATATTCTGATGCATGGATTTACCATAAAAATGATGCCTATGAAGTAAGGTGGCAAATTTTTTATTTCTGAAAAGAAATTGATCTCTAAGGTATTCACTGGCTTCTTCAGAAGTGTTCACTAAAGTGATTTAACCTTTTAGTAATAGCTCAGGGTCTTCATGAACCCAAGTTTATACTCTACAAAACAGGTGGCTGTTGCAGTACTAAAAACCAACTTTTTAAGAAAAAATTGGGTTTATTGAGCTATTATTTGCACACAGTACAATTCACCCTTTTTAGTGTACAGTTCTGTAAGTTCTGACAACTACATTCAGGCATGTAACCACTCCCACAACCAGGATAAAGGATGGTCCTTCACTCTCCGAATTCCCTCATGCCTCCTCTGGGTCAACCCTTCTATTCCCCTTACCCTGAGGAAACCACAATCTTATTTTTATCTAAAAAATAAATGGAGGAATCCTGTGTTTGCCCCTACAATAAACACTCATACACCAGTGGCCAGTCCACTACCTGTTTCTGTAAATAGAGTTTTATTGGCAGATGGCCAGGCCCCTTTGTTTAACTGTTGTCTACAGCTGCTTTAATACTAAACTGCAGAGATGGCTAGTTGCTACAGACCCCTGCAAAGCCTAAAATATTTACTATCCGGCCCCTTAGAGAATAAGTTTGCTAACTCCTGCTGTAGACAAACATGATTTTCCTTTTAGCAATTTTTCTGTTTCTTCCTTCAAAATATGCTATCACTTCTCAAAATATCTGTTTATAGCAAACCTCTAAGTCTCTTTTTCTGCTACTGTTCAGGTCTGATTTGACTTTAAGTGAAACCAGGTACCAAGTTTGTTAAGTCATTAACCGTTAATATTGACTAGACAGTTATGGCCTATGGGACAATAAGTTGTGGTCTACGGAACTCATGGTGGTCTCTAAGTAAAGATTTTACGACATCCACGGGCCTCATTTTTTAGACAACTCAGAGAGTTGAGACGGTTAAAAGCTCGCTGAATAGATGCTACTTTAACATACTAAAGACAGACTATATTGTGCTGTTGATGATTCTATCACTCAAAATTATAATCACCCTGTCCAGGGAGCGTAATTCTAAAACTCCACTGTGAGCCCTTTGTGCCTCATACAAACAGCACTAGTTTGCAATGAGTCAATTTATGAGGAGGATGCTTTCCTTAAGGCATAACTGTGCTGTTTTCTGAGCACATTAGTGCTGATTTAGTACCTTCTTTTCGAAAGATACTGATAGCGTATAATGTAGTTCATGGAAATCACAATGCTTGCCGTGCCAGAGCCCGAAGAAAATCAAAGAAGCTCAGTGGTTAATGTTTTTAACTTAGGGCAAAGAAAAACAATTGATCATTACCTGGCAAGGAATTGCACCACCCCATTCTTGCTGAACGATATTGCAAACGCCAACCAATGCAGACTCCAAGCAGGTTTTGTCATAATCATCCATATTGCTTAGTGCTTCCTGATTGAATAAAAGATAAAATCGCTCGTTATTCTTTACTGTTTTAATTTGTTATTTAAAAAAACTACATAAACCGTTCAGAGCATGAATGTTACACAGGGAACTTTGTGTTTCCGAGAGCCCCATGCATGGGTTCTTAAAGAAGAACAGTAAAACAGACTTGCTTAAATCTAGAGGATAATTCAAAGAGCTTCTCTTTATTCTCCTCTTGCCAGGTGGGAGTAAACAGTCTACCACATTCCTATCTTTATAAGCAGACCTTGAAGGAAATAATTAAAGCAAGGAACTTTCATACATATTACAAAAATAATGACAAACAAAATTTGCTGAGCACTAAGGATATCCTAAACACCATTCTAGGCACTTTACACGCATTTAATCGCCGCAACATCCCTATATGGCAGGAATTATTAACCCTATGTTTAATGAGGAAACTAGGGTATGGAGAAATTAGATAACTTGGCCCAGGTCTCATGGCTAGAGGTGGCAGAGCCTGGATTTGAACCCAGGCAGTCCGACTCAGGGCCCCTCCACACTATTGATACAGCAATTCTCTAAATTTCAGAACTGGTGAACATCAGATATCCTTATTTACTCACTTGTAAGAAATCTAGTGTAATTTTTTAAAAAAGCTTTAGAGTCACTTAAAAATATGTGAGCTAGTAAAAGGAATGATTTAACAAAATTCTATTATTTCTTAAAAACAAAACAAAACAAAACATCAAACTGCATTGATCCTGGATTTCTAAACTGCCTAACAATTATTAAACTGGTCCGTTTAATTCCACACATACCTACTGACTGCTCACTGTGGGCAAGGAGCTGTGTTAGGCACTGCTGGAGATGTTAGAGATTTAGAGATGATGTTAGAGATTTAGAGATGCTGTCAGAGAGTAAATTCTCTGGCTTAGCACTGACAGCACCTTTGGAAGATAATGCCTTCCAATCAAGGTTTAAAAATTATAATTTCCTGGTATCTACAAATCAAAGGTTATTTTGTTGAAGAGGAGATATCATTTTGAATTACTCTAGAATAAAGGTTTTGTGGGGAAGGACTATTTTTATTTCCTCAAGTTTTATGGGAAAGCAGTGGATCCGCAGGAGAAAAGGCTTGGCGATCTGCTTGCAAAAAGATTACGGTCAGGAAAATCCTATGGTGCAGTTATCCTCTGTCCCACATGGGGTCTCCATGAGTCGGGGGCTGACTCGACAGCAGCTGACAATAACAACAATGGACAAGAGTAAATCATTGAATCTAAAGACCCTGAACTTTAGGGAATGGGGCACTGCACCCTGAGATACTCCCCTTCCACAGAGAATTCCAGAAAATCGGGAGAAGAAAAGGAGGCAACAAATCACAGTTCTAACTCATAGCTCTACCAAAAAAAGGCATAAGACCCATTGGTTGTGAATCCTTGTTTTATAGCTACACTAGGATATTAAGTACACATAGTTCTCCATATTGCAAGTTCCAAATATTCAGTACAGTATGATAACACTGTTTTCTTCCCTATAAATTTAGGCTCTGTACATTCCTTTTAATACCTGTAAGGTGTTATAGTCTCTTGTGAAGGGGACCATCAGCTCCCAGAGCGATGAAAAAACCACCAGGGCTGTAAACTCAAGCTTGTAATTTGTGGCCATGTGCTCAAACAGCATTGTCAATCCGTGGGCTGCTAGGTGCTTGCGCTGATATTCCTCAGACCCCTCGACAGACACAGGTCGGGTCATGGAGAGCGATACATCCATTACCACCACTGTCGGCATGATGAAAACGATCCCAGGGTTTCCAATCAGAACGTAAACAGACAGCTATAAATGGAGAAATGCTGTGGAATATAAATAAAAATAGGTCTCACATATCATAGTGAGAAAAAGTATTTCTTCCACCATAATTTTAAACAAATTTCCCAGAAATGAGTGGGGGCAAACCACATTCGAGGTGAGGCGGGGGCAAATCTGCGGAGAATTCAGTGGAAAGGAAGCCAGTAGCTTAGTTCACCGGGAGAACCACTCTTAAAATCACTTACTACTAAATAGCCATGAATCAAAGATCTCCTGAAGGGTTTCTGTCTGGAAAAAAAAAAAAAAAACCCACTAAATCCATCCATTTATGGGCAGCTGATCTTCGACAAAGGGCCAAAGTGCATCCACCAGCGAAGAAACAATCTCTCTAACAAATGGTGCTGGCAAAACTGGATATCATAGGCAGAAAGATGAACCAGGATCCATATCTCATGCTATGCACAAAAACCTACTCAAAATGGATCCAAGACCTAAATGTTAAAGCTAAAACTATAAAGTTCCTGGAAGGTAACATAGGGTCAAAACTAGGGAACCTAATTTTTGGCATAAATAGTCTATCAAACAAAACAATGCACGAATGACACAAGATTAATTGGGACCCCCAGAAATACATCTGCTCCTCAAAAGACTTTACTGAGAGTAAAAAGAGAACCTACAGACTGGGAAAAAGTCTTTGGCAACGACATATCTGATAAGGGTCTAATCTCTAAAATACATAGAAAATGTCAACAACTCAACGACAAAAAGACAGACAATCCGATCAAAAGACATGAACAGACGCTTCACCAAAGAGGACATTCAGGTGGCCAACAGATACATGAAAAGATGCCCGCAATCATGGCCATTAGAGGGATGCAAATCAAAACTACAATGAAATACCTTTGCAAAAATGGCAATGATCAAAAATAACAGAAAACAACAAATGCTGGTAAAGTTGTAGGGGAACCGGAACTCTTATACATTGTTGGCGGGATTGTAAAATGATACAACCACTGTGGAGAACAGTATGACGCTGCCTCAAAAAGCTAGAAATAGAAATACTTTATGATCCAGCAATCCTACTCTTAGGTATATATCCTAGAGATATAAGAACAATGCCATGGACAGACATACGCATACCTATATTCACTGCAGTATGATTCACAATATCAAAAAAGATGGAAACAACCTAAGTGTCCATCAACTGAGGAATGGATAAACAAATTGTGGTATATACATACAATGGGATACTATGCAACTAAAGAATAATTAGAAGTCTGTGAAATATAATATGGATGAATCTGGAGGACATTATGCTGCCTGAAATAAGTCAATCACAAAAAGACACTGTATGATCCCACTATTACACAAAGTCAAGAACAGATAGACCCACAGAAAGCAAAGTTCTTTGATGGTTACTAGGAATGGGAGGGAGAGGGAGGAGGAACCACTTTCTAGATAGTAGACACTTAATACTTTTGGTATTGGGAAAGAAAACCCTAAATATGGGTGAAGTCTGTACAACCTGACTAAAGCAAATAAAGACACTAAGAGTACACAAGAAAAAGGGGCAATTTGGGTAAATGCTGTAACATGTACAATTTTGCAACAACAGTAAAAACCACCAAAAAATATGTGTGTGGGTACGTAGGTAGATATGGATGCATATATGTGTATAGATGGAGTCCTGGTAGTACAGTGGTTAAGAGCTCAGCTGCTAACCAAAAAGGGTTGGCAGTTCGAATCCACCAGCCGCTCCTTGGAAAAATATGGGGCAATTCTACTCTGTCCTGAAAGGTCACTATGAGTCGGAATAGACTTGACAGCAATGGGTTTGTTTTGTTTTGCTTTTTTAATGTGTATAGGAAAGCATGTGTACGTAAATGTACTTGCATGTATAGGTACATCTGTGTTGTAGCTGTTAGGTGCTATCGAGTTGGTTCCGACTCATAGTGACCCTATGTACAACAGAATAAAATACTGCCTGGTCCTATGCCATCCTTACGATCATTGGAATGCTTGAGCCCACTGTTGCAGCCACTGTGCCAGTCCATCTCGTTGAGGGTCCTCCTCTTTTTCACTAACCCTTTACTTTACCAAGCATAACGTCCTATTCTGGGGACTGATCCCTCCTGATAACATGTCCAAAGTATGTGGGGTGAAGTTTTGCCATTCTTGTGTCTAAGGAGCATGCTGGCTGTACTTCTTCCAAGACAGATTTGTTTGTTCTTTTGGCAGTCCATGGTATATTCAATATTCTTCGCCAACACCATAATTCAAAGGTGTCAATTCTTCTTCCATCTTCCTTATTCACTGCCCAGCTTTTGCCTGCATATGAGGTGACTGAAAATACCAAGGCTTGGGTCAGGTGTACCTTAGTCCTCAAAGTGACATCTTTGCTTTTTAACACTTGAAAAAGGTCTTTTGCATATTTGCCCAATGCAATATGTTGTTTGATTTCTTAACTGCTGTTTCCATGGGTGTTGATAATAGATCCCAGTAAAAGGAAATCCTTGACAACTTCAATCTTTTCTCTGACTATCATGAAGATGTTGCTTATTGGTCCAGTTGTGAGGATTTTTGTTTTCTTCATGTTGAGGTGCAGCCACCACAGTATGACAAACTGAAAGATAAGCGGTGGTCAAAACACTGAATAGTGGCCAAACCCACTGCTGTCAGGTTGGTTTCGACTCACAGTGACCTCATGGAGTTTCCAACGCTGTAAATCTTTATGGAAGTAGACTGCCACATCTCGCTCCTGCAGAGAGGTTGGTGGGTTCGAACTGCTGACCTTTTGGTTGGCAGCGAAACGCTTTAACCACTTCTCTGCCAGGGCTCCAGACTTCTTATTTTAGTACACTGTCCAACTACAAATATTGATATTCTAAAATTCCATTTGTAAGTAGTGTACTGGGAACTCAGAACATATTGTTTCTTGGAAACAATGTTATAATCGGGGTTAGGGTCTCAGGTGAAGTAGAAAAAGCCTTGGTTACCACAAAACGGCCGAAAATACATTTCAAATACAGCAATGCTTCATGTAACCAACATCAATAAAGATTAAACCAAAAAAAAAAAACCTCAAACCCAAATCGTTGAGTCGATTCCTACACCTAGTGACCCCAGGGGACACAGGAGAACTGCCCATAGAGTTTCCAAGGTGCGCCTGGCAGATTTGAACTGCCAACCTTTTGGTTAGCAGCTGTAGCTCTTAACCACTATGCCACCAGGGTTTCCAAAGATTAAACAGGAGATATGAATTACTTTTGAAGATTCCTTAGGGTTCCAAAGTGTTAAGGAATTTAAATAGAATAAAAAAATCTGTATCCTTTTCTGCCTTTTTAAAGCATGTGTTAGATAGAATTTACCTTCTTTATGATGATTTGGCCATTACCACTGGCCAAGCACACTGCTGACTTGATTTTTTACTTTATATCGTTCCTCCAAGTGCGTGCTGCAAAACAATGTTCTGGAGGGATGTTCACATTCCAAGAAAAATGAGTTCAGGCATTATTAAAAACTCACAAGGGCTACAGCAAAGAATCCTGTGTAATCTGCTAATCTCGCGCTTCCCATTTAACCCTTCTCTACATAATTCCTGTTAACACTCCATGGAACAAGTATTATGTAGAATATATATGGAAACACTGCCTTACACTCAATGGGGTGTTGAGTAATGTTGTGCTATTTTAGTGCCTCCTTTTTATTATTAATTTTTAGATCATCAGCTTGTATTCCACTTTTCTCAGTAATCCTCTGTAATCATTTTCCCCCTTTCTAACTTGCTGCTCCTTAGTTGCTATGGGCTGGAAAGCCAGATAATCAAGTTTGTTAAAATTGTGTCAAAAGTGAAAGTTAATAGCTGCTAAGTGAAAGCTTATGGGTTTCTTCTAAGGTAAAATGCATGCATTTAGGTGAATTAATTCAGTACTATTTTGTCTGCTTAATCTTTTATTTCCCTTCTGAGCTTCAGCTGTGTTGTTCAAAAACTGAGGTTCTGTACAATATTGGTTCAATTCCACTGTATCAGACCATATGCCCACTAAGGGCAGTGACCAGGTTGGATTTTGTCCACCAATGTCTCCTCAGAACCTAGCACAGGAACAGGCATGTAGTAGGTGCTCAACAAATATGTGATAATGAATGAACTACCCCTAACCTTTACCAGATGTAACATTAATTCTTTGGCAAATTATGAATATTAACTCTGGATACCAGAAATACATTTAATCTTTTTTCCTCATTTAAGCAGAGATACCAGGGACTTTAAGGAGTCCTGGTGGTACAACAAAACAGTTAAGCACTAGGTTACCAACTGAAAGTTTGGTGGTTCAAACATGCCCTGTGGCCTTGCCAGAGAGAAATTTGATGATCTGCTCCCGTAAAGATTATGGCCCAGAAAACCCTATGAGGCAGTTCTACTCTGCCACATGGGGGTCTCTCTGAGTCAAAATCAACTTGATGGCACCTACAATAACAACTATGCCTTTAGGTTCCTAGGTGGCACCAACAGTTTGCATTGGACTGCTAACCTAAAGATTGGCAGTTTGAATTCACCCAGCAGGACTGTGGAAGAAAAGGCCTGACGATCTGCTTCTGTTAAGATTACAGCAGGAAAACCCTACGGAGGAGCTCTATTCTGTAACACATTGGGTTGTCATGAGTTGGAATCAACTCGATGGCAACCAACCGCAACACCCGTGCCTTTGCCTAGATACAGAGTTTACCAAGGTCCTGGAGCAGTCTCATTTATGCATGGAAGCCTTTGGTTTTGAAAGCTAGCAATCCTGGGGAGTCCAACCCTGACCTCTAAGGAGAATGGGAAACAAGAGACATAGATTTACATCAAGTATTAGAAAGCCCTTCTGGCCCAGGAAACCTGCTGTAACACTGGGATGGGTGCCACAGCTGGCAGTCTCGCCTTCTCTGAAGACACCTATGAAGATGGCTTTTTCTACTGACTGGTGCATTTGTGTCCACCCTCAAAGGCACCCCCTCAACAATGGCAAAGTCCATAGGACACCAATTTAGTACTCAGGTTGTAAGAACAAAAACAAAGAGAGCACTGACAGTTTTTAAAGAATGGTTCACTCAAGCAGTCCAGGCCTGAGAAAGAATCCCCACCCAACTCAGTCCGGCAGTTTTGTAAGAATACAATGTATTTCGCACTGGGGTGACCCTACCTCTCTCCGCCCCCATTCTCTTCCCATATACACACAACAGTCCGGACAGCCAGGGTGCTTCTTTCTCAACGACAGTCTACTCCTGAGGACGGACCCACTTGATTTAGCCTGAAACACCAAGCCTCCATCAGCTACACGTTTATGATTCTTCCCTGAAGGCGATAATCGGCTCATTCAGGAAGAATTCTCACCAGTTTCGCTCCCAGAGTGTGACTCCACTTGAATACCTAGAAGCCCGCCCATTCACGTTAGGGTCCCCAGATACGACTTCATCGCTAAACGGCCGGCCTGGAAATACAAAATCAACCTGCCTTTGGACCGCACCTGGGGACGTGTTTTTATCTTAAAATCAATCCAAAAAATCTCCGAGCTGGACGTCTCTTATGGGAAAAGGGGGTGGACCGGGCTGGGCAGGGGGCTGAAGCCTTGTTGACGCAGAGCTAGAGACCCCGAGCCACAGGGAGTGGGGAGCCGGGCGCGGGCCCCGGAACTGGCGTCTCAGAGGCGGCGCAGGGATGCCGCCAGGCCAGCGGGAAGGCGGCCGCTGGTCCCCTGTTCTCCCTACCCCAATCCGCTGACCCGCAGCCCCAACGAGCGACGAGAGACAGCCCCAGCCCCCGCCTCCCCACTCACCCCGCGCCCATCGCCGGCCACAGTCCGTCCGTAAAAGCCTTCCGCTCGCGCGCCACAGCCGGAAATAAAGGGCCGCGCGACGAAAGGGAACCGGGCAACCCCGCAGTGCGCGCGGGGCTTTAAGGGCTGGCGGGGGCGGGGCTTTAAGGGCTGACGGAGGCGGGGCTTTCAGGGCTGACGGAGGCGGGGCTTTCAGGGCCGACGGGGCGGGGCCTTAAGGGCCCACGGGGCGGGGCGATGGCCCAGCAGGGACGGTAGGGGGCGCGTCCTTCTCAGTGCTTCTTTCCATCGGTGATCTGTCCGGGACCGCCCCTCTCCTCCCCTCAAGTCCCCAACCTCCCCGAGCCCTGGCTGTGTTTGTCCCTTCCTTCCTCCCTGCACTGCTTTATAGTCCCCGCCCCACCCCCATTTGCCGCTGGCTTCTTGCCCCGCCCCTTCATTGACCTGTGGGCTACCTCTGGCCCGGTTACCCTGTAACCCCTGCACTCTTTTGTCCCCTCAGTCACCTGGGCGCGGTTGGAGCACCCACCCGACCCTCACTGATATTGGCCCCTCTTGCCCATAACTCCTCAGACTCTTCCCACTCCTTTCCTCTGAACTAGGCAGACTACTCTTTTTAAACCGTATTTCCTGGCTGAGGAACGCTATATAAAGCACTCTGTACATTTCTTTCTAGGCGATGTCAGCCGAGCTTACAGGTTAAGACTGTACCTCTTGGTCTCAGCCCAGAAGTTCACTTCGTCCCCCCACCTTTGAGGGTGCAGGGGGTTCAGTTAGTTCCCCTTACCCTGACCAAGGTGCATTGCTCAGGGATTTGCTCTCAGGCTTTCCTGTGAGACAGCGTGGACTCTGCCTGTCTCATCTCCGGCCATCTCGTGCCTCAGTGAGGTCCTCGGGGAGGGAAGAGATGACTTTCTTACCAGTGCCAACTAGAGGTAGGCCTGAATGGATGCCATCAGGCCCATGGGTAGTTGGGTTCAAAGAACAACGTTGTACAATATAGGTTACAAATGGGAACGGAAGGGCCTCTAGAAGACCTTAGACATTTGACTCTTTCTTTTAGCTGGTGGGATGTCTCTGGGGTAGGACAGGGAAGGAGGATACTTTGAACTGAACGACCAAGTCTGTCTGACTTTTCACAGCTTGTTCTGTGGGAGAGTGTGGGTTCAGGTTGCTTATAGTTCATTCCTGTCTCCTCGTATCAGAGGTGGCAGAGAAAGGGGAGTCAGTCCTTGGGAATATCCCTGCCAGCATGAGGGCCCAGAAGCCTGTAGACTTGCCTATTTGCTTCAGAACTTCTTTCTCCAGCTCGGCTGGTTGTCACCATTTCAAGATGTTATGCTGGAGTATGGGCGGTAGGTAAGGCTGCATCCTGACTGCTTAGTCACAATTTCTGTTCTTTCCCTAGTGAGAGAGAAGTGGCCAAGAACATATGGGCCAGGGAGTTGTCTAGCTACCTCTAACGCGTTGATGACTCAGCCGTAGGGTTACTATTTTTCTGGTACTTCTGCCCCACTTCCATGGTCTGTTTTGTTATTTTACCCTGTCCTAAAGCTTAAGTTTAGATCGATCTTGGTGACCTATTTCTTTGAATAATAGGCTTTCAGGAGGCTTGGGAAGCAAGAATTGTCAATTTAATAAAATTGATGATAAAAGATCAAACTGCAAAGAGAACCGTGTCACTCAGGTGAGTGTTGTTTTCTTTTTAATGGAATCCAATTAAAAACCCCTGAAGCTATTATCTCGAGATAATCTTTAAACCAAAAATATCTCCAGAAGCCATCTTAAAACTGAACGATAGCCGTTGCCATTGAGTCAATTCCGATTCATAGTGACCCTGTAGGACAGAGTAGGACTGCCCGATAGCGTTTCCAAGGAGCGCCTGGTAGATTCTGACCTTTTGGTTAGCAGCCATAGCTGTTAACGACTACACCACCAGGGTTTCCAAACTGAGTAGTTTAGCTTAACTAGTAAAAAAAAGTTCTGCGTCGAGCATTATGCTCTTTTAAGAACGATAGGGAATCAAATTGACAACAGCAATTAGAAAGGTTAGATAGGAACTGTAGGAGCAGTGAGTTTATGTTAAAGAGGGAGGAACAACTCAGAAGATAAGGTGAGAATGGCTGCACAACTTGAATGTTATCAATGTCTCTAAATTGTGCATGTAGAAACTGTTGAATTGGTGTGTGCTTTGCTGTGTATATTTTCAACAACAAAATAAATAAAATTTAGAAGCCAAACCAAACCTGAAGGTTGTTCAGTGAATATAAAATTAGAGAACATTGAGTTAGAAAGTCTTAAAAGAGATTTCTTTCAAGCCATAGCTAGCTGATACATTTCTCTTCCCCACTCAAAGGACCTTCATCATTTGCATGTTTCCAGATACACATTAAAGGAAATCAATACTCGTCTTCCTTTGCACAATCTCCCACCCCCTTTATTTTTTCCCTGCTTTGAAACAGTGGACTGCTGTCCTCGAGGCTTTGGAAAGCAGTGTGGCTTGGTACTCGCTCAGGCAGAGTATAGGCTGGTGAGCTCAACGGAAGGTCCAGCTGTCTGAATCTCCTAGGACACTTGTTGAAAATGGAGGTTCCAGGCTTTGCTGACTGAATTGAAATTTCAGGGGTTGGTGGCCAGGCAACCTTTGTTGTTAAGTTCCCGAGGTGACTTTTCATTTACAGAGATGAAAGGTAAAGAGCGAGTGAGTGAGGAAGGGGAAGAGTAAGGAGAAAAAGCCGAGGGCCCACATCCCTTTTGTTCTTACTTCCCCTCTCCTTCTCCATCTTCCTTCCTGCCTCCTTTCACCTGTACCTCATCCCCTCCCAGATCATACTTTCAAGCTCCCAAGCTATTCCCTTTTCCCATCCCTGTGACCATTTTCCCTTTTTCACCAAAGTGGAAGTCTAAAGAAATCCTAGATCTGACCCTTCTCTCTTTCAAAAAAATTTTTATTATAGAAATTTTCCAACTAGACAAAGATAGAGGCAAAAGTATAATAAATCCCCATGTGCCCCTCTTGGTACATAGCTTCATCATCAGCTCAGTCCCCAATCTTGTCTTATTTATACCCCTACCTGCTTCCCCCCACAACGTATTATTTTGATGCAGATCCCAGATATCCTAATATTTTATCCATAAATATTTCAGTATGTATCTCTAGAAGAGAAAGACTTTAAAAAACCATAATTACAATACCATTATCAAATTAAAAATAATTAGCAATAAATTCTTAGTGTCATCAAATATCCAGTCAGCTTTCAAATACTCAGTTGTCTCATAAATATCATACCGTTTACTTTTTCACACTTTGGCTGTTTAAATCAGGATTCAAATAAAGCCCATTCCATTGCAATCTGTTGAAATACCTTTTAAATTTCTTGATCTATAGGTTTCTGCCTCCATCTCTTTTTTCCCTTGCAATGTATTTGTTGAAGAAACTGTGACCCCTCTCTTTTAACTGCTCTCAATCCTCCTTCAGTCTCTTTCATAGCATATGAGAAAACTGCCAAGTTTCTCTCTAAAATAATAGAAGGACTCAGAGAACAAAGAAAGGCTTTTTTACACAATTCCAATGAACTTTGCTCTGTGAATAGGAGTGAGCCTTATCTACCGATTGCCAGTGCCTGGCATACAACACCGGGTATGTATTTGAGGAAAGAAGATAGGAGGGAAAGAAGAGAGATTATTAACAAAAAAGTCAAAGGGGGAAAGCAGAGAAGTTTTGGAAGAAACCGCATTTGCCTAAGTAAGTAGGACTGAGCTTCATTTGGGACACCCTCTCCTCTGAAGTTTATAAATGCTAAAATTTTAAGACCGCTTAAAAAAATTTTTTTTTTTTTTTATCATCTAGGCCCCCACCTGTTTCACCAGGCTCACCCCTTACCCTCTTATCTCATTGTAACTACCATTTTAATAGCTTAGTAAAAAAAAAAAAAAAAAGTAGCATCTGCTTAATGACAAAAGCAGATAAAGCAAAACAAAACTAGTTTTTTTTTCACTGTAAAAGTAGTTCATATTTACGAATTCAAACACTTTCAAAAAATTATATATAAAGTGAAAAAGAAGGGTTTCCCTTCCTAGAGGTAACCACATGCATCTGCCGGCCTCAAGTCTGTTTCCAGCCACTGGCTGTGAGAGATAAAGTACCGGGGATGCTTCTGTTTGGCTGGTTGGTTTTGTTTATTCAGTATTCACTGGTAACAAAAGTACAGTCATTCTTATATGTTCTTACATATGATTTGCAAAATTTTCTCTACATATGTGTATACATTTGTGTTATAATGCTATCTATTCCGTTCTGCAGTGTGTATATGTATATGCATATATATGTGTGTATACATGTACATATATACATAGTCCTACTTAGACAGTAATAGTAAAACCAAGATATATATGCGTATGTATGTGTATGTGTGTGTGTATATCTGTGTATGTGTGTATATACAAGCACATATACGCACTTAGACAATAATAATAAAAGTAAAGTATATATGGGTGTATACATATACATGAAACCAAAAACCAAACCCACTGCCATGGAGCCAATTGCTACCCACAGTGACCCTAGGACAGAGTAGAACTGCCCCATAGGGTTTCCCAGGCTGTAAATACTTAGAGAACCAGACTGCCATGTCTTTCTCCTACAGAGTGGCTGGTGGGTTAGAACTGGCAACCTTTTGGTTATCAGCTGAGCACTTTAACCACTGTTCTGCATATGTATATGTGTGTGTGTACACATGTACATATATTCACAGTCCTACTTACTTAGACAATAATAATCAAAGCAAGGTACATATGTGTGTACGTATGTATATGTGTGTATGTATACAAATCTCATAGGGTCACTAAGAGAATGTACAGAGCCCTCCCTAGTGATGCAGTGGTTAAAGCACTAGACTGCTAACTAAAAGTCCGGCAGTTCAAACCCACCAGCTGCTCTGTGGTAGAAAGATGTGGCTGTCTGATTCCGTAAAGATTACAGCCTTGGAAACTATTGGACAGTTCTAGCCTGTCCTGTATGGTTGCTATGAGTTGGAATTGACTCAACAGCAACAGGTTTAATCAGGGAAACCCTGGACCACCTATCATTCCCATAGTTTAGAAACAAGCTTGAGAAGTTTGCCCAGCTTTGGGGGCCCGTGGAGAGCCTCCATCTGTGTCCCTGGTGGGAGGTCCACACCTTCAGACTCTGTCAGAGGCACTGGGACCCAGAACTTGTACAATGCCCTGATAAGCTTCTTAGGGGAGGCGGGTATTAGCCAGGATTGGATATTCTTCCCCTGACATGCCCTTCACATCTGACCCTGCTATGAACAGGATTCCACAGGGGAACTGGGGGCAGGAGAATGGGGTGTTCCCTGTTGGCCAGCTTCAGACCTACTCCTTGAGACCCTGGATTCTGACGAGTTTACGGAACTGAGAAGACCCCCAAATGTCCGGGTTTGAAGGTAAATGGTGTGGTAGGTAGGAGGGATCAACTGGGGTGCCAGCTCAGCTCTGTTACAAAACACAGGCACGCCAGAAAGAGAGGGACACTCTCAAGTGTTTTTTAGGAGATTCAAATGGGCTTGCCAAAAAGTGCTTCATCTATGGCAGAGGGCAGGGCTGCTGCAGTGAGCTGGTGGGAAGAAAATAACAGGAATCAGGACAAAGAAGGAAGTTCACTTAGTCCTTACTTCTCTTCGGCCGGCTGTGTTCTGCTTTTTCGTGACAGTTATGTTTGCATCTCTAGTTAGTGTGGTTTGCTGGAAAGACTGGGGAATTAGGAGATTCATCTGCTCTGCTGCTCGCTAGCTGTGTGATGTTGAGCAAGTCACTTCTCTCGACCTCAGTTTCCTCATGTTTCAAACAAGGGGTTGCACTAGACAGTGTCGTAACTCTACCTTGACCACTAAGATTCTGTGAGTTACTCAGCTTACTTCTAATACTTTATTATCATGTATAAAACCAAACGTTTCTGGTTACAGTTCGGTAAGTCTGTGGCCATTGATTAGAGGTTTATTAAATATTCAGTCAGGCTGGGTCTCACGTCCTCCTTTATAAAATGAGGATTTTTTGAGGGCCTTTTATGTTCTTCCCTCCCGCATTCTAACCATTACATAGCACTTGATTCTGTATAATGCTTTGTGTAATCAACACATATGTTATCATGTCCGTTTCACAGATGAAGTACCCAGGCTCCGCCTGTCCAGGGTGGCACAGCTGGTAAGCAGCAGAGCTGGGAATCCAAGCCTTTGACTCCATACTGCAGTTCCTTCCATCACACCACACTATCTGGGAAACTCCTTGACATTAACTTTGAAGCTTTGTCCTCTCTGGTTGATATAGTGGAATCGCTTTACATCAGTCTAGAAACACACGTGGAGCCTTGATGTTCCTGGCAATGCCTTCTACTGCCTCCTCTTTTGGTCTAAGGGTTAAAGTCATGCCTCCCTCCCTCCCTTCTGCCTTTGATGGGGTGAGATCTGTGGCCTGGGCACCAACCTCAGAAGACTGAGCTACCAGCAACTCAGGGTTGGAGCCTGAAGAGTGCTAACAGACCTTTGCAGGGAGCCCAGGGAGAACCAGATAGACTCTGTAGAGCACCCAGGACCCAGCTCAGAAACTTGGGCTGCTGATACCCCACACAGAAAGGGTGAATAGCAGAGAGGACCCCCAAGTACTCTCTTTGCCAAGAGTAGGCATTACCCTCCAGAGCAGGGAGCGGGGTAATTTTGCTCTAACAGAAACAACTGCCACTTCCCTGCCCCCAGCACAAAAGGCTTCCACATGATACTTTTTTGTCCTGGGGGCTTCCATCCTCACTTCCCCCCCCCCCCCCAGATGAGGGTGTGGTGGTTCCCAGCTCTCCTCTTAGGAGCAAATAACCTCTCTTTTTTTTTTTTTTTTTTTTTTAAGGATTGTGGCTACCACCTGGCTGGGCTTCATGGTGAAACCTGTCCTAATCACCAGCCCAAATCCCAGAGCAGCCCCCATCTTTCCATGGACAGAATGAGAAGCCTTGTGTAACCAGACACAGCTGGCCACCATGGGGAAGTTGATCAGGATGGGGGCGCAGGAGAGGCGGTTACTCCGGCCAAAGAGGCTTCGCTGGAGTCGTCTCCTCTTCCTACTGGGAATGTTGCTCATTGGTCCCATCTTCCAGCACCTGAGTAGCCCCTGGGGTCTCCCTGCACTGTGGGAACCAGTCTCTTCCCAACACCCTGTAAAACTGGCCATCCAGGACTTCTCCAATGATGAGATGGTGATGGTGAGCAGTGACCCTCCAGAAGCTAGCTCTGAAATGGAGGGTGAGATGCTGGCGCCTCAAGCCACGGTGGGCAGGTATAAAGCAACACCTGGCATAGCCACAGAGAACACCCCCAATTTACCCAGAAGAACAGCCAACATCACTCCAACAAAACCTAAGACTAACTACAGCCCGACACCAGCAGGCACAGAAAGAGTGAAGAAAAACACCCCAACCACACCCAGTAGAGTATTGAATCATTACACTCTAACTTCAAGCAGACAAACAGTAAAGAATTTTACCCCAACAATACCCAGGGGAGAAATGAAGAGCTCCCACCCAACTCGAGTCAGCAAAAAGGTGAAGAAATACACCCCATCCCCACCTGGTAGAACAGTAGACAATTATGCTTCATCCATGTTCATGACAATGAAAATGAGCCATGCGATCACCCCCAGGACAGCAGTGAAAGATAGTGAAACTATGGCGACCTACAAAATAATGGGGACCAACACCCCTAAAAGAATAGTAGAGGAAAATACCCCAACTAATCTGAAGGGAGTAGCTGGTAACACCCCAATTTTCCTGGCAAATGAAGTAGAAATGAACATCTTGACTTCTCCAAGGAGTATAGTGGAAAAGGACACCCTGTCTACCCCCAGGAGAGTGGAAAATAACAGCTCAACCAAACCCTGGAGGCTAGTGGGAAAGAACAACCTAACAACTCCCCGGAGAGCAGTTCTGGAGTATACCCCAGCCATCTCTGAGGGGCAAGTGACGAAAAGCACCAGGCCAGCCAGCAGCCCAGCAGAAACCAAAGCCTCCACAGTCTCCTGGAGTGTTAGGAATTCCTCACCCAGAACCAGTGTACCAACCATTGGAACTGCCTCAGCCACCTTCCGGGGATTGGTAAAGAAAGCGTCCTCGGCACCCAGCACATCAGTAACCCCCAGGGTCAGGGCAAATCCGACCACCCAGGTCCGTCACTGTGTGGTTGTGGAGCCAGTGCCTGCTGTGCCCACCACTCCCTCCCCCAGCCTGACAACAGAAGAGCCCAGTCCCAGCCCCTCAGTGCTGCCTTCCAGCCCCCCAGACCTCCACCCCAAGGCGGAGTACCCCCCGGACCTGTTCAGTGTGCAGGAGCGGCGGCAGGGCTGGGTGGTCTTGCACATCTTCGGCATGACGTATGTGTTTGTGGCCTTGGCCATTGTGTGTGACGAGTACTTTGTTCCAGCCCTGGGTGTCATCACAGACAAGCTGCAGATCTCCGAGGATGTGGCGGGCGCCACATTCATGGCTGCTGGGGGCTCTGCCCCTGAGCTCTTCACCTCCCTCATCGGAGTCTTCATCTCCCACAGCAACGTGGGCATCGGCACCATCGTGGGCTCCGCCGTGTTCAACATTCTGTTTGTCATCGGCACCTGTGCCCTCTTCTCCCGGGAGATCCTCAATCTCACCTGGTGGCCCCTGTTCCGTGATGTTACCTTCTACATCCTTGACCTGATGATGCTCATCCTCTTCTTCCTAGACAGCTTCATTGCCTGGTGGGAGAGCCTATTGCTGCTGTCGGCCTATGCCCTCTATGTGTTCACCATGAAATGGAACAAGCAGCTCGAGGTCTGGGTGAAGGAGCAGCTCAGCCGGAGGCCCATGGGCAAGGTCATGGCCCTGGGGGACCTCAGCAAGGTAAGGCCAGGCTGGCCAGGCTTCTCTAGCCCCTCTGGGGTGAGCAGGCAGGAGGGGAAGCCAAGGCTGAAGACTAGAACATTCTGGGTCAGACCTCAAGAGATGGGTGCTTCTGATTCCCTTGTTATTCATTCAACATTTACAGGCACTGTGCTGGGGCCTTTGGAAGTGTGACCTTGGTTCAACCCCCCATCACTCTATAAAATGGTTATTTTTAAGATCCCCGTTAGCAAGGGAAGAAACCAAAGCCTAAAGAAGGTAAACCACTTCTTCAAGGTCAGAGAGCAAATAGGTGGTGGAGCAAGGATTTGAACCCAGGTTGGTTTGACTGGATCTTTGGAAGTGACATTTGAACTGGGCTTTGGAGACTATCCAAGGAGATACCAGGCAAGGGAAAAAATGCTAATCTTTTCCATGTGCATGGTGTTTAGGGTTTATCTAGCACCCTCACTTTCTTTTAATCCTGTTTGTTCACATTCCAAGCTGGGTGGCTTGGATTGGGTCTAAGAAGAAAGACGGATTTTTATTTGTTTTTAATTTTGGAGAAGATGGGATCTCCACTTATCTACTGACAAGCCACCTCTAGGGACAGAGCCCTCTCTCTGTGCTGACTGGAGACCAGATACTAGGAGCTCCAATCCAGCCCAGAAATTTCTTCCCATGAACTTCTCTGCCCCTCCCCCCACCCCGGGACTTTCCTGCTAAATTCATTAATGATTCAATAACCTGGAAGATGAGGTTAAGTGATCTCTGAGGAATTCATCCCAAAGTTTCTTATTCCTTGAGACTCCAAAGTGAGGGTAACCTCAAGGAACATAGACCCCATTTCTCTCCTGCTTCTGGAGGCTTGGGAGAAGGATTGGCTCAAAATCAGCCCATTTCGGGTCTCAGAAGAGTCATTGGTGCAACCAGAATTTGGCATGCGAAGAGTGGAAGGTTTTAGCTACTTAATCCAGAGCAGTTTTGATGAGTGGGCAGGATGGACACCCAACTCAGCAACATGTCTGGGGGTTACGTGATATAAGGGAGATGAAATGTACTTCCTTCTGGGTTTTTGAACTGAGAGTAAGGAAACTTGAGTTCTAATCTCGTTCTGTCTCAAACTAGCTGTGTGACCCTTCTCTTCTCCAGAGGAAATGACAGAGTCCAAGCAATTACTGAAAAGTCCTGTCTAGCTCTAACATTCTATGATAATATCCTAGGTCCAAATGAGTTCAACTCCAGTGGGACCCAGTACAATGGTTATTTGTCTGATATAGTCAACAGAGCTTCAATCTCCTCATTTTCAGTAGGCTCAAAAAGGAGAAATGTCCCATCAGGGTCAAACAGCCTGCAGGTGATAGAACTGGATGGGAACCCAGCCTCCTAACTCCCCATTCAGTGCTGTTTCCTACCAGACCACGGGTCCTTGAAACTATAAGCTTAAGAAAGAAAGGGAGGCTCAGAGCATCACATAATTTGATGTGAGGAGACAGGAGCCTCCCTCCTGATGAAGTTGTCAGGGCAGGCCTTGTGAAAAGGTGGCTGTGAGCTCCTGGCACTGTCTCCTGAGAAACACGTCTAGTTTAATTCCTCCATGGACATCAGGCCAGTGCTTTTCAGAATGCCTCTCATGTACCTCCTGCTCCTTCATAGCCACTCCACTTTTACTTAAGTTCTACAAATTCTGAATTTTCAATTTCGTCAGAGCTAGACCATCAAGACAAAGCTTGCCAAGCAAATGAAGCATAATCAGGATTTCAAAAGAGAAATTGTAACCTACTTGAGACTCTTAAATGGTTTTATAAGGAGCCCTGGTGGTGCAGTGGTTAAGCACTGGGCTGCTAACCAGAAGGTCGGCAGTTTGAACCCACCAGCCGCTCCATGGAAGAAAGATATGGCAGCCTGCTGCCGTAAAGATTACAGCTTAGGAAACCCTGTGCAGCAATTCTACTCTGTCCTATAGATAAGAACTCTGTTCTTATCTATTTACTGAAATTGAGCCAGTAAGACTTTTGATTGACAGTATTCTTTTTTAAAAAGTCAGGTTGAATTATTGGCTATGCTTGAAAGTAAATCTGTATGTATTTAAAATTAAGAGCTAACCACTAACAACTGCCTTCTAAAAATTAGTCCAAAAACTCAAGAACTATAGTTACTTTAAAATGGTTTTTAAAACACATGAATTTGGAGTTTTATTCTCTTGTAGCAGGGGAGAGAGGGAAGTGCCTTTGCTTATATCTTTATGTCCGTGTTTGGCTGGCCAAGCCCTGTGGTGTGGTTAGAAGGAGATGAATTATCAGTACTTCACTGACAGACAAGGAAAAGCAAGCCTGAATTCATGAAACGATACTCTGAAGATCTAATCTTCAATCTAGGAAACTGTGTCGGTGTTCATTTTTGTGGTTTCACGTAATAGCCCGTATCTACCCCTGTAAATTATTTTACTTTACCTGTGACAATGAACGCGCCTTGCTCAGAACACTCACTCTGGTGTGAATGGGGCACATTATTTGGTTCACACCTCTCTCTGTCTAGTGGGCCCCTTTTTTGAGCATCACCTCAGGAAGGCAGATGCTCAGCCACTGCTCCAAAGGTGTGGGAGTCAGAAGAGAAGTGGGGCAAGGCCAGCCTGAGTGATTGGGAGCCAAGAAGCAGGGCTGGGGAGACAAGTTGCTTGGGACTTCTAAGCGGGGAAGAGACGTGATGGCAGAGTGAGCCAGTTTCTTCTTGGAGAGAAACAGGAACAGGAAAGATACTGGGGCCTCCCCCTTCCTCTGTTGCCAAACTGGGGCAAGGTGTGGAGGGCGTGCCCACAATGTCAGGTGCATCATTGTCAGTAAATGGGGAAACAATTTTCAGGGTGTCTCCCCTAGCAGGAGGAGCCCTGTTGGCACAGTGGGTTAAGAGCTCGGCTGCTAACCAAAAGGTTGGCAGTTCGAATCCACTAGCCATTCCTTGGAATCCCTATGTGGCAGTTGTACTCTGTCCTGTAGGGTCATTATGAGTCAGAATCGACTCAATGGCAACAAGTTTGGTTTTTGTTTTTTCCCTAGCAGGACCTACCTAAGTATTTGGTTCACTTTCCTCAGGGTACCCTAACAGTTCAGGGACTCTGGCTTAGAGACAGGAGTGAGGGAAAGAATCAGTACTCGTGGAGGGCTTGTTGCATACATGCATTAGCTCAACAATTTCTCATAAATACACTTTGAGGAATCGCTTGTTATTCCCATTTTGCAGATGAGGAAACTGAAGCTCAGAGAAGACAGTTAACTCAGCCAAAGTTACACAGCTAGTAGGCAGTCTTTATCACTGGTTCATGAATCATCGTATCTGAGTTTTAACTCAGGCTTCACTGCGAACTATCACCGGTACCCTGGGCTATTCAACAAACCTTTATGATTAAGAACATAAGTGAAAAGCCGTGTGGTGGGAAATGTTGTTGTTGTTGTTGTTAGGTGCCGTCGAGTTGTTTCTGACTCATAGCGACCCCATGCACAACAGAACAAAACACTGCCGAGTCCTGTGCCATCCTAAAAATCATTGTTATGCTTGAGCCCATGGTTGCAGCCACTGTGTCAATCCATCTCCTTGAGGGTCTTCCTCTTTTCCTCTGACCCATACTTTACCAAACATGACGTCCTTCTCTAGGGACCAGTCCCTCCTGACAACATGTCCAAAGTATGTAAGATGCAATCTTGCCATCCTTACTTCTAAAGAGCATTCTGGTTGTACTTCTTCCAAGACAAATTTGTTTGTTCTTTTGGCAGTCCATGGCATATTCAATATTCTTCACCAACACCACAAGTCAGAGGCATCAATTCTTCTTCGGTCTTCCTTATTTACTGTCCAGCTTTCACATGCATATGATGCGATTGAAAATACCAGGGCATGGGTCAGGTGCACCTTAGTCTTCAAGGTGACACCTTTGCTTTTCAACACTTTAAAGAGGTCCCTTGCAGCAGATTTGCCCAATGCAATGTGTCTTTTGATTTCTTGACTGCAGCTTCCATGGCCGTTGATTGTGGATCCAAGCAAAATGAAATCCTTGACAACTTCAGTCTTTTCTCCATTTATCATAATGTTGTTTATTGGTCCAGTTGTGAGGATTTTTGTTTTCTTGTGTGGGAAATAAAAAGATTGTATCCCTCCTTGCAGAAGAGACAAGCATGGACAAATAATAGCTGTAATAAAGGCAACACTGCACAGTACTACAGAGTCACTTTGCTTCTGAGCCAGGCCTTAGGTTACTCATCGGTAAAGTGCATGGGATGAACTGGTGCAAGCTTTTTCCATAAAGGGCCAGAAGTGAATAGTTTAGATTTTGCCAGCTGTCTGGTCTATTCGGCTCTGCCATTGTGGCATGAAGACAGCCACAGGCAACAAATAAGTGAACGGGAGTGGCCACATGATATTTTACAGAGAGCAACAGAATTTGCGGGTGTTTTCCTACCTGAACAAGTTGGAGACAAAAAAATCAGCAGGAAATTTATTCGCTCAGTGTTTCACCCACCTACCATCTGTACAGTTTCTGAGCTAGAGGGCCTTCTACCTTTTATGTTTTCTTGACTATCTAAAACTAGGTTAAAGGTTTTGTGGGAGTGATTCTAATCAGAATTCCCTAAAGAGTAAAAAAAAAAAAAAATTCCAGAAAAAAAAAAAAAGACAATATTGAGCATAGACACATAGTAATTATTTTTCAGTCTCTTTTGAGTCTGGTTAAAAAAAAATCAAAGCTAAAATTATTTCAGACCACATAGTCAAATTGACATGTATTGGTTATAAAGATGTTTTTTTTATGACCCCAGTAAGGAGCCCTGGTGGCCCAGCAGTTAAGTGCTCCTCTGTTAACTGAAAGGTCAGTGGTGCGAACCCACTAGCCACTCCATAAAGATAACAGCCTTGAAAACCTTGTGGGGCAGTTTCACTCTGTCCTGCGGGGTTGCTATGAGTCAGAATTGACTTGATGGCAGCGGGTTTGAGAGTTTTTTTTGAAGGAAATGTTCAATGTTTTTATAGTTATTAATACAGTCTAATTTAGCTCAGTTCTGAAAACTCGTACCTAGTTTTGAAGTGCTGAAGGTATTTTTCTGGCCTAAAACAACAAATATCTGACCTGCTTTGATCACAGAGCCATAAAAAGCAAACAAACAGCATGGCTGAGGTGCTAGCCTGACTGAAAACCTTATTTGTATATGAAGGACGACAAACTCTTTTTACAGAGAGAGTTTCAGACCGAGGTGACAGGTCACAGGATTGGCCAGGAAGGACCAGCCCTCTCCATGACTGTACGATCCGTGACAGCTGCATGGAGAGCCAGGGGCAAAAAGGATGCAAGGCAGGGAATGAGCCTGGGCCAGCTGCTTTGGAAACCTTGTACCCACATTATGCCCCCAAGAAAACCTCGCAATGTGAAGTTCTGGAGGAAACTCTGCCATTCTTTCCTCAATGAGGTTATTTTTTTCCCCTGTGGATTTTTTTTTTTGTTTGTTAAATTAAACAAACCCACCAAGCAGACAAACCTCCCTTGGGGCTGGGCCTAACCTTTCTTGTCGAAACCAAAAATCAAACCTGTTATTGAGTTGATTCCAACTCTTCGTGACCGAAATTCTCCATAGAGTTTTCTTGGCTGTAATCTTTATGGGAAGATCTCAGGGGACATCTAGCTCAATTGACATAACACGGTCTATAAAGAAAATGTTCTACATCTGACTGTGGTGAGTAGTGTCTGGGGTCTTAAAAGTGAGCGAGCGGCAGTCTAAGATATATCTACTGGTCCCATCCCAGCTGGATCAAAGGAGAATGAAGAAAACCAAAGACACAAGGGAAAGATTAGCCCAAAGGACTAATGGACCATGATTACCACAACCTATACCAGACTGATCCCAGAACAATTAGATGATACGCAGGTACCACCACCAACTGCTCTGGCAGGGATCACAATGGGGTCCTGGACAGAGTGGGAGAAAAATGTAGAACAAAATTCAAATTCACACACACAAAAAAGAAAAGACCAGACTTGCTGGTTGGACAGAGACTGGAAAAACCCCAAGAGTATGGCCCCTGGACACCCTTTTAGCTAAGTGCTGACATTCACTCTTCAGCCAAAGATTAGACAGATCTATAGGGCCAACAATAACACACACGAGGGACGTACTTCATAGCTCAATCATGTGTACAGGACTAATGGGTACAATAGCCCAAAAGCAAAGACTAGAAGGGAGGAAGGGACAGGGAAACTTGACGAATGGAAACAGGGAACCTGGGATGGAGAAGGGGAGAGTGTTGACGCATTGAGAGGTTGGCAACCAATGTTACAGAACAGTTTGTGTTTTAACTGTTTAATGAGAAGCTAACTGTAAATTTTCACCTAAAGTATAATAAAAAACAAAACAAAACAACTTTATGGAAGCAGATCGCCAGGACTGTCTTTCGTGGCACGGTTGAGTGGGTTCAAACCACCAACCTATCGTTGGCAGCCAAGCACAAACCATTTGCGCCACCCAGGGACCTCCTTTCTTGCCAGGGTGGACATTTATCCCGAGGGCTGCCCACCCTTGGCCTGTCCAGCCAGCTGACTGCTGTGAAGACAGGAGGGTGGAGACAGGAAGCACCCACAGGGCCCTTCCTGCCTCCACAGGCCCAGCCATGCAAGGCTCCAGGGGATCAGTGAGAGACAAACTCACAGAGCCATCCGAGCCTAGACCGAGGTGTTCCCTCCTTGGACCCCCTGAAGAATAGCCAGCTTTCCCTGATTGTCAGGAAAAGACAGTGAGTTGAATTTTGAATTTTAAGGTTTCTCTTCCTCAAAAATTTTCTTAAGCTTTCAGTGCCCACCTGCTGGTGGGTGCCAGCAGATGACAAAGTGAATGCATAGGAAACAAACAAGTATTAACAGAAAAACTTGAACATCTGATCATGGCTAGTCCCATAGCTTGTTGTTTTCACGGATAAGAGTTTGCTTGTAGTTGAGATTTTACAGTGCATTCTTACAACACAGGACTGTTTTTTCCTTGTCCATATGATGGAATTAAACATGAAATTAGAAATTTCATGGTGTTTCACAAAGAAGAGCTGTGCTGCCTAAATAAACGGGAAATATGAAACCAGCAGAAACGCTCTACAGTGTATGGGGGGATGGGCGCATAGATGATAAGTGAATAAAATAAACGAAACAGATACCATCAGAGTGTGACAAGTGCTGTGAAGGACACGGCAGTGCATGTCACGGAGAGTCACTGTCGATAGTGGGGCCCTTTAGTGAGTGAGGACCAGGGAGGGCTCTCAGAGGAGAAGCCCAAGCAGAGATCTGCAGAATGAGAAGGGAAACCACCCCATGCTCTTTGGGGAAGAGTGTTTCTGGAAGAAGGAACAGCATTTGCAAAAGCTCAGAGCTGGCAAAGAGCTTGCCATGTCAGTGGAAAAACATGCAGGCCAGTGTGGCTACTGAGTAAGGGGGAGAGTGGTCACAGGATGAGGCTGGAGAGGAGGGTCGGAGCTGATTCATGCAGGGCCCTGTGGATCAGATATGGAGTTGGAATTTTATATGAAGCACAACAGGGGGACGATGTAATACGAGTTATGTTTTTAGAAGGCCACTCCTGAACCACAGTGTAGAGACTGAATCCTAGATGTGCAAACGCAGAAGTAGGGAGACCAGTTAGGAGACTATTGAGGGCCTCCAGGCGACGGAGGGTGAGAAGGAGACACGTGTATATACTTGAGAGATATTTTGAAGACAGAACCAGCTACGCTTGGTGATGGAGGTGAATATAGAGGGTGAGAATGCAGAAGTCAAGGATGCTGTCAAGGTGTTTCGCTTGAGGAGCAGGGTGGATGGTGGTGCCATCTACAGAGAAAAGGGAGACTTTTGGAAGAATGGGTTGAGGGAGAATCGAGTTCCTACTCTGGCATGGTGAATTACAGGTTATGGTCACCTCAATGTAGATATGTCCAAGAGGCAGTCGTAACAATGGGCCTGAAGCCCAGGAACAAGGTCTGGGCTTTGTGAAGTTTGTGACTCACCAACAAATATATGGTAAAGTCAAGGACTGGCTGATGCTACTCCGAGAGTGTGGTAGAAGATAAGACAGCCTAGGATTAAGCTTTGAAGAACTCCAACGTTCATTATGTCAGTAAACACTTACAGAATAGCTTTGTGTGAGGCACTGCATAGGGCCTAGGGACAGGGGATAAGTAAGGAATAACCTCAGCCCTCAAGGAGCTCAGCCTAGTGGAGGAGCTGAAGTTGACTCAGGTTTTCTGGGGCCTGACATTTACTTTAAGAAAAAGAATATAAGATTATTGCTACAAAACTAGGCACAAGGCTTTGAAAGGAATTTGTGCAGCGGAGAGGTGGGCCCTGAAGCTTAAGTGTCATCAGTGTCAGGGTAAATCCTCCTTTATGGGGAAGACAGAGAAATGAAAGCAATAGTTGCAATAATATGTGATGAGCTAATGATATAGGTAAGCGTGGAGGGATTTAGTACTGCAGAGAGTGGTGTTTCAACAGACCAGAGAATCAGGGAAGGCTTCCTAGAGGTGGTGATGCTTAGCTGGATCTTGACTAAAGAAAGGGTAGTGGGTCTTCTAGGCATGTGGGAAGGCCAGGAACATACAGTGTGAAGAGACTATAGCTGTGCTGTCCAGTATGGTAGCCACCAACCACATGTCACTATTGAGCAGTTGAAATGTGGCCAGTCTGAATCGAGATATGCTTAAGTGTAAAATTTGCACCAGATTTCAAAGGCTTAATATGAAAAAGAAAAAAAAAATTCTAAAAGATCTGTTAATAATTTTTTATACTAATTATATGTTGGAATTATATATTTTTCAAATTTTTATTGTGCTTTAAGTGAAAGTTTACAAATCAAGTCAGTCTCTCATACAAAAATCTTATATACACCTTGCTATATACTCCTAGTTGCTCTCCCCCTAATGAGACAGCACACTCCTTCTCTCTACTCTCTATTTTCATGATCAAGAATTGTAATATCTTTATATATTGAGTTAAGTAAAATATATTGTTAAAATTTTCACCTGTTCTTTTTTACTTTAAAAAATGTGGCTACTAAACAATTTGAAATTACCTATGTGGCTTGCACTGTATTTCTGATGGACAGTGAGACTGTATTTGGCGATGGGCCAAAGTCAAGAGGCCCCTCCTGGAGTGTAAGGGTGAAGGCTGGACTCAGACAGAGGGCTCAGGAAATATTTGTTGAATGAGTGTTAACAACAACAACCAAAAATCACAGACAAAAATGTGTGGTTCAGGAAATGAGTTGTGGGTGGTTTAGAAGGGGACAGGTCAATGATTAACTGCTGCATCAGTGGGAAATAGAAATTGCAGGTCAGGAGGAGCGGCCCCTGAACAACTGCCATGGTTTGCCATCCTAGGTCCCCAGAGAACAGCTGCGAGGGATCCCATGGCTCCTCCTTAGCCAGGTGCTGGGTGTCTGGCTATGGTGAAGATAGCCTCTTCGTGTTCTTCAGCCCCTTTGCTAATTTTTGGGAGGAGAAAGAGGAGGTAGGGACGATTAGACTGAAGAAAGAAGAGGGAGAAGGGTCTCATTTCTTTATGCTAAGATAAAGAAATGAGATTTAGTTAAAAAAATATGATGCAGGTTAGGAGATTGGGGTTCTGTCACTAGCTTTGTGACTGTTGGCAAGTCACAGAACTTTTCTGCATTTGTTTCCTCATCTGTCAAAATAGCAGTATTAATACCAGCCTTGTCCAAACAATATAGAGAACCAAGCTTATTAGTGGTTACCAGGGGTGGTGGGGAGGAGAAAAAGGGGGGTTAATGGTGTTGGAAAAATCACATTGACTAAGGGTAGGGTTGCACAGCAGATTATTGTAATTACTGTCAGTAAGTTGTACACCTGTAAAAAGTTGAATTGACAAAAGTTCTGTGATAGATGTATTTACAATGACACACACACACAAAAAAAACAGTAGCTGCTGAGGCTGCTTATGTACAATCCAACACCTCATGGGATTTGGTTCCTTGGTTTGGAGGTTTAGGGTCATAGTTCATTGCATAGTGTCTGAGATCTTAAAAGCTTGCAACTGGCCATTCAAGGCACAACAGTTGGTCTCTATTTACCTGGAGCAACAGAGGAAGAAGAGTCAGGAATAGGAGGAGGATACGGAATGTGTGGATAATTGCCTCCATGAACAACTGCCTCCTTTGCTATGACACCAGAAGAACTGGATGGTGCCCAGCCACTATTACTAAACATTTTCATCAAAGATTCCATAGAAGAATCCTGATCAAGAGGGGGAAAACACAGAACAGAATTTCAAATTCTCATGGACTCTAGACCTTCTGGAACCATGGAGGTGGATGAATCCCTGAAACTATTGCCCTGAGGTAATCTTTAAACCTTAAACCAAAAATATCCCACAAAGTCATCTTAAAACCAATACATCTTAAAACCAATAGTTTAGCTTAATTTGTAGAAAAGGTCTGCCTTGAGCATTATGCTCTTTTAAGAACTATCTAAAAAAAAAATATAGGGTCAAATTGACAACAGCAACATGAAAGATTAGATAGGAACCTTAGAGGGCAATGAGTTTATGTTAATGAGGGAGAACAACTCAAAAAAGGAGGGTGAGAATGGTTGAACAACTCAAAGAATGTAATCAATGTCTCTAAACTGTATATGCAGAAACTGTTGAAAAAAATATTAGCCTTGTTTATTTCACAGTTGTAATCTCAAATGAAGAAATGAATGTGAAGCACTTCAGAAAAGTTAGAAGTGCTTAGTGAGGTTCAAAGATACTAATATGTGCAATGAACCATAAACCCACAGAGAAGTTGTCAGGGGTGTGCACCATGGGGCAAAGGCCTGTCTACCCCGCTCCCCTCCTACCCCATGGACAGAACCAGCCATCCCAAAGAGGGCATGGGACTGGCCCTTCACAGTTTTTTCCTCTGAGTACTTGATGGCAACAGGTTTGGTTTTGGTTCGGTTTAGAGCAGTAGGTTGGAGATGATAAAGATGGCAGGGGCATTGTTCCTATGCCGCAGTAAACTCACAGGTGTGTCATGGAAGAGTTGGGGGATTTGTTCAGGAAATTCACAGTGCCCCCTTCATATTCAGCTTACTTATTTCTGCTCTTTCATTCATTTCTATGCTCATTTATTCAACAAATGTTTGTCCTCACACCCAAATCTTCCCATCCTTCAAAGCTTCCTCAAATTCCGCCTACTGCAGGAAGCCTTCCTTCCCCATCCCATCCCAGCCGCACCTTTCATGTGGCTGTGTATTCAGTAGTCTCAATTCCCTTTGGCCATAGAATTCATGTCCTAAATACCTTTGTATTACTACAACCACCAGCATGGCACCATGTAAATAGCAGGTGCTCGGTAAGTAAGAATGAATGAATTGGGTGAATGGGCAGGTGGCCCTGGAGCAGTCAGTATTTCCTCTATTTTTCTGAGCAGAACAGAGAAGGGAGTGTAGCAATTCCAGCTCTGGTCCTGGCCATAGGGGTTGGTAGGGTGGGGTAGGCAATGAGAAGTTGAGCCATTAGTGACCCTGCTGCCTAGCAAGAGCACTAGAAGCCACTTTGGTGTATCCACTCATTAAACTCACCTTTGCTAAGTGCCTACTGTATGAGACATGCTGCTATAGGATAGGGGAGCAAAGAAGACTATATCCTAACCTCACTACATGGCAAAAAAGAAAAAAAACAGTGAAGTCTAGCTGGGTAGATGATTTACGTATGTGAAAAGTTAAACAATGATATTAGAAAAACAACAAGGAAGACAATGTAAACGGTATTACAAGTCAGAAAATCAAGTGGCAAGCAAGCGGTGCAGACAGAAAACGCTGTGGACTTGACTTTTCATCCTGAATTTTGGAGGGCTGTCATGTTTCCCAGCTGGCTGTCCTACAGCTTCCCCAGGACGGTGGCTCCTATCTGATGACACAGCCAGATCTCGGCATCACAATGTGTGCTCGGTGTTCCAGTGCAGCGTCCAGGGAGAGAGGATCGCGTGAGCTGGAAGGGCTAGAGGGGAAAGCTTTCTATTATACAAGAATTCATCCTAGAATCTTCTGGCAGCTGGATAGGATTTGGGTAGGCAGGCAACGAGAAGGCATTTTAGGAAAGGGAAGAGGTGTGAGCAAGGGAGCAGGAGTTGGAATAGATGAGGTACATTAGAGTTCATTCATTCATTCATTCAACAAATATTTATTGAACCTTTGCTAAGTGGTGGGCAGTGTTCTGGTCTTCAAGGTGCTAGCAGGGCAATCAAGTTATTTGTATGTTTATTAACATAAACTAAATGGAGGAAAATGCTATGCAGGAAAAGAACAGGAGTCTATAAAAGAGTATCATACGGACTCCTAGCTTCCCAGAGGAAGTGACGTTTCAGTGGGGACCTGAAGTGTAAGGAATGGGGAGCAATCCTGTGAAGAGGGTTTTGAAGTGGGTAAAGAGCATGGCACACTGGAGGAACTGGAGGCAGTCAATGTTGCTAGACCCTAGTCAGTGGACACATTTGACTGTGTGTGGCTGCAGCCAGATGTGGAAGGCCAAGCCAGGGCGCAGGGAGGCTGGACATGTGAAAACATATTCTGAGACCAGGTTATCTCCAGGAATGCTTCTGTGTTCCAATCTGAGGGCTTCCCTGGAAAAAGAGGGAAGTAGGGAGAAAGAGTGAGGGTCTGTCCCTGACATCTCGACATCTCGTGACTTTTGTCCCTGTTTGCAGCCAGGCAATGGGGCCGTTGCGGTGGATGAGCCACAAGATATCAAGAAGCTGAAGGTGGGTGCTGTGTAGAGTCTGCCCAGTGGGGACACTGCAGGGTCTTTCTCAGCTGACAACCCCAGACCCAGGGCCCTGCAGCCCTGATGCTGAAGGTCATAGGCTGTGATCCAGCTTCTGGGAGTGCTGCCAGGGTGGGCAGGGAAGGCGGGGGCTCCTTTACCAGAGGGACTTGCACCTTGGGTAAGGAAGTGCTGGTTTGGGAGCTGTGTCTGAAATGTCACTAGCTTGCCCTATGGCCTTGGCAGGTCCCTGACCTCTGGGCCTCTAATTCTGCATCTGTAAAATGACTGTTTGGACTAGATGAACTCAAGTCCTGCTTACTGTCTGGAATTCTGTGCTTGTATGATCGAAAAGTGTAGCGCTGGAATGGCCCAGAACTAAGAAAAAGAAAGGAGGGGCACCGGACAGACGTGTGAGGCTTCTGAAAAGCTGTTTCTTGGCTGTTGTATGGGGTATCTGGGAAGAATTACTGGAACATTTGAGAGGCGAGGCTGGGACCCTCCACTCTGGCCTGAAACCTCCATCCAAAGTAAATCCCTAGGCCTGCTGTGAAGTACTGTGTTTCTACAGCCACTAGATGGCAGAAGAGTTCAGAATGAGAGGGATTGGGAGGCAAGAGGAGACAGAGATGGAAAGATTGTGTGAGTAGAGAGAAAGATATTGACTGAGTAGATGATATTTCTATGTGTGCCACTACAGTATATGTGTGTCTGTAAGTACACATGGGTGTGTTTGTGTATGAGTGTGTCTGTGAAGGTTTCTGAGCACGTGGGTGGCAAAGAACTGGACTGGGGGTCAGAAGCCCTGGGTGCTGGTCTTAACTCTTTCATTTACTCCCCAAGTGATCTTGGGTAAGCCCCATGGCCTCTTTGGGTTTTCCTTTCTTTTGGTGTAAAATGGGGATCATAAACTTGGGTATCTCATGGGGTGATGATAAACATTATAGTGCTTGTCACTAACTGTGAAGAGCTGTGGCCATGTGCAGTGGGCCCACTTTATAGCTCTGTCTATGTGGTATCTGCATGAGTATGTCTTTCTGGGTGGGTGTACTTGTGGGGATGGACAAGCCCTTGGTAACGTGGTATCTTTAATACGCATCATCTGCTTCGAGTTGAGATCTTAAGGAATTATTCAGTTTATAGAATCAGCCAGTTACGGAAGGAAAAGCTGAAAGGTGGCTGAGAAAGAAAGCCATGTAACTCTCCTGGTTTGAGGCCAAGGAAGAAGGGAGGCCAGGATTAGGCTTCTGTGTGTTCTCCCTGATCTCTACGGGAGGGAGGCAGGGTTAGTGGGGCTTGTGTGGGGCTTCTCCCCCGGCCTGAGCAGGGGCCCGCTGAGGCCTGTGTGGCTGTCTCTCTCCTTGCTCAGCTCCCATCTGTGCTGACCCGAGGGAGCAGCTCTGCCTCACTGCACAACAGCACCATCCGCACCACCATCTACCAGCTCATGATCCACAGCCTGGAACCCCTGGGGGAAGGTAAGCAAGGCCTGCCCAGACCTGCGGGTCTGCCCTCTTTACCTTTTCCTCTGCAGCTGGGGATGAACTGGGACCTACGGACCTGAGAGGCAGTGGGTGGGTGGCGGTGGGAGTGGAAAGAGAGAGCAAAGAGTGGGTGGTGAAAGACAGTTTGGGAAACAGGGTAGAGACAAAGACAGACAGGGGAGTTACTAAGAGAGGGCCACAAGCAACCCCGACCAAGGAACACAGGGGTATCCACATCCCACTCCCTCCCTGCCTCAGTGTCCCTCCATAGAAGATGAAGTGTTCACCTGGCCATTAGTGAGGCCATGAGTGCCATGTGCCCTGCACTGGTCTGGGGCCACCCTCAGTGATTTCCCCACAAAGCCTGCTGCCCATGGAGGGCTCAGTGCCTGACAGAGAGTCTCCAGCCAGGGCCTCTTCTGGGGGCATCTGTTATAGGGCCACATAGTCCGGAGCTCTGAGTAGCACTGCCTCCTGCTGTATATTCAGTTCTGGAGCTTGAGGAAGACTGTTATCCCCTCCCTCAGATAGGAATCCAACAGGGCACCCTGGGAGCTGCCAAGACCACTTCTGAGAGTGGTGAGGGTGGGGACAGGGTCCAAAGTGCCAAGGTGGCTGATGTTCCACTTTGACAAATGATGGGGCAGCTGAGAATCCCACCATCCACCTTACCAAGTCTTGCCTTCTGCCCCCTTTTCCAGAGAGCTGCTTCCATGCAGTGCAGTAAATTACTGAATACAGCCCTTCTAGCCATTGGTGGTCTTCTGATTCTCCCAAAATGATTGGGTGGGGCTATGCAAATAATGTGCTTGTGGCCCACGAAGGGAATTGGACAGCTTGCTAACAATGCAAATAAGGTGTATGGAAACCTAACAAGGGAATTGGTCAGTTTTGCCACTCCAAAGGGAGCCAATTCCAGAAGCGGAAGGGGGACCTCACGACTACCAAGAAGAAGAGCTGGGATCAGAGTGTGTCCTTTGGACCCAGGGTCCTTGCGCTGAGAACCTCCTACGCCTGGGAGACAGAGAGAGAGAGAGCTGTAACATTGGAGATGGCATGAGATGGCAAGATGTAGCAGTAGAGAGACGGCAGCAGCAGCAGAACCAGGCGACCAGTGCAGGATGGCACAGTGGCCTCCTGGCCTACGGAGGGAGCAGCTACAGTGGATGTGCTGACCCATGGAGTGAGAGAACTGAGCGCCTTTGGGCAGGAGGCTTCCAGGCAGAGTGGGGTGCCTCTGGGTGCTTATTGGCAGAGCTAAAGAGCTTTGTAACACTTGCCTGAGCAGGGCAGAGGCTAGGCTGAGGGACGAAAGGCCTGAAGGTTGAGGGGCTGAGGAGCCGAAGACCCGAGAGAGAGCCCTGCCTGTGGGAGCACCCAAGAAGCTGTCCTGTTGGAAGAATTGTATCCTGAGTCATTCCTGACTCTGAATTGTAACCTGTTAAGTCCCTAATAAACCCCATAATTGTTACTATGGTCTGTGAGTTCTGTGGGGCATTGCAACAAATTATCAAACCCAGCAGAGAAGTAGAGAGTGCTGTGGGAAGGACGGCTGGCGTCAGAATTGGTAAAAACATTGGAGAGAGGAGGTATGTTTGACCTGAACCTCACAGGAGTCAACTTTGGACTGGTGCTGATGGTGATTTTTTCTTCTCCCCCTTGTGAAGTTAGACGATAAGGTCTGAAGCTGCCGTGCCATTTTTGCACCCCAATATGCTTCTCAGGTGCCTACAGAGCACCCCTAAAGTACTCTCCTGCACTGTTTGGGCCTCTTCCTCTCTGGGAATCTGGAGCAGAACTGGGAGCCCAGGCAGGAGGCCCATCAAGGAAAGGTGGCCTTTGGACAGAAGCCAAGGGGTCAGAGTGCATTTGGGCAGAGGACTGAGGAATGAGCTATGATACCAGAGACTGACCCATGAGCCTTGGGGGCACCTCCACTGACTTTTCTGGTTTTTCAGGGACAAATTTAGGAGGCTCAGAACTTTCCTTAGGCCCTGAAGTGTCCTTTTCAGATACCATATTGAGTTGTTGGGTGCAAAGAGATTGATCTCTTTTATATGGCCTTTCTTGGCATGGTCTTGTAACTCCCACCAAATGACTGGGTGGAACTATGCAAGTAAGATGCTTGTGGCCCACCAAGGGGATTGGATAGATTGGTAATAATGCACCCTTGTGAGGATGGAAACCCTTGTGGCGTAGTGGTTAAGTGCTATGGCTGCTAATCAAAAGGTAGACAGTTCAAATCCACCAGGTGCTCCTTGGAAACTCTATAGGGCAGTTCTACTCTGTCCTATAGTGTCACTATGAGTCAGAATCGACTCGATGGTGTGGGTTTGGCAGTGGGTTTGGGGATGGAGTCATGCAAATAAGGTGTATGGAACCCTAGTGAGGAGGATTGGTCAGTTTTGCCATCCCACTAGGGCTTAAAATGAGCCATCCCAGAGGTGGAAAGGGGAGACTTCACTATCACTAAGAAAGAAGAGCCAGGAGTGGAACACATCCTTTGGATCTAGAGTCCCTATGCTGGGAACCTCCTAGATCCAGGAGACAGAGAGAGCTCTAACACTGGAAATGGCATGAGACGGCGAGAAGCAGTGAGTGGCAGAGAAATGGGAGCAGCAAAACCAGGAGACCAGTGCAAGACACAGTGGGCTTCCCAGCCCATGGAGTAAGGTGGCTATCGTGAGTGTACCGACCTACAAAACGAAAGAGCTGAGCACCTTTGGGCTGGAGGCTTACTGGCAGAGTGGAGCGCCTCCGGGTACTTGTTGGCGAAGCTAGGGTCGCCAACCCAAGGAGTGAAAGAGCTGAGTGCCTTCGGGCCGAAGCTTACTCACAGAGTAGGGTGTCCCTGGGTACTTATCACCAGAGCTAAAGAGCTTTATCACATTTGTCCAAGTAGGCAGAGGTGGAGAAGGCGAGGGCCAGAGAGAGGCCTGCTTGCAGCATGGCTGAGAAGAAGCTGTCCTGATGAGGAACTCTATCCTGAGTCATTCCTGATCCTGAATTGTAACCTGTTACTTCTCTAATAAATCTCATAATTGTGAGTGTAGTCTGTGAGTTCTGAGTGGCTATTGTGATGAATTATCGAATCTAGCAAACAAGTACAGAGTGCTGTGGGAGGGACGGCTGGTGCCAGAATTGGTAAATAGGTTGGAGGGAAGAGGTATGTCTGACCTCTACCTCACAGGAATCAACCTTGGGCTGATGATCTTAATTCTCTCTCCTCCCCCTTATAAAGTTAGAAGAGGTCAAATGCCCCCGGGCCACCATGTTTTTTTTTTTTACATTGGGTGTTTAAAACAAGCATATCGTACTGTGAAAAGCAGAGTCAAAGACAAGGTGATCGAATGTTCCTCAAGGTGACCCTCAGCAGACATCATGAGAGAGGCCACCCCAAGTTTCAGCTCTAAAAGAATGGTACCCCTTGGGTTTCAAGAACTAAGTCTGCAGCACCTGGCAGCCTGGCCCAGTGGGTGCCCAGCCAGGCCCAGTGAAGGAAGCTGTGTCTCTTGGCCATGCTTGACCACTCCCTGAGGAATCACTGATTTTAGCTAAGTCCTGAAGATAAAGACCTTCTCTTGAATGGGATGGCAGTTCTCCCTGCCTTGGGCACTTCCATGGCCAGCAGCCGCCAGCTGGCCTGCTTGTCCTAACAGGATTATGGGATGTCCAGGCCAGGCTGAGGTCAGAGAAGATTGATACTAAGGAGATGATCCAGCCACACTGAGGACTGGCCTGGAGAGGCCGTGTGAGGAGATCAACACCGGGGGGAACCCACTACAGTTGTCCCAGGAAGTCAAGCATGCTCGGGATGTTGTGTGTGGCATCGCATGGAAAGACCTCACAGTGAACACTGCGCTGCCATGCTGTGGGATGCAGTCGTCATAGAAACCACTACCCTGGTTCTAGATCCTGAGGCTCTGTCAAGGGGGGCTGGGACCACGCCGGACTGTGATGAGGGTCCTGGTTCCTGGGGTTTTCCAGATACCTGTTTGTGTTTCCATGTGCTGTCTCCAAATGGTGGGCCAGATGTGTCCACCCTTTCCAGATGTTCCAGTTCTTTCCACAGAGCTGGTCATTGGAAGAGAATGTCTTGTGGTCTGAGCTCTCTCCTTTCCCATGAAGGGGCTTTTCTTCTCTAACATCCTTTGTCCCTTCTGGTGATTTCACTGGGGATTGTGCATGTGTGTGTAAGAGTATGTGTGTGTGCAGGTGTGTGTGTGAGGGAGCACAAGAAAGAGAGAGACAGGGAGTCAGCCAGAGACAGGGACCGACTCTGCAGCTGACCTGATTTCCTTAGTAGGGAGTGAGAATCCAGGGTGTACGAGAGATGAGACTACAGAGCCTGCTTGGTTTATGCTGGGGGGCGCTGGAGTTGTCTGGGTGAAGGAGGCAGTGGAGCATTGGCTTCCTGACACCTCAGTTCTGACGAGGACCTCCTGATAGTTCATTCTAATGAGGTCCCCTAGGCAGGCCACCAGGATACTGCGAGGGACCACACGTGCCATAGTGGTCATGCTGTGGGATGGAGCCCGTTTCCAGAGGCAGCGGCAGCTGCAGCAGCTCAGAGTTTAGGAGACAGGTTGAGAGGAGGAAATTCCAGGCTGATTGATTACCTGTTTTCTGCCAACCCTGGCCCCAGGTAGAGGCTTTGATCTACCCAGGTTCCCAGGTTGCACCTCCTCAGTTTCTGCATCTGTATGGTGGGCTAGCGATCTTCAGGGTGTCTTCTAACTCAGCCCTCTGGAATGCGGGGCCTGGTCTCTGCAGAGTTGCTTCCTGGGCAGGACAGATGCTCTCAATTTGCTGTTGTTGTTAGGTGCCGTCAAGCTGGTTCCGACTCAAAGACCCTGTGTACAACAGAATGAAAAACTGCGAGGTCCTGTGCCATCCTCACAATCATTGCTATGCTTGAGCCCATTGTTGCAGCCACTGTGTCAGTCTACTTCATTGAGGGTCTTCCTGTCTTTCACTGACCCTTTCAACTACCACCGTCAACTTATCATTGTCCTTGTTGTTACAGCTAAAACTTATATGCTGCTTTCTAGGTGCCAGGCACTGATTCAAGCACAGTCCTGCATGAATTCATTTCCTCCTCACAATGACTCTAAATGTTTTACAGATGAAGACTCTGAGGTACAGAGAAGTGAAGGAATCACACAGCTTGGTCCGCAGCTAGCAAGCAGCAGAACTAGGATTCAAGCCCGGGCCATCTGGCTCCAAAGTGTGTGCTAACATAACAATATGGGTGATGCTGGCACTTGGCAGCGATTGAAACATTTTTGTTTATTTTGTCTCATGGTCACTCATGTCAGTGCTCTGCATATGTCATGGTGTATGCTGCCTTTCAGAGTGAGCACACTAAGGCTTAGAGAAGGTCCACAGGCTTTCCAAGGTCACCCAGTGCTTACAGGCAGAACCAGACAGGAATCCAGAACAGCTCCTGTGGAGCCACTTTGTTCCATCGCTCTCCTGCCTCAGCTGCACGGGCGTGAGGAGGACTGTCATGATCCCCTGGACCTCAGTCTCTGACCGTCCATCCTCTCCTACCTTTAAATGACACGTGTGAAGTACTTTACATGGTGCGGGCACATAGTGTCATTGAAAAGAGTTGCCCTCTCATCATTCTCCTTGCCTAGAAACCAGGGCAGCACCATTCCGCGCACACTGCTGTGTGGGCCTCCAGCAAAGCACATGCACAGGGATCTGGAGGAGGCCCTGCTTGGGCAGCAGGTGTCTGGGCCCAAAAAGTGTGTGGCCGGAAGATATTTCATCAGTTATTTCCCCTGGAGAGAGAAGGGTCAGGAGCATAGCCACCAGGAGCCCCCTTGGAGCTGTAGGAAAGCTTCTAGTGGATTCCTAGAAAGCCTGAGCCACAAAAGACCTTACATATAATCTAGCCCAAGGTGGCACATAGAGGTCTTCCCGCCTCATCACAGACATCACTTGTCAAATGGCACTTTGCTACTAAGCCTGAGTCAGAATCCTTATCAATTCAGTAGCCATCACTTGAGCTGATAAAGGAAATAAATCCTAGTTGTTGTCCCTGAGTCCAACCAATTTACCAGAGAGGAAACGGGCCTAGAGAGGAGAAGTGACTTGCTCAAGGTCACAGCCAGCTGTGACAGTGCAGGGAATCTAAGACAGAAGTTTGGGAGTTGGGCACCATCAACAGGCCTAGTAGGACCAAAATCCAGCTATTCCAGCTCCCAGGCGGGCCAGGTTCTTCCCACCCACTACAACTGATCTGGCTGCTCAGTTGACCATCCTAACTGAAAAGGTGTGGCAGGGACAATACTGTGGTCCCAGATAAGACCTGTTTCCTTTCTCTTTTGCAGCCCACCTCTCCAAGGACAAGGAGGAGGAGAACTTGAATCAGGAGGCCAGAGCCAAATCCCAGATCAAAGCAGAAAGCAAACCAGAAGGTGAGATAACGGTCAGGCTAGTGGGTCAAGAGCAAGCCTGGCCTGGAAACAACAGCCAGCTCAGGCCAGAACTGAGGCTTGCCTCTGGTCTCTCTGAGCCAGGCAGGCAGAGTAACGATCCCCATGTTGGTACGTCCAGCCTGCCCCATGCTGCTCTGCACTCTACTGCCCTCCTACCTCCTCCTTCCAGGGTGTCCCTTTCTGACATGATCACTGGCCTGAGGGTGGCCCCATGCAGCTCCTGTGCACCTTCCTCAGATGGGGTGGGTGAGGGGAGGCCAAGGTCATGGTGTACCTTCCTCAGACAGGGTGGGGGGTGGGTGAGGGGAGGCCACAGTGTACCTTCCTCAGATGGGGGGTCAAGGGGAGGCCTAGGCCATGGTGCACCTACCTCAGACGGGGCAGGCGAAGGGAGGCCATGGTGCACCTTCTTTGGACGGGGGTGGGCGAGGGGAAGCCATGGGTTGTTGAACTCCCACGTCTTTTTTGCTAAATTTCATCCCAAATGAGACCCCACTGGGCATGGCCACATCCTTTCTCCTTCCTGTCACTTCTACACAAGGACAGTACTGCTAGTGATGGTCTAGACCAGCAACTCCAGTGAGGGAAGGCCACCAGGGGTCTGGTGACACAGAGGTCCAGCATCTCTGTGTGGCAGCAGGGACAGGGCAGTGGGAGAGCTGCTGCCACGTGGGCTCTGCACAGTGCCCCAGACCTGCCTGATCCACCCAGCAGCCCCCGGAGGAGGTAGGGCAGCACCGTTCCCATCCAACAGACAAGGAAACCGAGGCTCAGAGAGTCAAGAGACTTGCCCGAAGCCACACAGCCATGAAGTGAGAGGGTGAGAACCTAAACTCAGCTCTCTAGACTTGCCAAGTCTCCTCCCCCCGTCCTGCACCAAGGCTTCATACCTGCCTCCTTTGAAATCAGCAGGATCCTTTCCATGAGGCTGGTAGGGGAAAGGGTCAGACGCCAGCGACTGGGAGCTTTTTCCCTCTCCCTGCTCTAGTTGCCCAAACTGTTCACAGTTTCCGTGGCCACATTGGCCAGGATGGAGATGTCTGTGGATACAGGGGTGGCAAGGACGGCCACTTCCTCTCATCTGCGAAATCTCAGTGGACAGGGCAGCAGCAGGTCACATCATATCAGTTTACTTTTCCTATCAACAAGGAATCCCCAAACCCCACTGATGTCCTAAAATGATCCAAGTCTGACAGCACTATGGCTGCTCACACTAGCCCACGCCCCGCCAGTTGCTCAGATCCTGGTACTCTCTTCTGACTTATCCCGTGTTTATCTTTTAAAGAGGAGGAGTCTGGTGAGCTTCCTGGGGTCACGCCCACACCAGCCCCTGCTCCAGACATCAGTGGAGATCAGGAGGACGATCCTGACAGCCAGGTAGGCATCCAGCCTGGCTGCCCTCTGCACGAATGGAGGGGTTTGAGAGGCCCTAGGAAGGACCTGTTGATCCAAAATACTTCCTCCCTGAAGTCTGAAATCCCATTGAGATTTGTTATTCTGGGAAAAGTATTGCCTTTTCTCGGAAGATCATTTTAAAAATACAAATACCCACGGGGCCCGCTCATTCACTATGACACCGTAGGACGAATGCATTACCATGAATGAGGACGTGCTGTGAGCTGTCACATGCTCTAAAAACATCAGGAAACATTGTTAGCGGTCTGCAAGCTGCCAGGGGACAGTGAGCCAGGTAGCTTGAAATGCGGGTGGGAGTGGAGCTGGGTAAAGACTTTGCAACCTTCCAAGGCTCCCGGTTGCCTGCAGCTCCTGGCCCAGGCTCCTTGGTCTGGTACACAGGCCTTCTGAGACCTGACACTGACCTGTCTCTTCAGACCCACCACCTCTTTCTTCTACGGTGCTCCAGGTAAAAGCATGTCTCCATGCTTTTCTGCTTCCATGACTTGGCTCACATGGTTGCTGTTCTGTTGCTATGAGTTGGAATCCACTCAATGGCAACAGTTCGATTTGTTTTTTTAGGTTGCCTTTTTCCCCTCTCTCTTTATAGATCCTAATCTCACCCACCCTCCAGGCCCTGAGTAAACACCTCTTTGCCATGAAGCCTTCTCTGATCCCCCACCCAAATGCCTGTGGTATTCTGAACCTCTCTCAGGGTGCTTATCACTGCCTTTCTTGTACTCTATTCATGAGTTTCTCTTAGTTCCCCTCAGGAGCTCGGGTCGCGCAGTGGTTAAAGTGGTCAGCTGCTGATAGGTCAGTGGTTTGAACCCACCTGCCGCTCTGCAGAAGAAAGATGTGGCAGTCTGCTTCCCTGAAGGTTACAGCCTTGGAAACCCTATGGGGCAGTTCTACTCTGTCCTTTAGAATTGCTAGAGTCACAGTCTACTTGATGGCTCACAACAACTTGGTTCCCCTGCTAAGTGGTGAGATTCCTGAAAGCAGAATCCAAGTCAACTCTGTCACCCCTGCAGAGAGAAGCACGTGGCTGGCACGTGGTTGTGCCCAATTAGGGTTAGGTGACTGACAGTAAAGAAGCATGCAGTTTCCAGTTTCCACCCCATCCTTGATCCAGCAACTTTGGGTTCAGTGTCTAAGATATCTTCATGGGATCATGAGTGTCCCGAGTAGGCCCTTTACAGCCAGCTCAAGTAAAAGGGATTAAAAGGATAAATACAGGGGTTATCTCCTGGAATTCCAGGGCAGAAAGTGAAGCTTGGCCTCATGAGGAGCTGGGCCCAGGCCTGAAAAGGTATCTGTGAGCCTGATGGTGTCGGCCTGCCATCCCTTTCTCCATCTGCGTAGGCTCTATCATTCAACCTCTCTGGGCAGCCTGGCTCCATTCGTTTCCTTATTAGCACACATAACCCCACACCACCACCACAGTCCTCTAGTCCACATGGCCATCAACCAGTGACTCAGTCCCAGTCTCAGAAGAGACAGAATCTGTTCAACCCAGGCATGGATCAGATCCAGCCTGAATCAAGTCAGCTGTGGCAGGGAGAGATGGATGCCTTGGCTTCAACATGGAAGAAGAGAGACGCTGTTGAGCTGGGGCTACTAGGGGTGGCATTCTCAGAGAAGAGTGTGCAGGCTGGATAGATACTCTCATACCTATCGATTTAAGTGATTTGTCATTTTATTGTGGTTTGGGTGAAAGTTTAGAGAAAATTGGTTTCCCACTCATCAATTTTTACATAGCTTGTTTCGTGACATTGGTTGCAAATCACTGAATGTGTCAGCACTCTCCCCACTTCCTCCCTGGGTACCCGTGTCCATTCGCCCAGCTTTCCTGCCCCCATCTTCCTTCTGAACTTTGCTTTTGGGCAAATGGTGCCCTTTAAGTCTCATATACTTGATTTTTCTGAGTGTACATTCCTCATTGGTGCTATCGTTCATTTTATAGGCCTGTCTATTGTATGGCTATAATGTAATCTCCGAGAGTGATTACAGTCCAAGTTTGAAGGGTGTCTAAGGGTTATAGTCTTGGGGGTTCTGCCAGTCTCTGCCAGACCAGTAAATCTGGTCTTATTCATGAATTTGAATTTTGTTCTACATTTTTCTCCTACTCTGCACATGACCTACTATTGTGATTCCAGAGCAGTTGGTAGTGGTAGCTGGGCACCATCTAGTTCTTCTGGTTTCAGGCTAGTGGAGGCTGTGGTTCATGTAGTCCATTAGTCCTTTGGATTAATGCTTTCCTTGAGTCTTTGGTTTTCTTCACTCTTCTTTGCTCTGGACAAGCTAACTTAATATTTGGCTTCTTCACCAAGGGTTCTCAACCCCAGTTGCATATTAGAATAATTGGGGAAACTTAAAAAAATGCCCAGATATTTACCGCAATAAAAAAGGGAAAAATGCCCAGGCCTCACTCTCAACCAGTTAAGTCAGAGTATCTGGGTGGGCACTTGGGCATCAATTTTTCTTAAGAGCATCCAGGTGATTTTAATAAGCAGCAGGGTTGAGAGTCACTGAACCACCTTGGGGGGAGGGCTTGCTTACACCATGAAATTTGTTTCAGAGGACAGACTTACTCTATGAGCACCCAGCTCAGGTCATTTGTTCAAAGGACTGGACGAGCATGTTGTTATAGGTTAGTTGGGTGCTTCATCCGAGGAACCTCAGACTCAATAGCTTTTAGAATGCATGGGGTCAGCCCATGGTTCCCAAACACTGGTATGCAGGCAGATGTATTATTAGCGCTTGTGAAAATGTTAAAATACAAACTCCTGGCTTCCACTCCCAAAGATCCTAACTCAGTTGGGCCAGGTGGAGCCAGGAAATCTGTATTCCTGATAAGATCCCCAGGTTAACAGGTTTGAGAACCAGAGATCTCATTAAGTCCTTGCATTTACAAAATGAGATACCTTAGTGGTTAAGAGGCTGAGAGTTGGACTACCCATGTTCAAATCCCAACTTTATCACTTACAAACTGTGTGGGCCATGGGCAGGTTATTTAGCTTCTATACCCTAGTTTCTGCATCTATAAGATGGGTATAATTCTATAGCATGAGAGAGTTGACTCATGGAACTTAGTAAGCACTAGCTGTTAGTATTATTAAACTTTTTAGAGTGCAGCCTGGCACATAAAAACCCTCAATAAATAGGTATTATCATAATCATTATTTCATTTATATAAGGTAATTCATATAAGAAAATAATTTTAAAAGTTTTAGTAGATCAGAAATGTGATGTGACCATCAAAAGATATCATGCCATATTAGGCAACATTAATGGAAGCATAGTATCTAAGACAAGGGAGGTGATAGTCCTGTTTCACACCGTACAGATTTCTGTGTTCAGTTCTGGAGGTCTCCTCACGGAATATGAACTAGTTAGGATGAGTTCACCAAGGTGGTGAGGAAGCTCTGGGCCATGACATGGGGCAATAATAGAATGACCTGGGGGTGTCTCATTTAGAAGAGAGAGCTATTTCATGGGAGAGTGATTAGACATGTTCTGTGTGGCTCCAAAGAGTAAACCTAAACACAAGGGGTAGAAACTCGATGTAAACATGGACTTCAAACCAATCGGAGCTGTCAGACATGACAGAAGCTGCTTAGGTGGTGGTTCTCCATTCCTGGAAATCACCAAATAAGGGCTGGATGACCACTGGGTAGGAATGTCAAAGAGGGAATTTTGCTGAATGATTGCACAAGTATTCTCCTCATATTCAGTTTTCAGATACATCCCCCCGAACAACAGCAATAAAAATGGGAGAGAACTAACTAAAGAGAGTACTTATCACACATTAATCTGTTGGTTTTGGTTTGCAGGAAGGAGATGTGGCTGAAGCCAAGAGCACAGGTGAAATGACAGGTGGAGAGGTTGAAGCTCCCGGTGAAGGTGAAACTGGAGAGCAAAGTGGAGGTGAAACTCAACTCGAAGGTGAAGGTGAAGTCGAAGCAGAAGGAAAAGGAGACAATGAAGGTGAAGGTGAAGTCGAAGCAGAAGGAAAAGGAGACGATGAAGGTGAAGGTGAAGTCGAAGCAGAAGGAAAAGGAGACAATGAAGGTGAAGGTGAAATTCAGGCAGGAGGAGAAGATGGTGAAATGAAAGGTGATGAAGGTGAAGCTGAAGGCCAGGAATCCAATGCTGAAAATCAAGGTGATGAGAAAGGTGCAGAGGGTGATGAGGGAGGTGATGGAGATGATAGTGAAAGTGATGAGGAGGAGGAGGAGGAAGAAGAGGAAGAGGGGGAGAAAAATGAGGAGCCTCTGTCACTGGAATGGCCCAAGACCTGGCAGAAGCAGGCCTTCTACCTCTTCCTCCTGCCCATTGTTCTCCCGCTGTGGCTGACGGTGCCTGACGTCCGGAGGCTGGTGAGTGTGCCCAGCTGCACTGAGGCTGTCTATCCCCGGGAAGGCTGCTGGGGCCTACAGACACCCAGGGCTCACACTCAAGAGGGAAAGGTCAGGGCAAACCAGCTTGGCGGGAATCTGGGATGGAATTGCAGCCCTGAAGGGGACCTCATGCCTGGGGGACATGCCCCTGGGCCTGGGAGTCCCTAGACCTCAAGTATGCTTATTTCCACCACAACAAGGAGTGTGGACATAGTCTCTTTCTCAGTTTCTTGAATTTAATATGGGAATGATGGCTCCAAGTTTCACAGGGATATTTTGCAAACCCAAGGTGCTAACTGCTCTTTCTACTCAACATTCCTATCTGTAGGGAAGGTCTGCCTAACCAACCTCACCCAAGGGCAGTTCATACTCTGCCTCTGGGTCTGGAGAGGGGCCTGGGAGGTTGCAGAAAACAAACTAAACACCTAGACTGGTCTGGTTCCAAGGCAGCAAAGAGCGGTTCCGTTTGGCTATTCCCTACCCACCCTCCCAGCTGGATGCTCCCTGTGGGCCCCTGCCCCCACTCTTTCCCATTCATGCCAAGGTCCTCCCTGGAGACAGAACCCTCCTCTCAAATGTCTCTGGATCCTCTCCATCATGCCCCCATTGGACCTCACCACTGACCTGGGGGCTTCGTCAAAGGCCAAAGAACTTTAGCCTCTGCAACTTACTTCTCTTTTCAAATTTTCCATCAGGAGTCTAGGAAGTTTTTTGTTCTCACCTTCCTGGGATCCATCATGTGGATAGCCATGTTCTCATACCTTATGGTGTGGTGGGCTCACCAGGTGAGTGGACAGCAGGAACTACACTCGGCATTAGCACATCCCAAGAATTTTCCCCCTTCACGATGTATTTCCAGTCCCCGGGGAATGGGAAAGACCAAGTGAAATTTGTACAGCCTGTACATTATAAAAGCTTAAAAATAGACTTTTTATCCCAACGAATGTGGTGCTTTCCAAGTGTGACTTATATTCTCACTGCAGAAGGCATAGGAAGTTCTGCACGACCTGGTCCTAGCTGACCGTTCCCAGCCTTATTCCCTGCTTCCTCTGCCATAGATCCCCCACTCTTTCCACCCTGGTGAAATCCTAAACACTGTCCTAGAGTCGGCTCAGCAGGGGCTTCTCTCTGGCGCTCCTACCCCACAACCTCCCTGCAGACTCAATCAGTTGTCCTCTGAGCACCCACGGCCTTTCTGTTCTACCCGAGCACCTCAGCACAGAGCTGGATTGCTGTTGACAAGCCTCTCTCTGTCACTAGGCCGCGGGCAGGGATGTGCTGTGCTGTTCATACAGCCATCACCAGCCTCCTAATTCCTGGCACACGGCAGGTTCCCATTTCTGGAAATGAAAACGCTGACATGAAGAGAATTTTGGAGGGGCAGTTCTTTTGGGTGGTGGTCATGTAGTTGGAATAACAGTAAGAAGAGTACAGCCGATGTCACAGATGGGTTCTCTGCAGTTTTGGGCAGGTGCCCCATTCTCTCTCTCTGGGGCCCATCTCCCCGCTGTCAGTCCACCCATCGCTCTCCCTCCCTCAGACTGAGGGAGAGTATCCAGGTCCTGGAAAGGTGCTGTGCCTGTACAAAGTAGCACGAGGCTAGTGCTTTGAAGAGCCTTCGGTTTCTGAACTGTTGTTGCCATGGTTTCTCATTACTGTCGCTGTTTACCAGGTTGGTGAAACGGTGGGGATTTCTGAAGAGATTATGGGCTTGACAATCCTAGCAGCAGGCACGTCAATTCCTGACCTCATCACCAGTGTGATCGTCGCTCGGAAAGGCCTAGGAGACATGGCCGTGTCAAGCTCTGTGGGCAGTAACATATTTGACATCACTGTGGGGTGAGTGGCAAAGCTACTTCCCAAGGCATATTTAGAATGAATGACTAGAAACCAGCGTGTTGGCTCTGTTCACCAGTTTTCTGCTTCACTTATTATGCAGGGGATAAAAGGGCATTTATACCATTAGTTTCTACAAGGCAACAAAGTACTTTCCTTCACTCATCCCAGCCAGATGGGATAACAGAACTAAAATGCTGCCTGAAATGTAGCTGACTGGAATTTACAGATGAATTGAAAATGAAGTCCATTCAATTCCTTGACCATAGACAGTCAAATGCTCTGCTGCTGACCTCCAGGGCTGGGGTTCAAAGGAGCAATGACTCAATCTCACTTTCTAAGACTCCTCCTCCTGTCTCCTTCCTCCCTTGCCAGCTCAGAAGCTCTCAAGAGCACTTGGCATAAACAAGCAAATGCCACATCTTCCCTTGCCCAATCCTTTACAGACTCCTCCCCACCTTGTTGGAGCAGAGCAGCTGGGCCACTTTCATTTTCTCAGTTGTGTCCTGGATTTGCGTGGTGGCCTTGATTCCTTTAGTTTGAATTTTTCTATGTGTTTATGGGAGGAGAGAGTGGTTAGGGGTGACTGGGAGGGGGTGAAAAGGGCATAGGAGAGGGAGCTTTGATCAGAATTTAAAGGGATGTTATCCTGAGCCAGGCCTTACCGTAAAAATCTTGGTTAGTCAGGTAGAAGTCATAAAGTGTGCAGATAAGAGAGTTCAGACCCAGATAGTTTCATTTAATCTAGCCTTTAAAAAAAAAAAAAAATTTTTTTTTCCCCAGTTATTAGCTGTGAGTTCTTAGCCAAGCAATTTAGTTTCCTTGAACCTCAGTTTCCTCATCTGTGAAACGGGGCTAATAATTTCTGATGTCTACTTCATAGGTCGTGTGTGTGTGTAAAAAAAAAGTGCTTTACCATTTAAGTATATGGAATTATTATATATATTCAGAATATTCACATTGTTTCTTCAATCTTGCAGCTTGCCCGTTCCTTGGTTGCTTTTCTCTCTTGTCAATGGATTACTGCCTGTTCCAGTGAGCAGCAATGGTTTGTTTTGTGCAATTGTTTTGCTTTTTCTCATGCTCCTATTTGTGATCACTTCGATCGCATCATGCAAATGGAGAATGAACAAGATCCTGGGCTTGATAATGTTCCTCCTTTACTTCGTGTTCCTGATAGTCAGTGTGATGTTAGAAGACCGAATCATATCCTGTCCTGTATCTGTCTGAGTCAGACCAACTGTTGTTCACAGTGGATGTAGGGCAGAAGACCATGCCCGAAGTTCATGCATTTCTTGTTAACTTCAGCGAAAGAACACGATCCCGGACAGTGGCCCAGAGCCTCTGATGTGAACGTGATCGGGGACTGCACTTTCTCCTTGGAAACATCTGGCGGCTCATGGTGGATGAAGGACCTCCCCTCTGGAGGGGTGGGGTTCCTCCCTGACTGATGCAGACCTCCATTACGTGGGGGCCAGCAGAGGACCCCTGCAGCCACAGGGTTTTCTAAATGCGAGATAATTGGGGCTGAGGGCTGGGACTGGCACAGCAGCAGTAAGACAAGCTCTTTTGCTCCCTGTCCCTCAGTCATTCCTGAAGAGCCGCTGACCCAGAAGGTGCAGACATGGTCTACATCTCGCCCCCTGGCCCCTGCCCCAAGCACATGTTGCAATTTGCACTACAGGTTCAGTTGTTGGTGAGTTTAAGAAGCTAAGGCTACAGGAAAAAAGGAAGTATAACAGGAATCTATTAGCATGCCACATCCCCATCCAGTAAAATGTGTACCAGTATCTTCTAGCTTAAACGGATATTAGCTCTTCCTGCTGCATATGTGAAATGGGAAATTAAAACAGGAAGCAGTCCGAGAAATGAACGTTTATGATTGTCCTTGAAGGAGTGGAGATGAGGAGAGGAAAACGACTCGAGGGGCAATTAAAAAATATGTACTTATTAGAAAATCCAAGTTAATGTTGTCTCCATCAAGTGGTCACCCTGAGGGATTAGACTTCTAATGGAGCTGTCCTGGTCCTGCCACTCCAGCAGTGACAGCTCTTCCCACTTGTGAGAAGGGAAGTAATTTTAAAGAGTCCAAAGTCAATCAAGCTCAATCAGATTGATAAGGTAGACGATCTAGTGGAGCAAGGCAGTTTTTAATGTCAACCTAGGTAAGACTATAAGCAAGGAGACCGATTTTCTTGCCTGGTTTACAAGTGGATCTTAAGGCAATTACAAAGGAGAAAATTCCAAAATGCCCAATGCAACGACAACGTGGTAGGAAAAGGGTGTTGAGACCTCCCAAGGTAGTTAGTGTGAAGGACATTTGTGTTTTTAAAAACTGTGTTGTTATTTAAACATTTTATGAGGAATTTCACGTGCTTTTATATTAAATACCACTGCTTGCTGCTTTTAACAGCAGCATATTAGGAACTCACTAGCAATGAAACCCACAAGTTACGTCACTTGGGTTGGAGGCCAGGTGACAGCAGACTGCGATGGTAAATATGGCTTTAATACAAACCTGAGAAATGATTCACCGAAGACTGGAAGACAGCAGGACAGGTGTGATGTGACAGGAAAAAAAAAAAAAAGAAAAAAAGCTTTTAGTGTTGAAGCGCTAAGGTGTTTGGAGAACTTTGGTCCCAGTGGGAACACAGTGAGGCTTTCAAGTCAGAATTCATCTTTTAAATCAGAATTCGTCTTTTAAAATCAGCTAGTTAATTTAAGTAAGGGCCTCACTAGCCTAGGATTCTCCTATTCTTTGGAAATAATTTTTGTTAAAATTCAATAAATTGCCAGTCTCGTTGGTCTATTACTTTACCAACAGGGATGAACTCATCCCTGGTGTTAGGTTTTCTTGGTCAGAATGCTCAAGAGAAGGCTGATGAAGGATATGGAACCACGTTTAAATTCCACTTTCATACATTTGTTATCCTCATTTCTGATGCTATTGCACGCCTAGGTCCCCCATGCCGTTGCCTAAGAGCAGGAGGAGAGGAGAGAACAAGGCCTGTGGACGCGAGATTCCGATACTAAAACTCTGGCTGGCAACTGGTGTCTGCAGCCAATTCCAGCTTGTCCTGGAGACATACTGCCTCCTCACAGCCCAGGATCTGACACTCTGCCCCAGACCAGCTGAGTGAGGAGTGATGGACAGTGAAATGTTCAGTAATGATAAAGTGCTGAAAATTCATTTAATGATTAAAAACCCCCCAAAACCAAACCTGTTGCCATGGAATTGATTCCAACTCATAGTGACCCTACAAGACAGAGTAGAAGTGCCCCATAGGGTTTCCAAGGCTGTCATCTTTATGGAAGACGACTGCCACATCTTTTTCCTGCAGAGTTAGCAGCTGAACACTCACCCACTAAGCTACCAGGACTCCTTTTAATGATTAAAGCCAACTCTGATGATCTAACATCCTTTTCCCAATCAGTTAGCTGAATTTCTACCATTTCTTTTTGCCTAGAAAGGAAGTTCTGATCACTTTACACTATGACAGAAAGGGACAAGTACATAAAATGAAAGCTGGGTCTTGATGGGTGAGCAGGAATTCAGTGGTGAACAAAGACAAGAAGATTTCAGGGAGATGGAAACTTATGTCACATCGAAGAGATTAATTTGTTATGTTTGGGAATGAAAATTTTTGTCATACACTTATAAACCTACTATAACTTATTAAAATGATGTTGTTTTGAGGTAAAGGATCATCTTAAAATGTCAAGATAATATTCAGATGGTTTTCTCATTTAATAGGCAAAACAATCTCTGTAGTTGCCTGGGACAAATTCTAGGCCATTCATTCAGTTTAGAAAGTCTGACCTGAACCATGTGGGCATCTGAACTGAAAGAAGGCAGATGCATGGGCGACTCCTCCTTTATCCCCCCAGAGCTGCATGTCCCTGGTGGCCCTGGTAATAGATTTGGCCCAGACTTCTAAAAAATGTGAAACTCTTCCTGACTTAAAGGGTTAAGATTCTATACAGTATCAGAAAAAAGGGACAGATTCCAAATTGTTGCAAACTGGTGTGTTTAAAGGGTTCCTATATATTTTGCACATTATATTACACTTTCATCAAGAAATGTGAAAATGGTTTATCAAATTATAGGCTTAGTTTTTTATGACACTGCCTATATCAGACTTAGCCTTTATTTAAAGATTGGGTACCAAAGGGAGCAGGAATTGGAATTTTACATTTAGGGCACAGCCTGAAGGATACATGGGCAGGACTTATGTACCCAGGAATACACTTGATTCTGATCTTTTTTTGTGGGAGGGGCCCCCTGCAGGTGCAACTGGCAATGTGTTCAGACACTGGTAGCCATGAAAGGTACCAAGAGATGGCTCAGAGGCAGAGCTGCCCATCCGTGGGGCACTGCTAGAGCCTGGCATGGAGACCTGGTCTAAGCCTTCCTGCATGACCAAAGGCACACTTCTGGTCTTCAGGCCCGGCCCTGTGATGAGGAGCAAAACCTGAAGAATTTCACTGACAGACTTCCGTCAGCTGCTCCAGTGGTTTTGTAACAGTGCTACATTTGAAAAGAAAATCTTTAAACACAAAAGGAGGGAGCCAGCCAAATGAACAGCAACTGTGGGGATGCAGCAGTACCTGGATCAGAAGAGTGTGTTAACATCTCAGAGTACAAGCACATGTACGTGGACTTAGTGAATCGGAGTAAAAATTCCTACATTAATCTGTGCATTGATGATTTTGTAAACATCAATAACTAAGCCAGCAAATGTGCTCACCTTGAGGCCAGAGGAAGAGGGCAGTAGGACGGGATGACAAGACACCATGTACCAAGGATGTCAAGGTGAACTGGGAGGCAGCTGCTAAGCTAAAGAGTTTGATTCTGAAATAAAGCTCAGCCTTGTATCTAAGCAGGAACGGGCACAGCACGCTAAATGGCAGAAGGGCCGACAGCCCTCTAAAAAAGACAGCTTGCTCTTTTCCTTGCTGGTCTAAGATAAACAGCCCAATAACAGCTTTCAAGTACTAGTGGGAGAAATAAAGCTGGACTGTGGCACATCACCAAACAAATGGGTATTTTTGCGCCATATACTTACAAGGTATTTAGAAACACAACCTAACTTCTATAAACAGCAGGCTAACACTTGCTAACTGTACTAATGTATCATAGTAATTACCAGCATAAAGTAAAAACAAGTATTTATCACCTAAAATGTTGAAATGGCACTTTCAGGGGCCACTTCCCTGTATTAAGAAAATGGGAATACATATTAGAAAACCTTATAAGAAAATAAGATGGTGGTGTTTAGTTTTAAAGCAAGAAAAAAAGCTCCCAAAAATCAGGAAAAAAAAAAAAAAAACCAAAAATCAGAAGATAAAGAGCTACAAGGTTCCCTATCTGGCAACAGGAGGGAGAGTTGAGTATTTGAAATATGATGCAGAATATTAATGTGTGACATTCAAAACATAATGGAGGAAGTAGTGAACACATTACACCAGCACACAGCATGGTTTATTTTCAACAATTTAAACATATAAACAAAACTAAGAATAAGAGAACAAGAAATAAGAGAGTGAAAGAGCATTTCTCTCCAACATGATTGGCCATGATTCTCCAAAATATACGGTCAACAGAGAAAACTGAAGAGAAGTTTGTATAGTTATTTCAAAGGATGATCCATATTTTCTTCTAAGCAGGGTGTACCATTTTCTATGCATGTTTTTAAGTTTTATTTTTAACGACTAAATTTATGCAAATAATATTCCCTGGGGATTAAAAGTAGGGAAAACAAAACTTCACCCCAAAACAGAAACCCAGTTTTTTTTTGGGGGGGTGGCGGGGGGATTACATTCACTTTCCAAATGAGTTTGAACCATAAAGAATGGGCTTTAACTCACTCCTTTTTGGTCAGATATTTGAAATCAATAATCTGTGTTTCCTATATAGTTCTCGAATTAAAGAAAAGATAAACAATAGCAAAAACTGCTTACTTACAGGGGAAGGAACAAAGGTAACATAACCCCAGAATCCTGTTTGGAAGGCTATTTACCAACAATGCCAAAAGCTTCACCTATCAAATATTTTTCTCATTTGACAACTTTCAAATAATTTCGAGAACAGAAGACTGGATTAGAATATGAAGTTTGGATGGGATAGGAAGGAGGGTAAAACTGGGGTGGTATTTACAAAAGGGAGGCAGATACGTGTGCATAGCACCAGATTTTTCAAGTAAGCAAGTTCAGCCCCAAACTGAGCTGACAGTTTTACATTTTTAAACTCTCCATTGTTTCCCAGGGTAGAAAGCTGTGAAACGTTTCAGCTTGGTGCTATTCACTACTGGTGTGAATGCTAAAGGTGGCTTTCTGCATCTGAACGTGCTGTGGACTCTGCTGGCTTTACACACCTAATTTGGGATCATCCTTTTATTTCTTCTTTGAAATTGGCTACAGAGCTCCTTCATTAATGACAGTGTGTGTGAAGGTACATATACACATCCTGAAAATTTATAGTTCTCACAGCCAGAGGATATAATTTTCTCTATCAGAAGCTACCCAAAGACAGTGACAGCAGAAATAATGGGACTAAAAACGTATTCTAGTCTTTTTTATACTCATGGTACTTAAACATTCAATTTATTGTCTGATTTCTGGCTACTTCTGGGTTTTAGATTCCACAAACTTCAGATTCTGAAGGCTTGTCGAAAAAGCCAAATTCCTCAATATGGGAAATTCTATCTGGCTATTATACTTTTAGAGAGTACTATTTTTCTACTTTTGTAAAAATATTTTGAATTTTTATATATAGTATTAACAGAATACCTCAGTAGGTCATATTCCGGGGAAATATTCTGTAGTATAACTTGCATCGTACCCAATAATTTAAGTCTTAAAATAAGGGTAAAATTTAGGTTAGGGTCAATTGCCTGACATTTCCAAAAATACATTTTCATGTAGAATACTAAAATTTAAATTGATATTTGGCTTTGTAAGCTATTTTCCCTGTATACAGTATATATATATTAGCAAGAGAAAATTCTGAATCATGGTTTGTTGAGCCTGGTTTTGCAGATGCAGACCTGGGCCCTCTCTGGCTCCCCTTTCATGAGGATCAATGAGTCGGTCTGGGCGTGCATGCCACCCTTCACATGACTCACTGTGGTCAGGCAATGACACTAACATGCAATCCTAGGGCAACGTGGACATTAGCACTGACATTTTTGGATCATTCTCCCAAATTAAAAAAAAAAATATATATATATATATTTATATACAAAGATCTGCAGCTGAACCAAGTACTTCAAATAGCAGCAGACAAGGAAAATAAGTACTTAATTTTATATTTGCTATATTAAGTTTAAAAATTAAAAAAATAGCAACTTACTATAAACAATTTAAAATATGTATAATACAACTTTATGGCTAAAACATTTGAATAGTCTATGAAAACAGGGGATACTCTGATCTTACATTTCTGTTTAGGTTCCAGACATGATTTTTCAATCTGTCTCTTCCAAGAGAAACCGTAAAAGTAATTTTATGGCAACTAATTTTGTTTACAGATTTCCTCATAACAAAAATACTTAATTACTTATTAAGGGGATTTAAAGGCAAAAGAACAAGAAATGAGAAACAAAGTGGCTCTCTCCCCATTTGTTACTATTCTTCTTCTGAAAACATTCTGTACATATACAAAGGTATCCGGGCCTTCTGAACCATTTACAAATGTATTTTCAAAAATTGAAGAAAAAGTTTTAGCGTCTAAAAGTGTTATTTTACACACTGACTATACAATACATATTGAATGCATACATACACACACTCACTCACACACACGCACATCTTAAAGATAAGGTTCTCCGAAGGTTTTTCGACATTCCATCACCCCAGTACTTGGTGGTCTATCGCAGTTGTGTGTACTTTTGACTTGACTAGGTGTGAGACGATCGTATGCCATCTTGTACTCTTTATCAAATACATCTGCAAAAATTCATAGAGAAGACATAAAAAAATTTACGTCTGATGTTGTCAACAATCAAATTTCTATAGTACTATAGAACCACGAAACTAGAGGCCAAGAAAGAATCTCTCGATCATTCCTGCTATGCAGAGAACCACAGAATTTCAGAGCGGGAGGGGGAACCTCCGAGTCCACAGAATTTGAGAGCCAGACTGCATAGATCAGTGAAACTTAACAAGTTGTAAAATGCCAATTTTTACTATTATCAAATAAAGATGTTAAAACCCACCAAATATGACACAGGCTTTTTTTTGTACCTAGCTTTTAATATGCCATAAATAATAAAAGAAGTAAGAATAAATAATGGCATTTTCCACCAAGATTAACAAAAATGTTTTCATTCCTTTTTATGGCTGAATAATATTCCGCTGTACAAATATATCACATTTTGTTTATCCGTTTATCTGCTGACAGACATTTGGGCTGTTCCTACCTTTTGCTTATCATGAACATTCATGCATAAGTTTTGCATGTTTTTGATTCTCTCGGGTATGTACCTAAGAGTGGAACTGAGAGGTCACACAGTAACTGTACGTTTAACATTCTGAGGAACTGTCAAACGGTTTTCCACAGCGGCTGTACCGTTTTAGGCTTCCATCAGTAACAAACGAGAGTTCCGATTTCCCCACATCTTCGCCAACACTTGTTATTTTCCATTTTTTTTTTAAATAGGCGTCCCAGAGGGCATGAAGTGATAGCGCACTGTTGTTTTAACTTGCCTTCCCTAATGACTACTGACAGTGAGCATCATTTCATATACTTACTTTCCATCTGTACATGTTCTTTGGAGAAATGTCTATACAAATCCTTTGCCTATTTTTAAATTGGATTATTTGTTTTTACTGTTGAGTTGTAAGAGTATTTTATATACTCTGAATACAGAACCTTTATCAGATGTGATTTGCTAGTATCTTCTTCCATTCTGTGGGTTTCTTTTCACTTTCTTGACAGTGTCTTCTGACACACACGTCTCTAATTTTGATGATGTCTATTATCTATTTTTTCTTTTGTTGCTTGTGCTTTTGGTGTATATCTAAGAAACCACTGCCTAATCCAAGGCCATTAACATTTATACCTTTTTTTTTTTCTATAAGCTTTATTTCATTTAGCTCTTACATTTAGTTCTTTGATCTATTTTGAGTTAATGTTTGTATATGGTATGAGGCAGAAGTCTAAATTCATTCATTTCCATGTGGCCATCCAGTTGTCCCAGCAACATTTATTGAAAGAAACGATTCTTTCCCCCATTGAATGGTCTTGGCATCCTTGTCAAAATTAACTGGCCAGAAATGTATGGGCTTATTTCTCAACTCTCAGTTTTATTCCACTGACCTATATGTTTATCTTTGGCCAGTATGATACTGTTCTGATTATTGCAGCTTTGTAATAGTTTTTGAAACCAGGATCCCTGAGTCCTCCAACTTTGTTCTTCCTTATCAAGATTGTTCAGCTAGTCTGGGTTTCTTGCAATTCCATATGAATTTTAGGATCAGCTTGTCCATTTCTGTAAAAAAAAAAAAAAGGAGTTGGAATTTTGATAGGGATTGCATTAAATCTGTAGATTGTCTTGGGGACTACTGCCATCTTAAAAATATTAAGTCTTCCAATCCATGAATATAAGATGTCTTTCCATTTTTTCAGGGTCTTCTTCAATTTCTTTCAACATCATTTTGTAGCTTTCATTGTACAAGTCTTGTACTTCTTCGGTTAAATTTATTCCTAAGTATTTTCTTCTTTTTGATACTGTTGTAAATGGAATTGTTTTCTTAATTTCATTTTCAGATTGTTCATTGCTAGTATATAGAAATACAACTGATTTTTGTATATTGATCTTCTGTCCTTCAACAATGTTGAACTTGTTTATTCACTCTAATAGTTTTGTGTGTGTATTCTCTAGGTTTGTGTCCTTCTAGGAATTTGTCCAGCTCATCTAATTTGTTGGCATTGTCTTCTCTTATAATCCTGTTTATTTCCTTAAGGTCAGTAGTAATGTTCCTGCTTTCATTCCTGATTTTAGTAATTTGAGTCTTCTTCTTGGTCAATCCATGTAAAAGTTGGTCAATTTTGTTGATCTCTTCAAAGAAACAAATTTTGATTTGTTGATTTTCTGTATTGTTTTTCTAGTCCCTATTTTATTTCTGCTCTAATCTTTATTATTTCCTTCTTTCTGCTTGATTTGGGTTTAGTTTGCTCTTCTTTTCCTAGTTTCTTAAGGTGGAAAGTTAGGTTATAGATTTGAGGTCTTTCTTCTTTTTCAACTTACACATTTACAGCTATACATTCCCCTTTGAGCGCTGCTTTTACTGCATCCCATTAGTTTTGGTATGTTGGGTTTTTGTTTTCAGTCATCTCAAAGTATTTCCTAATTCCCTTGTGACTTCTTTGCCTCACTGGTTATTTAGGGGTATATTGTTTAATTTCCACGTATTTGTGAATTTCCCAAATTTCCTTGTATTACTGATTTCTAACTTCATTTCATTGTGACTGGAAACCATATTTTGTATGCTTTCAATTCTCTTAAATTTATTGAGGCATGTTTTTTATGGCCTAAAGTATTGTCTGTCCTGGAGAATGTTCCATGTGCAGTTAAGAAGAGTGTGTATTTTGTCGTTGTTGGATGGAGTGTTCTATAGATGTGTTAGCTTTAGTTGGTTAATAGTGTTGTTCAAGTCTTCTATTTCCTTTCTGATCTTCTGTATAGTTGTTCTAGCCCTTATTGAAAGTAAGGTACTAAGATCTCCAACTATTACTGTTGAATTGTCTATTTCTCTCAATTCTGTCAGTTTTTACTTCACGTGTTTTGTGGCTCCATTGTTAGGTATATATAGATGTTTAAAATTGCTATATCCTCTTGGTACATGGACAGTTTATCATTATGATAGGTCCTTCTTTGTCTGATGTTTGTATAGCCACTTCAGCTCTCTTTTGGTTACTGTCTGCATGGTATATGAATTTTCTATCTGTTTAAAATTTTATTATCAACCTATTTGTGTCATTGAATATAAAGTGTGTCTCTTGTATACAGCATATAATTGAGTCATGTTTTTTATCCATTCTGCCAATCTCTGTCTTTTAATAGAAGAGTTTAATTCATTTACACTTAAAATAATTACTGAAGGTAGGATTTATGTCTGTCATTTTGCTATTTATTTTCTATGTGCCTTACATCTTTTTGTCCCTTAATTCCTTCATTATTGCCTTCTTTTCTGCTAATTAGACTCTGGTGTACCATTTTAATTCTGTTGTTTCTTTTATTACAAATTTTTTACTCCTGGATATTCTTGCACAATTATCTCTCCAGGTAAACATTGAAATTATTTTGTCAAGTTTCTTATTTTTAACAGTCTCCAGCGTTCACAACCATTAAAGTGAAACAAAAAACAAAAAACAAAAAAACTCACAACATTCTGCTCAAAGTCTCCTGGTTTGAATTGGAACCCATTCATTCCTCTTTTTAATGGAAAAGACAGCTCAACACATTTATACAGTATGTTATTACATACAAAATTGTAGGTTAAACACAGCTATCTTTCCTTTAGTCTTTGCCATCAAATATTCCTTAATTCTAAATATGTTTTACCTTCCCATTGCAACTTTCTCCGAATTTTTCCAAATTTATTTCAGCTAGTTACTCGCCAATTTAATGTGACTTCTGAGTGCACTGTTCCTGGATTATATTTCTCTGGGTCATATTTAAAAAAATTTTTTTTTAAACAAAAATGTGAAACAAGACTCTCTAGCTTGGATTTATAGCTAAATCTTTTAAGGTCATTTTAGTGTAAGCTAATTTCCTACTCTTCTACATGAACAGATTTATTTTCTCCTTCTAAGTAAATTAGCCTCTTTATTCTTAAATGTTCATTTTATTTAAAATATCACATACATCTAATAATTCCATTTTCTAAGATGCTTGCCATTTCATCCCTATATACCTTTGTGGCCAAATGCTATAAACTCTCTCTTGGTTTCAAGGGTGACAATTCCCAGTGGTACAAGTCACCTCTGGTCAGATGGCACTCTAAGATACCCAGTTAGGGATGGTTGCTCTTAGACCTCTCCTTTACTCACTAACTCTCGCAAATCGCAGTGAACTTATCAGGAAGCCGATAATATAAGGAGAGGAGCCCTTGCTCCATCTCCGTGCTCCATCTGGTCTGACTGAGCAACCTGTAATACTGCATATGATAGTTACATGGCATCATCCTTCTCACTCTGGAGCCACTAATAAACAGCTGTGGCAAATGTCACGGGCATTTTAAAAGCCACTGGAGTGTTGCTGCTGAAGAACTAGATTTGTTTTTTGCTAACACCAATGTACAACTACCTAATAGAATATGACCTACTACCTATTCTCTCATTAACTGGTAAATGAGCTTAAGTAGGGCACTCAAGTCAGATACCACTCAAGTCAGATGAATTACATGTATTAATTATTACGAATCTATTGACAATATTAATAATTCTGAAACAGACTGCCAAAACTCTCCTTGAAAACCAAGACTAAAACCAATTTTCTTTCTCCTATCAGGAGGCATTTCTGTCCTTTCTTAGGACTTGAGAGTGAAAACCTAAAGGAGGTCAAACATAATAACGGGGAGAAGGAGATGATTAACCAGAAAGTTTGACATCTCCTAAAACATTTAGCTACCTTAGATTCTTTCTGAAAGAAGCTTGAGGCCATTAGTGATATAACCTGATAGTTAAAAACATGGGACCAGAAATTAAGACTGCCTGGTTTAAATATGGCTCTCTTACTTACTGTGAAACCCAAAATTAAGTTACTTAACCTCTCAGATCCTCAGTCTCCTAAATAATATGTGGACGATAATAGTACCTATTTTATTGGACTTTCAGGAAAATTATATGAGATAATACATGGAAAGCACTTGTTACAGTGTGAGGCACATAGTAAGCCCTCAAAAAATGTTAAGTTTTAGTATTTACCATTATTATTCACTATTATTGCTTCTTGTTGTTAGCTGCCTATGTATAGATGACCTACGTATAAAGAACGAAAAGTTGCCCAGTCTTGTGCCATCTTCATGATTGCTGGCATGTTGGAGTCTGGTGCTGCAGCTCTTGTGTCAATCCATCTCACTGAGGGTTTCCCTTGTTTTTGTTGGCCCTCTACCAAACACGATGCCCTTTTCTAGCAATTAATTTTTCTTGATGGCATGTCCAAAATAAGCAATTCAAAGTCTTGCCATCCTTGTTTCTAAGGAACGTCCTGTTGTGTTTCTTCTAAGACTGATCTGTTCGTTCTTCGGGCAGTCCATGGTACATTCAATATTCTTTGCCAGCACCACAACTGGAGTGCATTGATTCTTCTTCTGTCTTCCTTTTTCACTACACAACTTCTGCATGCATATGAGGGAACTGAATTGTTACTGCCATGACCAAAGTATCAAAGTACCTTTTACATCAGATAAAAAAAAGATCAAACAATCCTTCTAATGAATTAACAGAATATTAATATTAATGATAAAATTAAGACTACCAATATAAAAACACTTTAAAGATGATACCACAACATATAAATATTACAAATTATATAATACGCTGAATTACCTATATCAATGTTTTCTCTTCCCAGTGCCACAAGTGAGAGAAATAATATTTCTCTGTATAAACTTCTGTGGGGAGAAAAGAGGTGGGGAAATATTAGTAGCCATATAGTCCATATGTTTTCTACAAGGTTTGTTATGCTAATATAAGCATGAGCTATGCTAACAAATTACTAAGCAAATAGCACAAACTAGCTTGGAGGTAGAATATATAATTTAAGGGAATGACTTACCGCTGTCTTTTAAAATGTGGACACTTATTCAGTGTCTCTAAAATCTGACTCATTGGTCCATAGACATCATTCATTTTAATGCTTTTTACCATACTTTTCAGTAGTTCCTGGCTGAATGAGTTGTCACCTTTTTGCAATAAATGGACCATTGGATACTTCTGGGCTGCAAAAGAACAAAAGTGCAGATGAAGGAAAATGTTCTGTGTAGAAAGGAGAAAAAAAAATAAGCAGCAACTGACAGTTATTAAAGAAATTATAAAGCATCAAAAATAAATTAAGGACAATAAGTAAAGAAAGGAATAGAAATCTAAGAATGAAGACAGCAAAAAAGGAAAAAACAAGACAACTAATGACAAAAATCAGCCGAAAGATTTTTGTGGCCTCAAACAGACAATAATGAAAAATATTGTTTCCCTTAATACAGCCCCTGAAAGAGATTCTGTATCAGCAGCCTGGAATGGAAACAAATAAAAAATAAATAAAAAGAAGAAACTGGGACAAGCAATGTGCTGAAAGCTGAACTCTACAAAATTGAACCCCTCCAGCACATACACAGCACGCCTCCAAAGAAAATAGGCCTTGACCTCCACAGAAGTAGCAATAAAAACATCAAACTTAACACTCACTCTCAAACAAAAGAGTACGATTTTGACCTGTAAGACAAAAAGCAGTAGTAAAATAAAAGTCAGTTATATATTAGTTTGAGCTATTGCAAGGAGGTAGAGGTTCCGCTTGTCTGATCCAAGTCAGCATTCCATGATGGCACTTACTGTGGGCATTCCAGAGGATGTACAAGGGTTGTCCCGGATCCTGATGTAATTTCATATTGTCCCATAACATTTGTATTAAAACATATTTACTATCTTCAGACATACAGTGGCGGGGAATCTGTGTGGTAGAATAAACATTCGTTAATGATCTTACATGATAATTTCTTATAAATACTATAAGATCTTTCAATACTTTTTAAGGATGTATGTGTGCAAGAGAGAAAAGAGAACAGAAAATGACTGACTGTCCACATTTTATACCTCCTGAGGAAAGCTGTGCTGAGTGCAGAAGCTAATGGCCTCGAGAGTCGCATCAGTATAAGGTTTCGCAAAGTACGGACGTCAGTGAGAATGCCTATGATGAAGCGCTAGTCTTGCCCTGCTCAAGATGAGGATCCACTGAAAGATGAATCCAGGAGTCCCACTCTGTATTCGTCCAAGATCCCAGCCCAGATGACCCTGACTGAGTTAACCCCTTGATCACTCATTTATCACGTACTGCAAATCCAAAGTGTGCGCACAATCACTGACACGAAGTGCAAGAAGGGAGAAGGCAAAGTCCCTGAACGTAGGAGATTTCGCAGCTTAGTGGTGGCAATAGCACATGAAAAACTAAAAATACTTTTATAGAACAACATATCAAACATACAGATGAACACATAACAATCAATCGCCTAAATGTTAAGCAAATTCAGAGTAAAGGAATGGAGAGAACGGTGGCACATGGCTGCTGCGATACGAATTACAGACATCTTCCTTAAAAAGTGTCAGGCTTGTTTTTAAAGGAAGTCTGAGGCAGAAGTGTTAGAGAACCAGGTAAAGTTTGAATAAATATGTTTGCTTCAGAGTGGGCCTAACTCACAAATCCTTATAAGATTCATTACCAGTTTATTCTTCAGGCTATAAAAAAATTCAAACTCAATTTTAGAGTTTCTAAATTTTATAAGAAGGTTAAAAACACGACTTTGCCTTACTGGTACACCGTAAGAAGAAAAAATGATTGTGAATGCAACTAAAACAATTCTATTGATCTAATCATTCAGATGGTTATTAAAAATACTTAGCATGAAAATAAATGATTAGGCATGTGGGAGCACTATGATAGTGAAAGTACATTGCCTTTTAGTTCATATTGACGCTCATACCTTTGAATACTTGTTACAATGCTCAGAAGAAAGAATCAATCCAGGTAAGTTACTGGGCAAGTCAAGGCGTCTAAAATACCACACTAGGTTCCAAAAAACAATTGGGTGGTGGTCCACAAAGTCTGCCACTGTTATTGCGTGATCACCTTCATTTTCCAATAAGCTTTCAAGTTCCTTCCATACCACTAAAGGACTGAGATACGGAACAGTGATAGGGTCTGGACTTGGGAGGTGCCATTCTAATCCTAGAGAATCCTGTTGAATAAATACAAACCATAAATAGCAAATGCAAGAACAGTGATACTAAAGCATTTTCTCAAATTCCTGTCAATGATTTCCACGTTAGTAGAAAGGTACTATAATTTTATTATGACATTAGAGGCTCCTCTAGACAATAGTAAAGTTGAAGCTAATAAGGCTATTGAGGACAAGAGGAACAAACTATCAATGTCTAAATTAAAAAAAAAGTACATACTGTAGCTCCTTGTAAAGTAGCTGGCAGGCTGCCTGTTGGAATGAGCTTCTGTCCTCCAGTTTCTTCCTTATCCAAGGGGCCGTAAGTACTAATACTCCGGGCCATTGGAAATATTGGACATTTTGACATAGCTGTTTTTGATCTATCAGCAGGGATCTGAATACTTCGGGCACATGAATTCTCTTGTGGTTTAGATTTGCTGGGGCATTGAAAAAAGAAAAAAGCCTATTCAGTGTCTGGATGTGCTTTATTTCATCTGGAAGAACCATATTCTTCTCTTTAGAATAAAAGCTGAACATAGTAAAGCAAATCAAAGGGAAAGACGCTCCTTTGGCTTCAGCTGGGAAACAGGATGCATTCTCAAGTAAACATATTACATTTCCTTTTTATCCAGGGAACTCTTAAGTATTCAAGGTTCACTCATTTATTCAAAACACTTAGTGGGCAACTTTCATACAGTAGGAACCACACTAGGCCTTGGGGATACGAAGCAGGAAAAGAAAGTGATATTCCTTCAGGATGTCACAGGCTAGTGGGAGAAACAGCCAAGGAGAGAGCTACAACAGAGCTATGATGAGAGAATGTGCACACACAGATTTCTGGTTTGCTGCCTAAGCCTTCAGGATCAAATGGGTCATGTTAGCCTGCTGGTACTATGGAGGCGTTTTCTTTTGTACATACAGCTACTTATATGGCCTCACCTACTCTGGTATATAGGGCCTACTTGACATTTCTACAAAAGGGAGTAGATTTCTGCATTTGTTTTAAGCATAGATATACTTACATTTCTGCATTTGTGTTAAGCATAGATTTACTTACATCATTACTTACATACATTTACTTAAACTTATTGTATAGGCCTTAAAGAGCCCTGGTGGCACAGTGGTTAAAGTGCCTGAGTGCTAGCCAAAAGGTAGGCAGTTCAAACCCACCAGCTGCTCCCCAGGAGAAAGATATGGCAGTCTGCTTCCATAAAGATTTACGGCCTTGGAAACTCCGCGGGGCAATTCTACTCTGTCCTATAGGGTCACTATAAGTTGGAATCAACTTGATAGCAACAGGTTTGGGTTGTCTGATATAAGCCTTAGTTTAATTTTATAGTTCCCGTATCAACTCCAAATGTTTTCTTAGATTATTACACACTGCTAAGTAAAAAATTAAACGTTCCAAAGTAGAAGTCCGTACTGACTTAAAACCTGAAGAGACTGAGAGAAGGAAAAGATGGTCATTATAAACTTCAAGTGTTCTACAGATATTTATCTTTAAAAGAGTAGCACACATTATCATATATAAATTATACAGCTTAAACTCAGATTGATAAAGCATAAAACGTAGCTGTTTTATTTACATATTTAGGTTATTAAACAATTTTAATGCTGTTTTAAGTACGAGTAAGAATTTAAGGTTATGAGTCTGTTAATTTGAAAATCAAACCTTAAATGGTCCACTAATTTTTCTGTTAGTGTTAAAATAGCTAATTCCACATAATTACCTATTTGGAGCAAAGTTCCCTTGGACAGAGACAAAAGACGCATCAAGACCAGAGGCTGATGCTGAGATGCAAGACTGCCTCGTCTGGCTTGGAAGGGAAGATGGAAAATGCAGATTTTCTGTAGATGGGCTCGACTTTAAAAAGTACCTGTCGCGTGAATCAAAGCAGCTTTTTTAGAAGAGATATTCTAGGAAACATGATCCATAAACAAGAAAAAGGAAGCATAAATCGTTACCTTCCAGGTCGTCTTAAATCTCTTATTTCAATATTTAGAAAGGGTAAGAAAAGATTGCCGCAAAACGGACATGTGGTGTTGAGATTTGACTCATCTGCTGTCCAGCCAGCCATGATCTCCTCATCATGGACGAGACACTCACAGGTTCGACAGCGAGAGCAACTTGAAATGAGAACCTATCAGAGAAAACACCACTTTGTAACTAGCTAGTGCACATTACGAATTAAACACCATTTTAACTCATAAATTGTTTGGAAAATTAAAACTCAGAAGGACTCAGATGTTACAAACAAAAAATGGATGATATTCAGTGCATTATAGATATACTCATCTCTCACTGTTTCAGGTAAATCTACTCCAAAATTCTTGCTTGAAAGGGCAACTTTTGTTTGAGCATTTTTTCCGCTATAATTTGTGGAAAAGTAAACTAAGGCATTAATTTGTTGACACCCCAAATGGGTAGCTGTAGTTACCTATTATAGATCAGGGCTACTCAAAGTGTGGTCACGTGACTGGTGCTAGGCTGTAACTATTAGGGTTTGTGATAAGTAAAGAAACTGAGAGGAGGATTGAGAAACATTTTAAATAATTAGATATCGCTGTAACATCTAAGTATGTGATCAATGTATTTTTACAAGAATATCAGCCATGACAGGTTGGAAATTAATGAGGGGAAAAAAAACCAAACCCTGGTCTGTCACTACGGGCAGTTTAAGAAGCACTGCTGTAGGTAACTGTAAACGCTGTCATTACATTAATACAGAAATTCCTGAAGCCACCAGCAACTTTGTAAACTGCAGCGTCAACGCTCATTTATTTTCCAGCTCTACGCAAATTTATTTTTCTAGATTTATCCAAATTAGCATGAAATAGCAATAACATTCCCAAATATATCTGGAAGGAATTTTTTAAATAGAAAAATCAGAGAAAAATTTAAAAGTGTAAAAGTCTAACTTTTTTACTGTGAGAACAGGGGATACAGGAGCACACCCAGCAGAGATTTATATCAAACTGACACAAAGAATGAAAAACTAAAACCACTCCCTGCACCCTCACCAGCAAAAGTCTGCTTGCATAGCAAAATTAATTTTAAGTGTTTAAGATGTAAAACAAAAATTCAAAGAGAGCATACATACGACAAGGGGTAAACATAAATGCTGAAAATGAAAATGAGTTTCTATGTTGAGAAAGTCTCAAAGTAAGCATGGAACCGTTCTAACTGGGATAAAGTAGTATGTCTTTAATAATCTGAAATATTAGCTATTCCAAAACTAGATTTTAAGTTTATTCAGATTCAATATACATTCTGAGATTTTCTGATGCTCCAAATTACACACCAAATAAAGTACCATCAGGTTAAGAAGAATTTCTATAGATACAATTAACCTTTGTCACTGCTTGCACCATCAATATTTAACCCAAACCAAACCAAATGCGTTGCCATTGAGTCGATTCCAGCTCATAGCGACCCTATGGAACAGAACAGAACTGCCCCATAGGATTTCCAAGGGGTGGCTGGTGGATTTGAACGGCCAACCTTTTTGGTTAGCAGCCAAGCTCTTAACCACTGTACCACCAGGGTTCCACCATAAGTACTGAAGGAATATAAATTTTATAAAGCAGTACACAAAGATGCTCTTTTGGGTAAAATCGTACCTCCATTGCATAGTTGTGGAAGATATTCGTATTACTTGTGCTGCAGGAAGATGGCACTGCTGATTTCCCAGGTAAGGCAAACTTTGACAGGGATCCTGTTTGTTATTAAAAAACAAGGAGCAAAACCACTAACATTAATGAGAAAGAACATAAGTATATTTCATTTTCATAAGTACACGTCAAATATCAACCTGCTTTATTCAAAATATTAAAGGTACTTTAAGGGAACGTAAGTAATGAAAAAATGTTTTTCAATGCATGCATTTTTGCTTTCAAGTACAAACCTAAGAAATGTGCTCTAATTCTAGTGGTCCCCACACAGTAGGTATGTTCACTAGGCATTAAATACTTAGTAGGCCCTTTCTCTGTATACAGGCTAGAAAGCATCCAATTATAACTACTATTGTGCTGTTCTATCTTTCCATGTTTAAAATACAGGAAAGTGTTTTAGGTCTAAAAAGTACAAACAGCTAATCTTTTTTTTTTTTTTTTAAATAATTTTTATTGTGCTTTAAGTGAAAGTTTACAAATCAAGTCAGTCTCTCACACAAAAACCCATATACACCTTGCTACACACTCCCAATTACTCTCCCCCTAATGAGACAGCCCACTCTCTCCCTCTACTCTCTCTTTTCGCATCCATTTCACCAGCTTCTAACCCCTTCCACCCTCTCATCTCCCCTCCAGGCAGGAGATGCCAACATAGTCTCAAGTATCCACCTGATCCAAGAAGCTCACTCCTCACCAGCATCCCTCTCCAACCCACTGTCCAGTCCAATCCATGTCTGAAGAGTTGGCTTCGGGAATGGCTCCTGTCCTGGGCCAACAGAAGGTCTGGGGGCCATGACCACTGGGGTCCTTCTAGTCTCAGTCAGACCATTAAGTCTGGTCTTCTGAGAATTTGGGGTCTGAGTCCCACTGCTCTCCTGCTCCCTCAGGGGTTCTCTGTTGTGTTCCCTGTCAGGGCAGTCATCGGTTGTAGCCGGGCATCATCTAGTTCTGGTTTCAGGATGATGTAGTCGCTGGTTCATGTGGCCCTCTCTTGTCTCTTGGGCTTGTAATCGGCTTGTGTCCTTGGTGTTCTTCATTCTCCTTTGCTCCAGGCGGGTTGAGACCAATTGATGCATCTGAGATGGCTGCTTGCTAGTGTTTAAGACCCCAGACGCCACTCTTCAAAGTGGGATGCAGAATGTTTTCTTAATAGATTTTATTATGCCAATTGACTTAGATGTCCCCAGAAACCATGGTCCCCAGACCCCTACCCCTGCTACGCTGGCCTTTGAAGTATTCAGTTTATTCAGGAAACTTCTTTGCTTTTGGTTTAGTCCAGTTGTGCTGACCTCCCCTGTATTATGTGCTATCTTTCCCTTCATCTAAAGTAGTTCCTATCTACTATCTAATTAGTGAATGCCCCTCTCCCACCCTCCCTCCCTTCCCCCTCTCATACCACAAAAGAATGTTTGCTTCTCAGTTTAAACTATTTCTCAAGTTCTTAAAATAGTGGTCTTATGCAATATTTGTCCTTTTGCAACTGGACTAATTTCATTCAGCATAATGCCTTCCAAGTTCCTCCATGTTATGAAATGTTTCACAGATTCATTACTGTTCTTTATCGATGTGTAGTATTCCATTGAGTGAATATACCATAATTTATTTATCCATTCATCTGTTGATGGGCACCTTGGTTGCTTCCATCTTTTTGCTATTGTAAACAGTGCTGCAATAAACATAGGTGTGCTTATATCTGTTCATGAAAAGGCTCTTACTTCTCTAGGATATATTCCAAGGAGTGGGATTGCTGGATCATATGGTAGTTCTATTTCTAGCTTTTTAAGGAAGCGCCAAATTGATTTCCAAAATGGTTGTACCATTTTACATTCCCACCAGCAGTGTATAAGTGTTCCAATCTCTCCATAGCCTCTCCAACATTTATTATTTTGTGTTTTTTGGATCAATGCCAGCCTTGTTAGAGTGAAAAGAAATCTCATTGTAGTTTTGATCTGCATTTCTGTAATGTAAAGAGCTAATCTTATTTCAAATCACAGATTTAATGGTAATTCTCTGCCTTTATGAGGCTAATTTATCTGGTACAATAATCTTACTCTTAAATACTAGGAGAGTAGTTCCCAAGTACACCCACTGCTCCCTTACTGACATGATTAGCTTCAAAAGACCAGGTCATTATGTGAAAATTGGTGTTATGTGAAAATGAAGGATGGTCACATAAGCTCACAAAATGGAATATGACTACATTATTATATAACTGCCAAATTACATCATTACATAACTGCCAAACCACTGAGAATTATGGCCCAGGCAAGGTGACACATAACCTTAACCATTACAGCCAGCATTATTCTTGCCTCATTTTTTTTTTTTTCACACCTAGGAGCCTTGGCAGTGCAGTGGTTAAGTGCTCAGCTGCTAACCAAAATGTCGGTGGTTCAAACCCACCAGCTGCTCCATGGGAGGAGGATGTGCAATCTGCTTCTGTAAAGATTTCAGCCTTGGAAACCCTATGGGGCAGTTCTACTCTATTCTATAGGGTCACTATGAGTCAGAATTGACTTGACAGCAGCAAGATCTTTTGGTAGTCTTTACAGAAGCAGTTGAGCACTTAACTACTGTGCTCCCAGGGCTCCTTAATGAAATATTAGTACTTATTAAAACAACAACAACAACAACAAAAGTGGGGAGTTCTGTGGTCAAATCAATTGTTGGCAGTGGCTGTATCTCGTTAGTGAAATTGGATGTACTCTATCTTCTCTATACTTTTTTTTTCCTGTAGTTACTGAATTTTATGGATAAGTGCTGTTATTTTTTATAAATACAAAGATAAAAAAAAAATAATGGTGTAAACCACCAGTTCACAAGAAATAAAGGGGATAGGAAAACATGTGAAACAACACCCCTTGGTTACAACCGGCATAACCCAGACTAATGCCTAATTGCTTCAACAAATAAGTGACAAGTTAAAAAAGAAAGGATAACCCCAGAACTACCACTGACCACAGCCCCTGCCACATGGAAATGCCTGAGAGAGGCAGAGAGAGAGGGCTGGAGCCTAATACCAGCCTTTAAGATGCTTAGAGCTGGTGGTAATTGCTGTTCATCCCTCGATGTTACCCCACTAACCTTCGGTAACCCCTTTCTGCTAAAGGTAGTTCAAAACTGGTTTCTATTACCAAAATAGCCTTAACTAATACAGTCATTTATGTAGGCAATCTGTTTCTTTTTGTCTAATTAATCTACAGCACAGAAATGAATATTCATTTTAATAAATGTGAATTAGGTTGTGAGTTAAATTTTATTTGATTAGCACAATTAACTGTTCTTGTATGCTAAAAAAAAGAGGGAGAAGACTAATTACCTGATTTTTTCAACAAATATACCGCAAGGAGAAGAAAAAGAAAGAGGAAAGGGGAACAAAGATTAAAGGAGACTTTGGCTGATAATAAACATCTAAACCAAATACAACACGTGGACTTTGGATCACAATTTGACCAAACCACCTAGAAAAAGACATTTATGAGACAAATGTGAAAATCTGAAATGAAATGAATATTGACAAGATATCACATGATATTGTATCTTTAAAATTATGATAATGACATTATGACCATGTTTTCAAAAACTGAAACCTTCACAAAAGATAAATACCGTATAAGTTCATAAAATGTTGAAAAATGGCCAAATTAAACTATTGTGTTAGAAGTTAAGGCTGTTTACCTGTGAAGGCAGCAGTGACTAGATGGGGCATGAAGGGGATTTCGGTGCTGTTAGGGTTCTGTTTTCTGATGTGAGAGCTGCGTACTCAGGACTGCTCAACATGGGAAATTTATTTATGTACAGAAAAGTATGCACATTGCATTTTAATTGAAACTTTAGAAAAACATAACAAATGTCTTTATATTTTAGAGATACATATACTGAGATATTTATGAATAAAACGATATGCTGTCTGAGATTACTTTAACATAATCCAATGGGGAAGGAAAAAGTGTCAGCCACAGAAGAGACAGGGGAATAGATAAAACAAGAAGACACATTGGTTGACAACTGCTGAAGCTGGGTGAAGGGTACGTAGGGAATACTATTCCTTCTGCTTTTGGGTATACCTGAAAATTTCCATAATGAAAGCTTTTTAAAGGCGAAGAGGGAAAATGAAAAAAAATACATACTGGATACATTCCCACACCATATACCAGGATAAATTTCAAATGGATCAAATATCTAAGTTGGGGTCAGACCCAGTTACCAGCCTGTTTTTGTATGGCCAGGAGCTAAGAGTGGTTTTTACATTTAAAAAAAAAAAAAAAAAGAACAGGTGACAGAGATGCAGGTGGCCCACAAAGCCTAAAATAGGATTAATTCTCTAACATAAAAAGCTACTAAAACTGGGGGGTTTGTTGGGGGAGGAGAAAGGGGAAATGCAAATAGTCCTTAAACATATAAGAAGATATTCTAACTCATTTATAAGAAAAATAGAAATTAAAACTAAACTGAAATACATTTCTCACATATCAGAGTTACAAAAATTCAAAAGTATGCCAATGTATTTTGTTGACAAGGCTGTGGGAAAATAGGGACTCTCAGATATTGCCAGTGGAAGTGCAAAACTGTACACCCCTGAGGAAGTGGACTTGGCAATATCACTTCAAGGAAGAATCTAGAAGTATCTCCCAATAATACACTCACAAAAATATATTATGATATACGTGCACTGTGGCATTATTTATCGAGAAACTTAATGTCCACCAACAGGGAAGTGGTTAAAATAGACTATGCTCAACAACAACGACGACAAAAGATTACAGTCAAGAAAATCCTATGAGGCATGGGGTTGCTATGGTTGAAAACTGACTAGACGGCACCTAACAACAAACTTCATAGGAGGAAGGATTTTATGTCTTTGGAAATGCATGTGAGTAAAAACACAAAATGGTAGCTAAGGGTTAGTTTTTATTTGTTTTATTCACTATTAATTTATTTTTATTTTTGATTTGTAGTAACTAGTGACAATGCCAAGGCAATCCATGTATAATTATGAAATGCCATTTTCTTCATGAATTCCTTTTTTTTCTGGGAAAAAAACTATGATACATGTACACAATGATGGACTGTGTAGTAATAAAAATAAATAAAGGACATTCCTATATGATGACATGGAATGACATGAATGACACAGATAAAAGTGAAAAAAGCAAGGGCCAGAACAGTATTTACAGTACATTACCTTTTAAGTAAGAAGGCAGGGAGGTAATAAGAACATACACAGACATACACAGACACACACACAAATATTCATCTATATTTTTAAAAAGCAACCAAAAACAAATAAAAGTGGTATCCCCTAGGAACAGGGAGAAAATGGGGTGAGGATGAGGAGGCAGGGATGGAAGCTAGACTTGGTTTTACTGTTTGACTTTGGAGCCATGCAAATATTTTACATAATTAAAAAACAAAACCATAGAGTAAAATAAATAAATAAAGTACCATAAATCAAACAAAACTAGAAACGAAATGCAATATGACTACGACAGGACTGTTTGGACAAACCTTCTAAGGAGGCAGAACTTTCCAGGCTTGTTCGGCTGAGATCAATTCCCTTAGTCCCTGAAGCAGCACTGCTCTCCTGAGAGGAAGCAGCTCCGTCCAGCTCCTGGCAGACATCTTCATCTGTTAAAGAGGTAGATTCGGAATCCTGGGCTCCCACTGAAGAAAGACTGGTACGATCAGAACTTTGATCCTAAGAACACAATTATAAGCTTAATTTCCTTCATATTCAAAAGTTATTAAAAAGTTACTTCTAAAGCAGAGGAAACATTTATCATTTAACTACCCGGATGATTGGTTAAACAACATCACACTTTCTAGAGGTGAAAATAACCAATTTTATAAGGGCATACTAATCTGGACAAACACATATCCCGGGGAAGATAAATTTTTAAGAAAGTATTTTTTAGAAAGTACATAGTAAGGTAATTTTGCTGACTTTAAGTCTCCATTTGTTATGAATTTTCTTCCCTGAAAAGCTCAGGGTGATACTGTCCCATTAGAATAGGATTACGCTCTTTTCCACAATAATCCAGGTTTCAAAAATATGCATTTCTAGTTTTCAAGTCTGAGGACACCAAAGTTTTTTCTCCTGATTATGTCAATAATACATGGAAAAATCTAGTAGATACAGATTTTTTGTATGAAAAAAAATTAAATATCTGTAATTCTACTGCCTCTATAATTTTTTTTCAGTCATGTATGTGTATATATGTGCAATAGAAAACATTTGGAGACATACAAATATTTTACCTAATTAAAAAACAAAATCACAGAGTAAAAAAAAGTAAAAGTACTATAAATCAAATAAAACTACAAATGAAATACAGTATGATAGAACTGTTTGGACAAACCTTCTAAGATTTAACATTTTTATGTAGTCAAATCTTTTAATCCTTTACGGGTTCTGGGTTTTTGTATGTTGCTTAAGAAATCTTTATCCTAGAATGATAAAAAATATCTTTTTTCTTTTAATAATCTTATAATTTACATTTAGATAGCTAATCTATCTAGAGTTTATTTTTTGTCCAGCATGAAGCAAGAATCTGACTTTTTTCCCAAATGGATAGCTAATTATTTCCTCACAGTTTATTTAATATTCTCTTGTTCCCCACTAATATAACATGCTATATTCTTATATGCCAAGCTTCTATAAACATATTCAGATTTCTGATTTCCCTCCATTCCACAGGTTCATTACCTTCTCTTACAGTAATTAGCATACTATTTTAATTACAGTTTTAGCATTTATTTGGTATTTTGGAGGTGAGTCCCTCATTTTTCTCTTTCAAAATTTTCTTGGTTATTCCCATACACCTTCTGTTCTTGAGGATTATCTTTTCAAGCATTCCTTCTATCCCATTCTCTCTTCTGGAACTCAATTACATGAATGTTAGATATTTTCACTGAATCTCACATTCTTTTCTGTATTTTCCCTAACTCTCTGGGCTACAGTTTGGACATTTCCTATTGACTTTCCATCTAGTTTACTAATCTTCCTTCTGTTGTGCTTTATCTGCTGTTAAATCCAACTACCACATTCTTAATTTCATATCTTTCTCAGTTTTAGAATTTCCATTTGATTCTTTCTAATAGATTCCAATTTTCTGGTGAAATTTTCCATCATTGCAGATATTTTCTACACCTCTTCCTGTATTTTCTTGATCATATTTATTTCAAAGTTCTTTGCTAATTCAAATATCTGGATCATCTGAGGGTCTGTTTCTATCATCTGTTTTCCTCTTGATTTTTGTTTATAGTCTGTCTCTTGGTATAGCTATTTTTGACTGAATGATTGAAATTGTGTATAACTGTGCTTTACACCTTCAGAAAGGGTCACTCTTTCCTCTTGTAGATAAGAGTAGAGGCTGATTATTTTAATCTAATGACAAATCAAGCTGAATCATGCCTGGGTTACAGTTTTGGTCAGGCTTGGTCTACCTCTGGTTTGCCAATGCTCCTGAGACATAGCTCTGCAGGGCTTCCAACTGAGGGTCTTAGCGTTTCTCTGATGACTTTAAACAGATACTCTTGATGTTTCATGTCATGTTTGCTCTTTAATACAAGCTACTCAATCCTAACTAGGAGGAGGAATCCTATGCCTGGCTGATAATTTTTGAGGGCATGCTGGACACTGTGTATGAAAAAAAAATCTGAATTTCGAAGGAAACATTGAATTTCAGTAAATACCTTCATATGACACTAATTCTTACACCAGCTATAAATCATTCCCTTTCAAAAATGAACTATAAACATAACCTTAGTGACACTTAAAACCTTACACATTCTAAGAGTCTTTTTTATACAGCTGTATTTAAGGAGCATGGTTAAAACAAGACATCCTTGCAAGTAAGCGGCTTTGTTTTTTTTTGGGGGGGGGTGCGGTTTAAAAGGAAAAATAGTAGTAGCAAATCCAAAAAAACTTACCTTAGATGATGCAGTATATGTGGTAAATTTTGAATACCATTTGCTTGCTTTCTCTGCAACTCCTTTTCCAGCAGTGAACATACTATTCCTTAGAATATCTAGTTTAGGTACTAGTAGTGTATCTAAATTAAATGAATGTGATGAATGAGTTAATGTATCTTGAGATTCTTCCCTAAATGGGCAAGTAGGTGAGAGGGCTGGAGAAGACCAAAGTCTATCTCTTGGTCTGTCATCGCTTTTTGTATAACTTTTAGATTTAGTAAGTCTCGCTGGCCTTGGAGAATTAGGAGGGAGGCTAGATCTTCTGCCTGCCTTGACCAATGCTGGACTTTTCTTACTGGTTAATTTATCATCACACGTCCGTTGTAAATCAATGCTTGGTGTGCGACTTGTCAATGGACTACTCATGTTATTCATATACATCACAATTTCTTCAGCTAAATCACGCCTAGTAGTTGGTGTTGAAACACTTTTGTCATCGTCTTCATCTTCCTCCTCCTCTTCTTTTTGTTGCTGTTTAGTCTCAGCAACCAAAAGAGATAAGGGATCAAATCCTGTTGCAACATCAGTTTTTTCAAAAGGTTTCACTGAAAAACTGCTGTTCATACGTTGAATCCTCTTGGGATTTTGTGAGGCAACATATCTTGCTTTTGCTCCATCTGTTTCATTGTCTAAGTCTTCCAAGTCAAAAATAACAGGAGACTCCACTTTATCTACCAAACAGTTAGAACCATCAAAAGGTGTATCGTCGTCACTAGATTCCTTTTCTAGACTATCTCTTTTTGATCTTAAAGGTGGCTTTCCAATATCAAGACTATTTGGTCTTGTGCTTTTTGAGACAACATTTGAAAGAATTTTTGCATCAGCTCCTAACTTTTCAACTATATCTCCAGGGTTTGCTTCCTGGTTAATTCTGTTGAGCATAAGTCCCATTAGTACTCCTCCACTAAGATTACGGTTTCTGTTTCCCCAGGCCATTTGTGGCTGTAAATTATGTTCACTGTCACTTTTATGTCTTTTCCTGAAGCATCTACTTTGAATGTTTCCTGTTTTGTTTGAATCCTCAAAAGATGATATTAACAGCAGCTCAGGTGTGCTTTCTGAAAAACAAAAAAAGTGTAATGAAAATGTAATGTGCAAATACAAGCCATCTTAACTATTTAAAATATTAGAAATGAAAATAATAATAGTAAATACTCACTGAGTGCTATCTGACAGATATTATACTAGGCACTTTACGAATATTATCTACTATAAACATCCCAACATTCTTATAGTTTGAGAAAAAACTGACACTTGGAGGGATTAATCTTGCCCAAAGTTACCCAGTCCTTAAGTGGTAGAACTGGGATTCCAATCCAAGTTTGACTGACTATAAAAGGTAGACTCCTAGATACTAGGTTGCATTGCTTTTTTCAAATTTACAAATTAAGATTATAATTTACTCTTGCTATGTTTAACAATGGAAACCCTGGTGGTGTAGTGGTTAATACTACGGCTGCTAACCAAGAGGTCGGCAGTTCGAATCCGCCAGCCGCTCCTTGGAAACTCTATGGGGGCAGTTCTACTTTGTCCTATAGGGTCACTATGAGTCGGAATCGACTCAACGGCAGTGGGTTTGGTTTGGTTTTGGTTTTATGTTTAACAATAACAACAAATTTACATTATTTCTACTAAATTGACTAAATAATAATAGTTATACAACTGTGGTTGGGCTAGATGATCTTGAGATTTTGAGTATTCTGCCTGTTAAAGTGGGGGAGGACCCCCCCACATCAAAACAAATGAAACAAAAAAGGCAGCTATGATAACCTTAAACATAAAAAAAAAATATTTAAAAAACTCCAAATCCCTATGACTACAGAGGTGGCTAAAAAAATTCACCTCTGCCCCACTCCTCGGAATATACCCTAGAGAAATAAGAGCCTTCACACAAACAGATACATGCACACCCATGTTTATTGCAGCTCTGTTTACAATAGCAAAAAGCTGGAAGCAATCAAGGTGTCCATCAACGGATGAATGGGTAAATAAATTGTGGTGTATTCACACAATGGAATACTATGCATCGATTGGAATACTACGCATAGATAAAGAACAGTGACGAATCTCTGAAACATTTCATAACATGGAGGAACCTGGAAGGCATTATGCTGAGCGTAATCAGTCAGAGGCAAAAGGACAAATATTGTATAAGACCACTATTATAAGATCTTGAGAAATAGTAAAAACTGAGAAGAACACATACTTTTGTGGTTATGAGGGGGGGAGGCAGGGAGGGAGGGAGAGGGTTTTTTACTGATTAATTAGTAGATAAGAACTGCTTTAGGTGAAGGGAAGGACAACACTCAATACATGGAAGGTCAGCTCAAATGGACTGGACCAAAAGCAAAGAAGTTTCCGGGATAAAATGAATGCTTCAAAGGTCAGCGGAGCAAGGGTCGGGGTTTGGGAACCATGGTTTAAGGGGACTTCTAAGTCAATTGGCAAAATAATTCTATTATGAAAACATTCTGCATCCCACTTTGAAATGTGGTGTCTGGGGTCTTAAATGCTAACAAGCGGCCATCTAAGATGCATCAATTGGTCTCAACCCACCTGGAGCAAAGGAGAATGAAGAACACCAAGGTCACATGACAACTAAGAGCCCAAGAGACAGAAAGGGCCACATGAACCAGAGACCTATATCATCCTGAGACCAGAAGAACTAGTTGGTGCCTGGCCACAATCGATGACTGCCCTGACAGGGAGCACAACAGAGAACCCCTGAGGGAACAGGAGATCAGTGGGCTGCAGACCCCAAATTCTCATAAAAAGACCATACTTAATGGTCTGACTGTGAGTAGAGGAATCCCGGCGGTCATGGTCCCCAAACCTTCTGTTGGCACAGGACAGGAACCATCCCCGAAGACAACTCATCAGACATGAAAGGGACTGGACAGTGGGTAGGAGAGAGATGCTGATGAAAAGTGAGCTAATTATATCAGGTGGACACTTGAGTCTGTGTTGGCATCTCCTGTCTGGAGGGGGGATGGGAGGATAGAGAGAGTTGGAAGCTGGCAAAATTGTCATGAAAGGTGAGACTGGAAGGGCTGACTCATTAGGGGGAGAGTAAGTGGGAGTAAGGAGTAAGATGTATATTAACTTATATGTGACAGACTGACTTGATTTGTAAATGTTCCCTTGAAGCTCAATAAGAGTTAATAAAAAAAAAAAATTCACCTCTGCTTAACATATTGATTGCAAGTTTACACCAGTAAAATGTTTGTTAATTTCCATTCAGAAACACTGTTCAGTGCTTTCTACCAAATTATTTAGATAACAATGCTGAAAGCAGAAATTTTGATTTCTGATGATTTTCTTTGTGCTTATTATATGGGAGTCTTCTAAAGCATTAGTCTAGGTATGATATTATCAACTATTCCTACATGCACCAACTGTATTAGTTCTCTAAAACCAGGCAACTACTGAAAATAGGCTTTTTTCTTTCCATGTGATGCTTGCAGGCGGCAGGACAAGGGATAAATCTGCCATCAATATGTTAAGCAAAGGTTGCTAGAGAAAGAGACCATAAAAGCCCACAAACTAATACTGTTTAATAAGCATGTATAGTCAACATGGAAGACAGAGTGGTGGAGAGTCAAAGTTTATTCTTTTTATTTTGTATTGGCTTGTGATTAAAGACATAAGAAACCAAAACACCAAGAATATACTTTCTTCTGGTACCCTAGAAAATTTTGTTTGACAGGTTAAATACCACAAAGACTGGGAGAAATCTTAAAATCTAAAGATAATACAGTGGAATTGCATTCAAAGAGATTTGCCAGGGCTACTTTGCAAAGTCAACACTCTGCTGTGGCCTGAGACAAAAAACAGGTTATCAGACTATACGAGGGTTGGCAAACTATTCCCAAGCCAAATCCTGCCTGAGGCCTGTTTTTTTACAGCCTCAAATTATTTGTACATTTTTATTAAATGGTTGTAAAAATCATGTGCCTGCATGCACAGACGGGTACATGCATACACAAAGGATATGTGACAGAGTCTGTATGCAGCCTACAAAGCCTAAAGTATTTACTATCCTGCCTTTTACAAAAAAAATTTTGCTTATCCTTGGACATATCAAGTTTATATACATGCTAAATTCCACAGGACTAAGTTGGAAACTGTTTCTGATCTTAGCTAATTGAGCTGTTCCTTGCTAATTGCCAACAAAGTAGAAAATCAAATTATAATGGTCAATATTTGTATGGGTCATTATCCCATCATGCCAAATAATGTCAGAAACAAAGTTTAAGATCTCAAAGTTGGGGTGATTCCAAAAAACCAATTACAGGGCAATTTAACCCTGACTTGGCCCAGGCCATAAGCAACTTCATTAATATAGAAATGAAAAATGACCCGAAGCTCAGCCAAGGATGCAGGCTGACAGAGCTGCCAAAAGAAAGTTTAAAATAATAAATAAAATATAACTAAGGTCCTTCAAATCAAAGTAAATACGCGAATGCTCTCTTTTCTTAACTTTCACAAGACAGAACCTAAATGCTTTTCTCCTAGGTCCAGTACTGCCTTTGCTCCTTTTTGGTGAGTACTGCTTCTCATACCAGACTATAAAATGTAAGAGTTCCTTAAAATGTGAACCTAGGCTCTTCTCTTATCTCTACTCAGAGAGGCGGAATATACAAATGGACAACGGCCATTGCCTACATGACAACAGCACTCTGACGCTCTGCAGCAACCAACCCAGAAAGCCAACTTGGCAGCAATTGGCCCAAAATGGTCAGGATTTGGTCAGTGACGTCGGCTTCTTTATATTTTAGATTTTTCATTGTGGTGAGATATATATAACAAAACATTTGCCACTTCAAGCATTTTTATGTGTACAATTCCGTAGCATTAATTACATTCACCATGCTGTGCAACAATCAACACTGTCTGCTTCCTAAGCTTTTTCAACATCCTTAAGAACAACTCTGCATGCCTTAAGGAACACCTGCCTCCTCCCCTGCAGCCCCCTCTTCCACATGCCCCTGGTAACCACTAGTTATCTTTGGTTTTTATGCATTTGCCTCTTCTGGGTATATCATATAAGTGGGATCATACAATATTTGTCCTTTTGTGCCTGACTGACTTCACTCAGTATGTTTTCAATGTTCATCCATGTCATCGCATGTATGAGAACTTTGCTTCTCTTTACGGCTGAATAGTATTCCTGTATGTATATTCTGTTGTTGTTAGGTGCCATCTAGTCAATTTCAACTCACAGTGATCCCATGAGACAGAGTAGAATGCCCCATCGGGTTTTCTTGGCTGTAATCTTTATGGAAGCAGACCACCAGGTCTTTCTCCCGTGGTGCCACTGGGTGGGTATGAACCGCCAGCCTTTTGGTTGGCAACCGAGTGCTTAGCCATTTGTGCCACCAGGGCTCCTTATATGTATATGCCAAAAAAACCAAACCTGTTGCCATCGAACTGCCCCATAGGGTTTCCAAGGAGCGCCTGGTGGATTCAAACTGCTGACCTTTTTTGGTTAGCAGCCAAACTCTTCATCCACTGCACCACCAGGGCCCCAATATACCACATTTTATTGATTCATTCATCTGTTGATAGATAACTTGGGTTGTTTCCACCTCTTGGCTACTGTGAATAATGCTGCAACGAACACTGGTATAACAATTACCACATTATATGCAAATAACATACACCTTCTAAGTCTGTTTGCCAACTGCGCCCTCCTCCTATGAGGTATTTTTGTAAGTGCCATTATGCCAATTTTTTTCACATGTTGCTATAAAAAAAGTTAGCATAGTGTTTATGAAAATACCTCACAGGGGGAGGGTGCAGCTGGCAAACAAATGTAGAAGGCGCATGGTATTTGCGTAAAAATATGGTGTATGTTTTGAGTTCCTGCTTTCAATTTCTTTGGGTATATTTCACCTAGGAGTGGAATTGCTGAGTCATTAGGCAGTTTTATGTTTAACTTTTTAAGGAACCACCATGTGGTCTTCCACAGTGTCTGCACCATTTTACAATCTCACTTGCAATGGATGAGGGTTCCAATTTCCCCACATCTTCCACAATACTTATTATTTTCAGTTTTTCTGATAACAGCCATCCTAGTAGGGATAAGGTGGTATCTCGTTGTTGCTTTGCATTTCCCTAATGACTAATGATATCGAGCATCTTTTAATGTGCTTATTGGCTGTTTGTGTATTTTCTAGCTTCCCTATTTTTTGTTACCTCTCCCAACTCAGGACTAACCAGAAAAAGCAAAAATTCTCCCAAACCATCACATAAGATGCCTGGCTTCTAGTTAGTCTGCTGTCAGCTTCCCCATGCCTACAACCTCCAATTACTGCATAGTTGAAGCCTTCACAATTTGTTTTAAAGATTTCACATGATTCATAGTCACATTAACGGGAAAAAATAAATTGAAGACACTCAGTAAGGAGTTTAACGAAGTGTGTGATGTTTATACCATTATAGTTTAGGGCACATGTAAAGTAAAAGTTTCTGTGCATGCTTTTTGTTTGTTTTGCTCCTTATAATTAACCCGTTTTAAAAATTTCTAGAAACTATTATTATACTTATATTTTTGTGCTCTTTACGGATCATTTTGGTAATAAAAGTCACTTAAGTATATAAGCATTCACGTAGGTTAATATCAGAGAGCCATGAGGAACAATGGTAGGACCTTGTTACATATTTCTAGTGCTCTGAACACTGACTTGTAAGGGCAATGGTGGCTCAGTGGTAGAACTCTCCCCTTCCACGTGGGAGACCCAGGTTCAATTCCTGGCCAATACACCTCATGCACAGCCACCACCTGTATGTCGGCGGAGGCTTGTGTGTTGCTATGATGCTGAACAGGTTTCTGCGGAGCTTCCAGACTAGGAAGAAAGGCCTGCCATGGAAGAAGATGTGGCAGTTTACTTCCAAAAATCAGACAGTGAAAGCTTCATGGATCACGATGGTCCAATGTGCAACCTATCAGGCAGCATGTCATCGCATTGTGCACAGGGTTGCCATGAGTCAGGGGCCGGCTCTACAGCAGCTAACAACAACAACAAACACTGTTTAGGTTGCTGCACAATCATTACGTTTAATTGCCCCATGATATTGTCACTAACTTCGCACCTTCCCCTTAGATAACTATACCACTCGTGTGCCACACTCCCTTAAATAACTGTAACACTGTCAAACAGACCGTCGGCAAAAAGACTGTCCCAAATGGGTGTTAGATGATCCAAAGAGCACATGGCTATACGAATACTAAGTGAGACTATATGTGTGTGTGTGTGTGTGGGTGTGGGTGTGTGGGTTTATGTGTATCTACTGATTTGTATGTGTTTACTTTATGAAAAGGGCAAGATTATAGGTTTTGGGGAAAGTATGAAAAATCTATTACTTCACTTCAGTAATCCTGTGAATCTAAGTATAGAAGTCAATAAGCCTATTTCCAAGAGAAGAAATAATAATTATAAATATACTGAGGAGGTCAGGAAGCTCATCTCGGGGAGGGAGAGAAAGTACCAGGGCCCTGCCCCAGTGGCTGGCTTGGGGTTGGTGACGAGCAGTCTGCATGGCATCATTCAGACTCTTACAGACCCAAGCCAGAAGAATGGAATTTATGTTCTTTCACAGAGAAGGTCACACGAATCTGAAAGAGCCAGGCCTTTTCCATGTAGGTAAGAACAGCAATGAGAGAGGCCACAAGAACAGGGAGGTGCAGGCAGCACAAGTGACAGAAGTGATGGAGTTGGGAGAATTGTAGCAGGCATGAGGAGAGGACATGGTAAACTAGGATTCTCTCAGGAGAAAGGAGGGTACCTGAGAGTCCTGAGTCCTGGTTTTTACTGATGGTTATTTGGAGCCAAAGTGTACTGAAATTATTATCCTTATCTATCTTTCTTTCAAGGAGCCCTGGTGGCGCAGTGGTTAAGCCCTCAGTTGCTAATTAAAAGGTTGGCAGTTCGAACCCACCAGCCACTATGTAGGAGAAAGATGTGACAGTCTGCTTCCATAAAGATTATAGCCTTGGAAACCCTATGGAGCTCAGTTCTACTTTGTAACACATGGGGGTGCCATTGTCGGAAACGACTTGACGGCAGTGGGTTTGGGTTTGTTTTTGGTTTGGTTTGTGTTTATCTTTCTCTCTCATGCTTTTTCTTTTCCGCTCCTTATCAACATGCATAGTTTTGGTTGCTGTAGCTTGGGGATTCAAAAGTTCTTCTCACAATTTTTCAGACAATATTTAAAAATTCCCTACTGTACATTTTATCATTTTTCAACACTGGTGCATTTTCTCTGCTACAGAAGTTGATGCCAAGTCTTGTTTTTATAACACTAAATAATGCTACTCAAAATGTGTTTCATAGACCACCTTCTGTTCTGGGAACTGTTTGTTATAGGTCCACGATAAGATAAGGGGGTTGAACTAGAACATAAATCAAGAAATGGTTTACACACCAAAGACACAAGGTAATTATGAGTCCGAGAGACAGAAAGGGCCGCATAAATCAGAGACTCCATCAGCCTGAGACCAGAAGAACTAGATGGTGCCTGGCTACAACTGATGACTGCCCTGACAGAGAACCCCTGAGGGAGCAGGAGAGCAGTGGGATACAGACACCCAATTCTCGTAAAAAGACCAGACTTAATGGTCTGATTGAGACTAGAAGGACCCCGGAGGTCATGGTCCCCAGACCATCTGTTAGCCCAACACAGGAACCATTCCCGAAGCCAACTCTTCAGACAGGGATTAGACTGGTTTTTTTTTATAGGATAGAAAATGATACTGGTGAGGAGTGAGCTTCTTGGATCAATTATACACATGAGACTACGTGGGTGGGCAGCTCCTGTCTGGAGGGGAGATGAGAAGGCAGAGGGGACAGAAGCTGGCTGAATGGACATAGAAATAGAGGGTGGGGAGAAGGAGTGTGCTGTCTCATTAGGGGGAGAGCAACTAGGAGTATATAGCAAGGTGTATATGAATTTTTGTATGAGAGACTGACTTGATTTGTAAACTTTCACTTAAAGCACAATAAAAAATTTTTTAAAAAATCCAAAAAGAAATGGCTTACGATCATGCTTAAATATAGAATCCATAAAAGTAGATTTTAAGAAAAAGGCAAGCTTGAGCAGACAGTAATGAAAGAACAATAAAACAAAGACTACCAAAGGCCAAGTTATGAAGGATTATAATTAGACAGTGGTTCCACAAAAAACCAAACCCATTGCCATCAAGTTGATTCTGACTCATAACAACCCTGTAGCAACCCTATAGAACAGAGCAGAACTGCTTCATAGGGTTCCCAAGGAGCTGCTGGTGGATTCGAACTGCTGACCTTTTGGTTACCAGCCAAGGTCTTAACCACTGCCCCAGACAATGGTAAGGAAAGAGTAAATGGTTGTGAACCAATCCCATGATAGAAATGAGAAAATCTGAAATGTTTGAAGTTATAACAATTACCTAAAAAAGAAATGGAAAGTTAAATAGTTATAAGCATCTATTTTTTTTTTTTTTTTTTGCTAGACCGGAGGTCTGCAAATTTTTTCTGTACAGGACCATATAGTAAATATTTTAGACTCTGCAGGCCATACAGTCTCTGTCACAACTACTCAACTCTGCACTGTAGCACAGTAGCACAGATAATACGTAAGTGGATGAGTGTGGCTGTATTCCAATAAAACTTAGGAACACTGAAATGTGAATTTCATATAATTTTCATGTGCCAAAAAATATCTTTTTTTTTTTTTAAACCATTTAAAAATGTAAAAGCATTCTTAGCTTATGGGTCTGGAGTATATGCAAGAATTTAGTATACAATCAAGATATTATAATTCAACATGAAGAGGATGACTTAATAAATAATGTTTGGTTACTATTATGGGTTGAATTGTATCCCCCCAAAATATGTGCTGGAATCCTAACCTCTGTATCTGTGGATATAATCTATTGTAACATAATGTAATCATCTTCCATGGTGCAATGTAATGTAATCAATGAGTTGAGGTCATACCAGGGTAGGATGGATCCTAACCTCATCACTTCTGAGTTATATAAAGAACAGCACAGACACACATACACATGCACAGACACAGTGGGAGGGCAAACATTACCTGACGATGAGGGAGACAGATGAATCTACAAGCCCAGGAACTCTAACAACTGCCGACTATGAGAAGTTGAAATAGGCAAAGAAGGACCTCCTCCCTAGAGCCACAACCTGAATTCAGACTTTTAGCCTTTGGAACTAAGAGAAAATAAATTTCTGTTCTTTAAAGCCAAAAAAAAAAAAAACCATTAAAAATGTAAAAGCATTCTTAGCTCATGGGTCTGTACAGAAACAGGCTGCAGGCCAAATTTGGCCCATGGGCCATAGTTTGCCTACCTTTGAATTAAAGGCAGATTGTTGAAGAAAAAGAAATAAAATATTGTCGCAGCAAAGCATTTACAGATAAAGGATTTCAGCTTTGACAGTACATGTTCTTTAATATTCTCAGGCTATAACATAAAACAAACTGAGCTAATACTTAAATAAAATAATTAGGTAAACATATTATTAACACAAGAAACTCTAAGCTTATGTCCATTTAATCCCCCCAAAAATGGTCTGGTAAAAAACTTGTGGGCAAGCATTATCCTGGATCCTAACTTTACTTTTCCATTAATGAGTTGATAACTTTTATGACTGCCCATAATCAGTTTATTATGTTCTTCAGTAAAATAGTGCTAATATCCGCTCTCACTAATCTCAGCATTGCTGTACTAATAAATATGAAATACTGTGTAAAAAGCACTTTGGAAAAAAATACTGGGTACCGTTATCTAAACTATCTGAAGGATGGTATCTCTGTCTCCAGAAGAAACAGGATCAGCATGAACCGTAAGGATCCACAGGCTTGTTTGAAAACTGGCTAGCTGTGTGCTCCCCTCAGCGGGATCAACTCTCCTGCCTCTACTCCCCGCTTCCAGTAAGTCCCAACAGTTTGGATGGTCTGGATAACTAAACCCAAAAGACGGTACGTAGGTTTGAGGTTTGTCTTTGTATTTGTTAAAATAAAAGCTTGAATCAAGTAGGTTATAAAATGCAGAATTCAAGCCGCTAAGCTATACCATGAGAGGTTGCATAAATACATTAAAAAAAAAAAAAACTACAAAATTAAGACTTAAAAAAAATTTTTCACTAGAAATACAGATACACCTTATTATGTATATAACGGGGTATTTTTTTTTTTTACTATTCAACTCACCTGTGGTTTCTTCTGATATTTTATCAGCACTCTTGTTACTTGTACCACTGAGGCGAACTATACTGGAAGAATTCTGATAATTGAGCTTAGGAAGGCAATCAGCACTTCCTTTTGTACTCTCACTCTCTGACACTGTTAAGATTAAAATGAAAATGTTATTAAAATGAAATCTCTATATACTGTAGGAGGCAAAAAGAAAAGTAGTTCTTAGTTATAAATATTTCTGCCTGAAAATAAGTGATAAGTTAAGAAAATACTAAACATCTCTATCTGTCAGTCACATATCAGTGATTTAATTTACTAGAGACAAGGTGTGGATCCAGTTATTAAGCCCTGGTCATGCATATGGTCCAGGACATTAAGAAACTATGCTTATAACTCGAAGTAACAATAATTATTAAAGTTGGCCCTCCCCCCCCCATATCAATGTTCATTTCTGTTAACTACTTAATAATACAAATTTAATTTTTCCTCTTTGGCTGTGAACCAGTAGTTTTGGAGGCAAGGGGAGGAGGGTAATACAGTCACATCACATTAACAAACTCATTAAATAAAAATATTGTTAAACCTCAGAAAAGAGCCATTGTTTCAAGAAACACATAGCATTTACACTAACAATACTGATTTGACCGGTGTTTTGCCACTGAGACTATATACTTTATACATGAAGCATTTGTATGTTAAAATACTATACTAGGTGGCAGAGAGGTCTTGCAATGGAAGGAAAAGAAAGGGTTATAGTGGGAAATAAACCAAGCACTTTTATGCTAAGGTCACTTGTATTTTCTATAAACCTAAGTTCACAATTCTACATAATACCAACAATACCCACGGGAACTACAATCACTTCCTTTCCTATCTTCTCTTTCTTCTTGAATGTCTTCAGTAGATACAGTCCCTCTTCTAACTTCATCCTTAGATAATGAATTATACCCAAGATCAGACTGACCACCTGGAAAAAAGAAGACAGAAATGAAACCCTGTGCTGGCTATCAGAAGCTTCTTTAGTAAGAGCAACTGGGACTGGAGCCACACCTTGGTGTTTCCATTTACTTAGAGATATTTTTCTGAATAACTTCCAAATGAAAGTATGATTTTATTAGCCAATCCCCTATCTCTATTAATGTAAAAAAGAAATAATCACAAAATAATTGGTTTTTGAGTCCATATTGCAGTCAAAAGTAATTGTATACATTCACACTACTGAGCTCCAAAAGCACAGACAAACCAGACAGTCTTTATATGAGTCCATGACCTTTCACGGCGAATGTCTTAGTTCCTACTAAGCAATGGAGAAGAGAAATCTGCCGGGAATTCATAATAGGACATTCACACACAGATCACTGCAGCTGAATATCTAAATGATTTTGCCAAAACAATGAGTTTATTTAAGTTTATTGATAGTCAATTAGTTTTTCTGAAAATTCAATTTAATAATTATTTCATTGCACCTGAGTACAAATACATGCAAAGGAAAAAAATCTAAAGTGTTAAAGTTATTGTTAGAAAAGCAAAAGTTACATAAGATATAAGAAAGCTTTAAAGACATTGTTTTGGTAAAGAGGCTATCATTTTCAGCAAATTGTCTTCACTAGGTTAAAATTAAAAGATAAGGTTTTGAGACACGTGATTTTAAGCAAATCACTTAACTTTTTTGTTTGGATCTCGAGCTCCCAGATTTGTAAAACAGAAGGTTGTTACAATATTAAAGACTATATAGGAAATGGTTTTGTAAACTTGCAAAACATTTTAACTGCTAAAGAAAACTTGCAAAGAAGTTGTATTAAGTATCATTAGGTATTTACTTTAATACCTTTGTTATAATTTTGAGTTTGTATTTTGCTAATCAACCTTTGAGCTCCATTTCCAAAGAAACTACAAATAGAAAAATTTGAACAAAGTATTGATGAAGTTCATGCTATTTTATTAGGTTCTGCACTGTTTTAAGATAGATTTTTAGTAAGTAGCCAGAGTTAAAATAAAAAAAAAGACTGCTTCATTTAAAAGATAATGCCTGTGGATGACTAGTATAACTCTGATTAAGTTCAATTGTGTAATCAAGAAATAAAAGGAGACAAGGAAGAACAACTACTGAAATTACACTGAAACACTATTAGCTTACATTTATTACTTTTAAAAGTAGGCCATCAAAGGAGAGAGGCCAGAGTAATGATACCATTTGCAGAGAGAGGAGCCTTTATAATTTATTATAATGCTTGAATTTTTTTAATTTAAAGTTTCCATTAAGAGCTGGCTCTTGTACTATATTCAAAAGCCAAGTGTAATTTTTTAAAATGTAATAATGACAAGGATAGAACCATGCAAGTGTATGATTTCTTAAGTGCGTCAGTTTTAATAATATTTAGGGGAAGCTTATGTACAAATCTTGTATATCAATGAAATTAACGTCCTGTGCAGGGCTAGAATGCTATGTTTTAAAAAATATACTAAAACTTTATTGTAATTTTTTAAGAGAGTTTAAAACTCAAAAGAAATTGCAAAAAATAGTACAATACAGAGAATTCTCATATATCCTTCACCCAGCATCCCCTAATGATATCTTATATAACTGCAGTACACTGTCAAAACCAAGAAATTGACAATGGTACAATACTATTAACTCAGGTACGGAGAGAAGTTTTTTTGTTTTGTTTTTAATTTTAACAATCTTCTCAGAATTACAAAGGAGAATTTATCCTAAGAAAATGATATGGTAAAGAATATGTGTGCTATCCAGAGTTAATTAGATTATCATGGACAAAATACTTAAATAAACTGTCTTATAAGCTCTCTTTAAACTTTCATCTCTATTCAAATAATCAGTAAAATTGCATATAAAACCAAAACTAAACTTGTTGCCGTCGAGTTGATTCCAACTCATAGCAAACCTATAGGACAGAGTAGAACTGCTCCGATAGGGTTTCCAAGGAGCAGTGGTGGACTCCGGCTGCCGACCTTTTGGTTAGCAGCTGTAGCTTTTAACCACTGTGCCACCGGTGCTCTTTAAACTGCATACCATTATTAAATTTAATATTGAACCAAAAGCCTAACATATAAAATTAAAAAGTGAAAGTTCACTTAAATACCCCATCAAAAGTAAAAAAGTTAAAAGTCAGGGTAGCCAATCTAGTTTTAAAACTGTACCGTAATAAATGTAATATAAGCCTGAACACACCTGTACTGGATCTATCATCAGCAGCATACACTTTGATTAAACCTGTGTTAAAAGATGCCTGCTCCACAGTGTGTGTCCCATGACCACTATCCATGCTGTCATGACTAACAGCATCCAGGTCACTGCCATCTGCTTAAAAACACAATTTGATAGCATTTTACTACTCAAGGAAGATACCAAAAATATGCCTAAGTTTATCACTCAAGCTAATAATCTACTGATACAATAGTGACATGAAAACTGCCACAAAATTAGCAAAATACAATCAAAAGAAACCTATTGTGAATTATCAATGGACACTAAAACAAGACCACCAAAGGTTGATAATTTAACAGGAAAAAAAAAGAGAAATTTGGTATAATTTTGTAATAGTAGAATACTCACCAAAAGTGAAATTTAGTGAGTACTCTATAATTTACTTATTGGCAATAAAAACTAGAAAATATTTAACATTTTGAAACTATTTAAAATTGCTAAAAATGCAAAGTTAATTAAAAAAATAGTAAAACACCCATATCCGTTTCTTAAACCCTTTAATTACCTGAGAGGGTTGTTTGCGATAAGCGTGCATGTTTCCTTAAAGCTCTTTTGAATTGTGCTACTCCCAAAACAACGTTCCTTACTTTTGTCCAAAGAAAATAGCCACTACGACTTCTTGAAGGCCAGGTACTTTCCAGTACAGCCTATTCGTTCAACAAAATAAGATGATCAGTACAATAATTTTTATAAATGAATATACACTGGCTTCAGAATCAAACTACAGAATATCAAAGTAGACTGTATAACACAAAATAGAACAGGAAGGCTTATTTGACTTACCAAATATTTTTGAGATACTCTAAAATAAAGACCAAATAACCTCACATAGATTATTTCTGCCAATATATTCAGACTGTGTAATCACAAAAGTCACGCCGTTTCTCCATTAAACCAAACTATTACCTTGTTATAATAGCCGTAAGTAATGGCATTGGGGTCGATGCCGGCTTTCTGCATCTCGAACAGCACTCGGACCGCAAGCACTGGCTGATCATACTGCCCACACAGCTGCATCAGAATGCGGTAGCACACCTGAGAGACAGTACATTCAAAAGTGTGCAGACACAAGGTCACCTGTGTACACGGATCTAGGGTAAAATCACACCTTTTAAAGAACCATCGTTACCTCATCAGGTGGATCCATCTTTTTGGACTGCATTTTTTTTAGCACATCATATGCTGTTGTTAGAGCCCTGACTTTTGAGTGACAGACTTTCACATAAGCCGGGAGACAAATAAACCACAGTCCGTAACAGTGACGCAGCAGACACCTAGACCACATCTGAGGGATGGAAGAATACCTCTTTGCAATTTTATGGGCTGATTTAATTTCCTAGAAAAAAAAAAATGCAAGGATCCTATTAATAAATTTACACACTTAGGCATTCTTACATAATTGAAGGCTGAACAAGCACAAGTCACATGCTTTTATAATGTTTCCATAATAAAATCTGCCCTGGTGGTGCAGCAATTAAGAGCTACGGCTGCTAACCAAAAGGTCGGCAATTCGAATCCACCAGCCACTCCTTGGAAACCCTATGGGACAATTCTACTCTGTCCTATAGGGTCTCTATGAGTCGGAACTGACTTGATCGCAATAGGCAAAGGACATAATATATTTTAAAGCCTCTGCTTGAATTTGTATTATACAATGTATAAAGTTTTAGGACAAGAGAAATAATTAATTTCTTGAATTCAGATTCCTCTAAGCTATCTTCAGAGGGCTCTGGGGAGCACAATAATCCGATAATAGTTATTATCTCTGGGGGTGGTAAATTATATTAAGGGAGGGTGTATGTCAAATTCACTTTTTGTCCAAATATTTGATTATACGAAGAACTCAAAATTTTCAAAGCACCTGTTTTGTTCTTCTGAACATGGGAGAAGGACTACTAGGACTGCTTGATTTTGAAGGCAATTTGCTCTTTCGCATTTGTAGAAATCCTTCAGGTCTCTCAAATAAATTGTTCCTAAGAACTGGAAATCCATTATAGCTGTTTAGGAAAAAACAAACAAAAAAAAACTCCTCAAGCACAAATAGATGATCATCTGCTTACAAAGTGAAAAATTATAACCAATAACTTCTTAACTCAGAATTTATATTGACGATCTTTCTCCATCAGACTACGGTAGATACTCAACAAATATACATGCTAATGTTTTACTACAATATTTAGAAATGTAGTAGCCAGATCCAGATTCAAGTATATATTTTGAAAAGAAAAGTGACATACATTTAAATTTTGCTAAACTTGACATCAAATTCCAAAGTAATGTGAGCAAACTGTTAAAACATTAGTATTCATGTAAATGTTCAACGAATACCAGACAATATGACAGCTGGTAAGAGGCAAATCAGATCAGCATTCTTTCCAATTAAACGGTCATTAACTGAAGTAATATATTTACTGTAGAACACCCCACTTAAAAAGGTGCAAATAACAACCTTAAGTGCGGTACCTTAGCACACCTGCACCAGCTATCACGTTACCATCAACGGGTTTATCAGGCTGGCTAACAGATTCAGGACCTTATTTATGAGAATGAAAACTGGGGAGGGTGAAGAGGTAGAACGGGTGGATCTATGAGAGGTGGACCTAAGTAAGGCTAGAGCAAGGTCTGCTGGGCATTTAACAGGTAGCAGCATCTAGAGAAAAGGCATGTTGAAGAGAATGAAGGAGCCCCTAAGCAACAAGCTTAACCAACTCTACAACATGCTTAAAAGCACATAAATAGTTTAATGAACTAAAAAAATTAATATAATAAAATATGGCAGCTATATCTATTATACATTACTGTATGCAAATTCAGCAAAATAAGAAAATATTAGTAATGACTGAATGTTAAGTAGGAATAAAACAACACAAAGAAGTCCAGGAAAACCATGTCCTTTAAGAACATCCACTGTATGTACATGGTGTGACAATAAGGCCATTTTTGTGTATCTTATGAGAACTTGCTGCCTGAACATTTTATATAATGTAAGTATAGAAGTCATCTCTTAAGAGGGCCCACTGTACCCATTAAAGGCATGTAAATTAAGTTGTTTTTCTAATGATTATACACAAATTATATTGATAGCCTCAAGAAAAAAAAAGACTAGATTCTTTAAAAAATGGAAACTTTTAAAATTAATTTTCTTATTAAAGAACTAAAGTGAAATTTAAATTAAAAAGTTAAAACCAAACCATGAACGAAAAAAACAAAACTATATTATTGAAACACACCAAAAGAAGACTTAGAAGTATAAAGTACAAAAGAGGGTAAAGAAACAAAATCTTGTTTAGAAAAAAAAAGAAAAAAGAAATTAGGAGAAATATTTTAAACACTGGGGACAAAGACAGATTTTTTAAAAGTGATATGAGAAACATCATCAATGGGTGGAAAGTAAGGGCAGGAAATCAAGTGACCAATGAGTTCATCAACATGTACAAACGTGTAACAACCACAAACGTGTAACAACCACAAACATGTGTAACAACCACAAACATGTGTAATACCCACAAACATCTGTAACACCCACAAACATCTGTAACACCCACAAACATCTGTAACACCACGTTTTCATTTGTAAAAGGACTTAATCCAAGTCATAAATGAAGATGTGCTGAAAAATTCTTTTTCAATGAAAATATCAAACTAACTAAAATGAAGTGATAGATGTGAAATGGTTTTAGAATCTTTGAATAAAGGAAGAAAGCATTACTGGAGAATAAAACAATTATTATAATTTTAAATCTAAAACGAAGTAACATGTTTAAGTAAAAATAAATATATGTAAAAACTAATAAATTTACCACTATCCTCATTATCTTATTGTGCTCAGAACGTTTCTCTCTTTTCCACTAGGCCTGAAGGCAGGAATAATGTCTCATTCAAGTGTGTGTACCAAGCACTTAGCATAGTGCTTGACCAAATTTCCTAAATTAACAATGATCAATTCCAACAGTTCTGAATTTCCATGACTTACAATAAAAACTCATGGGAAAACTAATAGTCTAAAAATTATATCATACAATTCAAGGTCACAAATACTGACTCTAAATCCAGTTAAATCCTTTTATAAACCAGTGTTACACTAATCAGTGTGTGTGGGGTGGGGGATGAGGGTGAAGGAACTAGATTTAGGCGGAAACAAAAACAAATTCTATAAACAAATTGTTCCATTTGGAAGCGGATGTCTAACTGAATTTTACCAACATTTGTGAGGACAGATACTTCCGTAGATATAACTAGGGAGCTTCCTAAATCTGTAGTAGGTAATATTATAACTTTTTTTCCTGTTTATACTTCAAAACTTAATAATGGACGTGGGATCTGTAAAGTCCGCATTTTTGAAAATAACCACAGTCCTTAGAAAGCTACGTCACAGATGATGGATCGCTTCTCTCTTTCAATCGCAAACATTCTGCCTCTTGAATACCTGTACTGTAAAGGGGGCTCTTCACCATTGGGCAGATGGGGGATCTCAGGTGGTGTTACAAAAACAGTATGTTCACTTTTGAAAGATTCATCCAGTTCTATAAGTCGCACTTCACCACTCTTGTCCATATCTACCTGAAGGAGTTTCAAAAACATACATTAAAAAAATACATTGTTAGCCAAATGTTCATCCATAAGGGAATGGTTAAATAAATCATTTACACAACTGAATATTAAAGTCCTACCCTGGAAAAAAAAAAAGAATGAGCAAGTTCTCTACATAACACTATAGAAAGATGTCCAAGATAAATTAAGTGAAAATAGCAAGGGACACAACATCACGTACTGTATACAACCTTTTGAGTAAGAAAGAGGGAAAGATAGGAACAGACATTCATCTTTGCTTTAATTTACATGAAGAAACACTAGAAGGATACTAAGAAAAGCAATTACCTATATAGAGAAGGGGGAAGAGAGGAGGTGGCAAAGGATTAGACCCAGATTTCCCCATTACATCTTTTTATATTGTTTTGCGTTTTGGATTATGAGAATGTATTACTTATTCTAGAAATAGCAAAAAAAAAAAAAAAGCATACGAGTGTGTATATGTGTTGGGAATAGTGGGCTCTGTTTTTACTTTGATTTATTCTAAATCAGTACCTAAATCAGTGTCTGCAGGATTCCAGTAAATGTAGAAACACATATGAGTTAAACTTTAGTCACATTAACATTGAAAAGCACCTTAAAAGAACTATTTTTACCAGGTACTATACAGCTAGGTAATATCCACAAAAAATGAAAGCTTCACAGAGCTTAAACTGCCCCACAGGAGCTCATAAACTAAAGAACACAATATTGACATTAATAACAAAAACAGATGTCACACGTATGACAGAATACAATCCACAGAACTTTATTGTTAGGTTAGAAAGAGTTAATATCATATACAGTCAGGAGTAGGTGAGAGAATTATTAATAAGTTAAATCTTGAAGATAAGGATTTAGGAAACCGTCAAAATAATAATCAGCAATATTGGTTGCCAGGTTTAATATTGCGTCTTAATTCCTTAGACACAATTTTAAAATCCATAAAGTCCTGGAAGCTGGAAACCTCTCCATAACTCATGTGACAGCAAAACTTGAACTAAATTGACAGGAAGCTACTTATGGTTTTTATTTATCCTATTTAGTGTGAACATTCACATGTTTTGCTACAAAAAATATTCATGTGCTTAATTACGGGTAACTATAGCAGACCCTACTGAGCCATTACATAATGTATGGTATAATGACTACCTAGAATAAAACAATTCAGAATTTCATATCAAATTTAGCCCCATGAAGGATTTTTGTATATATTTATTGCATATATTACTTAATAAGTATTACACATATTAGTGTAAAAGAAAGAAAAACACTAAAATTTAAATACTAAAGAATGTAATATAATTTTGATTTTTCACATAATACACTTTGTAGGTTATATATTTTCCTTTGCTGTGGGACTGTCAAAGACCAGGAGCCCTGGGGGTGCAGTGGTTAAAGGGCTTGGCTGCTAACCAAAAGGTCAGCAGTTCAAATCCACCAGCAGCTCCTTGGAAACCCTATGGGGAAGTTCTATTCTGTCTTACAGGGTGGCTGTGAGTTGAAGTCGACTTGATGGCAATGGGGTTTTTTTATTTTATTAAAGACCAAAAGGCAGAGCAGAGTATACCAAAAAAAGACAGGAATAAGTTAAAAAATTTTTCTAACTCTTAAAAAAAACTGGTACATTCAAAGTCCTTTTACATAAATTGTTATTTATAATTTCACAGCATAACATGCTGTAATCTCCAGAATTAAAGAATGTTTTTAATAGTATATTCATACAGCGAAGTATGCAACAATTAAGTCATGCTTCATAATTATATTTAATGACAAGAGAAACTATTCATAAAATAATGATAAATGGGGAAAAAATCAGGCTACCAAGTGACACACATAGTATAATTCTTAATTTTTTTTTTAAAAAGGGTGAGTATGTACGTTATGTAGGTGCATTTGTGTGCATGTGTGCTTTTTCTCTCTTACACACACGTACAATTATCAAAATGTTAGGTCTTGGTAGTGGTATTAAAAAAAAATTTTCTTCTTTACAAAAAAAATTATATTGCTGTTTAATTTCCAGTGAAAAATAATGAATATGTATTACTTTTTTTAATTGCAAAAGTAATAAATGCTCAAAATAAAAATCTGATAATCAAGGTAGAATATATTACCTTTAGAACAATCACTTGTTATTTCAATCCTGCTAAAGGATATTTTAAAGGAATCGACTCAACGGCACTGGGGGTAAAGGATATTTAAAATTTCACCACTATAAAAGAAGGGAATTTTTTTTAACCTGTCAGAAAGACCTTCATATGGTGACACTAGCACTGATATGGTAAAATCTCATACCCTGCTGGTACTCAAAATTAGTACAGCCTCTTTAAAAAACAAGAATGTGTTTAAACATTTCAACCTTATTCTTGTTCTAAGGAAATAACCTAATGTGTAAAAAAGCTATCAGTATAAGGATAAGGATGTTTATTGCAGGATCGTGATAGCAATAAATTGGGGGGTCACATATAAATAAAAACATAGGTAAATGGATATGATATGTTCATTGGATGAAATATGCAGTCATTAAAAATAAATAGTAAAGATTATGTAGATTTTTGGTTGAACAAAATGAATTAAACAGAACAACCCCTTCTGAAATTCCACCAAAATGAAGACTAGGAGGATTGGGAAAAAATCTACAAAGACAAACTGAACCAGAGAGGGGACAACAGCAGAGCTAGAGTTCAAAACATTTTAGAGGCTGCGAAGTAGATTTATGACCTGTGAATCTGTAAGCAACATACCTAGTACTGGGAAGGGAAGAAGTCAAAAAGCTTCTTAGAAGAAAGAAGCCAAAAAGCAAACTATTTTGTTCTGTAGAATCACAGAAAGGTCAGGGATAGGAAGTGCTAGAAGCCTTTGAAGATGGGAATGCAGGTGGGGTTGAAGCAGAAGGATTATTTAAAAGCTTGCAATGAATGACTCCCAGATCCCTACTCCAATATAGTTAGGCCACTAAAACCAAACCAACCTGTGGCTGTCGATTTGGTTCTGACTCATAGTGACCCTACAGGACAGAGGAGAACTGCCTCGTGGAGTTTCCAAGGAGCAGTTGGTGGATTTGAATTGCGGATCTTCTGGCTAACAGCCAAGCTCTTAACCACTACACCACCAGGACTCAGGCCACTACCTCTCCACAACCATGGCAGAAGACTAGAGATAAATGTTCTGAGTGAACCAGAGGGACTTTAGACTTGAGAACACCAGGCAGTGCTGGGAGAGATGAGGGAGGTTACTAAAAACAGATGAAGTAAGCAAAGCCTACGTGTTACAAGGAGAAAACTCCAGTTACCTTCCTCCACTCAGCTCTGAGAATACTAGCAGTTATGTTTATGCTCCCCAGGCTAGACTAGGGGGATACGTCTTAGGAGAACTAAGACTTATAGACACTAATCAAACAGCTACTCTAAGGAAATAGCTGAGTTCCTTTATGATCATCAGTCTAACACCTAAGGAAGCCCCAAGCCCCACCTGCCCAGAAAGAGCTCCAATGAGCTATTTGTGCCTCATTCTTGAAAATGAGTACCAACTAAAGATCACTAGACACAAGAAAAATTGTTAACTTGAAAGACAACAAAGTAAACTGATATAAAAAGGTACTCAGAAGCACAATGTAGCAAGAAGAAATCTTCAAAAGAACTAAAATAAATAAGCATACATGCATGAAACAAGAACAAGATGCAATTAAAAAGGAGCATTCAGTGAAGAAAAAAGAGCTTATGAAAATTAAATATGATAGCAGAAATATTAGTTGAGAAAATAAAATTGAAGAGATTTCCTGAAAAATGGAACTAAAGGACAAAGAGAAAAACAGAAGGAAAAAAAAAAAGTTAGAAGATCAGGTCAGGAGGGCCAATATTCAAATAACACATGTTTCAGAAAAGGAGACTAGAGAAATGGATGAAAGAAAATTAACCAAAGAGAAAAATATAAGAAAATTCTCCCAAATTGAATGAAATGGATCTACAGGTTAAAATGGCCCACCAAGTATCCAATTCAATGAAGAAAAAAAGCCTACATCAGGCATATCCTTATGACATTTCAGAATAATGGGGATCCAAAAAGCTTCCAGTGAAGGAAAAAAAAAAAAAAAAAATCAGGCATAAAAGATTAGAAATCAAGATGGCATTGGACTTAACAACAACACTGGACACTAGAAGACTGTGCCACAATGACTTCAAAATCTTACACTCAACCAAATTAGCAATCAGCATAGAGACGAAATTTCAGACAAGCAGGTTTTGAAATATATCTCCTGTGTAGTCTTTCTCACTAAGCTACCAGAAGATGTGCTAGACCTTAGCAAAGAAATAAACTGAGAAAGAAGTTACTCAAGCCAGAAAAGGTGGTCCGACTCAGGAGAGAAATCAATATAATTCCCAAGACAATGATGAAGGAAAACCCCAGGATAACAGACTAGAACGCAATCATTTCAGACTGGAGAAAGAGGAAGAAATCTCCAGCCAAAAAAAAAATCACATGGATAGATTACTTGATGTGTTGGAAAAATTGAGATATTTGTAATACCTGAAGAAGAATTTGGAAATGAATTAATAATAGATACATAAATAAGAAAATTAGCAATTATTAACTTCAGGGAAAACAAAAATCTGCAAATGAAAGAAAAGTTGATTTTAGTATGCTACATGGCCCGGAAACCCTGGTGGCTTCCGTCCCCCCGGAAAACCTGGTGGCTTAGTGGCTAAGTGCTATGGCTGCTAACCAAAGGATCAGCAATTAGAATCCACCAAGTGCTCCTCGGAAACTCTCTGGAGCAGTTCTACTTATATGGCCCAGCTGTGATTATATACAAAGTGATAACAATGTTAACACCAAACAATTATTTGACCAAAACTTATAAGTACATTGGGAGAATTGTGGTGGCGGTGGTAGATATGACATCAATAGATAATACATAAAACAATAAATAGCAATATAAGCATGCTATTTAGAAATCTTAAGATAACTGACTAAAGATACAGCTGGAAGAGAAAGAGATTGCCCCTGGGGAGTAAAAAACGGGGGTGGGAAGGGATGGGACATAAGCCTTGTAAAATTAGTTAACTTTAAAAATTGGTAAAAATGAAACTTTTGTAAGATTGGTCAGCAATATGTTTATAAGCTCTGGTTATGTAAAAAAAAAAATTGGAAGCTACATTACAACTGTAAATAAACACTGGAAGTAAAGTAAAAAAGGATATTGGGGCACTGAGCTTATAGAATTTTTTCATCCCTTTATTTTCTAAGTTTCCTGTTACTTTAGTAATTTAATAAAAGCACTAAAAAATTTAACTTCCAGGAAAAACAAGAACATGCCAATGATAATTTAAAATCATAGCTATCCCTACAGGATATGGATGGCGTCCATGGGCAACCCAAGAACAAATGGGATGGTCGATACCTACAAACATTTTATGCAGATAAAATAAGTTAATATACTATTGTGGGCAGCAATGACAACAAAACAAAAGAGATGGAGCAGAACAAAAAGGGTAAAACAGATACGTAAGCTGGCTGGAAAAGAAGCTGGAAATCGCCTGTCTCCATGATGGAACATTGTAAGAGGACTGCTTGTATATGAGTGCCTGATGCTTTTTAAATTACATTTATGTGTATGTGTGTATGTATTTAACAGCATCTTCTTTTTTATCTTTTAAAACAGCTTCTTCCTCTCCAGATCTGTGCTTATTTCCAAGTCTCCAGCTACTTGGTTCTCATAGAAGAAGCCTGGGTTCCAGGACAACTGCTCTAATTCTCAGTAAAGTCTATTAAGATAAAAAAAATTTGACCTGCAGATTCAGTAACCTGGTAAAAGATATTTCTCTTAAATTGTATACCAATAAAAATCCCATTTTAACATTACAAAATAGCCATGCAATAAACCCTACATTTATCAGGTGGACATTTCTGTCTTTTGGAAAGCACAGTGACATATCTCTGTTTGGAGAAAAAGAAATCCAACACCCACAGCAGGATAAAATTAAAATCGCTTTCATATTCTCGCCATATTTTTTCATAAGACATTAATATGCTCAAGAAAACACTGCAAAGGGATGCTTGGTAGACTAAGAAAAATCTTAGCAGAGTATTTGTTACACAAAACTGCCCTTAGTTAAGCACAACCTACAGGAACAGATTGTAAAGACTGAAAATATCATCATAGGAATAACAAAAACACATGGTTCTTAAATTAGTCATAAGTGAAACTCAAATAATTCTAACATATTGTTTCTCTTAGTCCTATTCGGCATTACCCACTCCAGCTTTTTAAAGTCAGTCAAATGTTTCTGTTTGAATATGCTAAGATCAAAAGAGGACTATGTCTGAGAAAATACAGAATTTCAAATTCTCAGACTCTAGACTTTTTGGAGCCATGGAGGGTGGATGAATCCCTGAAACTATCGCCCTGAGATAATCTTTAAACCTTAAGCCAAAAATATTCCCTGAAGAAATCTTAAAACTGAACAATACAAAACCAAAAAACCAAATCTATTGCCCTTAAGTTAACTGCGAGTCATAGGACCCTATAGGACAGAGTAGAACAGTCACATAGGATTTCCAAGGAGTGGCCGGTGGATTCCAACTGCCGACTTTTTGGTTAGCAGCTGAGCTCTTAACCACTGCGCTACCTGGGCTTCAAACTGAACACTATCCCCTGAAATAATCTTAAAACCAAGCAATAGTTTAGCTTAATTAGTAAAAAAAAAAAAGTCTGCCTTGATCATTATGTTCTTTTAAGAACTATCTATACAGGATCAAATTGAAAACAGCAACTAGAAACCTTAGCGGGCAGTGAGTTTATGTTAATGAGGGAGGAACAACACAGAAAAGGAGGGTTAGAATGGTTGCACAGCTCAAGAATGTTGTCAACGTCACTAAATTATATATGTAGAAACTATTGAATTGGGATATGTTTTGCTGTGTGTATTCTCGGCAACAACAACAAAATAAATAAAATTTAGAAGGAAAAGAAGAAAAGCTTATAGCCTTGGAAACTCTAGAAAAAAAAAACATATAGATTAAAAGCAAACACTGATTTTCTGTGCTGAGCACACGTAAATTGTGGTATTAAAACATGAAATGTAGTAATAGCATTATATAATTATTTCCTATTTCAGTGAGTTCTGTTTAATAACACTAGGGATACAATTAACCTCTATTCCAATTATATAGGTTATTTATTAAAATACATTTTATATCTTTTTACGTTTTGTTTTTCTCTTTAATAAAAGTGTCCTTTGAATTATAATAAAGCAAATAACCAGTTGACCTGGTGCTGACCCTGACTCATGGAGACCCCATGTGTGGCAAGGCAGAACTGTGCTCTCCAGGCTGATTTTTCCAAAGTAGATTGATAGGCCTTACTTCAGAGGCACCTCTGGGGGGACTCAAACCACCAACCTTTCAGTTAGTAGCTAAGAGTGTAAACCATTTGCACCACCCAGTGATTCCCAATAAACCAAATACAAGTGACGATATTTAACCGAATTAATTCTGTTCTGATTTTCTGAGTAGCTATTAAAATCTTTAAAAATATATATCATAAAAATATTACATAAATGATCTTTTGCTGGATCTAGAATTTGAATAGGTAAAATTGTGTACTTTAGGAAAAGAGTCTACCAAGAAACAATGATTATATATTTAATGGAACTGTTTCTTGTTAGAGATTTCTCAGAATTTATATTTTTTATGCAATTATTCCAGTCATTTCCTTCACTGACTCCCATTCAGTGAACAGCAGGTGACCTGCTTTCAGAAACTCCTGGACAATATATTAATGATCAGTACTAAAATAGCCTCCTGGACACGATGCCCTAAGTATGTAGCAAAATGACCGGTCTTCTATATCTTATAATAAGTTTTTTTTAAACCACATCATACTACAACGCGAGCTCTTAGCTGAAACACAAGCTTGTGAACAAGATAGATAAAATGGGTCAAAAATCAAAGGGAAAATACAAATTTGTCTCCTCTGAACTCTTAACTGAATTCCTACAATGAATTCAGTGTTTCCATGTGGATTAATAAATTTATTGGCTAAAGCATGCTACTAACAAAACCCTGGTCACTAACTGGAATCATTAACTGAATCCTTGATGATTCAGTTAGCTTGGAACAGGGAACAATCATTACACAAATGTAAACCATAAGGGGAAATCTGTGAGTATGGACATATGGCTAGTTGGATCCCTGCACCACTATGGGAAACCATTCAAAGTGCATCATGCTAGTCAGAAGCTCATTTTCATAAACAAAACCTAACACAATTATTCCTATAAAAAAGGATTTAGAGAAATTTTCTTCAAATTTATTTATTGCCAGTATGTAATAATACTGTAATGAAGAAAAAACTGTCAATAAGCTATGACATTATATACTTCTCAAAATGAACAGGGTTTTAAAGTTCTAGATAGGCAGAGCTCAACTTAAGAAAGGCAAACTTCTAAAAGCCCATTTGTAAATAAGTTGTTCAAAACTTAGAAAATAAATTTCCCCTAAAAAAATGTCCTTTCTGGATTGATGAAAACGTTCTATACTTTGGAGTTCTGGTCAGGTGATATTTCCCTGAGATTAGATATAGGCTATGCATCTTTGTAGGAATGTATTTGTCAAAACTCAACAAACTGTATGCTTCAAAGGTGCATTTACTATTTGTACATTATTTGATTTTTTAAAAAAATGTCCTAAAAGATGGTTAGAGTATCACCTCACCCTCCCCGCCCAAAAAAGACATGCTCACAGCACAATACCGTAGCCCTGTACTGTTTGAATTATAGCTAATTACCATTTATAGCACTTCTGTGGGAAAATGAATGAGTTCTAAGCAGGTAAATGCTTGGCATGTATCCACCTTTTCTCTATTTCAAAGCATTTCAAGGACTAGCATTGATACTTCTGGGCACCTCAGCTGGTTAGCTCCCTAGGAGCATCGGTAACAGTATCCTTCTACATCAATCATCTGTCAAGTGTTCTAAATTGAAGGAAAAGGTAGATGCCTACACAAGGCTCTAAGCTCGTTCCTGCTGTGTAAGTCATTCAAAAGTTGAACATTTCCATGACGCGAAATGATAAAACCAAATGAACTACTAATCCATAAACTCAAAATTCAGCAAAACATAAAAGCTGTCATAATATTTTTTTTACTTTTTGTTTATACAGCTAACACTGTGAGATTTGTAGGTATAATTATCTCCCTTCACGACTTTTTGAAAACATAGGTAAGAAAACAACTCAGACTAAATGACTAGTCACAAGTATAAGAGCTGGGATTAAAGTTCCTCTGATTCTCAGGGTAGTTTTTCCTACTGTACCATATATAGTAAGAATCACTTTTCATTTTTATAAGACACATGTGGTGCTTAGTTAATAATCAGTAAGGGATATTTTCACATCAAATGCAGGACTGAGCCAATTTCTCAATATTCAGGGATGAGTTATATTTTGGCTGTTGTGGAAAAAAAAAATCACTGAGTTTCTTTCAGTCACATAAACTTGAAAGTAACTATGGACTCCTTTAAATAACCTTACAATTGTAAACTGTATGAGATAGGCATGAAATCATCAGTATACTTACACACACACACTCTATATGTATATATACACACACACACATATATATATTCTTAGCAATCACAAATTTACAGAAAAGTTTCAAGTACAGAAGAAATAATTTTGCCCCTCAATCTTTTGAAAGTTGCTGATGTCCCTTGATCCCTGAACACTTGAGTGTGTACTTCCTACAAACAAGGACATTTTCCTACATAACCACAATGCAACATGAAACTCTAGACATCAACACTAATAAAAAAAATACATTACTATTATCTAATCCTCAGACCACAATCAAGTTCTGTTTATTATTCTAATAATGCTATACAGAGCTAAAGGATCCGGTTAGGAATCACGTATTGCATTTATTGTCGAGTCTCTTTAGTTTCCTTCCCTCTGGAACAGCTTCTCAGTTTTTCCTTTATTTTCTTGACCTTGACACTTTTAGAGATCACAGAACAGATATTTTGTAGAATGTCACTTATTTTGGGTTTGCCTGATGTTTCTTTCAGGTGAGGCACAGGCTATACATCTCTGGCAAGGATATCACAGAATTGATGTTACATTCTCATTGCAGCCTATTAAGTGGCGCAGGATTATTCATGATGTTTGCTTTGATCACCTGATTAAGATTGTGTCTGCCAGGCTTTTCCACTACAAATTTACTCTTTCTTCCCTTGTAATTAATACATATTTTTGTAAGGAGGTACTTTGAAACTATGTAAGATCCCTTTTTTTTTTATCAGATTTTCAAATGATTGGTATCCGTGTGGACTTGTGGTTTCCTATTTCATTTAAACTGGCATGCATGGTCAAGTATATGTGTATTTGTATGTGTGTTCAACGTGTCCCCATCAGTCTTGGAACAATGAAGCAAATAAACGTCTCTGTTTTTTATTTGACCAATCCCAGCTTCTTAAGAAACTTTTCAACATAAATATACAATGAGGAGCTCATCTTGTACCTTCCTTGCCCTATCGCTGGAACCAACCATGTCTCCAAGGAGCCCTAATTCCTTTTAGTAGAGAATGGTATTTAGAAGCCAAAATCTGTACATTAAATGTACTTATTACTATTGGGGTGTACCTGCTTCCAGGTCCTCTCTGTGTACAGAACCAGGGAATAAATATGTATATACACACTGACACATACTTACATCTATATTTATTTCTATATATCTATACATATTGAAAACCAACAATACCAAACCAACACTAAACCTCCAATTCCATTCCATGGCCACAAGGTTCATTCCCATTTTCTCCAATTCCGTATTTGTAAATCCTTTCTCTGACAGCGAAAAACCTCATTATCCTTAATATATTTACTTATTTGATCAATCCTTCCATATGTAACAATTTCCCATCTTTGCTATTGTCCCCTCTCCCATGCAGATGCCTTCTTCACCCTACCTGGGCATTGGCAATGCCCTCCAGATTAACTCCTTGCCCCCACCATGCTGTCACTGCCTTCATCCACCTCAAGCTCTGAAACCCTCACCCTGCCGGGATGCTCTTCTCACCTTGCTCAGACTTCACGCTGTCCTCACCCCTGTATGGACAACCTTCTCATCTTGCTTAGGCTCTGACACCCTGCAGCAGTCTGTCCTCCAGCAATGGACAGGCTCTTCATCCTGCCTGTCCTCTGATTCCCCATGCTAGACCACCCCTCTGCATGGTTATCTCATCTGGCTTGGTTTCTATACCCCACTTTGGGCTACTCACCCAACTCAAGTTTTGACACCCCTCTCTGGCGCCCATTCCACAACTTCCTCCCTCTTCAGCACGGATACCCCCTTTGCTCTGCCCTACCTAATGGCATTAAGATGGAAGCAGAGAGAGAGGTTTAATACATGAACTTAAAATAACAGAATTAATCAATTTATGCCACAAACTCATTCTCTTATTATAGAAATATTCAAGTGAAATATCTCGGATGCTGTACACCTACTCGCAGCATATGACCAGCCACTTCACACAAAAAGAGGAGGAGAAAATTAAGGATGCTTAAGTTGGAGGTCCACAGGCTTGGAAACAACCCAACAGTCTGTCTATAAATGGGCAAGTAAGGTTAAGGGCTTGATTGCTAAAACTCATGATTTAGTAAAATCCTGTAAGGTACTTACAAGAGGTTGTGCTCTGTAATTTCTAGCAGGCCACCAAAACTTTCATTACAAGGGGTCAATGGTAAAACTAATTAATTTAGATTTTCATAAAAGCTGGTAAATTTATAAATGGAAACTATAACTCATAACATTTATTGCAGTCACACAAAATAAGTTGGGGAATTGGAGACATACTTTTACTTACTTTATCTACACAATCATCAAAAAATGCCAGGCTTGCATCTTTATCACTGACAAAAGAACACTCCTCAATGAAGCGAATAAACATTTGTGTTTTGGTCATCATGTTATAGAATTTTTGATGCGACCGATCCCGGCTTCTTAAGAAAGCTGTTCAACATAAATATATAATGTCAAAATACAAAATTCATGGAGTCATAGAATTTTTGAATTGGAAGGAACTTGATTATTAACCATGTCATCTACACTCTCTACACTGCTGCCGTTTTACAGAAAAAGAAACAAAAATCCTTGAGAGGGGAAATTGCCTGAAAAGACAGCAATAGGGAAGGTATTTGAACCCAGATCTCTCACATCCTCACCCAGAATTGTTTCGATTGCCCCCTTGGTACCTCAAAGATTACACACAAACTAGTAAACTTGAAATCATTTAGAAAAGTGCTCCCCCCCCACCAGTGTTTTCTGCGCTGTCTACGCACACACTCACTCTCTCTCTCCATATACACATAGTTCTGTGTCTCTCTCTCTTTATATACATAGTTCTGTGTCTCTCTCTTTTTGCATACATAGTTCTGTGTCTCTCTCTCTTTTTACATATACAGTTTTTTCAAAGCAGCAGTAACATTCCCTCTAGTATTCATTATATTTGTGCCTTACTTACTGGAAACAAAGTAAAGTTTATTTCCTGGATTCCCCCTACACCTTGATCATTATATTCAGGTTACACTGCACTGGCCTTCCTCTGGGCCTATTAACTCAAGCTCTTCTGAGTCACAAGGACCTTGTATAAACTGTTCTCTCCGCCTAAAACACTCTTGTTTTCTCCCTTTACCTGAATAATTTCTATTCATCCTTTAGATCATGGCTCAGATGTTACTTCCTTAGAAAAGCCTCCTGTAATCACTCCTATTATTTTCTAATTCTTTATCCTTTATAAGCTCCATGAGGGAAAGGTCTCTTGCATACCACTATATACCCAATGCCCAGGGTTTGGAGCCACTCAATAAATGCTTATAAAATGAATTTCTCTTTCAAATATCAAATATAACAGGAGAGAGCAAATACTTATTATGATACCCCAGATACTTATTAATACTTAATCGCACCCCAGAATTTCTCAACCTTTTTTACTTCATGGCTCTTACAGAAAATATTTGTAATGCACACTGAAGTGAAACAAATGAGGCTGCTCAAACTTGGACTTGACCATCCAGGGGCTCTTCCATGTTCTCAACATTGCCTGGCTGCCCCAAAAGCTGACAGCATCAATATGTCAACAAAACTAATCTCAGCACACATCAGAGTACAGGGGTACATGGTCAGGAGGCTCTGTACTTTTCAAATACGTAGTTTCTTTGACATATTTTGCTAACGGGATGATATTCAATGTGCCTGAGAAAAAACAGATCCTATGCAGATGGATTACCAACAGAGTTGGTATTCACATACCCTGAAATAGGTAGCTATATATTTTGATAAATGCAAGCTACAAACCCAGAGAGTAATCAAATCATCATTAGGTTAAGCTCGATAATACAAAAACTGTAAAACTATGCAATCACTCACCTTGTAGGGCAAAAAGAGAGGTTGCATCTGTGGCTGTCTCAGATGGGGCTTGTGTTATTGGCCTTAAGTACGATCTATAACCTTTTAAAATAGAGGCCATGAAATACAAAAATGCCTCTTGGATTTCCAAATCTATCATATGCAACCTCTTTCCAGAATTAAAATCATAGTCGTTCATTGCTAAGTCCATCAGTCCATCATCTCTCGGTCTCTGCTGCCCTGTGAAGGGATACGGTGTTAGTGCTTCCTCCAAGCCATCAAAGCTGACTTTTACGATGGTACCAATATAAAGCTGTTATTCTCAAAAGGGCTGAAACCCACCCACTGGCTTCAGCTACCCTAACTCTTTGTTTACATAACTTTATAATACGTAAACCCTACTAAAGCTTACCATACCATTTTTCAGGCTCTGCAGAACATATTTTATCCAAGTTAAAGATAAAATTACCCTCGTTTATCTTACTATCCTCAGAAAAAGTGTTCAGGTTCTGAAATAATTATATACATTCTAATAAATAAAGATCATAAAACGATATCATCTGGACATAGGGTTAAATGCAATAATCCTTCCTTCCCCCCTCCCATTAAAAAAAAAAAAAATAACTATAGGAGGAAAAAAACAGGGTTTAAAACGCTAAAAAACAAAAACAGAAAAAAAACCCTACTTTTCCCCTTGCTGAACAATTTAGTGCTAAAGCTATCAGGCAGGGCAGAGCAAAGAATGCATAGGCAGATGCGGGGTGTGGAGCTGTACCGGCCCGGAGGAGGATGTTGGGCCCAAATCAGGTGAGGGAGGGAGGATTGGCTGAGCATGGTGAGTCAGAGCCTAAGAAGAGTGACAAGAGAATCCCTACAGAGGGCTGGCCTTGTTTGGTGGTCAGAGCCAAAGCAGGTGAAGGGGAGAAAAATGTGAGTATCAAAATAAATGCTAATGACAGTTTATAATTCATTGAATAAAACAGGAAGCCATGAGCCCATACAGATATTAAATAAATAAAGGAATAAATTGAAAATCTGATGAGGAATGGGATCTTACATAGTTTTAAAGTACACCAACAAAATACCTAATTATATTGTATACCTGTAAAAAGTTGAATTGGCAAAAGTTGTGTGATAGATATATTTACAACAACAGAAAAGAAAAAAAAAAACCTAATTACAAATGAAAGTCACTTTATTGAAGAGAAGCCTAATAGGCACCACCTTAGTCAAGACATCAAAGTGAACATCCTTATCAGTAACAGGACAAACTGAAATAGTACACCGCCTGAAAGGGATGCAATGGGAGGAACACTCCATTACTTCTGTGTATTCCTAACAAAAATGCACGGCCTGTTTCTATTATGAGGAAACTCAGAGAAACCCAAAACATGGACCATTCTATGATGTTAAGGATAATCTTCAAAAGTGTCAAAGGTTAAAAAATGGGTTAAACACTGAGGAACTGTACTAGAGGGAAGGAGTCTAAAGAGGTGTGAAACCAAAAACAACACCTGATTTGGAAATGGATCCTTCTGCTAATAAGAACATTATTGTAATTATTAGCAAAACTTGAATGTGGTCTGAGGATTAGGATGGCAGTAATGTATCAGTGTTAATTTCCTGATTTTCATGGCTACATGTAGGAGATGGCTGATGCAGGGGAATGTACTTGTTGGTAGAAAATGCTCTATTTGGTGGTGATGGGGCATCTACTCTCAAAGGGTCAAGACAACACTGGTGATTGCTTCAAATTAAAAAAAATTTTTTTAAATATGAGGAACCAATTAATTAATCATCTTAGAGAATTTATTTTTTGGAGTTCTTGTTGTCTACAAAAATATAACACTGGAAAAACTGTGAGCACTGGAACCAGAAGGCCTAGGTTTTAATTCTAGCTCCATCCATGTTAACTGCAGGACCTTTGACAAGCGACTTAACCTCCCTCAACCTTACTGTCCTTCAGAGTTGTAGGAAAAATAAGAATGTTATGTGAAAGATTTCTAAAGCTGTAACCCCTCCCCAACTCCTAGCAACCCTGTGGCTGTAAACTATTACATAATCTTTAACCATTAGTATTATTTAAAAGTCTCTGTAGTTTTGAGCTTTGAAATTCTGCCCTTGACTGGAGCTAGGTGGGTGATTTTAATATTATTTAAATATTGCTACAAAAGCTGCTGGACTTCTCAGGTATTCAAAAGAAGCGCAAGCACTTATAGAAAGCAATTAACTAGGGGGCTTAAATAAAATTATGCACATAATTTGCTCCATAAGATCAAATTCTGTTATATTGACATCATTTTTATTTCATATCCAATTCTTATAAGCTATTTCCAATTATCTACCTGTTATGAGGTTTGCTTTGTTCACATTGCTTTTTTTCCCATGTCTATTTCCAACTATTCTACATGCACTTTGAGGGTAAGGCCACCCCTATGTTTTATATTTCAACTAATACATAAATGGGAACCCCATATATTGCTACATTACTAATACTTGCATTTCACACAGTAAGTATTAAGTTATGGACTCTAAATGGGCCAAGATGATTAGATAAAGAACTGAAGGTTTAATTCTCCTTATCAGTAATTCTGGATCAAAGTCAGGATATATTCTTATAAAAACTTTTCACTGCAATATCTCAAACACTAATCAATTTTCATTTTGATTAATTTCCTAATGCTTTTGGCCGGATTCTATTTGAAGTCAGAACGGCATTAAGATCCACTGAGAGTGAAAAGCAGGTGACCTAGCTCTCACCCCACTGAAATCACAAGCATTTTCAAATGCGATTTAAACCATCTGTCTCAGATTTTCAAAACTAACTTTCTACTCTTTGTATGAAGGAAAAATAAAAGTGGAAACCCTTATTTTTCCAAGGTATTTCAGTAATGGCAAAATTAAAGAAAGTAAGCATCTTAACATCCTTTTGAACTTTATTATTCTAAACAAGTTAGAATGGTTCTATGAAAATGTGATAGATGTAAAATAAAAATTGTGTGAATCGCCCATTAGCATCTAACAAATTTTGCTTTAATGTTCGCTTACCTTCAAGATTATAAAAACACTTTCCTTTAGATAAAATAAATGTTATCCTTTTACAGGTAAGGCAGATTAACTGGAATCTCTTTCTCAGATTAGATTACTTCCTTTAGTTAAGTTCTCCACTTACATTTTGCTAACTGCTGGTGCAAATTATTCAGAGTGTTCATCAGATTTTTACACGGCTTCTTTGGAAGTATCTTCCAGGCTACATTTTTCTTGTCTCCAGTTCTGAGATTAAATGACAACAATAACATATTTGTTAGCTGGCCTTTTTTGGGGGGAAATTATATACCTGTTACATATAAAAAAAGGAAAAACAAAATGTATTGAACAAAAAATAAAACACATACAAAATATTTTAGTTAAGAGGAGAAAAATACTACAATGGTAAATTGGGATGTTGAATATTTAAAAATTAATTTATATGATGGCAGAACTTTATATTAAATATAGCTCAAAAATTTATGATGATGTTGGTACTGAGTAAATTCCACTTGCACCGGAATCCAGCTAATTACCACTAAGCTCGATGTGGCGATCATTACTCTTAAACTCCATTTAAGAGTGTTTAGACACCTAAATATTAGAAAATTTCTACTATGAGGATTTTTTTTCCTTATAGACTCTAAGCACTGCAGAAAACTTTCAATAAATTTATCTTATTGAAATACTTTGGTATATTTAAATATTTAGTTCCTTATTTCATAAAAATATAAGTAAAAATTATTTTTGTTTCTTAGGAAAAAAATCCATAATATGAAATTATTTGAATAAAGTACAACATTCCAAAATATGTTTATAACTATAAAAGATGACATCTGATGGAAAATGGTATCTCTGTTTCAAGGATGGACTCCTATTATCTCTTTTATTCCAACTGTTATAACATAGTTGCTCTGTATCTATTGGGCAGAAGAAGAAAAGAACATGGCAATAAAACATCAAAAAGTTTTTGGACTTAACTATAGCTTTGTTCTGTCTTGGAAGAAGTACAACCAGAATGTTCCTTAGAAGCAAGGATAGCAAGACTATGTCTCATATACTTTGGACACGTTATCAGGAGGGATCAGTCGTTGGAGAAGGACATCATACTTGGTAAAGTAGAGGGTCAGCAAAAAACAGGAAGACCCTCAGGGATACAGATTGACACAGTGGCTGCAACAACGGGCACAAGGGTAACAACAATTGTGAAGGTGGAGCAGGACTGGGCAGTGTCTCGTTCTGTTGTGCATAGGGTCGCTACGTGTCAAATTGACTTGGCAGCACCTGACAACAACAATATAGCTTTGTTGATTCTATTCCTATTAAATCTTTTTTTTTCTATTCCAAAAGCAATGAAGACATGTTTTAGAAAACCTGAAAAAATACTGACAGAAAAAGAAGAAAATTAAATCATTTATTCTCCAACCACCAAAAATGATAACTAGTAATATCTGGGATATATTTACTTTTTAGCCTTTTCTCCATTTTCAGGGCCTTTAATTTACTATTTTTTTAAATGATATGATTCCTATTTCATACATAATTTTCACTAACATTCTGCAATGAACATTTTCTACAGTATATCCTTCAGAAACATGATATTAAAAGGTGACGTGCTATTTCAGACAGTCTGGACAGCTGGGTACTTAATCATTTACCCTACTGTGAAGATACCTATGTTGTTCTTTATTTTTTTAAATAGAAATCTTTAATTTTTAATAACTATTTCCTTCCTCAACTCAACTCTGCTTATAGTTATTATGATGCCATCTTCTTTGGCTTCGATTTTTGTCTTCCCAAAGTTAGTTAACAAGTAGGCTACAGAACTAGAAATGGGGCTTGTTTCATGGGTTCACAGTTCAAATAAAATTTATATTAACCAGCACATCTAAATTAATTATGCCTTATAATTTTAGACTTTTCTATAAGATTATCTGGAAAAAAAAAAGTAGAAATTAACCTAAGATTGATACTTCCAAAAGCTTTTGATAAGCCTTGTTTCTATAAAAGGATACTAGCAGACCAAGTTATATAATGGGACTTAGCACAGACGCTGTTACTCTCCTGTTAGAGATTAAATTGTGTTCCCCCAAAATATGAGCTGTAAATCCTAACCTATGCCTGTGGTTATATCCTATTTGAGAATGGGTTGTGTTTGTGATATTAATGAGGCAGGATTAGGTTATGTCAATGAGGATTCCAAAACCAAACCAAACCCATTGCTGTTGAGTGGATTCTGACTTATAGTGACACCACAGGACAGAGTAGAACTGCCCCACAGGATTTCCAAGGAGTGGCTGGTGGATTTGAACTGCTGACCTTTTGGTTAGTAGCTGAGCTCTTAACCACTTCGCTACCAGGGCTCCTCAATGAAGATTAAACCAAAACGAAACCTGCTGCCGTCAAGTCGATTCCGACTCATAGTGACCCTATATGACAGAGCAGAACTGCCCACAGTTTCCAAGGAGTGCCCTGTGGATTCAAACTGCTGACCTTTAGGTTAGCAGCTGTAGCACTTAACCACTACGCCAACAAGGCTTCCTTCAATGAGCATTAGGTTATGTTTATTATGTTAATGAGGAAGGATTAGGGTATATCTTGAGTCAATCTCTTTTGAAATATAAAAGAGATTAAACAAGCGAGAGGAGAGATGGGAGAAGAGAGTTGCCAAGCCACATGAAGATCACCCAAGAGCAGAAGCTCAAAGAAACAAAGACCTTCCTCAGAGCTGACAGAGAGGGAAAGCTTTTAACTGCAGCTGACACCCTGAATTCAGACTTCTAGCCTCCTAAGCTGTGAGACAATAAATTTCTGTTTGTTAAGGCCATCCACTTGTGGTATTTCTGCTATAGGAGCACTAGATAACTAAGACAGAATTTGGTACCAGAATGGGGGTGCTGCTCTAACAGATACCTAAAACATAGAAGTGATTTTGGAGTTGGGTAACGGGTAGAGCCTGGAAGAATTTTAAGGTGAAAAGCCTAGACTGCCTTGAAGAGACTACTGGTAGAATTATGTATATCAAAGGCAATTCTGGTGAGGGTCCAGAAGGAAGTGAAAAGAGCTTTATCATCTGAGAGAATACATATGGTGCCAGCAACAGAACGTTGCTAGAGACGTGGGTATTAAATGTGTTTCTGGTAAGGCTTTAAAAGAAAACAATGAACATGTGATTGAAAAGTGGAGGAAGGGTGATGCTTTTTATGCAGCAGCAAGGAGCTTGTCTGAATTATGTTCCAATGTTTGGTGGAAGGTAGAACTCGGAAGTGGTGAACTTGGATATCTGGCTGATGAGATTTCTAAGCAAGATCTTAAAGGGGCCTCATGGTTTCTCCTTGCCGCTTATAGTAAAATATGAAAGGGAAGAGATGGACTTAAAAAGAACTATGCAAAGTGAAAACAGGACTTAGCGGGGTCTGCCAGGACCAAGCGGGTGGGGTCGCCACTCAGAAGGACTATGAGAACTGGGTGACCCAAAGCTGAGGGAGCAGAGATGCTGTCCCAGAGGGCATGGGAAGTGGAGCTGAAGCCCAGACCCAAGGGGCCTCCACTCAGATTGCAAATAGCATGGCCAACACCCAGAGTCGGCAGTCGGGGTGGGGTAGGGGGGTGCATAACCTAGGTGGTCTCAGAGAACTGAGGATTATTTCCAACACTTGAGAGCTAACGTAATTTGTTCCGCTAGGTTTTGGACTTGCCTGGTGCCTGTCATCCCTTCTTTCCCTCCAACTTCTCCCATTTGTAACGGAAATGTCTACCTTGTACTTGTTCCACCATTGTACTTTGGAAACCGATAACTTGTAGCCTAGATTTCACAAATTCACAGATGAAGAAGAATTTTGCCCCAGGATGGAATACACCTAAAGTCTCACTCATATTTGATTTAGATGATTCAGAAGATGAGATTTTGGACTTGGAGTTGACTGAAGACCTTTGGGATGATGTGATGGGAAGAATGTTAACAAGGCGGGATTAGGTTATGTTTATAATTTTAATGAGGCAGCATTAGGGTGTATCTTGACTCAGTCTCTTTTGAGATATAACCAAAACAAAAACCAAACCCACTGCTGTCAAGTCAATTCTGACTCATAACAACCCTATTGGACAGAGTAGAACTGCCCCATAGGGTTTCCAATGCTGTAAATCTTTATGGAAACAGACTGCTATGTCTTTCTCCTATCGGCTAATGGGTTTGAACTGCTGATCCTTTGGTTAGCAGCCTAGTGCTTTAACCACTGTGCCACCAGGGCTCCCTTTTTGAAATATAAAAGAGATTAAACAAGCAAGCAAAAGAAGCAGAAATGAGGGAAGAGAGATGCCAAGTCACATGAAGGTTGCTCAGGAGCAGAAGCTCAAAGAGACAAGGACCTTTCTCTAAGTATACAGAGACAGAAAGCCTTTTCCTAGAGCTGGCACCCTGAATTCAGACTTCTAGCCCCCTAAGCTGTGAGAGAATAAATTTGTTTGTTAAAGCCACCCACCTGTGGTGTTTCTGCTATAGCAGCACGAGATAACTGAGACAGCTCTCTAAACTTCCCACAGAACAAAAAGGGCAAATATCATTTTGAAAATTAAGCAAAGAAAAGAGTGGATGGGAAAGCTTAAGCTGACTAAGGAGGACTGTCTTGGAATCTACCCGCTCTTTCTTCATAAATGAAAATAAAAACAAAGGTAGGGCAGGATCAAATTGCAGATGTCCTGCTGTGAAGGTTTTATTACATTTATAATGTGATCAGGAACATGAAATCCTGCCTTAAAGTGGGAACACAAAGTAGAAACACTTTTTACAATATTTTCTTTAAATTTTGCAACCTGGCGCTCCTTCCATGCCTTGCCATTCATGGTGTACATGCCCGTCAACTTGAGAGAAAGGAGTGTATTTGGTTTGCCTGTTTATTTCAGTGCCTAGCAAAAAATGAGCACTCAAGATATGTCTGTGGATAAATGAATGAATAATACCTTGGTATTATCTGCTTACACCTCATCAATGTTACTTATTCACACAATTTTCCCTCTTGCCTTTGATATCTTCAGTCTAAAACTAGGCTAGGTATGAGAGTTCTATCTAGTGCTTGAGTTTGGATCTATCATAGCCTTCTGCATTTTTATTCATATTCCTTCCATTTATAAGAGTACTAATTACATAAATAAATAAATAAATAGTTACCCAATAATTAATAGCAGAAGTATTAGTTTTGTAAACAGACAGTGTTGGTTTCAAAACCCAGTTCTGGCAGTATAAGCTATGTGCCCACTGATAAATTACTTAAAAATTTAAGTTTCAGTATCTGTCAGATAGGGTTGATAAAAACTACCTCGCAGAGAATGGAGAATAACGTGAGATAGCTTATGCAATGGGTATGGCTTTATGCTTAGCTTATATAAGATAGGAATTGCTTTCCCATTTTTCAGAAATTTCTTGACATTCACAGGCAGTTCTACTCTGTCCTATAGGGTCACTAGGAATCAGAATTGACTTGATGGCAAGTGAGTTTGGTTTTTTGGTTTAAGAGCCAGAGAGGGAAAACTGTAAGCTCCATACTCAGGATTTATTTTTCTTTGAAATTTCAGGCTGAGGCTTCAGAAATTCTGGATGAAGGGAAGGAGAAAGCTGTTAGTTCCCTAGTCTATCCTCCCATAGGAAGAGTGATTATATCATCAAGGAGGAAAACCGATGAGTACAAATGACTCCTGTTTCTTTGATTCTTTAACTCATTAGTGATCAAAGCAGAAAGATCAAACAGTAAATAGAAAGAAAAAAATTCTTTTTTAACAAATGGAGGCAAAGTACAAAAAGAAAAAACATAATTTATTACCATAATAAGCACAGTATATATTTATTTACTATCCTTAATTTCAATTTTCAAAAATATTGTCATGTAACATAACAACATTACTTTAATATTTAAAGAATAAAATATTCCCAGTAAAGAGTTAAATGTTCCTGGCAGAGAATCTTTGACTCTATCTGACCCCTATGTAAAATGACTTATATACAAAATACACTCTATATTTTCTTGGTGAGGTTTTCTACAAATAAAAGCTTTTCAACAGCATAAATTCTTTATCATAGAAGACTGATTTTTTTACTAAACTTTTCTAATGGTTTAGACACTTCAAGTTTTGACATAGACAAAACTGAGAATTAATCTAAGACTTCAAAATTAAATAAAAGGCTTTAAAATTAATAGCACTTTTTAAAAAATGGAGACAAATGCATTTGGATGTACATATTTAAATTATAAAAGCCATACTAGCTTTTGGGCTTTATTAATAAACTAAATTGCAGTTATTTTAAGTATGTCCTGTGGAGATGTAAAGTCACTGCATCAATTTCCTCTTCCCTAAATAACTTAAGTGCAATTAAACTGAAAATAAGGGACTGTTGCAAGAAAACACAAGAGAAGTACTGAGTTATAGCGTAAAATACAGCTCCAATAACCACGACTTAAGTATTATCCCAATAAAAAGAGGGAAACTTATAAAAGTCTTATATTCCTAGAGTGTAAAGGTGATGAAAGTATATATAATTTAAAAGTTATTAAAATTTTAATATTATTACATTAATTTCCCTATGGAATACTAGTATTAGCCTTCTAATAGTATTACACAGAACTAGAAACAGGATTGAAGTATTAATCAAGAAACAGTGTTTTAAATTTAATTTGTGATTTCACCCATACTCATCTGACTAGAGAAAAATAAACATTTTCTATTTTTCATCTTAATTTCCCTTCTGCTAAATTTCTAAGTAAGCATAAAATTACAAAGTTTCTTCAATACTTATGAGATGTAAGGACTAGAAGTATATTTCCTTTCCATTAAAACCTTCCTTAATACCCTAAATCTACCCCACCAAGGCACGTAAGTGCTGATTCAAAGATGGTAATAACCACAAATACAAAGAAAACATTGTATCTCAAAACAATTCTAATGAACATTCACAAAAGATACGATTACACACATGCACTATGAGGTTGTAAGTTATTAGGTATGGAATAGCTAAAATGTACTTACTGAGAAATGGTGTTGGTGTCTAGGTCAACACAACTAACATCTGGGGGAGGATCGTAGAGATCAAAGTATCTTGAATCAATCCCTACTATGAATGGACATGGTGCACTCAAGACATCTGCTAAAGCCAGTGGGCAGAGAGGAACATATGGGCATGGCCAGTGAAACGGGAAAATCATCTTGGATAAACAAGAGATAGGAGAATATTCAGGTTTTTGATACTGAAGTATAAGTTGTAAGCACATAAAAAAATTATCTTTTAAATACTTATAGCTAATGCCTAATGCTTGATAACAAATTAAATAGTTATAACTAGAGTTAATGGTCAGGAAATTAAAACTGTTTCCATAATATAAAAATTCATTACTCTATGAATTTTAGATAAGCATTAAAATAACATTAAATTATATGAATAAATTAGGATGAAAACTAAATTGCCTGGCAGGAAGAAACCACGATACTCACAGACACTAGTGCTTCTGTCACACTAGTAAGCACGGAAGGCCGCAAGGAATGAATGAGGATTTTATGTTCTGTTACTGCAAACACCAGTAATGTCACGGCATTTTCAGGGCCTAAATTCTGAAGTAGTGTTGAAAACTTGCCACCACTGTCAACCCAAACAAATATATTTATTGAATAAGTGATTAAAAAAATTAAGATCCAAATACCTTATGGTCTCAAATAATAAGAAAAGTACATTATTAGGGTATTATTTGTATTATATATTCAACTTTAAACATGACTGCTGCTCTTACGTAAGGAAAACACTGCATGGCAAACATCCTTGAAAACAATGTAATTTTAAGAGGTTTCAAAATCATTCGATTCTTTTGCATTGTATTCAACATGGAAAATGAGAAGTCATCTGCTTCATTTTATATAAAATGATCTGCAATGCAGATAACGTTCAAAATAAAGAATTCAATTCATGAAAGGCATGCTTTGGTTGAATGGTGAAGACAAATCCTTTAATAGAAATTTTTAGAACATGGCTCATCTCGCCCTGTAATTATCAGAAGAGCTACATGACTTGCAGGCTCACTTCCTTTAATGTAAATACACATATTAAAATTTGGGTTATGAATATATATATTACATTACTATTGTAATGACAATAGTAATAGGAAATCAGGAGCTACAAATGATACAAAGCAAAACAATAAACTTAGATCTTGTATATGGTAACAAAATACTGCCTTGAAAAAGTACATAATTCAGTAATCCAACCAGTATCTTGTCTACATAATGCTAAACAACTGATTTTAGTGAATTAAATTTTTTTTAATAAAGCAAAACTAATAACAAAATCTCTTGGAGAAATGAAAACATATGTCCACACAAAACTTATGTATCTACACAGCAGCATTAGTCACAGCAATCCCAAACTACAAACAACCTAAATGCTCATCAACTGATGAATGGATAAATAAAATATAGTATATAATCCCTGTGGGGAACATGCTCCGTAGAACAATCAACTATATGAGACCAGATGGGCAATACCTGCCCAAAAGCAAAGATGAGAAGGCAGGAAGGGGCAGAAAACCTGGACTAACGGACACAGGGAACCCAGGGTGTAAAGGGAAAGCAGAAGAGTGCTGACACATTGCAGGGATTGCAGCCTTGTCATAGAATAAATTGTGTATAAATTATTGAACGGGAAACTAATATTTGCCCTGAAACTTTCATCTAAAGCACAATAAAATGTTTAAAAAAGGAATAAAGTAGTGGTACATGCTACTACATGGATGAACCTTGGAAACTTTATGCCAACTGAAAGAAGCCAGACACAAAAGGCCACGTATTGTATGATTCCATTTGTAAGAAATGTCCAGAATAGGCAAATCTCTAGAGACAAAGGAAACTCTCGTGGCATAGTGGTTAAGTACTATGGCTGCCAACCAAAAAATCAGCAGTTCAAATCCACCAGGCGCTCCCTGGAAACTCTATGGGGCAGTTCTACTTCTGTTCTGTAGGGTCGCTATGAGTCGGAATTGACTCCATGGCGGTGGATTTGGTTTTTCGGTTTAAAGTAGATCAGTGGTTGCCTAGGGCTGGGGAGGATGAAGGAATTGGAAAGTGACTGCTAAAGCGTAAGTTTCTTTCTGGGGTGATGAAAATGTTCTAAAATTGACTGTGGTGACAGCTGCACAACTCTGAATACACTTTACCACCACTGACCTGTACACCTTAAATGGGCATATCACAACAAAGCTGTTACAAAAAAAAAAAAAAAGCCTTGGATAATTTAGATCATTTACATGTGGTCTCAGTCAGTATTTCTAGTTTATTTTGGGACCAAACAAAGGTTAAGAGAACACTGGTCACTCTGCGCCAAGGCCTCCTGATGAAATAATTTGCAATTCTTACAAAACTAATGTCAAAGATGGCAGCTGGTCTCCCTTAGGTATGTGCTACATAATAACTAATTACACTGTAACTATTTCTCTGCTAGAAAAATTACACAGCTAATTGGATTTCAATAAAGGATACCACAGAAAAAAACATGCTTCATAATTCCTCTAAATTTTTAAGCTGATGACATACATTGTTCCAAGTCTTTGGTTTATTAATCATAATTACCCTCTTATTTTGGGTCACTTTTTAAAATGAATTGCATTTTAATTTTCTCTGAGGGATAATTAAAGCTAAAAAAAATTATTTTCAAAATCCACATATATATACATTTATGTAATAGTATTGATGGTAATAAATGGGTATTTAAAATCCCAAACACTACTGTAAAATTCCTTGTTTCTTCAAATCTGTGACCTAAATACCAAGTAAAGGGAATTTAGATAATAAAAAAAGTTAAATGAGAAGTACTTCTATCAACACTTGAAATTTTATCTAGCAAACAGAGAAAATATTTGAATGTCACTTTGGCCTCACACTAGATTTAAAGAAATTTAAACAGAAAGGAAGTTTTACTTGCCTTAGTGGGAGAGGTGAAGAAACAGGTTGACTGAGAATCAGATTATCATGTGGTGATAACTGTAAGATTTAAAACAAAGATTTGAAAACTCAGGATGAACACCACTTTCTGGTAAAAACGTACAGGCTAATAAAGGTGCCCAGGAAGCTGCACTGTATCCACTGACTAGTGTAGGAACTGCTGCTATCACTGACTAAGATCCTAAAGAACACATCCTGATGGCTGGTACCTTCCAATCACTAGTTTTTCCTACTCTGAATTCTATTTATTTTCTTTTGTTCCTCAGCATTTCCCCCAAATGTCATTGAAGCAAACCTGCATTAAAAGATTACATTAATCATTTAATGCTATAAAGCCAGGGTTAGCAAGCCTACGGCCCACGGGTCAAATTTGCAGCCCTCCTGTTTGTGTTTTGCTGGAATACAGCCATGCCTGTCATTTGTGTACTGCTTCTGGCTGCTTTTGTGCTGTAACAGCAGAGCAGAGGAGCTGGGATAGAGATCGGATGGCCTGCAAAGCCTAAAATATTTACTATCTGATCCCTAACAAAAAAGGTTTGCCAACCCTGCCTGTAAAACAAATCCTTTGTATGCTTTCAAACTGAGTGTGCTATCTCTATTCTGGTACTAAGCACTTACAAGAAGAAAATGATGATATGTGGATATGTACACTCATTATAAAGATCATCAAGCTGATATTTTTCCAGATATTTTATCTGAATTAATACAAAAACACAATTATTTTTATATTTTCAAATTTATACATATTTCCACAAATCTGTAAATACCTATTTCCAGGATGATTTTTAATGCTGAATGATACCTTGTTGGGGCTGTGATGAATACAATAAGACCACATAATGATAATACATGAAAGTATTTCTTTATATAAATCCATTCAAAAATGATGATTAAAAAATCAGACAACTTAAGTATCAAGAACACAAACAAAAAGGAAATGAAAATGAAGGATACATTCAATTGGGGAAAGAGATGGGGAAAATTATGTTCATTTTAAAGTTCCCTCGTCACATAAAATATACGGGCATTCCTTTCTTCCTACAATATATGTAAAAGCACAACTTTTCCTTATATCTCTTTAATACATTTATCTTACTGAATGATTACCAAAAGCACAAACTTTCAAACACCTAGAGCAAATTTAGGGAAAGAAATCCCTTTCAATTTAACTCTTTCTCTAAAGCAGAAATGTTAGCTGTCTGGGAGGGGGTTTATAACACATTAAGAGCCCAAACTCCACATGAAATAGCATCTGGTTCTCTTTAGATCTCATTTTTTTTCTCACTTAAAATTATTATTCTTATGCTACACTTTGACAGAGTCAATAATCATTCAATGGCCTTACCTGAACTAAAATCCGTGGTCTTTGAGGAGATGGAAAAGGAACTTTGTGCATAAAATGAGAAATATGCCTTAAAAACAAACAAACAAAAACCCAGTTTATTTATTCCAAAGTGACTACCACATGCTGTAAAGGCCAACATGTCATCACCAGCCCAAGCTGAGTCAAAGCCTTTGTGTACCTGTAATTAATTTTGAAATCTCAGTACTGTGAAAACAAGGGAACAAACAGCAACCCAAAACCATCTGTCCCATTAAAAATGTTTGTGCCTCAATCCAGTAACTTTCACATTAATAGATGCTCACATATAACAATTGTAATCATCACTGTCTTAAACACCATTTTAATGTTTATCTCTCCCTATGAAGATGATATGGACATTATTAAATAAGCTAATTTCCATATTTATAATATGCTTTTTAGTCAATTGCTTATCTTTGGAAGTGAAACAACCATTTACAGTGCTCCAGAAAAATGAGTTAATTCTAAAAGATAAACAATATACTTCTATCAACAATAGGTAAACAAATTCTATTACTGATTTTATAAGTTTTTTTCCAGAAGAATATAGACAAAAAGTTAGATTGATGGGCTTTGTTTTGAACACTATGGAACAGAACAAAGGCAACTATAGAGAAAAAAAATTTTTTTTCTGAATAAGCTATTTTATTTCTGTTTTATTATTCTTTTTTAAGCATTGTTTCAAAATCATCTTGGTTTCAGAACCGAGTTAATTTCAATGGGCTATAGAACACTAGAAGAGAAATTTACTAATTTTACAAACATGTATTGACTGCTTACCATATATAAGACACTATGGCAGACATGAAGGGAAATGTAAAAGAGGCATAAAGCTACCAGTCTCTACCATCAGGGTACTCTCAGTCTAGAATAAAGATGAGGGGAACGAGTCCTACAGGACACAAGTCTGCCTAAGTTATCTGAAGAATTGGTAGTTGGAATAGGGAAAATCAAAGTGTGATCTACAGATCCCTAAAGACTTCCAAGAACCATTTGGGGAGGGTATGTGAGGTCAAAACTATTTTAGTAATAATATTAAGGTGTTGTTTGCCTTAACAGAGGCGCTAATGATGCAAAAGCATTGTGGGTAAAACATAGGCACTGATGATGCAAAAGCACTGTGGGTAAAACTGTGAGCACCTTACCATGAATCAGTGCAGAGGCACCAAACTGTACTAGCAGACATTATTAATATTCTTTATTAACACACTGGTAGTAAAAGAATGTCAGTTTCATTAAGCAGTAAATAGTAACAATTTTATTAAATCTTGACCCTGCAGGTATACTTTTAAAAAATACTCTGTGGACTGAAAGGGAAGTATGCATAAAGCATTTCTTCTGAATACAGAAGTACCACTGTTGTCTTGAGGAAAAGCACTTGTTTGTTTAGTCGCAAGTGAGTTAACTGTTTTCCTCTTTTTAAGAGTGTCATTTTTACTGACAAACTAAGGTTACCCAGTCAGGTATTTGGCAGATATTTTCTAAAAGAAAATGAAGTGACCCTATTGCCTCAAGGAAAATAACTGACAGTATTTGTTGCCAATAATTAAATTCATAATTTGTAAAACTTAAAAAACTTATACAATTCAAAAATTAGAATTTTGCCACCATGAGCCTGATAGTTTCCTAATACTCAAAACTTGCCTAGTGAGATAGGTGGTGATAATAAGAAACATAATTTTTTACATTGATAATGAAATATGTTTACATTAGGAAGATCTGCTTAACTCAGTGAGTCGATATTTTCCAAATGACCAATGCGCAATGCTATAAAATCACGCGTAAGTAAAAGTTCCACTAAAAGAACAAGACAGACCTGTGGCTTTTAATGTTAACAAGGAAAGAAAGTTCACTGCTAAAGGTTCAGGTTCCACATTGCAAATAACCTGTAAAAACTACCACTTGTCAAATTTTGGTGCAGTCTCAAAAAAGAATATCCACAATTTTCTGAAAAGATTACTCAAATGCTCCTCATTTTTCCACTTGTTTATCTGTGTGAAGCCAGATTTTCTTCATATAGTTTAGCCAAAACAACGTGTCGCAACAGATTCAATGCAGAGGCATATATGAGAACCCAACTGTGCAACTAAGCCAGACTTTAAAGAGATTTGCAAAAATGTCAAATAACGCCACTCTTCTCACTAAATATTTTTTGTTTTGGCAAGTAGCTATTTTTCAAAAAAGATATTCATGTTAACATATAATTTTTTTTTTAAATCAATGAATAAATATTTGAAAAGTTTCTCAGTTTTAATTTCTATTATAATAAATATTGATACAAACACATAAACGAAAGCTTTTGGGGGGTCCTCAGGCCAAAAAAATTGAGGACTGTTGGGATTAAGAATAGAAAAAGATATGGCAAAATTAAGAGTAATATTGCGCACTGAATGCTTTTATAACAATCCTATCACCGCCCAACTGTCATCAGAATCAGAGAATTCTGCCTGAGGACACGAAAGAGCTCAAGTGATAGATGGTATAAACAATAGTCAAACAATTGACATGTTTAGATCTCACTGACATCAGATTTTATGGCATGAAATATCAATTAATTTTAGTGATCTTAAATTAAATCACTAAAGTTAATAAAGCAAAAAACAAAGTATTCATTTAATCATCTAAATTCATGACATTAAAATAGTATGAATATTTTTTAAAGTTTCGTAATAAACCCGTTATATATAAGAATTACAAATTAGTATAAAAATTACAATATCTCTCCAGATTAGGTTCTTTAAGCCTGGCAAGATGATGGAAAGAAAAATGAAACATTTATTTTATTTCGTTAGGTATAAAGTTATTTATCAAGTTCTTTTTTCAAAATAATTATTGAGAAATTCAGTCTCCACATAAAATTTACTCAATTAAGTAACAATATACCACATAATGAAAAGATCTGCTAAATTTTGAACCAAGATGATGTCTAACTTACTTCTCAATTGGAAGGACATGAGGTCCAGAGATGGAATAACGATATAGAAAAGTCAGAAACTTCTTGAATGCATCAAAAAAGGGCCAGTGAGAAAGAAGACAAATGCATTTACTAGTGTGAATTGTTTTGGAACTATCAGGCTTTCCATCTGCCGGCAATGTTAATCCCAAAAGAAATCTCTGTTTTTCCGTGAGATTCTCCTCAGAGTATGGTTCATAAAACTGAATAGCAGCACCATAGACCTGCAAAACAGGAAATATATGTAACAAAAAAAATTTTTTTTTATACATCAAATTACATCATCAGTTATACATTTAATGGATGCTTGCTATGAGCGAGGCTAAGTGCCGGTATTAGGAACGCAGTGGTGAACAGACATCACTCTTGCTTTCTTGAAGTATAAAAGTACTATACAGCACTATTCTCAGGTCCTCTTATTGGGGGAGGAAAAACTGCTTAATTAAACTGCATTGCTTTATGGAGAATGAAAGCAATTGTTTCAACATTCTCTATAAGAAAATGACTGAAAATAATTGTTTGGTAGAAAGTGGGACAGAATTTCAGATAAGGAAATATAAATTCCAATCTTGGGCAGCTCACTAAATTTCTCTGGACCTCAGTTTCTCTATCTGTAAGTTGAGCCTGTTGGACTACATGATTCCCAAGGTCCCTGCCAGCTATAACAGTAAAAGATTGCAAACAGCATTATATATTTAATGATGTCTTTTGTACTACTTCGAAAGTTTCTTTAATCACATAAAACAAACCAATCTTTCACCATATTCACAAAAAAAGGACCAAGTGGATGGGATAAAATGAAAATTCTCTTTTCCTATGTCTCTGGATATATTATTTTAACCAACTGTAAGAGGCATGGATTTAACTTAACCAGCTATTTTTCCTACTGTTCCTTGCATTATATAAAACTTAAGGCTTGAAAATGTACACAAAATTTGTAAATGCCATTTGTTAAAACACATAGTACCTTTTCAGCTGATGCTCCAGTTAACACAAAGGTAGAAAACACAGGGAGAGGGTATTTGCTGTTTGGTGGCCAACATTCAATAGTTGCACCCATTGGTAAACAAAAGAGGGGAACAGATTCTGGTAGTGAGAATGATTCATAATCCTCTTGGGGATATCTACAAATTAAACCTGTAAAAACAGTAATAAATATTAGGTCATCACTTCCTAAATTCAGCTGTTCATAATTTGAATTATGAAAATGTTTCTCATTTCCCACATTTGGAAGGCCAAAACATGCATATGTTCATCAAATAACTTTGAATGCTTCACAGGATTCATATAGATTTAAATTTTCAACACTGTAACTTTTAATATTAACAAACTGCTTAATACTTACCAAGCTTCATCCACAAAGGCTAGATAAGGCAAACAAAAAAAGATAACCCTATAGAAACATACAGACCTAAAAATTCAGTTTGTGGTCACATTAATTCAAGGCATACGAATATACCATTTTTGAATTTTTCAGCTCTCAATAACCTTTCCTCGGGGGATTTTACACATGAAAATGGGTATTGCCAATGAGTATATATATATCATCTACCACAAATACAAGAAAGTTACTTGTAAAAATAGAAAAGCCACATATTTACAATGTTTCCAGAATAGTATCAACTCAAGCTCAGCTTCTAAATAGCCCCAGATTATATGAAGATAGGAGTTTCAAGTGATCTATGATTTCACGTTAGGTAAACTAGAGTGGGAATCAACTCGGCAGCAACTGGCTTTTAGACTAGGCTGGAAAATGGCATCTTCTAATAAATACATCCTAAGTACAGAGACTTGTACTGGATTTTGTGAAACTAGAAACAAAAAACAGCTTCCCTGACCTTGAATTTCTTCAAGTGGATGCTGTCACTAGACATGACCATAAAAACAAAAGGATAAACTGGGAATAAGACTGGCTGCTTCTGCCACTAATAACTGTATGACTCTGGACAAATCACATATCCATAGGATTCTGGTTTCTCATCTATAAAGTGAGAAAGATGAATAAGGCCCAAGGCAGCTCTAAAATTCTCTAATTATAAGCCAGCTTGCCAGCCAGTAGGTCCCACAAAAATCTACAGTTAACTCTCTCAGGTAGTGAGGTAATAGTGAAGCCATTAAGTATAGGAATAGTGATGAATTGTGGGTCCTAAAAAATAAAAAGTTGAAGAAAAATTAGGAGTCTAGGACACTAATTTTAAAAATATGTGTTTGTTTATGTTAATAGGGGAGAAGCAACTCGGAAAAGTCGGGTGAGAATGGCTGTACAACATGAAGAATGTAATCAGTGTCACTGAACTGTACACGTAGACACTGCTGAATTGGCATGTTCTGCTGTGTATATTCTTAACAACAACAACAAAAATAAACTGTATTAAAAATATATGTATTTTTAGAAAGCTGAATCTGCATCTCCTCTCTTGTAAATAAGATCAGTATGTTTGATATCTGAAGCCTCAAGAAATTGAAGATTTCAACTATGTGTTATAAAATCACAAATTACTTTATAATATTTCACACTATTATAAAACATAATTACATATAAACTACAGATTTGACTAGAATTAATATAGATATTAAAGAACCATTAATTAAAAGGAGGGTAAATATTTTTCCCATACTATCTTCTGATTGAAAAACTTAAAAAAGAATTGGCATCCATTTACGAGTTACAGCAGCCCCCGGGTTACAAATGAGATCTGTTCTTAAGTCTGTCATTAAGTTGAATCTGTACGTTAAGTCAGAACAGGACATACGGTTCTTGTTTACCAGCAGTTAGTCAAATGTTTGTCTTAGTAAATAGTGTACATCCTACCTTGCTATGCATATAAAACACGAAACACTCCCAAACATGCAATGTTTTCATGAGCATCACCAAGTAGTATGTACATTAGTTATTAAGAAGCACTGAATATAACTCAAATTTTTAATATGGCAGTCTGTTCTTATGTACCAGTTGTCCATAAGTCGGATTTCTTAACCTGGAGACTGCCTGTTTCATTTAAACCTAATGCTTAAGCCCTGCTTTTAAAATTACTCTTCCAAAAACCATCCAATAAACGTGCATATGAAGACAAAACTAAGAATCAAGAGACACGGAAGGGTTCTTGTAACAGTTCTGACACTAGCATCATAAAACAGGCTCCCCCTCCCCTTTTATCTTACTGGGTCACACAATACATTTCTAAAGTGCTTCATGAAAAATAACATACTTACCAGCTTTGTAAGATATAGTGTTAGTCTTTGCCACGGATTTTTTATAACATAAGTACACTGCTGATCCCCACTGAATTAAAAAAAAAAAAAAGAAAATATCATTTAATTTTAAAAGGCAGTAACTTGATGTCACGGATTGAATTGTGTCCCCCAAGAATATGTGTACCAATTTGGCTAGGTCATGATTCCCAGTATTGTGTTACTGTCTACCATTCTGTCATCTGATGTAATTTCCCTATGTGTTGTAAATGCTATCACTATGACATTAATGATATGGATTAGCAGCAGTTATATTGATGAGATCTATAAGGTTAGATGGTGTTTTAAGCCAATCTCTTTTGAGATATAAAAGAGAGAAGCCAGCAGAGAAACAGAGGAACCTGATACCACCAAGAAAGCAGCACCAAGAGCAGAGCGCGTCTTTTGGACCCGGGGTCCCTGTGCCTGAGAAGCATCTCGACCAGGGAGGATTGATGACAAGGACCTTCCTCCAGAGCCAACAGAGAGAGAATGCCTTTCTCTGGAGCTGATGCCCTGAATTTGGACTTGTGGCCTACCAGATTATGAGAGAATAAATTTCTCTTTGTTAAAGGCATCCACTTGTGGTATTTCTGTTACAGCAGCACTGAATGACTAAGACACTTGATAAAATTTCTTTGATCTCCCCAGTATATATTATCTAAAATGTAGCAACAGATTTCTTTCTGTTAGCTATTTTCAGTTGATTATTTTGTCAGCATTTTACTGAAGTTATTGCTTACTTTTCTTTTAGAAGTTAAATTTAACATTCCCTTTCCCCTGCAACAGCAGTAACATGAGGAAAGCTTGACCCTTTAAAACAAAATTAAGCAACAACAATTTAGGTTTTATTCTGAGTTCAATCTTTGGGTAGAAATGACAAACTACATGGTTATTTTTATACAGAAATACTATTTATGTGCATGTTTTCTTTCTGACTCCACACCCCTTCTAGATACTGCCAAATTTTTCTGCAGCCCTTTATGCCAAAATTCCTCAAAAGAGTTGTTGAAATCTGATGTATCCAGTTCCTTATTTCCCATTCTCTTCTGAATCCACTCTAAACCAGGCTTTAATCCCCACAGCTCCTTAAAAGAACTGAACAACTTCCAGGATGCCAAATCTAGTAGTCAATTCTTAGTGTTCATCTCATTCAGCCTCTCAGTGGGTTTTAATACCATTGGTTACTACCTTCAGGGAACATTTTCTTTACTTGCTTTTGAGGCATCATACTCTCCCGGTCCCTCACGGCCCTATCCAGCCACTCCTTCTCAGTTTGCTTTGTAGGATCCTCCCCTTCTTCCTAATCATTAAATGTGCTCTCTACCTTCTCTAAATGATCTCATACATTTAGTCCATGGTTTTAAATAACAGCTACTCACGTAGAAGTCTCAAATTTCTAGTCCCAGCGCCAACTATACCCTCGCCCTACCAACTCCAGACTCATATCCAAGTGCCTACTGGACACCCGCACTTCTGTGTCTGAGAGCACCTCATATTTAACACGACTATAACAGAAATCTTGTCCCTCTCAAACTTGCTCTTCTCCCAGTGCTTCCCACCTCAGAAAATGGCCCCACTATTTACCAGTCTGAAGACCCTGGAACCACTTGTGTCTTTTCTCTTTCTCTCATACACCATATCCAATCCATCTGCACATTCTGTCAACTCTACCTTCAAAATCAGCCTTGAATCTGATCACTCTGCACCACCTTCATCACCACTGCTCTTGACCAAGGAGTCACCTTTTTAATTTTTACCACTGCTGTAGTCTCCGAAGCAGTTTCTTGGCTTCTTGGTCTTCAACACTGTATAGCCAGAGGGAGCCTTTTAGATGTAAGGCAGATCATGTTGCTTCTTGCTTAAAACTCTCAAATGGCTTCCTATTAGATTAAGAATAAAATCCAGACTCCTTACTCTGGACCACAGAGCCCTATGTGATCAGATTTCTACAACCTGTGATCATGCCTCCTACCACTCCAACCACATCTTCTTATCACTCCTTCACTCTGCTCCAACATCACTGGCCTCCCTGCCTTTTCTCAAACCTACCAAGCACAGGTCTATGAGAGGGCCTTTAAACTTCCCATGCTCTTCACCTCATTTTATTCAGGTCTTGGCTCTAATGTCCCTTCCTCAGAGAGGCCTTACTAGTCATCCTAACCAAAACAGCATCTCCTGTCACTTTCTATCCCCTTTATTCTTCAGATAGCTTGTCACTCTCTGTCATTATACGCTATATTTGCTTGTTTTCCCACTTGAATGTAAGCTCAATGAGGGCAAGGACTTTGTCTTCTTTGCCACTGCACTTCCAGTGCCTTGTATATAGTGGTAGTTCAATAAGTATTGCTGAGTAAATAAATACATAAATATTTAAAAAGCTTTTAAAACAATAAGCTTTATGAATTAGACAATATGAATTAGACAATCTTCACATAATCCATGCAAATGAAGGAGGGCAACATAATTGATAACTAAAAATAGTATATAATCAAAACATTTATTATCACAATTTAATGTTATTTATATTCTACCACTCTACTGCTACTACCATGGATTGTAGTAATCTCCCTAGTGATCTCCTTCCTTCCACCTTTGCTGTCCACTTCAGTCTATTATCAGGTAAAAGCAGGATCGTTTTAAAGCAAACATTAAGTCATGTCACTGCTCCATTTGAAAAGCTCAGTTCTACTCAGAATAAAAGCCAAAGCCCTTAAAATCACCTAAGGGTTCTACCTAATCTGCCCCCACTTCAATTTCTTTATTTTCCCCTCCTGAAGACCTAACACCCTCCTTATTGTTCCCAAAACCTGTCAGGAATGCTCCTTCCTCAAGGCCTCTTGCACAAACTGTTCTATTTAGAACATTCTTCCCCCATGATAGGTGAATGGTCAATTCCTTTACTGTCTTCTCAGTAAGGCCTACCCTGACCACCCAATTTAAAATTACAACCCATTTGCCAGAACTCCCAGTTCCTCTTTATCCTAACCTATGTCTTCTTCTTCTTCTTTTTTTTTTTTTTTAGCACAGCATGTATCACTTTCTAACATACTTCATAATTTATTTATTTAATATTCGTTACTTGGTGTCTATTTCTCCCACTCTCATAGAATATAAGCTATATATTCTATGCTATCACTAGCACCTAGAACAGTACTTGGCATGCTGTAGGTGCTCAATAAAGTATTTCCTTAATGAATAAATCTCAGGACAGAGGGTTCAAGGTGCTGACACAGGAGTATGCTTGGCATGTCCAAAGAGTCAAAAGGAGGCAATGTGAGTGTAAAAGAGTAAGTAAAGGAGATAAGAGAGCCAGATCATGTAGGGCCTTGTATGACATTTTAAAGACTCTGGCTTTTATTCAGAGAGAAACTGAAAGTCAATGGAAGATTTTGAGCAGAAGAGTGGCATTATCTGACTTAAAAGTCACCCTGACAGCTGTGCTGAGAAGTGAGGGGAAGAGACAAGTGTGGAAGTGACGAGACCAGTTAAGAGGCTACTAAAGTAAAAAAAATGATCATGGCTTGGGCCAGGGTGGTAGCAGTAGGGATGCTGAAAAGAGGTCAGATTCTGCTTGTATTCTGAAAATAGAGACAAGAGGATTTCCTATTTGATTAGATACAAAGTCTAAGAGAGTCAAAGGTGATTCCACAGTTTTAGGGTTGGGTAACTGGAAGAATGAAGTTCAACTGACATGAGGAAGAACGGGGATAGAGGAGGTTTTGGAGCAAAGATGAGGATTTCAGTTTTAGACATATTAAGTTTGAAAAATCTATTGAAAATTCAAGTTAAGAATCAAATACAGCTAAGGTGAGAGGTCAGAAATGGATATGTAAACTTAGAGTCCTTGACGTGTGGGTAGTGACAGAGAGAGTCACACAGCACATTTCTTTATCTCCTTCGAGTTCCAGCTCCAACGTCACTTTATCAGAGAGGTCTTTTTTCACTACCTTATACGCAATAACAAGTCCCCCTCCACCCTGCCCAGCCCTCCCTACCACCCAGTCTTGTACTTTTTTTTCCCTCCATAGCATTTAGTATTACCATGTGGCACATTATATATTTATGTATTTATCATCTGCCTCCTACTACTAGAATTTAAATTCCGTGATGGTTAGGACTTTGCTTTGCTCACTGCTGAATCTGTATCACCGAAAATTGTATCTGGTATATGGAAAATGCTTAATAACATTTGTTAAATGAATTAATGTGAGAGGATGTGTTCATACATACATGCACACACGTATTAACAAGTACGTAAGAATAGGTACATGGCACTGAGAACAAATATATATAGAAAATAAGCTATCATTGCACCACCACGGCTCCTTAAAACTTTAAGAAATTCTTCTTAGATATTAAGAGACTATTAAATAACAAACATCTGTGTACTTACCACCTAGATTTAACAAATGTTAACAATTTACCATATTTATTTCAGATCTTTTATCTCACAAAGAAATAAAAAAAAGACAGGTTTAGCTAAAGCCCCAGCTTCCATCCCTTTCCCTTCTCCTTAGTTAACCACTAGCTGAAAGTCAGTGCATTTTATTACCATGCATTTTAAAAATTTCTAGTACATGAATATACATATCCATATATAATTGTTTTGTGTGCTTTTTAATTTTACACAGTGATACACTAATATATGTCCTTTTGTGATTTGCTTTTTACTCATCAATATGTTTTCAAGAATTATCCAAATTGATATAGTATATTTAATTTCTTCACTGTAGAGTGTCAGCAGAAGAGAGGACGACCCTCAATGAGATGGACTGACACAGTGGCTGCAACATGGGCTCAAGCATAGCAACAACTGTGAGGATGGTGCAAGGCTGGGTAGTTCTGTTGTACATAGAGTTGTGATGAGTCAAAATCGACCCAACAGCACCTAATAACAACAACTACTACTGGGCAGTATTCCATAAATGAATGAACCATAGTTTAATACCTATTCCCCCAGCCCTGCTGGTATAGTGGTTAAGAGCTCACCTGCCAACCAAAAGGTCAGCAGTTCAAGTCCACTAGCTACTCCTTGGGAACACTATGGGGCAGTTCTACTCTGTCCTATATGGTGGCTATGAGTCGGAATTGACTCGACAGAGACGGATGTGGTTTTATTAATGGACACTTTGTTTTTTTAGTTCTTTCTTTTTTGCTACTATGAACAATGCTGCAATAACTTGGCTCCTTGTGCAAAGCTTTTCATTGCTTTCTTAAACAGAGTAAAACATTTTAGTGAGGTCAAGATCGCTAGAATCATCATATGGATATTGAACTTTGCAACAAACTACTCTGCTTTTAAAATTCCTAATAACTCCTTTTTTTTTTTCCTAACTCTTTCCTCTGTTTCAGGTTTCTGCCACTTTTCTTTCTTACAAGTCTTTCCCCCATGTGCCTTCTTCTCTTTTAAATGTCCCTTCTAATATGCTGTGAGCTGAAGAAAACAGATCATTTCATTACAATAATGTCTAAAGCAAGAGTAAGTTAGAAGAGGGGTAATTCTGAGAGACTCAGTGAGTAAAGTATAAGCTTTTAGTGTCTGGACTTTATATCTACTTTGAATGTTCAAAAGCCTTTTTTGATCTTCTTTGCTGCTTCTCATGTAATCCTTTCAAGAATTACACAACAATTGTGCTTGCTAGATGACTCGTTTCTGAGTAAGTGGGGCATTATACTTGGGAAAGACTAGGTGACACAGGAGTCACTTAAAGGTAAGGGCTAAGAAAGGACTGGGGAAATGTTGGCATTACAGAAAATAGAGACAAGTTGCATAAGGAAATTCATGTAAGTCAAGTGTCTAAATATGAATTATTTTTCTCCTTTGGCTTCTCTGATACTTAGCTCATACCCATTTTATTAAGTTCTCAATTGCATGTATTTTGAAAATCTGGTGAACAGCAAGGAGAAAAGATACCATAGTAAGCATTATATGATCATTTTTTTAAAAATCCTTTTTCAAGAAAAGACAATATCCTGAAGAATCAAAATCGTAATAAATTTCTGTTTTTGACTTTAGGTATCTGTCAGTCTTCCAAAAATATCTTCTAAATTGAACATCTAAAAGCATAAGTGCACCAAACTAAGATGAAAGGGAATAATATCCAAACACCTCTCTTATTTAAACAACACAGCATATAGAAAATAGTATGTCTAGGCATCTGGAAATATCTGAACAAAAAACAAACATTTTATTTCAAAAAAATTTAATGGATTATATTCTAGTCGAGATTACAGCCTCAGGAAATTTTCTCTTGATGCAAAAATACTAAAACATTTATAAAAATAAAATCTCAACACAGCAATGAGCATAATTTAACCTCCTAAGCCAGATTTGATATACTAATCTTCTGGAGACACATTTTTTAATACGTCATATGGATGTATAAAACTCAAGTGGATGTTACAAATGTTGGCAAACTTGGATTTTATCAGATGGATAGGAAATTTATAAATAAAGGACCCTCCAATTCCCCATAAGTCAAATTTTTAAAGACAATAACAAACAAAAACCTTCCATAATAACTGTTATGATTATAAAAAGGGAAATACAAAATCATTTGGATATGGCAGAAACCAAAAGGAATACTCTAAAATGAAAAACAGGGACTCAGACACACAGTAGGAGTTCCTGGGTGGGTAGTGCAGATGGTTAAGTGCTTGACAACTAACCAAAAGGTTAGCAGTTCAAATCCATTCATAGGTGCCTCGAAAAAAAGGTGTCAATTTGCTTCCGAAAGGTCAGACTTGAAAACCCCGTGGAGTGCAGTTCTACTCTGACACACACGGGGTCACTATGAGTTGGAACCAACTTGCTGGCAACTGTTTTGGTGGTGTTTTTTGTTTGTTTGTTATTTCAGTGACACAGTAAAAATTACGAGGGTCTGTAGGAAAAGAGCCATAAATATAAAGACTACAACAGCAGTTTCCCAATTTTTTCATATACAGGGTTCAGCAAGAAAGAAAGCAGGAGGAATCACTGTTCTAAAATTACCTTAAACTTTCGACCGATAGTCAAACTATCCACATTGTGGTTTACGCCATAGCAAAAATTTACTTTCAGATACTTCCCCTTCTCCCCTGGGAATTAGGTACACGATTTAATTATTTGTTTTGTTAACAACTCTACTTTTCTAAATAAATTTGTTATATCAAATGGTGACATTCTTAAAAAGTCGTAAAATGAGAGCTATTTGATAGAGTTAAAAAAAAAAAAAAACTCTCAGTGGGAGTTAAAAAACTTAGTAGGTAGGCCCAATTCTGCCAAGAAGTAGCCTTTCAGCTCTAAAATATTATGATTCAATTTTAAATCAAAAGTCCAAACTATTTAAGGCTTTTGGTCTAAAATTTGAAAGCTGAATAATTCTTATAAAGATTGAACACACATTTCCCGGGGTCTAGCAGATCATTTTTTTTTTTTTTTTTCTGGTTTAGAAACCCTGTAGATGACTTTCATTCAACCTACCTAATCTTCTAAACCATGAGTCACCTATATGACTATATTGCTAGGATTATCAACACATCAATAATTTAGTCCCAACTGCTTCCTGATTCCTTACATATACACTGAACAAATGTAAAAATAAGTTTTCTAGACTGTATGTCTACTTTAGCTATTTAAAAGGAGGGAGAAAATAAGTTATTGTACATCCACTCCAAAGGCCTGAATTTGTTTTTATTATCTTATAGTCAATGGAAACAAAGAATGTTAACAGATACAAACTACAACCCATTGCAAGTTGAAATTTAATGGTTTATTGCTAAGATCAAGGAACAATCTCTATATTCAGGTCTGACGCTAGATTAAAGAACAAGAAAACAGCCATTTAAGAGGTTTCTATTACTCTAATGTTTCTTTGGAGCCCTGGTGGCTCAGTGGTTAAGAGCTCAGCTGCTAACCAAAAGGTCAGCAGTTCAAACAAACCAGCCGAATGTTTAGAAACCCCATGGGGCAGTTCTACTCTGTCCTGTAGGGTCACTATGAGTCAGAATCAACTGAATGACAATGGGCTTCCATGGTTTTAATGCTTCTTTAAAAAACTTAGGAGAAGCTTAAACATTAGACAAAAGAACTCTTCCTCAGACATTAAATATATGAAAAAAGGGACTGGTAGAGCAGAGTAGAGTTAACTAACAGCTAACAACAGCTAACACTTATATGGGGGCATTGGCGATTCAACGGTAGAATTCTTGTCTTTCACATGAGAGACCAGGTTCGATTCCCAGCCAATGCACGTCACGCACAGCCACCATCTGTCTGTCAGGGGATGCTTGAGTGCTGCTATGATTCTGAATAGGTTTCAGTGGAGATTCCAGACTAAGACGGACTAGGAAGAAAGGCCTAGTGATCTACTTTTGAAAATCTGCCAGTGAAAACCCTATAGACCACAACAGTTGACTCTGCAACTGATCATGGAGATAGTGCAGGACAAAGTGGCATTTTATTCCATTGTGTATGGGGTCGCCATGACTTGGGGGGTGCTAACAACAGCAACAACAACAATACTTACATTGTATTTACTGTGTGCCAGGTACTGTTCTAAATTCTTTATAAATATTAATTCATTTAATTTTCACAAAAAGCCTGTGAAATAAAGTACTACTTGATCCCCACTTCATGAATGAGGACACTGAGGCTCAAAGAGTCAAGGGACTTGTGGAAGGGGACACTCCAAGCACAGCATGCCACCTTACCCTGTAACCCACAAATGAACCTTGTGCTTACGATCAGATGTGTCAACCTGACTTCTTAGATGGGATGAGAGTGTGGAATGACCTCTTTCCCAGGGCATCTTGACCCAAAACATTTCCCATAGCAGCTGGTGGACTATCAGCACATCCCTCCCCTCTTGCCCTTAGCACATCAACGTTCCCAGGAACTGCTTAGCTAAGTGTGTGTGTTATATGGCAGCTGGCCAATCCCATTTCTATATCTGTTCCCGGTGGAGAGAGAACAAGGTCCATCAGCTGCAACACGAGAGAGCTGTTATGTAGATCAACAGCCCTGATTTGGCTGTGGGGAGTGACCTGCTGGCCACAGGGGTCTGGAGCCCACAGCTGAAGCTGACCTTACTCTGTCTCTTCTCTGTGTGAGTAAAGCATTGTTTTATTTAATGTCTGTGTGTAAGCTGTGTTTTTATTGGTGATCCCAGGCCTTGGTTCAACAGGACTTGTCCAGGACACATATCTGAGATTCAAACCCAGGCAGTTTAGCTGTAGTTCATGCTCTCAGCCACTATGCTATGTGCCTCTTTATTCTCTCTAATGGAGAACAAATGCTCTCTGAGAATACTGGAACTAGTGTTTCGGGACAAAGAAAAACAGAAACTCATATCTCTGGGTTGTGTTTCAATTCCATAAGTCTACTTAGAACACCTTGATTAACTGATGAGACCTAGGACTGGCTCTAATGACGACACCAATTTACTCTGATTTCAAAACCAACACATCCACAAAATAAATGGAAAACTCACAAATGGGAAAATATCAAGTTATCTATAAGCCTGTATAAAAATACCCAACCAAATCTGAAATGGTGTCTTAAGCTAAGCATTATATCATAGTTTTCACATTTTTAAAGAGTTGTTTAAAAAAAAGAGAATATGTGACAAAGACTGCCTTTGGTGCACAAAAACTAATTTATTATCTAACACTTTACAGAAAAAGTTTGCCTGAGCTCTGAATTAGGAGGCTATTGCAATAATCCTGTTAAGAGATGATCATGGCTTGGACCAGGATGGTGGCAATGGAGGGACTGAGAAGTGGTTCAAATACAAGAAGTTAAAGTCAATAGGATTTACAGAAAAGTAGAAGAGAAAGTTTAAGGATTAAGCCAAGGATTTTCAGCTTGCGTAAGGGTATAAGGGTAAACTGGACTATGGGGGGAAGCAGGTTTGGAGAAAAACATCTGAAGTTCCTTTCTGGATGTGTTAAATTTAAAATGCCCTATTAGACAAGATACCCAAGAAGAGGTGATCCAGTGGCAGCTGCACATATGAGGCATCTAGGCTAGACACATAAACTTAGGAGGCTTCCAATATACAGCTAGTATAAGTGGTTAAATCACCAAGGGAGGGAGTTTATGTGGTCAAGAGAAATGGTCTGAAGACTAAACCCTGGACACTTCATTACATCGAGGTTAGGGATACAAGAAACGATCAACAGAGGGAATGGCTGGTGAGGTGGGCGGAAAAACCAGAGTACACAGGAAGAGAATACATCTCTCTTCTTGCCACTGTTCCAGGAAGGAAGAAGTGATCATCCATATCAAAATCTGCTGGAAAACTAAGACTCGGAATTGATCATTAAATTCAACAGGAGCCATCTTGGTGGAATGACGGTTACAAAAAGCCTGAATAAAAAGGTCAAAGTAAAGAAGGGGACAGAATACAGCTGACTCTTTTAAGGAGTTTTGTTATTAAGGAGAACAAAGAAATGGGGCAACAGATGGAAGAGGACGTGGGATCAAGAAGTTTTGTAAAGATGAGAGATATTGCAAAGTGTTTTACATGAGGAAATAATCTGATATACAAGGAAAAGCAGATGATTCAAAAAAAGTAGGGAGAATTGCTGATGCCATGTCTTCAAAGAGGTAAGTGTATGGTATAGGATCTAGGGCACAAGTAAAGGAGTTAGCCTTGACTAGTGCATTGCTTTTGCAGTTAAGGGAGGAAGAGTTATTTTTTAATTAAAAAAAAAAAAAAAAAAACCTTTTTGCACAGCTCCTTTTGAAAGTACAACCAAAGCACTTTCCTAAAAATAAAATATTCAACATCTTTAAAAATGTATTTTTCAATTCAGTAATTGTTGCTTTCCAAACTAAGGTTTATTTAAAAGTATGCTCTTTTCATCAGTGGCTAATTTTCTCAGTACCAAAGAATCGCTTACCATACTGTTATTGAGATTCTTGTCAACTTTGCAGAATGTGTGTGGTGGGCTTTCTCCTTTGCTGGGTATAATAATGCATATGTCTGTGACAGCCAGCGTATTCTGTGCCATGTTTTCAGAGGCTCTTCGGTAAGTGACATAAATTCTCTGTGATGAGGTACTGCCGCTAATATTTGCAGGGCGTCCATAAGGTGTACTCTGAATAATTTCACAGCCCTGTTTCAATCTTTCTTTCCAGTCATACAAAACCCTAAAAAATAAATGTAAAAATGCATAAATATGAATACACAAAGCACCCTCAAATATGAAAGGTAATATCCTCAGGCACTATGAACTGATCCTAAATGTAGCAGTGTGATATTTCAATCTTATTATAAGTTTGAATTGCACAGTCCTGTATAATAGTAAAGGCCAACTTTTCCTTAGGGGCGGAAAAAAAAATCATGTTAAGAACAGATTCAGATTAACCTTTGTGTTAGCTGATGTAAACCACAGAATGTAACAATTAGAGGCAAAGGTACTTGCTTTAGTGCTCTATTTAATAAAACAGCTTTTTTTTTTTTTAAATCTCTAAAACCAAGTATCTTCTTTACGAAAAGCTACTTTGCATTTTGACCAAGTTTAAAATTTTACAAAAGGTGTCTTGCCCAGACAGAAGAGAAACTGCTTGGATACTTGTACCTCCAATACTTTCCTCTGCTTCAAGAGATAGTTTAAGACTTTCAAGAAGGAATATGACCTCAAATTTACCTTTAATCAAAGTTTGAGTGAAAGACATAAGGCTTTTAACAAAGGACAGACCAAGCATCCATTCCTTGAATCTTCTAAATACTATACTTAAAGTACTTGGGGAGATCAAGAAAACGTCATACTTGAACAATATTAGTTTGTTCTCTCACAGAATTTACTCATTCGTAATTTAATGCTAAGTGTTGGTATTAGTCTAAGATTTCTTTTAAGCCTCTACAAAATTAAATCTGTTTCTGAATTTGCTATAAAAATTGTTATACAGGCAATGTCCTCAACATCAATCAATATTCCCTTATATAAAATTCCATTATGCAAATAAAGTTTAATGTCGAGAATTGGTCAAATTCTTTCCTTCTAATGTATTTTTGAAGCAAGTATTTTTTTAACTTGCAATATCTGATTTGGAAAATTCAGAGCTAAATTTGAGGATTAGGCATTGCAACTGTCTTTAAGCTAAAACTAGTTAAATCATTCCAACTCATGGCGACCCTGTGTGTGTGCCAGAGTAACACTGTGCCCCCCAGAGTTTTCCGTGGTTGATTTCTCAGAAGCAGACCATCAGGCCTTTCTTCCAAGGCACCTCGGGATAGACTTCAACCGCCAATCTTTTGGTTCGCAGCTGAGCACGTTGACCGAGTGCACCACCCAGGAACTCCATGTTTATCCTGAAGTTAGCTTAATTGCTTACCCCTCCTTTTGATCCCACTTCTCTCTCTGTGTGTGTTTTAATCTTTTTAAAAAAGGGCACAAAAACACAGAGAAGTTAAACCGATCTGAATTCAAATTCCTGTGATCTTTCACTAGGTGCATTCCCTTAGGCAGTTACATTTGCCTCTCTGAGCCTTATTACTTACTACTCAGCTATGAAGTTTAAAAAATCTAACTCAATGTCTCGAGGAATTAGATGAGAATGTAAGGAATGTCTCCAAAACAAACAGTGCCTGGCACACATTTTCTCAACTAAAAACAAGAAAATAAAAATAGAACACACAGAACAATAAAAACAAAACACCATTTATCACTTCAAATCTTTAAAAGACATGACATACATACATTCACTGCAGAAAATACCTATTTTCTTTCATTGTGCTGTTGGAGCTATAACTGTTTACTACTACTTGATTTTTATATTGTCAATTAAACCTTTCTTGTCTAATTAAAATGTAAGCTTTTTAAAGGCAAGAATGATGTCATATACTCCACAATGACTAACATAAGATAATTGCTATATAAAAAAAATAGCTATAAGAAAGGTTAATTTATTCTTTCCAATTCAAGTATTTTCCTACAGAGAATCCTTCCTATGTTTGGAAAACTCCTCTCTAAACCATGAGACTCCAACACCCAAACAATAATCTGCAACATTTCCTTCATTTTATCCACAAGCTAGAATTCCGGACTATGGCCAAAGGTCAGAGGGGCGAAGCACCTATTCTTTTGAAGACCGTATGACCATTCACTAAATACTTAAACTTTATACGAAGCAACATAGTAGCTATTCTGAAGCCAATGTAAAATTACTGAAAGATGTTAACAGAATAAAGACTAATTGTTTAATCTAACTTTTTGATATCAAACAGATGATAGAATAAAAAAAAGTCAAAGAAACTTCAGAAGCTCTTCCAAGTCATCCTATCTTTCCTCAAGTATCAGTAAACACAACTATCTACTTTCAGACTTAACACATTAGAAGTAGAATTGTTATAGCCCCTTTCTGATGGTTTTTGTAGGAGTATAGATACCTTTCTTATTTTTAACCAAAACATTGTAAGTTAAGCCCATCCCCTTCTGCAACAGAGCAATGGAAAACAAGAAGACTAATCTTCATTCCTGGTAAACCCAGACATGATAAAAGTGCTGGGAACCTGCAGGACAAAGGGCCACTGAAAGGGGACAGGGACAAAATACAGAATTCTGCATATAAACTTGTCTACTTTTCTAAAGCTGCCAAACTTCTACTAATGAATGAATTAAACAGTTAACTCTAAAATCTATAAGGCATATTATTTGGATTAATAATAATAAAACATTTTAAAAAGCACTTACCCCAGATCTGTGAGTGGGGGCTTATCTCTTCCTCTTCTATAGCAAAGGTAAATCTGTGGCCCCACAAGACTTCCATTATTGAGATCAGCTGATAATCCAGTTGGAGTAACATCGATACATACATAATCCCGTGGTACCTCCTCCCCCAGAGATTTAATAATAACTGAAACATCTGTGATAGGTTCTTTTGGTTTAGCTACTTTATGACAGGCATCATTGAAGTGAATTTCTTCTTCAAGAGGCTTTGAAACATCAGTTAATCCTGCTACCACAAAGTAGTCAGCAACACGAGGTCCCTTGTCTTCAATCATCTTCCATTACAGAAGGTCACATCTGAGAGGAAAGTAAAATGTATATTCTCCTATAATATGCCAAATAAATGTAACTGGTTTGTGTGCAAATAACAAAAACTACAAAAAGAGCACCCCTGAGAAACACATGGTCTTATCTATTTTACTTTCATATTTAAAAGGTATGCCCATTTTTTAATGGCAATACCTTAGCACTGTTTTCTGATTATAAAAGTAATGCATGAACTTCCATTTCTGGCAAATATGGAAGCCTAGATTATCTAAATATACAACAAAAACCATCATTTGTAAAAACGGCAAATTACTAGGGCCCCAAAACACTGAGGAAACCAAAAGCCAGAATAGTGTGTAGAAGCTGATGGGGGCGGGGAGGGTTTGCGGACCTCCCCAGCAATCAAGGGGTTTACATGGAAAAGGCATTGCCTTGGGACAACATAAGACAGGAAATTGGAAATGAGACCTATTTAAAGCCATGAGCCTCAAAGGACTTACACCTTCAGTTAAAGAGTATGTTATAAAAACCCATTCGCTGGCATCCAAAAACCCAAACCCACTGCCATCGAGTTGATTCTGATTCATAGCAACCCTATAGGACAGAGTAGAACTGCCCCATACAGTTTCCAAGGAGCGCCTGGCAGATTCAAACTGCTGACCTCTCTGTTAGCAGCCGTAGCAGTGGCACTTAACCACTACACCACCAGGGTTTCCTTCACTGGCATAGGGAGATAATAATAAAAAGTCTTCCTCAATCTCGGCCTTGGGTTGCAGAGTCGGGGGTGGGGAGGGTCTCCTCAGAATTCATAACAACAGACCTACTCACACTTGGATTTGGGGTTTAAATTTAAGCCACTTGCAAGCTCCCAAATGAGAAATTAACAATAACAACGTTCCCAGGCTAACGATACCCTGGGGAAGCACATGCAGCTGTAGAGGTTACACCCTCAACCCAGGAAACACAGGTTTTCCACAGATGAAGCCCAGCTGAAGATGGGCTCCTATTCCAAAACTACAAAATCATACAAGGAAAAGTCCACCATGAATGAGTCTCAGCAGAAACAACAAAGAGAAGAATTTTAAATTATGAAAGTAGGGCAGAGATTATAACAGTAATGCACGTTTATAACAGATTCAAAGAAATAACAAGACAAAGTAGAGTAGCCCATCATGTATTCACAAACACTTTAATATAAAAATCTCCTTCAATTGTCCGGTATCACTGAAACCCTACGTTTTTCTTTAACTAGCAGAATGCACACATAGTACTGTCATTTCTTACATGCCACTTTATAGGGAAAAAGTTTAATCTAAAACAGCATTTCCCAACATGTGTTTCATGTTAGATTTAGTTCCAACAAATGCAAAGAAAGGATTCCATGGACAAATAAATAAGGTGTATACACTATACGCCTCCTTTGGATAGTTACAATATATATGAAAACATTAAGGTCTCAAGAGAGCCTTTTAATAATGACTTTGATTTGGTACCTGATTTTGATAAAGATATCTGATTACTTTTGCTTAATTCAGGAATTTCCCAGGCTATTTGAAAACTGGACCCTGTTTTTCCACTTAACAACTTGAAAAATTTTTTAGAACATGCTTTAGAAACTGCTAGTTTATGGTAAAGTTAACAACCTTTCCATGCAGATTATAAAATACCTGAGGGCAAAGAAATTATGTAGCATACTTGTTTATAACGTAATCACCACGTTTTCCATCACAATCCCTATACTCATTCAATTTTCTACGTTGTGAATGTTAAGAGTTTTCATAATTCTGGCCACATTTTTTTAGAATCTATGTTGATTGTTCAAATATACTCGTAAATATTCCCACTATTTGCTTGGAAAGCTAACCTAAAAAAGGACTATATGATCCTACTTATTTTATTTAGATATAACATGGCTCCTGTGCACAAAAGGTTTCTGCACGTAATAAAGAACTTAAACTTTTCAGAAATGCCTCCTAGAGTGACAGTAAAGAGAAAGCTGTAACAATTTATTCTCCTGAGAGGACTCTCTTAAATGCTGAATAGTCACTCAGCTGGTGGCATTTAACAGGTGCTCCACAAAAACAATGTTTATCTAGTTGACCACCTATTCACAAAAAAAAAGAAGTAAAATAATAACAAGTGCACTTTTGTATTGAACTTTCTCTCCATTTCATTAGTCTTTGAAAACAATTTTTAACGGCTACATGATATTTTATGGAGCCCTGGTGGTGAAGCGGTTAAGAGCTCAGGCTGCAGTTCAAATCCACCAGCCACTACTTGGAAACCCTATGGTACAGCTCTACTCTGTCCTATAGGGTCGCTGAGAGTTAGAATTGACTCGACATCACCTAATAACAGCAACAACAGCATACTTTGTTTTACGGATGTACCATTACTGATTTAACTTTTTTTTTTTTTTTAATTATTGATCATTTATTACTTCTACTTCTTTTGCTAATATTTTTTAAATGCTACAGTGAAAAAACTTAAACATAAACCTCTGGCTACATCTCTTATTTCTTCCGGATAAATTTACTGAAGTAGAACTACTGGGTGAAAAGTTACCTAAACAACCTGTGTATGTGGTTATAGGAGTGCATGAATTTAACTTCCCTTTCATATTAATGAGGAGATTGAAACATTGTCTTTTTTCCCAGACTCTAACTTCATGTTATTTAGACTAAAGCATGCAGTCACTATTGCATAGAATACAGTCTTATGTCCTGTTATGAAGAAGGAAGGAAAAGGGAATGGAAACAGTACTATCATTAAAATATATATATGTGTGTGTGTGTGTGTGTTTGCTTGGATATATAACATATATGATATAAAAAAAAAATATATAAGTTTTTTGAAAGCTACTACCTCAGCTATTAAACAGCCATTATACTAATAGTAAGCAAAGCATTGGGGTTCAATGGTAGAATTCTCACCTTCTGTGTGGGAGGCCAGGGTTTGATTCCCAACCAGTGCACCTCATACACAGCTACCACCCATCTGTCAGTGGATGCTCCTGTGTTGCTAGGATGCTGAACAGGTTTCAGCAGAGCTTCCAGACTAAGAGTAGAAGAAAGGCCCGGTGATCTACTTTTGAAAATCGGCCAGTGAAAACCCTACGATTCACAATGGTCCAATCTGCAGCCTATCATGGGAATGGTGCAGAGCCAGGCAGCATTTCATTCCATTGTGCATGAGGTTACCATGAGTTGGGCTCCAATTGATACCAGCTGGTGGGGATCAACAACAACATACTAATAAGCAGATAAATGGGGGCAAATTGTATGGAAAGTTCCTTTTTATTAGATCTTTCTGATTCACAAAATTTAGTAATTTAAACTCACAACTGTACACAGTGAATAACCACTAAAAGGGACAAGTTACTGTTCTTCATCAATAAATATTTTAAAAAAAGACAACTTTTAAGCGGTGATAAAATCCTCTTACATCCACTGACAGAAAAGGAAAGTCTGTATCATCCCAGGCCCCTTGCTTTGTTTGTGTATTCTATTTATTCATTTTTGGGCTGGGGATGACTGGGAAGCAGGCAAAATTTTTTAAGGCACAGTTGACAGAACATATAATACCAAGAACATAGCTAGCAACATTACAGGTGACTTCTTATAAGATCTAAATGTTCTTTAATTCATTCAGGATAAGTCCATAATACAAAAAAACACACCTCTAGTTTTTATTTTAAATCAACTGTTTTTTAAGTTAAGTTTGGGGTTTGAAGCTACAGGGATGACAATGGTAAAAATTATGAGGCAAAGAAAGAATACTGGAAATACTTAATACAGAAATGAGTAATTACGGAAGGCTTCCTAACAATTCAGTTAAACTAAGAGACTACCATGGGCATGTGAAATTTGGAATCCTTCTGGAAGATACTAATTGTATAAGTTAAGGCAAGAGTGCCTTGTGCTGGCAAGAGATACCATAAATTACTTGGAAATAGTATTTGGGGAAAATATTCCTGGTCACACAAAAAAACCTGGACTTTTAATGTAGTACTTCAGAGCAGAAACCCCTATAACGATAAGCAGGTAAATTTTTTTCAATTCATTTTTAGAAACTGGGGGTTTTGAGAAACAAGCATTTGATTCAACAGTTCCCTAAATAATCACAGTAATATAAAACTCTTGAAAAATTTTACTCATGCTGAAGCAACAATGATACATCATATACAGTAAAAAACCCAGTGCCGTCGAGTTGATTCCGACTCATAACGACCCTATACGACAGAGTAGAACTGCCCCATAGAGTTTCCAATATACAGTAAAACCTGCAAAAACCTGAATTCATGTAAGGCAAAAACCTGTCAGAGAAAACTCAAATATTTTCCACTAATGGCGAGCAACGGAAAAGTGGTAAGACTGCACCCTGTCAAAGGCAGAAAACTTGCAAGAATCAGAAAAACAAGGCAGTCCCTTCGAGTTCCAGCTCTCACATGTTCACTGTAGTTCACTGCATAGCGCCTGAGGTCTTAAAAGCTTGCAAGTAGCCATCCAAGGCACAACGGTTGATCTCTATTCACCTGGAGCAACAAAGGAGAGTCAGGAATAGGAGGAGGAAATGGATATATGGGCTAATTGCTTCCATGAACAGCTGGCTCCTTTGCCATGAGATCAGAAGAACTGGATGGCTCCTGGCTACCATTACTGAACATTTTGATCAAAGATTTTATGGAAGAATGCTGATCAAAAGGGGGAAATTCTCATGGAGTCCAGACTTTCTGGAGCCATGGAGGTTGGATAAACACCCGAAACTACTGCCCTGAGATAATCTTTAAACCAAAAATACTCCCTGAAGTCTTCTTAAAACCAAACAACAGTTTAGCTTAACTAATAAAGAATGTCTGCCTTGAGCATTATGCTTTTAAGATCTATCTATAGTGGATTAATGTGACAACAGCAACTCAAAAGACTAGATAGGAACCTTAGGGGGCAGTGAGTTTATATCAATGGGGGAAGAACAACTCAGAAAAGGAGGGTGAGAATGGTTGTATAACTTGAAGAATGTAAGCAATATTACTGAATTATACATGCAGAAACTGTTCTATTGCTGTATTTTTGCTCTGTATATTGTCAACAACAATAAAAACAAAATAAATTATCTTAAAAAATACTACTGTTCACAATAGCAAAAAGATGGAAACAACCTAGATGCCCATCAACAGATGAATGGATAAACAAACTGTGGTATATATACACAATGGAGTATTATGCAATGATAAAGAAAAATGATGAATCTGTGAAGCATCTCATAACATGGATGAATCTGGAGGGCATTATGCTGAGTGAAATAAGTCAATCATAAAAGGACAAATGTTGTATGAGACCAGTACTGTAAAAACTCATGAAAAGGTTTACACCCAGAAAGAACTAATCTTTGATGGTTACGAGGGAGGGGAGGGGTGGGAATGGAAAAACACTAAATAGACAATAGATAAGTGGTAACTTTGATGAAGGGTAAGAGAGTACACAATACCGGGGAAGCCAGCACAACTTGTACAACGCGAGGTCATGGAAGCTCCATAGACACAACCAAACTCCCTGAGGGACCGAAGTGCTGAATTGAAGGCTATGGGGAACATGGTGTTAGGGAACTCCTAGCTCAATTGGCATAACATAGTTTATAAAGAAAATGTTCTACACTCTTCTACTTTGGTGGATAGCGTCTGGGGACTTAAAAGCCTGTGAGCGGCCATCTAGGATACTCCACTGGTCTCACCCCTTCAGAAGCAAGGAAGAATGAAGAAAACTAAAGATATAAGGCAAAGATTAGTCCAAAGGACTAATGGACCACATCTACCACAGCCTCGACCAGACCGAGTCCAGTACAACTAAATGGTGCCTGACTCACCACAGGCTGCTCTGACAGGGGTCATAATAGAGGGTCCAGGACAGAGGTGGAGAAAAATGTAAAACAAAATTCTAACTCAAAAAGAGAGACCAGACTGACTGGCCTGACAGAGGCTGAAGAAACCCTGAGAGTATGGCCCCGGGACACCCTTTCAGCACAGTAATGAAGTTACTCCTGAGGTTCACCCTTCAGCTAAAGATTGGACAGGCCCATAAAACAAAACAAGACTAAAGGGGCACACCTGCCCAGAAGCAAGGACAAGAAGGCAGGAGGGAACAGGAAAGCTGGTAATAGGAAACCCAAGGTTGAGAAGGGCGGGTGTTGACACATCATGGGGTTGTTAACCAATGTCATAAAACAATATGTGTACTAACTGTTTAATGAGAAACTAGTTTGTTCTATAAACCTTCATCTAAAGTATAATAAAAAAATTAAAATAACAAATACTACATCATAAACCAATGATTGTTTTTTAATTCTTCTTTGTTCAGCACGGTATAAACAACCTAAGTAGTTAGATCATAAAATAAAATGTTTATAGATATCTCCTAAAATTTAAGAAACCTGCTTAGGTAGTATTTCACTTTAAATTTACATCTATTTTCTTCGAATATACAGAACAAGAAGGATGAGAACTAAATTGTGATGTTATTGTAAGAAAGCTCTTACTCATTCAGCAACTACTGGAGAGTGATTTCTGTTTTGTCTCCCTTTCAAACTCTGCCCAATCAATTCAGATTCTCTTTTATTTCTTCTCCTGCTCTATTATATCAAAGTAGGTAAGCATTTGCTACCTAGACTAACTTGAAGGACAAGAAAAGGCAAGAGTGGCATCGGAGGAAACATTTAAAAATTATATGAAAAAAAATCTGGCCATAAAAGTTTTGCAAAATTATAAACTATTACTGAAATGGTAAAAGGAGTAAAAACCTCCTGGACAGGGCCTGATAATGTCAATAAACTCAAATTTATATATTAAAATGGTCCAATGGACCAGTTCAACTCCCCCAACTCCAGTTCACTTGAATAAGCTAGAAAAGATTTTTTCTTTTTTTAACATAATTTTCTAGTTCAAGAACCTAAACTAGCTCATCTTTTCTTACATTATCAAAACTAAACTAGAGACTCTCATGCCCATCTTTTCCAACTCCACCTTTCATCTTTTCTCCAACCAAGGTCATCTACCCATTGTGCTTCAAATAAAGCTTTGTTCTTTTCCGCTTTGATTACACATCCTATTTCTTCTTTCTGGTCAATATATGTTTATCGTATTTTTCAAAACAATTTAAATTTACATGCACTTTCACCGAAACTTTATGAATTGCACAAAGAAGCAAAAAGAAAATCAACAATCCCATTTACAACAATAAATCAGGTTTATATTTCGCCATGATTCCTACTCCTCTTTGAGAAAACATCTTTCTAATTCTCATGCACAGTTATAATTATATAAATATTAGTATTTTTCATTTATTTAATAAGCTTTTTTTCTAAATTGATATAATCTTCGTAATTATCCTAAATGGCTACATAATACCCATCAAATTAAAATATACTTTATAGCCTGTATCCTATTTTCCATTCTCAGCTAGTACCCAAAGTATGGTACCCCAAAAAAAACCAAACCCATTGCTGTCGAGTTGGTTCCTCCTTGTAGCAACCCTATAGGACAGAGTAGAACTGCTCCATAGGGTTTCCAAGAAGCGGCTGGTGGATTTGAACTGCTGACTTTTTGGTTAGCAGCCTTAGCTCTTAACCACTATACCACCAAGGTTTCCAAAGTACGGTAGGTAAAAAAAAAAAAAAAAAAAAATTTTTTTTTTTTTTTTGCTTAAAAAATATTTGTTAAATGAATAAATAGTTCACTTTCTAGTCTTCCTCAAGCACAGTATGCTAAACATGTCTTTTTTTTTTTCCTATAATTCAGAATCGTTTTTCTGAATCTCAAGTATCTTAAATGCTGTCGATGATGAATGTAGGATACACATGGATTAACTAGATGATTTGAGTGTAGTAATCAATAGCTACCACCATTAGGGCCCTAAGCAAAATTAGAAATTTACTGAATAAATATTTGATTCTTTGGCTCAGAGGTTTTTTAATAAATGCTTATTAAGTACTAGCACTATTCTAGGAGCTGTGACAAGAGATGAAAGCAACAGCCCCTGCCTTCAAGGAGTTTTTTATTTAGTTCCACGTTTCCACATCCCTTTCCATACTCTCATTCCACTTCTAGCCATTTTTCCTCCTATCACCCTTTCCAAGTTCCAAGTAGCTTGTCTTCATGCAGCCCAAAATTCCCCAATAATCTATCCCTGCCTGCTTCTCCTCAAAATCCACAGGCACAGAAGTAATCCTCACTCTATTACCCCCCGCCCACCCCACCTGAAGACTGGCACTCCTTCAGCATCAGCATCCCAATGAGATTTTGAAAGAAATCTTATTTGCATATCATATTTAACAATACATTGATGTTTAAAAAAAAAAAAAAAAGTTTAACCTTCCCAAGGCAAACTTGATTTTTTAAGCAAGCTTCATTAACACAAATTGATGCACTATGTGGGGGAAATTTCTTGAGCAAGGGGGCGCTGCTTAGGAATCACCACCTCCCCTTCTCACTAACCCCAAGCAAAAACCAACAACAAAAAAATCAAAACATAAATGCATAATTTGACAGTTCTCTTTTGAAAGATTACCAACCCGATTCATAAAAAAAAAAAAAAAAAACTTAAGGTAGGGATAATAGACATTCAGAGGGGAAAGAATCTTATTAATCATAGTCCAGTTTTATAGCCACAGAAACTGGCTTACTAACAGATACCAAGCAGGCTAGTGACAGAGCCTGAGCAAGAAGCCAAATCCTTAATCCAGTATTCCTTACATTGAGGACGTTGCCTCTAATAAACGGTGCTGAATTTATACTGACCCAGGACACTTCTTAAGACATATTCTTTCAATAAATTATTTTATTTGTGTCATTTGTTTCTCATAATCATTATGTGGTGAAAATACCTCCAAATTCTTATTAAGAGTTCTGGCATATTAATGTTTCACTGTGTTTATTACAGAAAACAGCTAACTGAAACAAAAGTGAGAAACAAACACTACTTACACATTACTGAAGGTCTCTCTGAAAATGATGCCAGATCTCAATATGTGACTTCTGCAAGCCTCAGAGTTTGAGAAACACTGTATTGAAAAGAACAAGAAATGAGCTTAAATTAATTCCAATCAAGTATTTCCCCTAAGATGCCCGTGGATACTTAAAGTTGTTAACAATGATAATTTTTAAACAAAATGGTTATATATGTCGTTTTTATATGATAAAGAGCCAATAAGTAATTTTTGAGCACCAGCTCCTTCAGAACATACATTTTACTCAAGAACAGATACACACACACACACACAAAAAAAAAAGAACAACAGATAAGGAGTAAAAAGAGAAAAAGCAGAAGAATAAGCAAGAGCATAAAGGAGTAAGTTACACAGAAGGAAGGTGAGAAAGAAAAACATGCCTATCCCTGAGATATTACATATAGTGTATCTCAGTTAATTTAAAGACAGTCTCAAGTAATTTCCATATACTTGTTTCCAAGAAATTTACACCCAAAAGTATTACAGTATTAAGTAATACCGAATATCTACTAATGATGGAATCTGTACATAGATCAAAAGGCAGTCATTCAAGCAGAACAAGGGGATACTGTGTGATTTAAAGTCAGGAAAGGTGTGCATCAGGGTTGTATCTTTTCACCATACTTATTCAATCTGTTTGCTGAGCAAATAATCTGAGAAACTGGAATATATGGAGAAGAACGGGGCATCAGGGATTAAAGGAAGACTCGTTAACAACCTGCGTTATGCAGATGACACAACTTTGCTTTCAGAAAGTGAAGAGAACTTGAAACACTGATGAAGATCAAAGACCACAACCTTCAGTATGAATTGCGCCTCAACATGAAGAAAACAAAAATCCTCACAACTGGGCCAATAAGCAACATCATGACAAATGGAGAAAAGATTAAAATGGTCAAGAATTTCATTTTACTTGGATCCATAATCAACACCCATGGACATAGCAGTCAAGAAATGAAATGATGCACTGAATTGGGCAAATCTGCTGCAAAAGAACTTTTTAAAGTATTAAAAAGCAAAGATGTCACTTCGAGGACTAAGGTGTGCCTGACTCAAAGCATGGTATTTTCAATCACCTCATACACATGCAAAAACTGGGCAATGAATAAGGAAGACTGAAGAGGAACCGACGCCTCTGAATTGCGGTGCTGGTGAAGAATATTGAATATACCATTGGTTGCTAGAAGAATGAACAAATCTGTCTTGGAAGAAGTACAACCAGAATGCCCTTAGAAGAAAGGATGGCAAGACTTTGTCTCATATACTTTGGGCATGTTATCAGGAGGTACCAGTCCCTGGAGGAGGACATCATGCTTGGCAAAGGAGAGGGTCAGTGAAAAAAGAAGATGACCATCACCAAAATGGGCTGGTACAGTGGCTTCAACAATGGGCTCAAACAGAGCAACAACTGTGAGGATGGTGCGGGACCAGTCGTTGTTTCGTTCTGTTGTATACAGGGCCTCTGTGAGTTGGAACTGACCTGACGGCACCTAATAACAATTACTCCTAATGACAGGGCATCAGACACCAGATTTGTCTAACTTGTTGGTCCTTAAGGTATATGTATCTGTGGAAAGTTGGGGAGAAGCGAGGAAACAGCCAAAATTATTTGGGTAAAGAATTTGATAAAGTGCCTTGGAATGGGGCGGTTGGGGGGGGGTTGGGGGAGGGAGGAATGAATGAGAATACAAACATAATCTTGTTACAATTTGGACTGCTAAAAATGGTCAGGATATATACATGTTTTCAAATATTTCTAAAATCTTATTGCTGACAGGTAGCGAAGAGACAGTGAATACTGAACTGCAGAAGTGTTTTTTTTAATTCAACATTAGGTTATCACAAAAATTTTTTAGTTAAAATACTCTATTTGTGTATATATATTTATAAATTTTATATGGTTAAGAGCCAGCAAGTAATTTTCAAACATTTTACGCTCCAATTTTATTCAGACTACAGGCTTGTTTAGATGCAATTATGAATTACGAATGTACTCCAACCAATTCCAAATACATTTTCTGCTACACTGAGTTTCTTAACACAGTAAGAACATTATTTTGACCATGATCCAGTGCTCCACTAAACTTAATATTTGTATCATTACTCAAAAAACAAATAATGTTTTCTTCAATGGTGAATTTTTTAGATTAACTTATAGTAGCATTCACAATAATAATAAATGCTTTATCATTGACGGAATGAACTTACAAAAACTTTACTTTGATTCATGAATTGTATGAAAAAATTGACCCATTATTAGAATGAACTGATTTTCTACTAGATACAAAAAATGACACTTATATAAAATCGGCATTACTAAAATGTTTGCAAAGTTTTTCTTCTGCTAATAGAGCCAACACATCATAGCTATTGCTTCACTTTCCATATATGCACAAGAAAACTTGGAATAGTAAATGAATAAAATCTAGTTAGTAGAGCATCCTTTGATCTGAATGGAAAGTCATGTTCCAAAAGTAAAGTGCTTCTTGCAGCTACATGTGTTAAATCATCATCTTTCAGCACAAACTCCTTTAAATTGCTATTAGTTTTCATTGAACTTTTGATTTTGAGACAATTGTAGATTCATACACAGTTGTAAGAAATAATTCAGAGAGAGCTGGTATACCTTTTACCCAGTCTCTCCTAGAGGTAACTTCTTACAAAAAGCTGTAGTACAATATCACAACTAAGATTCGCCACTGATACAATTTACCTATCTTATTCTGATTTCCCTAATTTTACTTGTATTCATTTGTGTGTGTGTGTCTGCATATGTGTGCATATGTAGGTCTATGTAATTTTATCACATGTGCAGGTTCTTATATCCACCACCACAGGCAAGACACAGGATAGTTCCATCACAAAGATTCTTCCTGCTGCTCTTTGATAAAGCAACGACCTCCCATTCACCCTCTCTCTCTGACCCTGAACCTTTAAGCAACGATCCAACAAGCTGCCATCAAGTTGGTTCCAACTCATGGCAACCATATGTGTGTCAGAGTAGAACTGTGCTTCACAGGGTTTTCAGTGGCTGATTTTTTGGGAGGAGATCACATTTCTTCAAATGTGCCTCTGGGTAGATTTGAACCCCCAACCTTTTAGTTAGCAGTTGAGCACGTTAACTGTTTGTACCACTCAAGGACTCCAACCAGGCAGCTCATACAGTCTATGAAAGGAAAAGGTAGTGTTTCCAAAAGCAATGCCCCCTAAAAAATAGGTACAGAAATAAACCAAAGCACAGAATACGGTTGTGGTCACATTTACTCAGCCATCTACATTATATTTGAACATAATTATATGAACATACAAATGCATAGACATGTATACACACAAAAGACAGGAAGGCAGAAAGTGATCATCTACTAAGTCATGATGAAGACCAATCTCTAGTTCTGAGATAAGTTCCAGACTGGAGTCAAGTGGCTGACATAAAATAAAGGCACAGACAGTCACAATGGGGGTTCCTAGACGTATAAAGCATAAAAAGGAGTCTTTTACTGTTTTCCAGGGCAACCCTGCCCCTTACAATGAAATCAGGTTACAGCTGAAGTAGCTGGTATTCCTTTGAGAATATGGATCTGGTCTAGACAGAATAGAAACAGACTGGAAATAACTGAGTGTTAATATACAGATACCTCTTGTCTCTCCAAACAGACTATAAACAATCCAAAGGCAGGAGCCCTGTCTTCTATTTTTTTTTTTGCCACATGCATAGCAGTTAAAAACACGAGGTAGGTGTGTAAATATTTATTAAATGAATGAGGTCAGCACATGAGAAGAAAATGGGAGAGAAATTTAAGACATCATAGAATCACAGGATTTTAGAGCTGGAAGGATCCCTGGAGGTTTAGTTACAATTCCTCCTTTTACAGTTGGACAAATCGAGGCATAAAAGTTAAATAACTTGCCTAAGACCAAATACATCAATTTACAATGCAACTCTCATGGGTTTTAATTCAAAGTTCTCCTACACAATACTTCGTAGTAAAGAATGGAAGAGAAGAAAGAGAGTCCCTGAGGAGACCTGTGTGTTAGTAAACACAGGCTTGGATGGACAAAAAAAGAACAGGTAAGTGGGAGAAGTTAAACTGGTTGAAGGGAGTGGGCAATTAGCAGGTAAGAGAAAGAATGAATGACCAAAAATGAGAAGGAAAAAAGTTGAACAAAGAGAAATGGCAAGAAAAGGTATAAAAAAAGATCGGGGAAAAAGGTATAGAAGGGACAAAAGTAAAAATACAGCAGAAATGGGAAGGAGGTGAAAAACGGGTAAAGAAGTATATGGAATTGCTGTATGGAGAACTTCTTTTGCATATTTTACATTTTTTTTTTAAATAAAGAAACTGAGATTTTTCATTCCTACAATGAAATTAGATTCCTATCAACTAACAGTAACAACAAAAATCAATCACCAATCTTGTCCTGAAGATCTGTTCATACTCAGCACCATATGTGATATGCAAATACATACAGCTTACCAGTTTAGAGTGGAAGGGAAGTCTGGTTTTAAATTTCATCTCTTGCGCCATCGTTTTTTTACTTAATTTCCCTTACGCACACCACTGCCACATCACAAAGTCCTTACTTCCTCTTTGAATTATTGTTATGCATCTGTTAGCTGGTATCTAATCTAAAACGAATGGACGCCACCATTGGAATCTTCCCAAAAGTTTATCTCAGATACGCAGTATCTGGTTCTTCTTCTCTATTTCACAACCATACACAAGCTACTTTAAGTTCACATAACTTAAGTTAAAATTCAGCTACATTAATACATAATAAAAAAGAGATCCATTGACTGAGAATATTAACTTTTTTGAAAGGCAGGTATGAAAACTTATAGTTCTGTCATTTAGTTAATGCTGAACACTTTAGTAGTTTCTTAATTATTTCCTTTCACTACCTTTTTAAAATCCCTTTTTAAAGAATCTCTTTCCACTTTTCCTCACAAACTATGTCAAATAACATGATATTTGAAAAGGACTTTGAGAATTGGTAAATACATGAAAATACCTTTGAGAGTTCTGTTATTTTTCCAGTTAATGATTGATGCTATTTTTTTTTTTATTTGTAGGACTTATTAGATGATCAAAGACTATAAACAAATAGTTCACACAGAAGGAAACCCAAATGCTTGGAAGAACTGTTAGCCTTGCAAATAATTAAAGAAATGGAAATTCAACTTTGAGGTATTATACCACAGCCATTAAATTATTAAACATGAATTTTTTTTAACATTAAACCCAAAGCTGGTGGTGCTGTAGGGAACTGTATATACTTAAAAACTGCTAAAGGCACTACGAATTGAAATAGTCCTTCTGAGAAGTAATCTAGCAATTCCTTAAAACTACTCTTATCAACTAATTCTACTTTGGTGAAATCACCTCAAGAAAATATTTTTAAAAATTCAAACTAGTAGTCTAAAGATTGCTTATAGCTACATCTCCTTTAAGAGTCATACAATCTTAAAGTAGACAAGAACCTTACAAATCACTTGGTTCAATCGCATAATTTTGTTGATGAGGAACTTAAAGTCCGGGAAGACTAATTTGACTTGACCGAAGCAGCACAGCTCATCGACAGCAGAGCAGGGCCTGGAACTCCTAATCCCAGATCTCTTGCCATTACACCAATGTTGCTAGAGGACTCTTAAAGCGCCACAAAAGCCTGGAACAGTGACGCAGAACTATAGATCGGACGAGGATAAGCAGGTCACCTTAGTCAGGCTAGATGACACACCGCTCTTTCTAAACATCCTGATGGCCAAGACTAACTATTGACAAGGTATTTCTTCTATTCTTTAAACTTCCTGAACCTACTTTCCAATCTCTGGGGCCTCTCTTTCTTCTTAAAAAAAAAAAACCCCTCAAATTTATTAGTCTCATAAATGCTGTTCACTTTCAAATTTACATGACCAGCCCTTGTTCTTCACTGAGAGCCAAAATGCTTACCTGATAACTTTACCGGTATGTCACAACCAAAACAGAACTATTGATTTCCTCGGAAAATCCCTACCTTTACGCCTAAGCCCACTTCCCCATTCTCTCACACCCATGCAGTCTATGGCTTTACCAAGGAGAGCATAAATTTGAACTTGAGACTTTGATGCTTCATTCAGGTACATATTTCAGTCAAGGCAGTTAATATTCACAAGGAAATACACATTCCAGGAAAAATAAGTAAGACACCTCAGGTGTACAACCACGTAAAAAGAAAGGCCAAAAAGGAACAACCTATCCCAGAGGAAAAAGAATTTATGGTTCAGACAGAACAGAAATTTCAAATAAGCGTAATAAACATCTCCAGGAAACTAAAGTAAGTTATTAAGAAAATAAGACTAAGCAGTTACAATGATGAACCAACTGGAGATATTGGGTATGAAAAATATAATAAATTAAATTTTAAAAAATCAGAGGTTTAAGCAATGAAATGAATATAGTTGGAAAATACAATTAATGAATATATGATCAGAATGAGGCAATAAGAAGGTATAAAGACCCTGGAAAACACATATACAATAAAAGTTAAAACTATATGGAGGCTAGAAAAAGTAGTATCAACATCTAAATAACTGGAGTTCCAGAAGGTAAGGGGAAAAAATGGAGATGAGGAAATAACTGAAGAAATAATGACCAATGATTTCCAACAATTAAAGTTATAAAACATCAGTTTGGTATACTAGATAAGAAAAAAAAAAAAAACCAAAAACCTAGACACCTTATAGAGAAATATGAGTAATATTGTTTAAATGTTGAAAGAAAGGAAATTTTATATATAACTAAACCAAAAAACCAAACCAAACCCAGTGCCATCGAGTCAATTCCAATTCATAGCGACCCTACAGGACAGAGCAGAACTGCCCCATAGGGCTTCCAAGGAGCGCCTAGCAGATTCAAACTGCTGACCCTTTGGTTAGCAGCCACAGCACTTAACCACTACACCACCAGGGCTTCCATACATAACCAACCTATCATTTACAGGGGACCCTGGTTAAGTGCTACAGCTGCTAACCAAAGGGACAGCAATTCGAATCCGCCAGGTACTCCATGGAAACTCTATGGGGCAGTTCTACTCTGTCCTATAGGGTCGCTCTGAGTCGAAATTGACTTGACGGCACTGGGTTTGGTTTGGTTTTTCGTATCATTTAAATGCAAGGATGAAATAGATATTCTTAGGAATACCGGAATGTGAGCATTCAGAATGTTTACCAAGAAAACAACTAACCAAAAATTCGATTAGGCTAAAAGATTATGTATAACTTCATATCCTTAAAGACACAGAATTCTAGAGTGAAACACTGTGGGAGAAAGTAGTATAAGAAGAGAAATAAACCCAGGAGGACTCTACTATAAGATATGGCAAGAAAGGGTGAGTAATTAACTTAAAGGTTCACTACTGCTAAATAAATAATGGGGAGGAAAGGAAGGAAAGGAAAGGAAAAAACAAAAACAGGAAAGTGTACTCTTAACAATCCTGAACTTCAGAAGCCTGAAGGTGGGGGCAGAGGTGGGGAAGAATATAGGATGGTAAGAGCCTGCCAAGACTCATGTCTTGTTCAGGGGAAGATGTAATCAATAAGCCTAAAAATTGATAGAAAAAATAAATAAATTCAAATCTAAGTAAAGGTTAATGATTAGAAGAATAAAAATAGAATATATAACTTTCAAACTGGTACAAAAATTTTTATTTATCTATAGAAAATATGAAAGGAGAAAGAAGAAATGAAAAGAAACTACGTTATATAGAAAACACAAAACAAGATAGCAGGAATAAGTCTAAATATATAGTAAAAGTACAGCATATTTAAAAAATATAAAAATTCTTTGTAGACAACTCTTGGAGGTAATATGCCAGCCTTCTCGTTGATCCTTGAAGAAACCAGGTCCACCCCAGGCTCAGGATGTTTACACCTGCTGCTCTGTCGACCTGGAATAGTCTTCCCCCGTGACAGCCTAGCCAGCCGCATCACTTCCTTCAGGTCTTTACTAAAAACGCACCTTCTCAGAGAAGCGAGGCCTTCCATGACCACCCTATTTAAACTTTCAACAATCTCTCACACCCAGCATTTCATATTCTCTCCCTTCTTGCTTTAATCTTCTCACCTCAGCACTTCACTGTCTAATGTACTGTATGTTTTACTTATTTGATTTATTGTCTCTCTCTCCCACAAGATTGTAAGTTTCACAAGGGTAGGGACTTTTCTGTTTTGTTCTCTGCTGTATAACCAGCACCTAGAACAGTGGCTGGCAAACAGTAGGTGGTCAATATTTGCTGAATGAATGAATAAACAAACCGCGGTGTCCATAACTAAAGGAACTGATCTTCAAATATGGCAGATATCTATAACTGAATACCATGTGGTAGTCAGAAGTAATGAAATACATGTAAACACAGCAACATAGATAATTTTTTTTACTTAGCGTTGAATGTAAATAGTAAGGAACAGAAAGGAATCTACAGCAAAATAGCATTTATATAAATTAAAAACACATACATATTCAAAACAGGACTACAGTTTTCAAAGATATATTCAGGATAATATGCTAAACATATTACAGTGAAGGCCTCTGAGGGAAAACAGAATGGGAGTGAAGATGGAGAATAAAATAAAATAAAAGCAACGCCCTGCACAGGACAACGACAAAAGTGTACCATGAAATGAGAAATATGATTACATCAGGTTCTATACCTGAGACACTCTCACTCCACTTCCTCCCAGAGACATATTTAATTGTTGGCATCAGCAAGTCTCCAATCAACGTGACCTTGAGAAGAGCCATTTCAGTAAAGTGGTAACAAAGAATGCCCAACTGGAAAGGGCTGAGGAGAGGTGAGGAAGTATAGATGTAAAGGACAGCAGGGAAATGGAGCAGTCACTGAAAGAAGACATGAAATCAACAGAGGGCTTTAAAAAAAAAAAAAGAATGTACTTAAGGGAGGTATGCTGATGGCAATCGCCAATACAGAGAGAAAAGAGGATGTGGGAAAGAAAGAGGATGTTTGTAAAAGCGAAAACCCTGAGAACGCGTGAGGGGATAAGATCCCAAACATAAATAGGGTCTGGTCTTAGAGGCAAGGATTTATGCCATTATAATAAATAAGCTTTCCATAAAAAATATTTTTAAATTAACAAGAGTTTTGCTGAATATGCAGGCTCTGGTGATGTGGGTTCTTAACCTTTTTTGAGTCATAAATCCATTCGAGAATCTAATTACTGCTACGGATCATCTTTCCCCTAAAATACACACACAGACACACAGATATAAATTTACACACGATTTTAGGGGTTCGCTGAGCCACTCCCCATGCAAATCCATACACAAGTCTGATTCTTGTTTTTTTTGCTTTTTAACTAAAGTATAACATACGTGTAACATACGTATAGTATCACAAAGTGAACACGCTACCCATTAAAACTACCTCCCAGGTCAAGAATAGAACATTACCAGTAACAGGAAGCCCCCTCCAGTCTTCTCAAAGGGAACCACTATCTTGACTTCTAACACTAGATTTTGCCTGTTTCTAAACTTTATATAAACTGAACATGAAAGAACAGTTACGTGTTCCTTCGGTGTATCTTTTTTCACTTCGTGTATTTCTGAGATTCAGCCACACTCATATGCATAGCAGTGGTTTGTTCATTTCCAGTTCTTTATAGTTTTTCATGTTAAGAAGACACCACAATTTAAAAAATATATATGTATATACACACCACAATTTCATCCATTCCTTCTACTGTTAATAGACACTGGGCTTGTTTCTCATGTCAGGCTATTATAAATAATATATGTCTTTTAATGGACAAGTGCATGCATATTTTGGTCTGTTTTTGGAATATACCTAGGAATAAAATTGCTCGGATATAGGTATATGTATATTAAACTGGTAGATGTTGCCCAAAATTTTCTGAACTGGTTGTCATAAAACCTTGTATTATAGTTGATGGATAAGATGGCTTAGAAATAAAAACTTCTTTTGTTTTTTTTAAGCAAGCAGAGACATTTCTCTGACTGAGTTCTATAAAATATTAGTTTGTTGTTGTTTTAATTAAAGATTGCTGACTACAGCTATATGAGGAGTATATAAAAGGCACAGTAGTAAGTGTTACGGAATCAGTCTTGTCAAGTTCAAATCCTGGCTCTAACCAGTGTTAGATTATCTGATAAGCAAATAAACACGTGATCAGGGCACTGCAAAACAGGGGCGCCAGGAAATGTTTAGATTTAATTTAAATCACTTAATAGTGAGGTACTTGTCATTTAAAGGAAACCCTGGTGGCGTAGTGGTTAAGTGCTACAGCTGCTAACGAAAGAGTCGGCAGTTCGAATCCGCCAAGTGCTCCTTAGAAACTCTGTGGGGCAGTTCTACTCTGTCCTATAGGGTCGCTATGAGTCGGAATAAATCGGCGGCACTAGGTTGTCATTTAAAAAAATGAGAATTTTGCTGATATTACTTATTTTATGGCTTGGTATTGATTTTGTTTTGAATTACAGAATGGCAACCCACTAATCACTTCAGTGTTTGGTATGTAAAGGTTTAGAGACAGGAAATTATGTGAATCTGATTCTCTCATTCATTTGACAAGTATTTACCGAATGTTTATGGAAATGGACATGTGTCAGCTTTGTATCTGGCTGTCCATCATCTACTCCCCTATGTTTAGAGAATCTGCTACTATGTGTGTCTTGGAGACAGCTGAGCCCTAGAACAAACCAAAAGCCAAAAAGGCCAGATACTTGCTCTCCCTATTTAGGGACCAGGCACATAGATTGGTCAATCAGATGTTCTCATGCAGGATTTGAGTCTGGAGCTTAAGTTGCAGAGACAGTTTAAAATTCATTTTTAGGGCAATAACATATAGCACCCAGAGACAACGTTCCAGAAATGCCATTCAGTGTTCTGTGGAGGAGTCAATGGTATCTTAAACAAAAATAGGATATTCCTATGGTCTAACTTTGGTTATGGTTTAGCCCTAAGTTTTCCTTGTTTCCCATCTGTTCTCTGAACCTGGTTGTTCAGCCTTCAATCAATTCTATAAGCTAACCAATATCCTTCCAATAAAACTCTTTTTCTTTGGCTTCAGCTAACCAAAGCTGATTTCTGTTGTTTGCAAACATGGACCCTGAACTGGTATCTTGACCATGTACCAGGCTCTTGTACTAGGCACTGGGAACACAAAGACAAATAAGACATGAGCCTGTCTTATAAGAGTCCAAATTCTAATAGAGAAGGCAGACAAGTAATTACAATTAGCGGTAAGCCTCTAACAGGAGTAGGCACACAGAGCACAAGCAGGATACACAGCTGAGGCTGGAGGGGTCAGAAAAGGAGGTATCACTTAAATCCTGAAATATGAGTAGGGTGACAGGAAAGAAATGGAAAGGTATTCCAAACAAAAGAAGCAGCAAACACAAAGGCATCTATATCATCTTTTATTTTTTCTGCTTATCACCTCCTTCCCACACAATAGGAAAAGCTTATCTGAAGGACAAAAGTGACAGAAGGCAAACTGATGGGTCTGTGAAAGAGAGTGAGAAGTGGCCACAATTTGGTATATTTTTGAACTTGCTGTATGAAAACAAACCTCATGCTTGAAACGGACACTCACACATGGCCACGGGCACTGCCAAGCTGGCCACAACTACCTCCTTTTCTCTCCTCCTCACTTCAATCACGTCTCAGAATAGTTAACTACAGAGCCCGGGGTTTTTGGGGGGTTTTTTTTTTGCTTGGTTGGTTGGTTATTTTTGATGCAGGAATCATGAATGAGTAAATAAAGGAATTGAAAAGAGAAGTAAATCAACCGATCAGAGCAATGAAGCACAGAGTATTCTGACAACAACCTACGAGGGTTTTGCTTAAGAAAGGCAGGTACAATTTTACTGGGGAAAAAACACTAATGAAAAATAACATCTTATAAAAGTATATCTATCTTATCTGGGCTTTCTTCTCCAAAATTAGAAAATTTCAGTATCAACAACAATCATTTTAGAGATTTATCTTTAAAATTACATTAGGCTTACACTATGCACTGTTCTCACTGTTTATTTTTGTCTTCATAAGCTTTATAAGCTCCAGCATTTTCGGTCACCCATTGTATGAAGATCTATGCTTGAACAGGAAAATTATCATAAAAGTAAACTAATAAACCACTACTAGAAGATTTTGATAAGAGTCTAGAAGCAAACAATCAGTGACACCTCATTCTCAAATGTGGCATCAAAGTTACAGACCAAAATGATTTGAGTATTCTATAATCTATAACCCTCCTTCAAAAAAGGCAGTATTCACAACCACATGAAGGACAGGTATGAAAGAAGAGTTTTAATTTGTTTTATTAAATTGTATGGTAAAAAAATTCACTTATTACAAAATACCCATGCTACAGTCATACAAAGGAGGCCTGGTGGCTCAGTGGTTGAACGCTTTGCTGCAAACCAAAAGACTGGCGGTCCAAACCCACCAGCCAGTCTGTGGGAGAAAGATGTGGCAGTTTGCTTCTATAAAGATTTACAGCCTTGGAAACCCTAAGGAGCAGTTCTACTCTGTCCTGTAGAGTCGCAATGATTCGGAATTGACTCCACGGCAATGGGTTTGGCTTTTGGTTTACAGTTTGGTTTATAGCACACACGCCTTTGCAATTTCAGTTCCTCTGCTACAATGCCCCTGTTCAAATGGCCAGCTCCTGCATAATATCTGAGACTTGCTCTTTGAACCTTCGCAAGTCTCTTTCCCCATGAGAGATTGTCACTTTCTTTCCTTATGCTTCAAGAGCATCCTGCATCTAAGTCTATTAGGATTATCCCATTAACACTGTAATTATTTCTTTGTTCATCCACCCTTCATAACTAGATTATGAACTGTTAGGGAGTAGGCAATGTTACATCTCTAATCTCTGCCAGGACTGGCAGAGAATAGGCAGTGAATACATGCTTACTGCATAAAGAACAGCAAGCTATATGAATAATGACATTAATATAAGGTTAAAGAAGGTATATATTCACTTATATGCATTCATGAAATAACATGACTCAAACTTCAAATTCTGCATGCAGAAGCTAAGAAATCAGCTCTACTGGCTTTTACTTTAAAAAGGAAGGTGTTTCACAGATTTCACAACAATCACCTGTGGGCTTAGGATAAAATATTTTTAAGGTCTTTATTACTATACGAAGCCACTAAGCGATCCCTTTTATTTCATTAAAATCTTAATTTTTTCTAGGGTCTTAAAAGCTTGTGAATGGCCATCTAAGATAACATCTACTGGGCCCATCCCATCCAAAGGAAAAGAGAATGAAGAAAACCAAACACACAAGTGAAATATTAATACAAAGGACTAATAGACCTCATGAACCACAGCCTCCACCAGCCTGATGGACACGGGGAACCCAGGGTGCAAAAGCAAAGGGGAGAGTGCTGACACATTGCAGGGGTTGCAACCAATGTCACAAAACAAGTTGTGTATAAACTTTTGAATGAGAAACGAATTTGTGCTGTCAACTTTCACCTAAAGCCCCAAAAAATTTTTTTTTAATCTTAATTTTATTTCTCATCATTTAGTATTTCTTTGTAATCGTCACCTTTTAGAGCGTCTGCTTAGTCCATACCCTCCTCCTCTGAGAGTTGTACACCCCGCAGCCATTCTCCTCCCACAAAAATGGGGCCTGAAATTCATGTCCTGTGAAACTTTGGCTTCACTGGCCACAGTTGACTGGACCATACATAGACACTTCCCTCAAGTTGGATTTTCTCCCAGGGTTTTACAATGGGATCACAGAACCGTGAGCAAATGTATGAGTTTAAGAGCCAGAGGACATGTTTGGCCATGCGCAGCGGTAAAACACAATATACAGAGAGAGACAATTGAAGTTGAAACGTAGGGAGAAACAGAGCCCCTGAGTGGTAAAAAAAATAGCTCCCTGGGTTACTAATAGGTTTCCAGTTCCTGGCTCACCCTCCCCTCATGAAGCCTGGCTGTACTTCTTCCAGTTCCAGTTGCCATGCAGTTGACTCTGACTCATGGAGACCCCATGCACGTCACAGCAGAACTGTACTGCATAGAGTTTTCAATGGCTGACTTTTTGGAAGTACATTGCCAGGCCTTTCTTTCAAGGAGCCTCTGGGTAGATTCAAATGTCCAACCTTTCGGTTAGCAGCAGAACTCATTAGCTGTTTGCACCACACAAATACTGTGAAATCTCCAGTATCCTTCCAATTAATTCCCTTTTTGGACTAAGTTAGTTTGAATTTTGTTTCTATTACTTGAAATCAAATGAATCTCGATTAAACAAACCTAAAAAAAAGACAAGGTCAAGTTGTTATTTTTGTTGTTAGCTGCCATGAGCTCCAACTCACGATCAAGTAGGAATATCAAAACGTGAGTTAATCATAGAGTGAAAAAAGCTTCTTTAAAAAATGGCTGTTAAATTGACATCTTCAAGCATTCCTCAGTGCAAGAAAATGAGAAATATTCACTAACTCACTAACTATAACAGGTTTAGACAGCCTTCTATAAATCCAACCTCAGGATAGTTGTGAGTCAGGATGAATAAAATTCTATTACAATGCTCTGGTGTTAAGAAAGAAAAATATGAAAGATTAGGGGATAGGGAATATCTTAGTAGAGCTTGTTAGAAAAAAAGTTTTTTTGCATTATTTTGGAGGTGAAATTTACAAAAAAAAAAAATTAGCCACTTTAAAGTGAACAATTCAGTGGCATTTAGTGTATTCACAATGTTGGGGAACCTCTGTCTATTTTCATCAACCCAAAAGGATCACCCATTCATCCCACCCATTAAGCAATTGCTCCCCATCCCCCCTACGGATTATTTTTTACAGGAAAATACTATCATTTACTATAAGTTTGACCAAAAGAGGAAAAGGGAGGGTAGATCTTTTCTGATAATGGTTAATCCTGTCTAACACACCTAAATATCATGATATAGATTTCCCCATCCATCCACACTGATCTATCTTAAAATATTTCACTTTGGAGTTCTCAACTAAATATTCTGTGCCAGAAGACCAAAGGACCCTGGTTGTGTAGTGGTTAAGAGCTATGGCTGCTAACCAAAAGGTTGGCAGTTCAGGTCTACCTGGTGCTCCTCGGCAACTCTATGGGGCAGTTCTACTCTGTCCTATAGGGTCACTAAGAGTTGTAATCGACTCAACAGCAATGGTTTCTTTTTGTTGTTGTTTAGAAGACCAAAAACCCATTGCCTTCGTGTCGATTCCAACTCAAAGCAACCCTGTGGGCTGGGTAGAACTGCCCCATAGGGTTTCAAAGGCTGTAATTTTTATGGAAGCAGACTGCAACATCCTTCTCCCATGGGGAAGCTGGGTGGGTTTGAACCACCAACCTTTCTGTTAGCAGCCAAGCGCTTAACCACTGGGCCACCTGGGCTGCCATGCTAGAAGATAAAAAAAAAAAATAGGGACCTTTAAACAAAGGAAGCGTTCACCAATACCACAGTCATTATATAGCATTAGCTTCCGAAACAAGACTGATACATAAGGTTTTCCATTTTTTTTTTTTTATTGATCTGTTAGTGAGGAGAAGTTTCCTTTGGCAACTCAGATTAACAAAAAAAAAAAACAAGAACTACAGTTTTCAAACATATGATGAAAAAGAATGAATACTAGTAATATTTACTGTCTGTGGGTTTAAAACAGACAAGCTTGCTTTTGTAAAGAAATATGACCAATTTCACATAATAAAAACTTAGGAAGACTGGGAAAATCTACAAATGTAACAGCATAGAGATAAAAACAAGAAAACAGGCTGTACTTCTATGGAATTTGCCAAGATTATATAGCTAGTTCTGGTGTTCAAATTCAGGATAAAAGGAAAAGTTTATGAAAACTTCAACAGTAATTGCCATAAAAAAAAAGATTATTGCCTTTAGAATGTGCTTACCAAAATTGCATTTGATCACGAGCCTCTACTATTCTGAGACTTTACTTTAAACCACATAGTGACGGAAAACCACACAGGTTTGACTCAGAAGTAGTTGGGAAGCTTTCCAAATTCCCCATTATGCCCCCTTGTTCAACCTTTCTCTGCAACATGCTCCAAACAGTCTTAGCTCCCACATTAATTTTTTTTAAAGGTGGTATCTTAACAGAGCTACTGTCTCCCACCTTCACCGTAACAGGGAAGGCGGCTAAACGCTATAGCATGGGCTATGTGAAGATTAAGAGTAAATAAAGGGCATTTCAAGAGTTTAAACAATGCTCTTAATAAGAAAAATGCACTGAAATTTTAAAAAGCAACAAATTCATTAGCACAATTAAGAAATGCTAATCATCAAGTGGGTTTTTTTTTTAAATCATCATCAGTGCTAATTTCCAATTTGTTACACGATACTCAATGTTGGAGCTACTAGAGAGTAAGACTAATGGTCAACTTGCAATGACATTCTCAAAAGCTAGGAATGCAGCATTCATTTTAAAACTCAGAATTGGTTGGTTCATTCATTCACTGATTCACAGCTTAGTGCGGTTAAGAGGCACATATTAAACACTCTAAGGGCAACAATAGCTATAGTAGGTCATTCACTAAACATTTACAAAGTGTCAGGCACCGTTCTAAGTCTTTTACTTACACTAACAAATTTAAGCTTCACAACAGCCTTATGAAGGCATCATCACCCCCATTTTTGAGGGGAAGAAACTGAGATAGAGATAACACAGTCAAATGGCAAAGCCTGGTTTCAATCTCAGGCAATCTGGGTCTAGGGCCAACTACTTAATACTGCCTCTCCAACATGTATGTATTCAACAAATTCTTACTGAGTGCCTTCTTTGTACCAGGCACTGACATAATACAGTTATTAATACATTATTCCAAGAGGAACCCGATAATGCAAGTATGAGTGTGAGTCTGAGAAGACTTTCTGGAGGAGACAAAGCCTCTTAAAGGATGCAAAGGAGTTAGGTAGACCAGGATAAACAGAAAAAGGTGGTGGCATGGTAGAAGTCAAAGTGTAGAATTTGAGAAAGTGGACAACAGTATTGTCATTGCTTTCTTTAGCAAGAGCAATTTTAGTAATATAAAGATGCAGAAATCAGATTGCCATGGAATAATGAGTAAATGGAGGAAAAGAGGTAATTTTGGCAATACGGACTACTCAGTTTCCTCACGTATAAAACTGAGACAGTAGGTTATTGTGGGGACTAAATTATTTATAGCAAAGCGATTAGTAAGCACTATAGATCTTCAGATTCTTGACACCCTTGAATTGTGTTGTTGGAGAATATTGAATATACCATGGACTGCCAAAAGAACAAACAAATCTGTCTTGGAGGAAGTACAACCAGAATGCTCCTTAGAAGCAAGAAGCAAGAAGCAAGGATGGCGAGACTACGTCTCACATACTTTGGACATGTTATCAGGAGGGATCAGTCCCTGGAGAAGAACATCACACCTGGTAAAGTAGAAAGTCAGTGTAAAAGAGGAAGACCCTCAACGAGATGGACTGACACAGTGGCTGCAATAATGAGCTCAAGCATGGCAACAACTGTGAGCGTGGCCCAGACAGGGCAGTGTTTCATTCTGTTGTGCACAGGGTTGCTATGAGTCGGAAATGACTTGAGGGCACCTAACAACAACAACAACACAGATCCTCATGGACTATTTTCAACCTTGCTCACTACACCTAGACACACCAGGTGCCTTTCTTTCCTCCAACACCCTAAGGTCTTCTGCACTGTAAGGCTTTGCAGTTCCAGTTCCCCCACGAGGATCCCTTTTTCCTCAGGTCTTCACATGGCTGGCTGGCTCCTTCTTGTCTGTTAAATGTCATCTCCTAACAGAGGGCTTCCCAGAGAAATACTATGCGAACACTTTCAGTCATTCTCTCATATCACCCTGTCTTACTTCCTTTGTAACTCTTTCCACAATATGAACTTTTCTTCTTTATTCAGAGGTAATATCACAAAGTGATTAAGAGTGCAGGCTCCACAATCAGACTGGCTGGGCTCAAATTCCAGCTCTGCCATTTACTAACTGTGTGACCTTCCACAGGTTGGTTAACCTCACAGTGTCTTAATTTTCTCATCTTTAAAATGGATAAAATAATAAAGTACTTACCTTACAGACTTCTCGGGGGAATTAAATGAGCTAATAGATATAAACCTATTACAAGAATACAGGTACATTTAAGGACTCAAATATTATATATTTGTTTACTTGCAATGATCTTGTTGTTTTTAGGTGCCAGTTGAGTCAGTTCCAACTTATAGTGACCCTATGTACAACAGAACAAAACACTGCCCAGTTCTGCGCCATCCTCACAATCGTTGTTATGCTTAAGCCCACTGTTGTAGCCACTGCGTCAATCCATCTCATTAGGGTCTTCCTCTTTTTCGCTGACCCTCTATTTTACCAAGCATGATGTCCTTCTCCAGGGACTCATCCCACCTGACAACATGTCCAAAGCATGTGAGATGTACTCTTACCATCCTTGCTTCTAGGGAGCATTCTGGTTGTACTTCTCTCAAGATACATTTGTTCATTCCTTTGGCAGCCCATGGTATATTCAATATTCGTCTCCAACACCATGATTCAAAGGCTTCAATTCTTCTTCTGTCTTCCTTATTCATCATCCAGCTTTCACATGCATAGAGGGCAATTGAAAACATCATGGCTTGGGTCAGGAGCACTGCAGTCTTCAAGGTGACATCTTTGCTTTTCAACACTTTAAAGAGGTCTTTTGCAGCAGATTTGCTTGATGCAATGCATCTTTTGATTTCTTGGCTGCTGCTTCCATAGGTGTTGATTGTGGATCCAAGTAAAATGAAATCCTTGACAACTTCAATCTTTTCCCCACTTATCGTGACATTGCTTATCGGTCTAGTTGTGAGGATTTTTGTTTTCTTTATGTTGAACGATGATCTTAATGCTCCACTAGATTGCATTTTTCAACTTGTACTACCAAAAATATTTGAAGCAGTAATAACTCTTTAGTCCAAATCATAAAGATGTCAACTGACAACCAAATGAGGAATACTGTTCTGGCTTAACCTCAGAAAATATTGCTTTCAGAGAAGAGATTCCCCACCCCACCCCAATGCCGCCCCCCCCCCCCAGCCACAGAAGTCAGAAAAGAAACACACAGCCTAAAGATCTATAGTTGAGCAAGGGATATTTTTAGTAAGTTTTATAAGTAGTTGCTAGGTACTTCAGACTAATTTGTAAAAATTAAAATGTGGGGGGTAGGGGAAAAGGTTCTGACTTAACTTTGGAAAACAGTGTTTTGACTAAATAAAAAAGGAACACTGCTCTAGTTGGTAAAGTCATTTCTCACGGGAACTGTTGTTAGTTGCCGTCCAGTAGGCTCTGACTCATGATGACCTATGTCTAACAGAATGAAAGGTTGCCTGGTCCTGAGCCATATTCACTGGTATGTTTGAGTCCACTGTTTTGGCTGTTGTGTCAATTCATCTCATTGATGGTTTCTGTCTTTTTCACAAACTCTCTACTTTATCAACCAAGGTGTCCTTTTCTAGCAATAGGTCTTTCTTGATGATATATCTAAAGTAAGCAAGCCAAAGTGTTGCCATTTTCACTTTTAAGGAGCATTCTAGTTGTATTTTTCCTAAGCCTGATTCGTTCGTTCTTCTGGCAGTTCACAATATATCCAATATTCTTCACAACTGGAATGCATCAATTGTTCTTCTGTCTTCCTGTTTCACTGTCCAGCATTCTCATGCATATGAAGCAAATGAAAACATCATGGCTTGGGCCAGGGGAACCTTAGTCATCAAAGTAACATCTTTGCTTTTTAACACATCAAAGATGTCTTTTGCAGCAGATTTTCCCAATGCAATATGTCTTTGATTTCTTGACTGCTGCTTCCATGGTGTTGACTGTTGATTCAAGTAGCATGAAATCACCGACACCTTCATTTTTTTCTCCATTTATCATGATGTTGTTTATCAGTTCATTTGTGAGGATTTTCGTTTTCTTCACATTTAGGAGTAATCCATACTGAAGGCTGTAGACTTGATATTGGTTAACAATTCTGAATTTGCTGCACAGGTAAAATGGAATTGAACAAATAAGTAAATGGTCGTGGATGGTGGGAGCCACTGTTGGAGAGAGAGGCTAAAATAGGGAAGCGGATAAGGCTAGAATGAACCATGTGGCACTGGATTAGAGTCAAAGACAGCAGTATGAATTCATGTTTAGCTTAATATAGATACAGATGGATAGATACAAAAATAATTATGTTTATAAAGTCTAAAACAATAAAGACCATGGAAGAGAAAATAGGGACAATGTTAGGAGCCTTAATACATGGCATAAACAGAATACAAAACATTACTAAAAATGCCAAAGAGAAACCAGATAACTGGGAGCTCCTAAAAATCAAACACCTATGCTCATCTAAAGACTTCACCAAAAGAGTAAAAAGACCACCTACAGACTGGGAAAAAATTTTCAGCTATGACATCTCTGACCAGCACCTGATCTCTAAATTCTACATGATTCTGCTAAAACTCAACCACAAAAAGACAAACAACACAATTACAAAATGGGCAGTGGATATGAACAGGCACTTCACTAAAGAAGATATTCAGGCGGCTAACAGATACATGAGGAAATGCCCTCGATCATGATCATTAGCCATTAGAGAAATGCAACTCAAAACTACAATGAGATTCCATTTCACTCCAATGAGGCTGGCATTAATCCAAAAAACACAAAATAATAAATGTTGGAGAGGCTGTGGAGAAACTGGAACACTTCTACACTGCTGGTGGGAATGTAAAATGGTACAACCACTTTGGAAATCGATTTAGCGCTTCCTTAAAAAGCTAGAAATAGAACTACCACACAACCCAGCAATCCCACTCCTCGGAATATATCCTAGAGAAATAAGAGCCTTTACACGAAGAGATATATGCACACTCATGTTTACTGCAGTACTGTCTACGATAGCAAAAAGATGGAAGCAAGCAAGGTGCCCATCAATGGATGAACGGATAAATTATGGTATATTCACACAGTGGAATACTAGGCATCAATAAAGAACAGTAATGAATCTGTGAAACATTTCATAACATGGAGGAGCCTGGAAGGCATTATGCTGAGTGAAATTAGTCCAGTTGCAAAAGGACAAATATTGTATAAGACCACTATTATAAGATCTTGAGAAATGGTTTAAACTGAGAAGAACACATTCTTTTGTGGTTACAACAGGGGGGAGGGAGGGAGGGTGGGAGAGGAGTATTTACTAATTAGATAGCAGATAAGAACTAGTTTAGGTGAAGGGAAAGACAACATTCAATACAGGGAAGGTCAGCACAACTGGACGAAACCAGAAGCAAAGAAGTTTCCTGAATAAACCGAATGCTTCGAAGGTCAGGGAAGCAGAAGCAGGGCTTTGGTGACCATGGTTTCAGGGGACATCTAAGTCAACTGGCAAAATAAAATCTATTAGGAAAACATTCTGCATCCCACTTTGAAGAGTGGCGCCTGGGGTCTTAAACACTAGCAAGCGGCCACCTAAGATGCATCAATGAGTCTCAACCCACCTAGATCAAAGGAGAATGAAGAACACCAAGGACACAAGGTAATTACAAGCCCAAGAGACAGAAAGGGCTACATGAACCAGAGACTACATCATCCTGAGACTAGAAGAACTAGATGGTGCCCAGCCACATCCAATGACTGCCCTGACAGGGAACACAACAGAGAACCCCTGAGGGAGCAGGAGAAGAGTGGGACACAGACCCCAAATTCTCACAAAAAGACCAGACTTAATGGTCTGACTGAGACTAGAAGGACCCCAGTGGTCATGGTCCCCAAACCTTCTGTTGGCCCACGACCAGAACCATTCCAGAAGCCAACTCGTTAGACATGGATTGGACTGGACAATGGGTTGGAGAGAGATGCTGATGAGGAGTGCGCTGCCTGCATCAGGTGGACACTTGAGACTATGTTGGCATCTCCTGTCTGGAGGGGAGATGACAGGGGGTTAGAAGCTGGCAAAACGGCCATGAAAAGAGAGACTGGAAGGAGGGAGCGGGCTGTCTCATTGGGGGGAAAGTAATTGGGAATATGTAGTAAGGTGTATATAAGTTTTTATGTGAGAGACTGACTTGATTTGTAAACTTTCACTTAAAGCACAATAAAAATTATTTTTAAAAATTATGTTTATATATATGAGTTAGTACACATACATACATTTCCTAGGTCTGTATACTGAGAGGGCCTAGAAGCAATGATACCACGGCAGCAAGAAGCACCCAGCACCCAGGTCTTAGTTTCTATTATCATTCTCCAATACAAGGAACCAGAGCTCCTTGGAGAAATGGTTGATTTTAGAGCTGAAGCGCGGAATATACAAGTTGAGCCTGGGGCATCTCATAGTGCCAGAAAGTAAAGAAATGGTCAAAAATTTAAAAAATGGGGTAAGTCTTATTGGCCACTGGAGCCAACCCAAAAGAAGTAAACAATTTGAGCAACAAAGTAAGTAATATAGTACAGGATTATAACCCAAAGCTTAAACCAAATATCCATAAATCCATGAGCTGGTCACGACTCATAGTGACCCCGTTTACAATAGAATGAAATACTACCCGGTCCTGCGCCATCCTCAAAATTGTTGTTATGCTTGAGCCCATTGTTGCAGCCACTGTGTCAATCCATCTCGTTGAGGGTCTTCCTCTGTTTTGCTGACTCTCTTACTTTACCAAGCATGATGCCCTTTTCCAGGGACTGGTCCCTTCTGATAACATGTCCAGAGTATGTGAGACGAAGTCTCACCATTCTTGCTTCTAAGGAGTATTCTGGCTGTACTTCATCCAAGACAGACTTATTCCATATAAACATACATAAATGGTTGAATAAATAAGTGGAGGAGAAGAGACAAATTTCCCTTAGAGAAGAATTCCAAATAATTTTACAGATACTCCTGTCTCTCCAGGAGATGCAGTTTAACTCCCCACTCTTGAGTGTGGGCTGCACTTAGTGACTTGCTTCCCGAAAATAGAGTAGGAAGAGGTGGGAAAACTATACAGTAGAGAATCCTGGCAAACGCTACCTCAGCCAGTTGATCAAGGTTAACAATATCAGTGCTAAGTCATGTTGACAGTGTGTGCCCTCTATATAATGTGATGAGAATGGCATTTTACCTTTGTGGTCGTCTTCCTCCCTCAAACCACAACTCCAAGTTTAACCATGAGAAAAACATCAGACAAACGCAAATTAAGGGCTTTAAAAAAAAAGAAAAACCTGTTGCCGTTGAGTAGATTCCGACTCGTAGCGAACCACCTGACGAGTATTCCACAAAACTGTCAGTAAAAAACAGTCTGGAAAACTGTCACAGCTCGGAGAAGCCTAAGGAGGCATGAGGACTAAATGTCATGTGGTATCTTGGATGGGGTCGTGAAACAGAATGAGGGCATTAAGTAAGAAATAATGAAATCTGAATAAAGTATGGGCTTTAACAGTAATGTACCAATATTGGTTCCTTTGTTTTAACAAATGTAACCTAGAATGTCAGATGTTAACAATAGGGAAAACTGGGTGCAGGATACACACTAGCTCTTTGCAACTTCTCAGTAAATCTAAAACTATTTGAAAATAAAAAGTTCATTTAAATTTTAAAAACAATGATAATAAGGGAAGTTATTGCCTTAATCAGACTGATTTTAGGCCTTTAAGTCACATATAGTGGGGTTCAGATAAAAATAGAAATATCTCAGCATTGATGTGCAAAATAACCTCGGCTTGATGAACAGTTTGTAACACTGTACCTGTAAGGTAGCTATTAGTCATTTCGTATGTGTACATTTTAATTCCTTAGTCAGTAAGCATTTTAGGGGGCAGGAAACTGTCCTTTTATTTCTGGTGCTGTAAGCACAAGGCCACTCCAACTTTGGACTAAAGCAAATTTGTAATATTAACGACATTAAAAAAAATTCCACTTGGCTTTTAAAGTCAACAAATTTTAAATAGTTTTAGGTAAAATACACTTACAATACATCGCTGAAACATTTCCCCATAGTCTCAAAAGGAGAAGAATGTACTGTACAAATATTTTGAGAAAGTACATTGGAATTTCACCATCAATAATATACTACAGTGCAAAATTCACAGTAATTTGGGTCTGTATTGGTCATTGTTTGAGAGATATGGAAACTTCAAAAACCAAACAAAAACAAGCTTTACTAATGTTAACTACCCTGAACACCTTAAAAAAAAAAAACTCTTACAAATCAATAAGAAAAAGACAGTCCAGTAGAAAATAGGTAAAAGACAGGTACAAGCAGATCACTGAAAAGATAATCAAAAAAACCTAATACATAAGATAAAGGGAAATAAAAATGGAACAAGAATAAACTGCCATATCACACCCATCAGACTGGTAAAAATCAGAGTCTGACAATACTAACTGCTGGTAAGGATATGGAGAAAACAGGAATCATTTGGCAATATCCTAGAAATACCCTGTAAAGGGAAAAAAATATATATCTTAGGAACCAGCAACTTGACAACCAGGTACATGACCTGGAGAAATGCTGGTATGTTCCTTCAAGAGCTTCAGGGATGTTCATGAGGCCTCTGTTTATAACAGGTTTAAAAAAATGAAAATAACCTAAATGCTTACCAGTAGAGGAAATAATAAATTGTGGTATATACATTCAATGGAATACTATACAGCAGTTAAAATGAATGAACTATATCTGTAGTATTAAAAAGGATTAAGCAAAAAAAGAAAAATGAAAGTTTCAAAATATGTACACCATGACAATTATTTTAATAACTGCTAAAATGTATTAACACATAAATTTGAAAAAATAGTTCTGGCTCAGTTTTAACACTATGTAAATCAGCTCATGTAATCTTCACAACTATCTTATGAGGAGGGCATTTTTACTATCACCATTTTACAGATGAGTAAAATGAGGCACAGAAAGATTAAATAACTTGCCTGAGGTCACAAAACTATTTAGTAGAGTCAAGATTCAAACCAAGGGAGTATGGCTCCAAAATCCACATTCTTCAATAGCACCCAAAGCCATATCATGTACTGTATATATATTAATAGTGTATTAAAAGGTAAACTGAAAGTGTGCACATCAAATCACCATAACAATTGCCTCTGGGGAAGCTGCATAAAATTGGAGAGAACAAAAGGGACCTTAACTCAATCAGTAATGTTCACGTACAGTATAGAGTTCAATACTGCTTTTTGAATTCAACGTGACAACTATAATATTCTTTTATATTAAATATATATGTTAAAAATGAAAACAGTTAATATTTTGTATGGTGGGTTTGTGGCTATTTACTACATTATTTTTTGTGATTTTCTATATTTGTAAAACTTTTCAAAAACGAAAATGTCTCATCTATAAGACGATTATTACAACAAAAATCACGATAACAGCAATACATGAATATACATGCTGCCCTTGTGAATATAAGATTATTCAAAATACAATCAAATAATGCTCTAAAATTTTATGTTAATGGAAATCAGAACATATTTTCCCACCAGGAAAAAGATACAGCCTGAGGTACCAGGCAATGAGCAAAACGCAGAGTACACAATAAGCACTGATGATCCAAAAAGAAAAGGCTCTCAACCAGAGCTTCAGGGAAGAAATCCTGGTTCGTTCACCTTTCTATCCTCAGTGACTAACAATGTGCCTGGCACCGAATTAACATTCAAAGACTACTGCCTACACACTACCCAGAAAGCCCAGTGCCGTGGAGCCTACACACTAGCAGGTTGTAAAGAAAACTGAGTGGAAAACTCCATCAACAGGTGGCGCTGTCAACACAGAGCAGTTTGGTGTAAGCAACAAATAGAAAAGAGGCAGCAACGTGCATTGATACATAGAACATCCATTTATGTAAAATGATCACAAGGATGGTGCTAGCAATAAGGAGCATACCTACACTTACATTACTAGTTATTTCCATTGTTGTTTACTACAAATTAGCACCACATTTTAGGTTTGTTTTCTTAATAATGAATAAGATCGTTGCCCTGTTGGAGCAATGGTTATGGAGGATATTCAGTATTTTCTCCTATGATTCTTGAAAATATTGTAATCGTTTTTGTAAATATAAGAATAATACCATTCAGAGAGTGAACAAAGAATATAAACACTAAATAAAAATCACCCATAATCCTATCATTTGGAGATAACACCTCTTAAAATTTTATGTCTTTCCTACCAATTTTTGTTGCCATATACATGTGATATTATAATTAAAAACACAGTATATATTTCCATATATTCTGCTTTTTCTCCCAACATTATATTTGACTACTTTCTCATGTCAGTAAATATTTTTTGAAAATATAATTTTTAATAGCTGCATCTAACACATGAATCCATTATCATTAATTTCACCATTCCTTTATTACAGGATATTTTCATTGTTTCAAATTTTTCACTACTACAATTACACATCATACTAAATTAATTACGTAGAAAGTTTTGCACTGCTCTTTTATAAGTCTAAGTCACATCTGCACATATGGGGTCACCATGAGCTGGAAATGACTCCAAGGCAACTAAGAACAGAAACATTTGAATAATGTATCCAAGATCTTGAAGAGCTCTTTCCAATAAGGACAATTAGTATCTGCTCTCAAATAAGCATGAAAATTTTTTCTTTTATTCTCATATGTTGTTGTTGTTACATGCCGTCGAGTCAGTTCCGACTCATAGCGACCCTCTGCACAACAGAACGAAACACTGCCCGGTCCTGAGCCATCCTTACAATCGTTGTTATGCTTAAACTCATTGTTGGACCACTGCGTTAATCCACCTCATTGAGGGTCTTCCTCTTTTCTGCTGACCCTGTACTCTGCCAAGCATGATGTCCTTCTTCAGGGACTGATCTCTCCTGACTACATAAACCAAAACCCAGTGCCGTCGAGTTGATTCCGACTCATAGCGACCTTATAGGTACTATAAAAAGGCCATCCACATTCACAGCACTATGAATTGTAATATCAGGAATGATGGATTCAAGAGCAACATGCTTGTCTTCTTCCTATGCTCGGTACTTTATTATGTTTCAGCTTTGGACTCTGAAACCCCTGTATCACATAGCAAATCCAAAAGGAATGAATGAAAATAATTAAAACCTTAGAAAAAGGAATCAATGAGGACAAATGTTCAGGGCTGGTTTTTATGCCCTGAAGAACCCAAAGGAAACCTAAATGTAGACAACGATAAGAATCCTTTTTTTTTTTTTTTGCCAAATGATTAAATAATAAAGTTACCTCAATTAAAGAAAAAGTCAAAGTAATAATTATAATATACAGCAATAGTGTGTTTGACTTCCCCCTCCCCCGCCCAAATTTTACTCAGCAATAAACAATCTGGGGCATTAAAACACAAAAAATAAAGAAAATTGCATTAATTTTTCTTCAGTCACTCAATTCTTCCACCTCTGGTGGGAAAGAGGAAAGTCCCAAAAAGGTAAGTCACCTGGCATCAAAGAGGTCAAGAATAACAAGTCAATCTTCCTGCTACAGCCACTTCTGTTTTCCACTTTGAATAACAAACCATCAATTCAATTTTAAACAGGAATGCCACAAAATTTATAACACTGCGAACATCTCTATCTGTAAAAACTGGTGCTTAAATCCAGGTTTTCTTTTTAAGTATGCTGCTTAGAAAAATTCTTCAAAGAAAGCTATTATCACCCATTTGGAAAATAATAAGTTTTCATTTATAACTCTGCCATAATTTTTATTTTTGAATAAATTAATAAACATCATATACTTTGTCCCTTCTCCCTTATAGTCCCCCAATTATCCTAAATATAAAAAAAAAATATTACCCAAGTTGCCATAAATAGGCCAACAGCTCCAGGAGCTTAAGAATCAAGAGCTATTTAAACCAGTGTAGTTCATGTGGAAAAGTTCAGAACAAATCAGCATCAGCTTCCCTGCACAAACGAAAAATTCCTACCGCTTCATCAATTTTTAAAAATGTACATTTGTGTACATAAGTTTAAAACTCAGGCCAAAACTTACTCATACTTTTACCCAGTATTGGGCTGGTATCAGGCTCAATTAACTTTCTTTAAAAAACACATTCTTATAAAATACCACAGTGAAGTAGGTCTACGTTTAATCATTCAGAAAAGGAAAACTATGTAATGCATATTGTATACAATGATAATATATGCTATTCTGAACTCCTAGTGAGAGCTGCAATTCAAAGGTAAATTGTAAAAATGAAATAAAAAGTTGTTCAAAATGTTTAGTTCTGTCTAAAACAATGTTCCCGTAGAAGAAGCCAGATACAATCTTTTGTTTCATTACAAGTTCAAACAGGGTTCAAACAGATCAGTAATTCTGTATACTTAAGTTTTCAGAAGCTGAGCCCTAGAACTATCTACTGTAAACATAAACGCAGTAAATTGCCCAAGAGACCTTATTTATTACTCAATCTTAGGACCCCAGAGACTACTTTTTACAACAATCTCAAACGTACTACAATCGATCAGTGTAACCTGGGCTACACTGTTTACAGGTGGCTCCGCCACCTTCCCCCAAGAGAAGGAGAGAGAACTGAACGATAATCTATACACACCACACAGCAGCCTGTAATCCTGTAAGGCTGCTTCTCTATCAGTTGGGCTATTCTTTTCATTAATGTGTAATACATTTTAAAGAATATCATATTCACGGAGTCATACAATTTCTGTCCTCCGGGTCTCTAGCTGGCTGACACGCGTTTTGTCCTCAAATAAATACATGCCTGTTGACTGATGCCTGCCCTGCTGCTGCAAACAAGAAATAACTGTCCTCTAAGGCAGAAACCTCTCTCTAAGGCTCCAGGCGGAACCAAACGTATGAATTAAAAGCACACTGGGACAACAAAAACAAAAAATCTTCCAACACATCTGTCATTTAAAAGCACGATAATGAAAAGCTGTCGCTGCGACCCAATTTTAGGTCGCAAGCTTTTTTTTTTTTTTTTCCTCCCTCCTCCTTCCCGAAAGCGATAAACTTCAAAGGGAACGGTGGTGACCACGAATCCTTTTTTTTTTTTCTGAAGACTGAAAAAACTGGCCAACTTGGACGCCCGCCGGGCTCACGCGGAACCAGCGGAGGTTGGCAGACCCCCGGAAGGAAAACGGGGCCCCGGGGCTCCCCAGGCTCCCGCCGCCGCCTGTTTAATATGCCGAGCAGGTGGGATTCCAGGAGGCCACCTTGGTCTTACGTAACCGGCTTGTCAAAATCCCAGCTCCAGGACCTCCCTCCTCACCGCCCCGTCCCCACCCCCAAGCCGCAGCAGCCCCAGGCCAGCCCGGAATAGAAAACCTGGGACGAAAGCACGGGAGCCCCCGCGCGCCCGACGCAGAGGCGCGGACGCTCCTCTCCCAGCGCCGCCGCGCCCTCCCCGGGCAGCCCGGGTCCGTGGGGGCGCCCCCGCTCCGAGGAGCCCCGGCGGAGGTCGCGGCTGCCAGCGCCGCCTCTCGGAGCCCGGCCGCCCCGCTCCCGAGCCCCGCTGTCACCGCTTCAGGCCGTGACAGCTCCGCACGGCACCGCTGCCCGCGTCGCCGCCCGCGCACTCACCGCACCGCTGCTTCCCGCTTGAGCCGGGGGTAGAGCTTGGACAGCGGCGCCGGGTCCCCTCACGCGCGGCGGCGGGACACGAGGGGTTGAACGCCACGGCGCTCCGAGCTCGTCTAGCTCATCCCCAGCCCGGCGCTCCGCCCTGCGCGGCACCCCCGCCCGCCCGGGCTGCCGTCTCAGTCAGACGGGACTCCCCCTCCCCTTGCGGCCGCCGCTGCCTCCGCCTCCTGCTGCTGCTCCAGCCGCCGCGGCCGCCGCCGCCGCAAACGGCGCCATCTTGGCCATGACGGAGGGGGCGGGGGCAGGGATCGCGGCGCTCGAGCACCAATCGCGGGCCTAGTCTGGCCCGAGGGGGCGGGAGGGGGCCAAGCCGGAGGGCGCCGGGTCCTAGCGCCCCCCTGACAGTGGGCGGCCAAGCTGGGCGGGGCTGAGCCGCGCTCGCCAGTGACGCGCTGTGTAGTTGGGGATACGCTCTGCGGTTCCCCCTCGGGTCGGGAGATCCCGAGCCCAAGGCGGGCGTGGGCAGCGCTGATCTTGCCTTCCCCTTTCACCGCCCCGAGGCACAGGGATCAGGCCCTAGCCAACTCACCTGTCTCCTGCTTTCTCCTCGGCGCGTCTGGGAGTCCTGAGGCTGCCCAACCGGAGCTCGGCGCGCCTGTCTGCGCGGCGCCCCATAACCAAGGGCGCTCTGAGCCCTCAGGAAACCTCCCAGGGGTTAGCAGCCGCACCCTATAGGTTTCGGTCTTAAGATAGAAAAAAAAAAAAGGTCACGTAAAATGGGGAGTTCAGGGGCTTTCTCTGGAAAGTACGTTGATAAAGCACCTATTGTTGACTGAAGAGATAAGAGATATAGATTACATTGGATTTATTGGATACGGCCTACTTTAACCTGACCTGACTGTGGCTCCACCATTAATGGTTCTTGGCAGGTTGCCTACGAAAAGTGAGGATAATAATGGTTAATTATTCCTACAGGGCTGTTCTGAGGGTTAAATTCCACAATACCAGTGAGGTGCTTAGTATAATGCCTAAAAGACCCCAAGAAACCAAACTAGTTGCTGTGGGGTCGGCCCCGACTCATAGCGATCCTGTTGGACAGAGTGAAACTGCCCTATACGGTTTCCAAGGAGCGCCTGATGTGTTTGAACTGCTGGCCCCGTCTGGCTAGCAGCCGTAGGTCTTAACCACCACACCACCAGGGTTTCCATAATGCCTAAAGTACTCAATAAATGTTAAATGCTATTCCATGGACAAATGAAGGGAAAAACAGGCTTTCTAAGATCCCTCTGGTTTCAAATCAACTTTCTTAAATTTTCCAGAATAGGTATACACTCTTGTTAATAGCCAGGTTTAGAGCTCTGTGTTCTAACTCCACTTCTTCCCTTGTATTCATTAATTCAGTCAAACATTCATTCAGAACACTGAAGAAACAGAGTGGTGAGGGAAACGGAAAAGGTCTGCCCTCAGGGAGCTGACAGCCTAGTGGGAGAAAACCCGAAAAACCAAACTTGTTGCCTGGAGTCCATTGCAACTCATAGCAACCCTATAGGACAGAGTAGAACCGCTCCATAGGGTTCCCAAGGAATGGCTGGTGGCTTTGAACTGCCTATCTTTTGGTTAGCAGCCAAATGCCTAACCACAGTGCCACCTTGGCCCTGTAGTGGGAGTAGAGGGACAATAAACAAATATTTCATTACATTTTGGGGGAAAAAATACTATAAAGGTTATGAAAAATTCTGGGATAGCAAATAACAGGATAGCTTAATAACCTAGGGTGGTCAAGGAAGGCCCATCCAATGGATGAGAAAGGGCCAGCCATGAGAGAAAGGCCCTGAGGAATTGTTTAAGGCAAAAGGAATGGCATGAGCAAAGGACCGGTGACAAGAAGAGCTTGTTCATTGGCACTAAGTGTAGTTAGTCCAGGGTGCATGAAGGACCCTGGCATGGGATTGGAGAGGTGAGTGAAAACCCAGTCCTGCAGAGCCTTGGAAGACATAGAGATTGAATTTTACAGAGCCTGGATTTTATTCTAATTGTAACTGAAAGCCACTAAAGAATTTTAAGTAGGGGATGATTGTAAGAACAAGGGAGTTGGAAGCAGTGATGTTTGCAGTGTGACATCTATATTTACATTTCAGACAATATATGGACCAAAGAATTGGATCTAAAGTAAAAACAAAACAAAACTATGGGGTTGAGCCTCTTCAGCACTAACTAAATTGGTCAGATCATATATGCTGATCTTCCATTTTCCTTATCATTAAAAAATGTGTGAGCATCACATAAGATTGTGTATAGAAAAACACTACTTTCACTGAAAATGGCTAATTAATTTGTTTCTAATGTACGGCATGTTAGTATCATGTATAGTTACTTAATCAATGGTATTTGATAAGTACACGTATTCTGTTTTTATTAATTGTTAGTGGTAATCCAAATCAGTCATTCTTATTCATTTTTGCATAATATACTTGTCTTAGTCATTTAGTGCTGCTGTAACAGAAATACCAAAAGTGGTTGGCTTTAGCAAAGAGACATCTATTCTCTCAGTCTAGTAGACTAGAAGTCCAAATTCAGGGCACCAGCTCCAGGGGAAGGCTTTCTCTCTCCATTGGCTCTGGGGGAAGGTCTTGGTCATCAATCTTCCTTTGGTGGCATAGGAGTTTCTCTGCACAGGACCCTCAGGTCCAAAGGACAAGATTTGCTCCAAGCATTGCTTTCTTGGTGGTATGAGGTCCCCATGTCTCTTTGCTCGCTTCTGTCTTTTATATCTCAAAAGAGATTGGCTTAAGACACAACCCAGTCATGTAGATTGAGTCCCACCTCATTAACATAACTGCCAATAATCCCACCTCATCAACATCATAGAAACAGGATTTACAACACTTAGGAAAATCATATCAGATGACAAAATGGTGGACAATCACACAATACTGGGGCTTATGGCCTAGTCAAGCTGACAGTCTTTTTGGGGGGACACAATTCAATTCACTATAGTGCTACTAGGGAAAAGAATGTGGCCTGCTATATATGTGTAGGTTTTTTGATGCTGTAGTTTCAAATGTATTGTAAAGTGCTTAACCTTGCATTTTCTGGTATAATTTGCTATCTGAATATCAAAAATGAATTTTTTAAGGCCTCCGGTGAAGTTCCCGCCACCTCCCCCCCCCAAAAAAAAAAATAGTAAATGGCCTTGATGGTCAGCAGGATTGTTTGCTCCCATTGAGGGATTCAGTGGACCACACCATGCAAGTTTAGAAACCGCCACCCCAGAAGGAAGTATTAATGTAAGTTTTAGCTCAGATGGCTAACACATAATACTAATGAAGAGTATGACTGTAAGAGCAATTAAGTTTTAGTGCTGAAAAACTGTGTTCCATGGTCATAAAATATGCTCCATGGTCTTATAAATGTATGCCCCAAAATGGCACAGGCAACCTGCCCCTCCTTTTATGTACAACTAATCCAGCGCATATTTTATGAATACTATTAATTCTCATTAAAAAAATAAATGATTCCAGCTTTGGGAAAATTTAATTTTAAAATCAATCTTCCGTGAAGAAAGGGTTGGAAATGGGCAAGAGAGATGGGAGTGAGTTTTTGTCACATTTTAAATAATCTAGCCTTCCATAAAGTTATGAAGTTCAAAAGATCAATTTTTACCTGAAAACACTTTGAGTCTATATATATACACACATATATATATATAAACAGCTCCTAAATGTAGCATCGTTAACTCCATTAAACAAAAAACTAGATCTAGTTACTAGACTGGGCCCTTCTTCCCTGTTGCCATGTCATCTACAGCGTTTTCATGCCCAATTTAAGGCCATGGCTGTAGGCCAGTCAGTGGCTGCAAGGGTGGGATGATAGTATAAAGAGGCACAAGGAAACTTTGAGGGAATGATGAGCGTGTTCATTATCTTGATTGTGGTTATGGTTTCACAAATGTATACCAGGAGCATATGCCAGGAGCCTTGGTGGTGCAGTGGTTAAGAGCTACGGCTGCTAACCAAAAGGTTGGCAGTTCGATTTTACCAGCCACTCCTTAGAAACCTATGAGGCAGTTTTACTGTGTCCAACAGCAGTGGGTATGGTACTGGTATACATATGTCAAACTTATCAGATTCTGTACTTTAAATATGTGTGGTTTAGACCGATAGATGGCTGCAGTCTAGCCGACTACTGACTCAAGGCAACCTTATGTACAACAGAACAAAACGTTGTCCGCTTCTGAATCATCCTCACAGTCACCAGCATGTTTGAGTACATCATATGTTAATTATCACTTTATAAAGCTGTAAAAAAAAAAAAAAATTAAAAGTCCAGTTGGAAATCTCCCATCTCCCCCCCAACCCCACTGGACACAGATCTAACATTTCATTGATTTTAATTGTTAGAACTCTCAGGTCAATTCCTCTTTGAGGAATAGCTTGGTGTATCAAAACATTTGTCTAGCAACAAAAAGCACTCCTTTCATTGGCTAAAAACATCCAAATGTTTCCATCTACACTACAAAGTACAAATTAAAATATTATAGACACATAGTTGCAAGCATAGCTTACAGAATGGGATTCTTAAAATGTTTCAAGAGTTGAAAAGGTTTGAAGTGTTTTTGTTGTTTTTTTTAAACAAAGAAAACAACTTCTGAAAAAACAATATTAAAGAGCAGTAGAAAAACCGATAAGAAGCCCTGGTGATGCAGTGGTTAAGTGCTTGGCAGCTAACCGAAAAGTCAGCAGTTCAAACCCACTAACCAATCAGGGGCAGAAAGATGTGGCAATCTGCTTCCATAAAGATTCCAGCCTTGGAATCCCTGTGGCTCAGTTCCACTCGGCCCTATGGGGTCTCTATTAATCAGAATCAGCTCAGTGGCAATGGGTCTGGGTTTGGAGAAAAACGATAAGCAGTACTTGTCTGTGTACTCAGGAAGTACCTCAGAGCCCTTAACAGTCATGTCACTAGTCCTCTCAACATCCCAGGCATGTGTTACGATCGTCACAGTTTAAACAAACTTAAGCCCTAAATGTGATTTGGGCTAGGGAGTCTAGCAGTGCAGACACAGGTCAGACAGAAAAATGTCGCTTATAAATTTCCACCGCATGCCAGCTCTGAAACTGTGTCATCTTTTACACCCGAAACTGTATCTTGGCTATTTCTGAGAAGTTATTTGAAAACACTGATTTGAATGATCCAAGAAGGAAAACTATGAAACCGGTAACAGTTTAAAGCACTGGAATCTCAGGCTATTGTACAGTCTAATCCTCTTCACCTGTTAAATCTATGTGCCTTAATTACTATCCCAGAAGTTTCCCACAACTTTAAATAAAAACCCTGGAGCCTTCTATAAAGCAACCCTTGATATCTATGGCACCAGGCTTCCTTATGGATGAGATCTTATAGTCCTTTAGAAACTCTTTGGATGTGTCCCAAAGCAGAACACACACTGCCAATTCTATTCATTGTGAAATAGCACTGAGAGTGACATTCCAGTGTATTTAAGTCCACAAACTGAAATTTATTAGCAATATTATCAAGTTATTTTTAAACACAAATCTGATAAAATGCTTTTTGAAAGAAATTATCTGAACAACTTTCAGGAATAATAAGAAATGTCAAGTTAATTATTTTTCTTCTTTCAATAATTCCTCTTAATTTCATTTCTAATTTTTTAATTATCTGCAAAAGAAAGTTATTTTTATATGATGTGTCTTTTTAACTGCCACTGTCTTCAGTCAAGTATGCCTCCAACTTTCTTTAAATCCTAGGATGATATTTCGTGACTATTAACAAATTTTCTTCAATCATCATTTATATACAAAACATAATGCTGGACACAAAGGGAAAACCAAGATAGATAAGGGCACACTAATAATCCCAGGCATGTAAATTTACTAAAATTCAGACTATGGTAATTTCTATTCTAGTGAAACACCCACTGCTGAGGAAGCTCAGGGAAGTTGAGTCCTCAGAGAACCTGGACTTTCTATGAAAGAGAGGATATCATTGTCTGGGGCATGGAGGTAGGGGGTAGTACAAGGCAGGAAAAGCTTTTTTAACAAAAAATTTTTTAGCTCCGAATCTTTCTAACAGATGTACTAGAATTGCTCTCAACAAATGGAAGAGGTGCTCGTAAATTGTTCCAACACTTTGACTCTCTTCGTGAGTGGCCAAAGGTTCAAATAATCTGGATGGATGGATATCTGTGCTGATTTGTAGGAAATATGAGTCAGCTTTCCTCATGTACTCAACATTGTTTGTCATGGCTAGAATATTTGGAAAACATACAGCTGAACAAATCAAACATTTTTTTTTTTAATTGATGGGTCCAGACATGCATCCTGCAAGGTTAGACAACATTGCTAAAGCTTAAGAAATGGTGCCAACAAGGGGAAACACCTGCAATTGAAAAGAATGAGCTTAAAAACAAAATGAAAACTCTGTTTCCATATAATCCCTCAGAATATGAGATAGACACATCTTTAGGTCATTTCTCTCTCCTAAACTTCAGGATTATATACTCAACTGCCTCCAGACATCTTCTGGCTATCACAAGTGCACCTCAAACTCAACATTTTCCAAGATGAACTCATTATCTATACTCCACACCTATTTTTCCTCTATTTTCTAATCCCTTGAGTAGGACCCACCACACACCCAGTCACAAAAGCCAAAACCTGTGAGTCATCATCAACTCCTCTTTTTCCATCATTCCCTGATACCTAACCAATCATCAAAACCAACTGAAAGCACCTCGTTAAATCAGTTGTAGCCTTCTTCACCTCTCTATCCCCACTTCCACTGACCTGGCTCAAATTCACACCTTTTTCTTTTTTTTTTACCTGAAATTTTGCAGCAGTCATCTAATTGGATTCCTTATCTCCTGTCTTTCCATCGTCAATCCCTCCATCCCTGTGTTGCCACGTTGCTCTTTCTAAGGAAGAAGTATGCTCATGTTGATATATGCTCATGTTACTTCCCTGTTTTAAACTCTTCAATAGTTCCCTATTTCATACTTGGAATGGAATATAAAGCTCTCCAGTTAGACCCCCACCCCAACTTCTCCGGTCTTATCTTTCACTGTGCTCATTTTTACCCCTAGCCATGTGAAACTACTAATTTGTAATCCCCCCAAAACCACTCATACACTTTTTGTTTCCAAGTCTTTGCTCCTTTTATCTGGATTGCCCCACCCCTCTAACACATACCTATGGGACTTCTACTCCGTTGTTCAAGCTCACATTCATGCCTCATCTTCTCCAGAAACCTTATCTCCTGCTCCACCTAGCCCCGTCCCATTTCCACCGCAGGTAAAATTGGCTCTTCTCTCCTTTTGTGCCCCACTGTGTGGCTCTGCATTCAGGTTTTACAATTAGTGAGACCAAGTCTATATCCTGTATCTATGTGGCGAGGGACAAGCTCTTCACCTCCCTGCATCCATTGATAATCTGTAAAATGGAGTGAATAATAACAACTTTAAGTGGTCCTGAAAATGTTATGTATTAAACATTTTAGCACAGTGCCAGGCATATTGTAAGCACCTCATAAATGTCTTCCATTGTTAAATGTTATGATTACCTTGTACTTATAGCATCTATAATACTTTATTTTTATACTATCCTTTTTATTGATAAATATTTCTCTTTCTCAATTAGCTGAAACATAAGCAGCTTGAGAGTAGGGTTCATATCTTAATCTTTTCTCAAAATCTAACCCAGGGCCTAGTAAAAAAAAAAAAAAGTATATTTACTTAATAAATATTTAAATAGAAAAGAACAGAACTATAGCATTAATAGGAATAGTGATAGTTCATATAGAAATAGTGATATAAAATGTTCCCAGACCAAAGGACTAATGAACCACAACTACCACAGCCTCTACCAGACTGAGTCCAGCACAACTAGATGGTACCCAGTTACCACCACCAACTGCTTTGACGGGGATCAGAATAGAGGTCCCAGACAGAGCACGAGAAAAATGTAGAACAAAATTCTAACTCATAAAAAATGACTGGACTTACTGGTCTGACAGAGACTGGAGAAACCCCGAGAATATGGCCCCCAGACACCCTTTTAACTCAGTACTGAAGCCACTCCTGAGGTTCACCCTTCAGCCAAAGATTAGACAGGCCCGTAAAACAAAACGAGACTAAGTGGGCACACCAGCCCAGGGGCAAGGATGAGAAGACAGGAGGGGACAGGAAAGCTGAAACGGGGAATGCAAGGTCAAGAAAGGGAGAGTGTTGACATGTCATGAGGTTGGCAAACAAGGTCACAAGACAATATGTGTATTAATTATTTAATGAGAAACTAATTTGCTCTGTAATCTTTCATCTAAAGTACAATTAAAAAGAAAAAGAAAGAAAGAAAATGTCCCTGGAAGGACTCATTCCTGAACCCAGTAGACTCCTAAACTGTGCCACCTCTCACGGAGGAGGACTTAGGAAAGCAAACTACTAACCTTCTTTCAGGGCACCTTCAGGCTTGTCTAACAACATGGAGGAAAGAAGAGCTGCAAGGGAGAGTGAGAAATAAAAAGAAGACAAGTTAGTAAACTCCATCTTCAGAAATAAAAACTGATGTCTGGAGCCCAAATGCATTTCCAGTTATTACTAAGGAGGAAATCAGGAATGATAACTATTAATATATTCAAAGATTATTTAATAATAATTTAGGAATAGTCTCACTGAAAAACCCAGACTAACAAAGGTGTGTACTAAATATACTCCAATTTAGTAAAAAATAAAAAACAGTTAGTATGTACTTATGCAGAAAAAAATTCTGGAAGGAAATACTTTAAATTGTTACCAGTACCAGTTACCACTGCCAACCTTTCTGATCAGTGCCACAATAGATGGATCGTGATAGAGTAGGAGAAAAATGTGAGACAGAACCTCAAATTCTTTAAAAAAAATCCTGATTTACTGGACTGGTTGAGACTGGAGGACTCCCCGAGATTATCACCCTGAGATTCTCTTTAAACCTTGAACCGAAACTAGCCCCTGAGGTCACCTTTTAGCTAAGTAACAAATATCTCACAAAATAAGGAACATCACCTGTGAATACTATGTTCCTTTAAAAAATCATCTATATGAGACCAGATAGTCAACAACTACTTTAAAACAACGGATGAGAGGGTAAGGGGACAGGGAAACTAGACTAATGGAAACAGAACAACCAGAAAGGAAATAATGAACATGTTCATACTTCGTGAAGAATGTAATCAATGACAATGAACAATTTGTGTAGAAACAGTTGAATGGGACCCTAAACTGTTGTGTAAACCTTCATGGAAAACACAATGAAATATTATTTTTTAAAAAAACTGAAAAAAAAAAGTTAATTGTAGTTACCTCTGAGCATAGAGAATACTTTTTTCTTTATATTTTGCTATATTTTCAATAAGAGTCATGACTTTCATAAATAAATACACATATATACACACATATGACTATTTACACACACCTACACCTACATATGCATATACATCAGTTGCTCAGGTACATCTGGAGGTTGCCAACTTCCTCCTCCCTTTCTCCCTATTCTTGGTGGTAAAGTTCAATGCCCTGCCTTGAGGCTAGCTCAGAGGAACCGGGCATTAAGGGACTTGGTCTCTTTCCCTCCTACCCCTCTGTAGGATGGTGGTGACAGCCTCTCATTCGGAAGACTTTCAGACTGACAACGCAAGGCTCCCAATTGAGAGAAGGCATTTAAGCCTTTGCTATCCATAAGCACCGCCTTCCTCTTTCCCACACTTGTGCATACCAACAAAGAGATGGATGGGGGTACAATATTCCAGCTAGTTATATCAAGGGACCAGGTAACCAAGAAGGAAAGACTCTAACAATTAGCTTACTCAGGATTGGGAGAATAATAGACTGTGTGTGTGTGTGTGCCTGCGCGTGCTAAAATAAATACAAAACCTTTGCCGTTTCAACCATTTTTACATGTAAAATAATAGGCTATTAATAATAAAGATTTAAGTTAAAAAACAAAAAGATCTCCAAAGCTACTCATAAGATGGTTATCTTGTTAAACTAAATAATCCCGGAAAGCTATTTTAGGCTTTCTAGGGTTTCAGCGTCACCCAGGAAACCCTGGTGGTGCAGTGGTTAAGAGCTATAGCTGTTAACCAAAAGGTTGGTGGTTCAAATCCATCAGGCGCTCCTTGGAAACCCTATGGAGCAGTTCTACTCTGTCCTATAGGGTCACTATGAGTTGGAATCAACTCCACCGCAGTGAGTTTGGTTTAGTGTCAGCTACAGGGCCCTGGTGGTGCAGTGGTTAAGAGGCTGGCTGCTAACCAAAAGGTTGGCAGTTCGGATCTACCAGCTGCTTCTTGGAAACCCTATGGGACAGTTCTACTCTGTCTTGTAGGGTCGCTATGAGTTGGAATTGACTAGACAGCAAAAAAAAAAAAAGTTCCTTTCCAGTCAATTGAGACTCGTACTGACCCTGTAGGACAGAGTAGAACTGCCCCATAGGGTTTCTAAGAAGCAGCTGGTGGATTCAAACTGCCGACGTTTTGGTTAGCAGCTGAGCTCTTCAACCACTGCACCGAAGGTCACAAGACAATATGTGTATTAATTATTTAATGAGAAACTAATTTGCTCTGTAATCTTTCATCTAAAGTACAATTAAAAAGAAAAAGAAAAAAGTGGTTAGCAGCTGAGCTCTTCAACCACTGCAAACCCAATGGAGCAGTTCTCCTCTGTCATATAGGGTCAGTATGAGTCAGAATGGACTCAACACACAATAACAGCGTCAGCATTACTTTACTGTGTCCTAGTGATTCCTAGTAATGGATATCCTTTGCCTCCATTGTCCACTCATAACCCTGCAAGTTTTCATATTTGGTTGTAATTGTTTCAACAGCATCTTTAATTTAATAAACATCACCATGGAAGGGCTGACTCATGAGGGGGAGAGCAAGTGGGAGTACAGAGTAAGGTGTATATAAACTTATATGTGACAGTCTGACTTAATTTGTAAACGTTCACTTGAAGCTCAGTAAAAGTTAATAAAAAAAAATCACCTTATTGATTTACTAGAGCCTAGGTATTTTAAAGAAGTCTTGGTGGTCGAGTGGTTAAGCACTTAGCTGCTAACCAAGAAGCCAGCAGTTGGAAAGCACCAGTGGCTCCACGGGAGGAAGACGTGGCAGTCTCCTTCAGTAAAAAGTACAGCCTTGGGAACCCTGTACGGCAGTTCTACTCAGTAGAGTAGAGTCTGAATCTATCAATGGCAACGGGCTTTTTAAGGTTTCAGTATTACAATAACTTGCACAGTTCTGGATTAAGCTAAAAGGGAAATATAATGACTTTAAATTGATAAGAGGCTATTTTATTTGAATATATCAGAATGGAAATGGAAGAAAAGCTTTTAGAAATGGCACTACAGGGTTCAAACTCATGCCCAATTGTGCATTGCTCTCTGGAAAGTAGTGGATGATACACAGTTGAAGAAAAGATCCTTGATGTTGCGGTGAAGAGAGTATGTGTTGATACAGGTCATTGGTGAACTAATTCTGTGCTAAAAGGGGATGGGGAATTAGTAGAATTGTGAAAAGAGACAAGAAACATGTGTTCCATTTCAAACTCTCTGAACGATTGCATAAAGTAAGCCTCTGTTTGCTAAAAGGCTAGGACCAAGAGTTGAAAGACTAGAGATAATAAAAATGGTCACTGGTTGAAAAGGAAAATCTCAAGGGTGGAGTTCAGGAAACATGTAGGGCAATTGCACAAGGGTAGGGCTAAATGAATTGGGCTATAGAACAATTAGGAGCCCTGGTGGTGTGGTGGTTGACGGGCTCTGTTCTAACCAAAGAAGTTCAGCCGTTTGAACCCACTAGCCACTGTGTGGGAGAAAGATGTGACAGTCTGCTTCTGTAAAGGTTGAAACAGCCTTGGAAACCCTATAGGGCGGTTCTACTCTGTCCCACAGGGTCACTATGAGTCGGAATCTGCCGGACGGCAGTGGGTTTGGTTTTTGGGTTTATAGAGCACTTGAGACAGGGCAGGCAATTAGGAAACGGATTTAAGATTTATCACGTGACCCAGAATCATGATGGCTTTATGAGAATGACTTTTTTTTTTTTTTTTGTATTGTCCGTTAGGTGAAAGTGTACAGCTCAAGTTATTTTCCCATACAGAAATTTACACACACATTGCTATGTGGCCCTAGTTGCTATCCCTATAATGTGACAGCACACTCCCCCTTTCCACCCCGTGTTTCCCGTGTCCATTCAACCAGCTCCTGTCCTTTCTGCCTTCTCATCTCGCCTCCGGAGAGGAGCCGCCCATTTGGTCCCATGTATTTACCTGAACTAAGAAGCACACTATTCATGAGTATTATTTTATGTCTTACAGTCCAGTCTAATCTTTGACTGAAGAGATGGCTTTGGGAATGGTTTTAGTTCTGGGTTAACAGACAATCCAGGGACCATGCCTTCTGAGAGAATGGCATTTTCATAAATTGACTTTATGTTTCTTTGACCCAGAACATAGACCTTTTGAGCAGGAAGGAATCTTAGAGATCATCTAGAGACCATTTCATTTTCAAATTAGTGACCATTTGCCCACTTGTGATATTTCCCAGGTCATGTATTTAATAATGGGAGAGAAGAGCTAGAACGAGCATCCAGATCTCCAGATTCCCAGTTCTTGTTCTCTCTATTACCTAAATGTTAATTCACTTCTGGGAATTCAATATTTCAAAGTAAGCATGAAGTAAGCAGGATGCATAGTAAAACGCTGAGACTCAGAAAGATAAAGTGGGTTTTCCCAAACCACATAAATGAACTAGACCATAGCCCAGGCCTCATACTCACTTCTAGGCTTCTAACAAACCACGGATTAAAACAAAGTGAAATTTTCTTAAATACCGTGGACCTAGACATAGAATTCACTCCTTCACTCTACAAATATTTTACTTGGTACCTCATTATATGCAAGGCACTCTACTAAGTGCTACAGAAAAGATTACAAGACTAAAAGATTCGTTTTACAAGCCTAGATTTCTACTTTGAGAGAACAAATACTGAATGTTACCTAGTTACTAGGGAAATGCACATATCTTTTTGATGGTTGATAAGCTAGCAGGAAGTAAGTCTTGGTGTACTAGAATATTAGGAATGTGTTTAAACTTTTAGGAAAGACGGAGCATCAGATTCTCTAACGTGTTACCTCATTTCACATCCATCAGATAGGCAAACATTAAAAAACCTGATAATACCAAGAGTTGGTAAAGTCATGGGAAAACTGGAACACACATGCTGTGCTGGTGGGAATTTCAAATGGCCCAGCCCCTTAGGAAAGCAGTTTGGCAATATTGTCGTAAAATTCATAAAGTTATGCCCTATGATCCAGCAATTCCACTTCCAGGTATATACCCTAAAGCAGATTTTTTTCAAACCGTGAGTCATGATCCACTAGTGGATTGGGAAAACAATTTAGAGATTGTAGCAATCTTTTTTTTTTTTTTTTAATGAAATAGAACAGGAAATATCATGGTAAGAATTGTTTTGTGGGGGGAGAAATGTACATATATATACATATATACATACATATACATATATATATAAATATTCAAGATGCCCTGGTATGCTACCTAGATTTCCTCTTCAGGACTGTAACATTCATTCTCTCAGCTGTTTGAGTGTTGTCAGTCAACAGCTTTTAGCTGAATTCCTCCCCAGGACTTGCCTTTGACCAAAGAGAGCTACTTGCCAAAGCCACTCCTTCTTCCTGAGTACAGCCTTATCCAGTCAGTGGCCAATGCAAGTGTATAAAAGGCCTGAGCTCCTCTCCCCAATTCCAGATAACTCTGAAGCGTCACCCCAGTTAAAGCGGGATCTGCTGAGGCCTTTGTTGCTCCTTCATTGCAACCCAACTTCTCCCTCTGCCCACTCCTGCTTCCTTCGTTCCCCCACAAGTTCTGATCTCAGGGAACTCCCCAATAAACATCCTGTGCATCAATCTCTGTCTCAGAGCCTGCTTCCCAGGTAACCCAACCTGTGATGATATACGCACGTATGCCTGTATAGGGTCTGAATGAAAAATTATTTCTCACTGTATTGGCCATAAAGCTTGAAAACCCTTGCACCTAGAAAAACTTGTGCAGGAGACACTGCTATGGTCACTGGTATATTGTTGATAGTAAAGATTACAAAAACTACATGTCTGTCAAAAGGAGAACCTTGATATAATCATACAATGGAATATTATATGGTAATTAAAATTAATGAAATATGACATCTATCGACATGGACAAATCTCTAAAACACAGGGATACATATCAACTTCAGGAGATTGGCTACCTATGGCAGTGAGAGGGAAATGAGATGAGGTTAGGGCTTCAACTGTAGTATCATACAACTTAAAAAAAAAAAATCTAAATAAATATGACAAAATTTTAAGAAATATTTATTTTGCTTGTGGGTACAAGGATTTCTTTAAACTTTTTTATATTTAAATATTCTAAAAATTAATTTTTTAAATTAATTATTGCTGCAGAAAATCTACATATAAAACCAAAGCATCTTTTTCTTACTATCAGGAACAAGACCACTTCCTCTAATACAGGATGTTCAGCCAGAATCTAACAGCTCATGGAATACAGACATTCTTTTTTATAACAGTTTGGCTGACTTATTGTACATTATTATTTTTTCTTCCCCTGTTTTCATTATTACTAAGATTCACTGTCATGAGAATAATAAGAGATCTCATTGTCATGAGAATAACGAGAATTCAAGTTCTGCTGGCATTCTCTTTGAAAAGTAATGCAATAATTAAGTATGAGAAAATACAAATCCCTAGGTGTGCGACGCACAGGCAAAGATAGTCTTCATCATCTTCCATCCATTTCCATAAAGTTTTTTTTGTGTGTGTGATTTTTAAAGTCAAGTTTATTGAGGTTAAATTTCCATACAGTAAAATTCACCCTCTAAGTGTACAGTTTGATGAGTTTTGCCAAATTATACACCTGTGAACTATCACTACACTCATAATATTTTATAGAACATTTCTGTCACCCTAAAAAGTTCTGTCACATCCCTTTGTAGTCAAACCCCCAACCCCATCCTAGCCCTTGGCAATCGCTGATTTGATTTTTATTCTCATAATACTGCCCATTCCAGGATGACATACAAACGTTGCTGTTGCTGTTAGGTGCCGTCAAGTTGGTTCTGACCACACTGACCCTATATACGACAGAACGGAACGCAGCCCAGTCTGGCACCATCCTCACAACGGTTGCTACGTTTGAGCCTGTGGTTGCAGCCACTGTGTCAATCCATCTCATCGGCAGTCTTCCTCTTTTTTGCTGACACTCTACCTTACCAAGCATGATGTGCTTCTCTAGGACTAGTGCCTCCTGATAACGTGTCCAAAGTACATAAGACATATAGATAGAATCATATAATGTGTAGCCTTTCGAGACGTTTTTCACTTAACATAATGCAGTTGAGAGATTCATCCATGTTGCGTGCACCATGTTCATTTTTATTGCCAAGTAGTATCTCATTGTATGAGCGTACCGCAGTTTATCTATCATTTTCCAATTGAGGGACATTTCTGTTATTTCCAGTTTGGGTAATTATAAATAAAGCTTCTATAAATATTCTCATGCAGGTGTTTATGTGGACATACCTTTTCATTTTCCTTAGGTAAATACCTAGGAAGAGAGCTTACTGGGTCTTGTGATACTTGTCTGTTTAATTTCATAAGAAATTGTCAACTGTTCCCTAACGTGGCTGTACCATTTTGCATTCCTACCAGTAATGTATGAGAGTTCCAGTTGCCCCATTTGTTACTGTCAAGTTTTGATTCGTTGGATTCTTTAGGTTTTTTTTTTTTTTTTAGCCATTGTAATTGGTGTATAAGGAGCCCTGGTGGTACAATGGTTAAGTGCTCAGCTGCTAACCAAAAGGTCAGTGGTTCAAACCCACCGGCTGCTCCAAGAGAGAAAGATGTGCTTCTGTAAAGATTACAGTCTGTTTCTGTAGAGATTACAGCCTTGAAAATTCTATGGGGCAGCTCTACTCTGTCCGATAGGGTTGCTATGAGTTAGAATTGACTTGAGAGCAATGGGTAATTGATGTATAATAGAATCTTATTGCAGTTTTCATTTGCATTTCCTTAACGACTAAGTTTCCATAATATTTTATACAAGAAAATGTGTCAAAGGTTGGATTCTCACTAAATCATCTTTCCTACCCTGAAAACTGGATTCTGTCAACTTTTCAACTCTAAAATTGTTGTACTCTGTGAAGCTCAAAAAGGAGTATTAAAAACAAACAAACAAAAGCAAAAACCAAGGGTATTTAGCTGGCGATGGAGGTATGGTTGTTGCAGTTTAATAGTAGTTTTACATTTGTGGTGATAGGTGAAAAGCATACGGGATGAGAAAGGACAACAGAAATATCATTTCCATTACATTTCTGGACCTTCAGGATACTGCCTTTTGTATCACACGGGGCATCTACGATGCAAATGGAACTGACCAAGTTGCATTAGAAGAAGAAACTCAGTAGAGGTTAGTGTTGCCATCCAAAAGCATATGTAAGTGGTACATCTAAGGAAGAGACTAAAAAAGGAAACAAAATAAAAATGCAGCCACTAGTGAAGCTACAAATTACGGCAAGAAGTGGGTTGTGGCATTGGGAGGGTCCCATGCTGGATTCTTTACTTGATCTTTTGTTTTATCCACTTTGGTTCAGCTTTCTTTTTCTACAGTATATGTTCCAAGTCGAACATTTTGCCTGTGTAAATCTATATCATCTGTAAAATTTAATGCATAAGCTTTATTAATACTTGGACGAATGCGCATATTTGAGGAAAGGCAAGATTTTAAAATACTAGTAAGTCCTATGCTGAAAGCAATCAATGTAAAATCAATCTTTACATCTAGAGAACACAGTGAGTCTATTTATAGAAAGCTACATAATGTAAAAAGACTCTAATTGAAGTTACGTAGGGGTTTCCAAAGCAACAGGGAAATTGAAGCAAGCACATCTCGGGGTTAGAGTCTATTAGAAATAGCTGTGGATCAAATTATGGGGATTAATTGATGATGCCCACCTAAGTCCACAGAACTAAGAAATTCAAAGAATTCAAATAACTGAATCTGAAGCTGATTTGGATAGACCAGAGTATCATCTAGATACATAAAGCAGTAATAAAAAACTGGACAGATCTATGCTCCTAAGCAGAGTGGGTCAGAAAATACCTTCCAAGGTAGAATTTGTTCTTGTCACTACTACCACTTTGAATTGTGAGTGAAAGACTTATGGCTTGAGTGAATGCATTGTCCATAAAACAAGAGTTTTTTGCAGATGTTAAGCAGATGTAGAGTGAGATCTGTGACTTTCTGGGACTGGAACAGGAAAGACACTTTGACACATGTTCTGTTTGTCAAGAAACTGTGCTCCGGGACTGTGATTATGGGAAACTTTGTATCTCAGGCCTAAGAAACCTCATTCAATATTTTTCTTTTTGGCCTAGTTAAAGTCCTTGGAAATGGGAAGTTACAAAGCTAATTTTTTTTTTTCAGGAACTAACTGTGCAGATCCTTCTGTGAAACTTCTGTGTTTCTTTAAAAAAAAAATCAAGAGCACCAATGTTCACTGCAGCACTACTCATAATAGCCAAAGGTGGAAACAACCTAAATGTCCATCAACAGATGGATGGATAAACAAATGTGGTATATATGTACAATGGAATAGTGTTGTTGTCGTTAGGCGCCACCCAGTGAGTTCCAACTCATAGTAACCCTATGTACAACACAACGAAACACTGCCCAGTTCTGCGCTATCCTCAAAATCATTGTTATGCTTGAGCCCGTTGTTGCAGCCACTGTGTCGATCCATCTCGCTGAGGATCTTCCTCTTTTTTGTTGACCCTCTACTTTACCAAGCATGATGTCCTTCTCCAGGGACTGGTCCCTCCTGATAACATGTCCAAAGTATGTGAGACAAAGTCTTGCCATCATTGCTTCTAAGGAGCAATCTGGCTGTACTTCTTCCAAGACAGATTTGTTCATTCTTCTGGCAGAAGTGGAATAGTACCCACCCATAAAGAGAAATGAAGTCCAGATACATGTACATGAAGTCCTACAACATGGATGAACCTTGAAAATATTATGCTGAGTAAAATAAGTCAGTCACAAAGGAAAAGATATTATATGATTCCACTTATATGAAATAAGCAAAGGTATCTGGTAACCGCTATTTGGCTTTGCTCTTCATAAAAAAAAAAAAAAAAAAAAATTTTTTTTTTTTTTTTTTTTTTTTTATGAAGAGCAAAGCCAAATAGCGGTTACCAGAGGTGGGAGGGAGAGGCAAAGAGGGAACTATTGTTTAGAGTGCATGAGTTTCTGCTAACGGTGGTGGAATAATTAGGAAACGATAGTGGTGATGGTTACATAACACAGTGAACATAATCAGTGTCAGTGAAATGTACATGTAAAAATTGTTGAACTGGCAAATGTCTTGTTATATATATTTTTACCATGATAAAAAAAGGTAATTTAAAAAACCAATAATTTCACAGGGAACAGGAAAGGGATTTTTTTGCCTAGGATGAGGACTACAGTTGGAGGCCCAGGAATGAGGTAGCTCATGGAAGGACTTATTTATTTTTGACTCGTTCACCATTCAAAGCAATTTACAAAAAAAAAGACCCAAGCCTGTTGCTATCAAGTCAATTCCAACTCATAGTGACCTTACAGAACAGAGTATAACTGCCCCATAGGGTTTTCAAGGCTGTAATCTTGATGGAAGCAAACTGCCACATCTTTCTCCTGAGAGCAACTGGTGGGTTCGTACCTTCAACCTTTTGGCTAGCAGCTGAGCACTTACCACTGTACCACCAAGGGCTCTTTAGAAGCTGTTTCAATATTAGTAAATATTTGTCCAGATTTGGGGATACTGGGAGAAAACTTTTGATTTTCAATTAACCATCTCCCTTCCACGCCAAGCAAAACCCCAACTACATCTTAATCATTCTACCCTTTTGAGTATTTTATGATCAAGGCTGTAGTTGCTTGAAGGACTTCTCAGATCTGTCATTACATTACCTATCATTTAGTCTGTGAATATATATTGTTCCAGTTCTTAATTACATAGTTTATAACAACCTATGTATTTGGATAGAATGATTATAATTATCATCATTACTGAAAACATTTGGCTGTCTGTATACATGTCATGGATTGAATGGTGTCCCCCAAAAATATGTGTATCAATTTGGCCGGGCCATGTTTCCCAATATTGTGTGATTGTCCACCATTTTGTCATCTGATGTGATTTTCCTATGTGTTGTAAATCCTGTCACCACAATGTTAATGGGATGGATTAGCAGCAGTTATGTAGATGAGATCTACAAGATTAGATTTTGTCTTAAGTAAATCTCTTTTGAGATATAAAAGAGAGAATTGAGCAGAGAGACAGGGGGACCTCATACTACCAAGAAAGAAGAGCAGGAGTGTGTGTCGTTTGGACCCAGGGTCTCTGAGCTGAGAAGCTCCTCGACCAGGGAAGATTGATGACAAGGACCTTCCTCCAGAACTGACAGAGATAGAAAGGCTTCCCCTGGAGCTGACGCCCTGAATTTGGACTTACAGTGTACTAGGCTGTGAGGGAATAAATTTCTCTTTGTTAAAGCCATCCACTTGTAGTGTTTCTGTTACAGGAGCACTGGATTACCAAGACGATACATATCTATACAAGTAGGCATTTTTGAAGGAAATTTCACAGACACATTCCCTTACATATTCCCAATAATAACCTCAACACAAGACAATTATATGATAAATATCCCATCTCACATTTTTATCCCTAAAACCCAACCTGAAACCCTGAAACCCCAAAAGAAATTGGACAGGAAAATATACCTGGCAGATACTCAATAAATGATGATCAGCCATTGTTAATTCATTGGCCTCCATAATTTTCATTTTGTGAAGATGACAAGCATTTATTTAGATGATAAGGTGTCCTTGATCCAGTAGTGTCTTAAACTTTAGAGTCTGTACAGGAAACATGTTAATCTTTAGTAAAAACAGAGCTCATTCAATTGTGTTTTAAGAATCAGCTATCTACTGTAAGACCACAGCCTTCAGTATGGATTACACCTTAACATAAAGAAAACAAAAATCCTCATAATTAGATCAAGAATCAACATCATGATAAACAGGGAAAAGATTCAAGTTGTCAAGGATTTCATTTTATTTGAATCCACAATCAAAGTCCAAGGAAGCAGCAGTCAAGAAATCAAGTAACACATTGCACCGGGCAAATCTGCTACAAAAGCCCTCTTATCAAGTGTTAAAAAGCAAAGATGTCACTTTGAGGACTAAAGTGTGCCTGATTCAAGCTATGGTATTTTCAGTAGAGAAAAACTGGACAACAAATAAGGAAGCTAGACAATGAATAAGGGAGACTGAAAAAGAATTGATGCCTTTGAATTATGATGTTGGCGAAGGGTGTTGAATATACCATAGACTGTCAAGAAAAATGAACACATCTGTCTTAAAAAAGTACAGCCAGAATGCTCCTTAGAAGCAAGGATGGCAAGATTTTGTCTCACAGAAACTTTGGACATGTTATCAGGAGGGACCAGTCCCTGGAGAAGGACTTCATGCTTGGTAAAGTAGAAAAAGAATAAGATCCTCTATGAGATGGGTAGACACAGTGGCTGCAACAATGGGCCCAAACACAGCAACGATTATAAGAATGGTGCAGGATCAGACAGCATTTAGTTCTGTTGTACATAGGGTTGCTATGAGTTGGAACTGACTCAATGGCACCTAACAACAATTGTAAGGCCGCCATTTGAAAAGTTACATGCAGTACCCTTTCCTTCCATCTCTCTCTCTCTCTCTCTTTTTTTTTTTTTTTTTGCTTTCTTCTCTGTTTTATAACAGACACAGATGTGTTACAACAACACAGCAAGGTTTTGCAACAGAATGGCCTTGAAATAGAATACTGCCCATTTGAAAATTCAGGCAATCGAACTCTGCCTGCTAGGCTTCACGTGTTATTTCCTATAGGGAAAGCAATTGCCTTTTTAGGAGACTGTTATTCTTTAAGAGATCTTGCATGTCTCTCTTCATCAGAGTTCTCACTTGCTGTAACAAGCAGCGACTGCATTGCATCGAAGACATACTCCTATGGTCTACAAGTGTTGCTTTATTCACTAAAAAGCAGCCTCTGAAAGTAAGTAAATGCTACTACTTGGGAACTACCATAAGGAGTCCTGGTGGTGCAGTTGTTGAGCACTCAGCTGCTAACTGAAAATTTGGCAGTCGAGCCCACCAGCCACTCCTCGGGAGAAAAGATATGGCAGTTATGGCAGTCTGCTTCCGTAAAGATTACAGCCTTGGAAACCTTGTGGGGAAGTTCTGCTCTGTTCTGTAGGATCACTATGAGTCAGATGGTAACGGGCAAGGGGTGGGTAACTACCACAGTGTTTCTTATTTCTCTTAAAAATGGTAAAAATTTCTGGAGGCACATAAACCCTTTAAAAATTTACTGTAAATTTCTACATACTTGAGGTGCATCAGCCAACGAATTAAAGAGCTGCAATAGTTCTCTGAAACCAAAGCCTGTTTCTCAAAAATGTGTTCATCTCTGTTTTTTGCAAGAGGCCTCATTACTCAGGCCACAGATGACTTGCTTTGGTGTCACGGTTGGGTTTTTTTTCCCCCTCAATTTTGGTTCTGATATGAAATTTAAGTGATAAATAGCAACATGTGGGCCACCCTGATACACTGAAAATTCTCCTTAGGCTACACATGGCTCATGATAACTCTGTAAAATGCTGTCATTAGAACTGCTTATCAGGACATCTCAAAACATTTTGTAAACATGGTGTTTCTGCTCAAAGCCTGCCTGACGAAAGTAACTTTTCTCCGTTCGTTCTCCATTTCTACTCTCATAAGGCTGTTTTGGTTTTTTCAGTAGTTGTGGCTAATTTGCCAAGGTTCTTATAAATGTCACAAGCTGTGGGTTTGCTCAGTAATACGGTTTTCCTAACCACACAAAAGCAAGCTTGGCCAATCACTGGTCTCAGGATTTAGCGAATGACTTTTGTGACCAGGCACACAATTTGAGAGTAATTAGGTGAAACCTAAGTCTCAGATCAAATATGACTCCAGAGCCATACAGGATGTTTTCTTTTTCTTTTTCCCCCCATAGAAGTTTCTTGGGTTCTTAGCTGGTTGGAAAAGCTTTCCAACTCTATAGTTGGTTAACTTTTTTCTATAAATCAGGAATTTTTTTTGGTAACAGCTTTATTGAGTTATAATTCACATACCACTCACCATTTAAAGTGTATGACTCAATGGTGTTTAGTATAGTCACAGACTTTTAGAGCCTTTACCAAAATCAGTTCTAGAGCATTTTCTTCTACCCCAAAAGAAACCCCACACCCATTAATAGTCATGCCCCATTCTCCCCTCCCCGCAATCCCTGGCAACCACTAATCTGCTTTTTTTCCACTATGGATTTATCTGTTATGGATGTTGTTGTTGTTAGGTACTGTCGAGTCTGTTCCAACCGACAGCAACAGTCTTAGTCATCTAGTGCTGCTATAACAGAAATACCACAAGCAGATGGCTTTAACAAAGAGGAGTTTATTCTCTCACAGTCCGGTCGGCCAGAAGTCTGAACTCAGGGTGCCAACTCCAGTGAAAGGGTTTCTTTCTCTTTTGGCTCTGAAGGAAGGTCCTTGTGATGTATCAGTCTTCCCTTGTCTGGGAGCATCTCAGCGCAGGAACCTCTGGTCCAAAGGACACGCTCTGCTCCCGGCACTGCTTTCTTAATAGTATGAGGTCCCCAACCCTCTTCTTGCTTCCGTTTTATCTCTTGAGAGATAAAAGTTGGTGCAAGCCACACCTCAGGGAAACTCCCCTTTATATTGGATCAGGGATGTGACCTCATAAAGGTGTTAACAATTCCACCCTAATCCTCTTTAACATAAAATTACAATCACAAAATGGAGAGCAACCGCAGAATTCTGGGAATCATGGTGCAGCCAAATTGATACACACATTTTTGGGGGAACATAATTCAATCCATGTCAGCAACACTACATACAACAGAGTGAAACACTGCCCAGTCCTGCACCATTCTCACATTTATTATTATGCTTGAGCCCATTGTTGCAGCCACTATGTCCATCCGTCCCATAGAGGGTCTTCTTTTTTTTTGCTGACCCTCTACCAAGCATGATGTCCTTCTCCAGGGACTGGTCCCTCCTGTTAACATGTCCAAAGTATGTGAGACGAAGTCTTGACATCTTTGCTTCTAAGGAGCATTCTGGCTGTACTTCTTCCAAGACAGATTTGTTTATTCTTCTGGCAGTTTATGGTATATTCAGCATTCTTCACCGACACCATAATTCAAAGGTGTCAACTCTTCTGTGGTCTTTCCTGTTCATTGTCTTGCTTTCACACGCATATGACGTGATTGAAAACACCGTGGCTTGGGTCAGGCACACTTTACTCCTCAAAGTGACATCTTTGCTTTTCAACACTTTAAGGTCTTTTGCAGCAGATACGTTCAATGCAATGTGTCATTTGATTTCTTGACTGCTGCATCCGTAGGCATTGATTGTGGATCCAGGTAAAATGAAATCCTTGACAACTTCAGTCTTTTCTCCGTTTATCTTGATGTTGCTTATTGGTCCAAGTGTGAGGATTTTTGTTTTCTTTATGTTGAGGTGTAATCCGTGCTGAAGGCTGTGCTCTTTGATCCTCATCAGTAAGTGCTTCAAGTCCTCCTCACTTGCAGCAAGCAAGATTGTGCCACCTGCATATTGTAGGTTGTTCATGAGTCTTCCTCCAATCCTGATTCTGCGTTCTTCTTCATATAGTCCAGCTTCTCTGATTATTTGCTCAGCATACAGATGGAATAAGTATGGTGAAAGGATAGCTGGATATTTCATATAAATGGAACCATGCAATACGTAGTCTTTTGTGACTGGCTTCTTTCACTCAGCATAATGTTTTCAAGATTCATCCATTATTGTAGCCTGTATAAGAACTTCATTCCTTTATATGGCCAAATAATATTCTATTGTGTGTCTATGTGTATATATATATACACCACATTTTGTTTATCCATTCATCAGTTGGACATTTGAATTGTTGCCGCCTTTGGGTTGTGAATAATGCTGTTATGAATATTCATGTGCAAGTTTTGTGTGGACATATGTTTTTGTTTCTAAATAAGCTTTTATTGAGCAGTTGAATGGTAACTCATGCACTGAATAAGTTGTTAGCTACACTCTTAAGTCATTCCTTGTGTAGCACTTGAACCTGTTGGGAGTTACATAAAACTGTTTTCTTTTTAATCTATTTTGTTTCCTAGTTAATTAGCGAAAAGTAATTGCTCACCTATGTAACAGGGTGAAAAGACTGGCTTCATTATGACTTTGAGAGTGCAGAATCTCTCCCACTTGTTGCAGCATCTACATGGCACAAAGAAAAGTGGAATTTTGTGTGTACCCAGCTCCGGTTATTTTGAGAAATGGGGAAAACTAGACTGGCCTTTGTGGTCTGAATTTCCGGTTTGGGTTAGATGGTTTGGTTTGATTCCTTACATTTTTGTAAGTACCATTGCTCAAAAAATGTGGCAGTGTGTTCCATGTTGCTGACGATTCTCATCATAAAAAGAGCAAGAAAAAGCAGCTGGTGCAGTCTTCAGCAAGGGAAATCAAGCACTGTCCTCTTAAATCCATTACAAAGCAAATGTAGTCATTCTGTTTGCAGGGAAAAGTCACCCATCACGCACCATGATTTTCACTGATGGAGGAAAAACTTTATTTTCATATCAAAATCCATTAACAAAAAGGAACTGGGATTCTGAATTTCAACTCTTGTAGAAAATAACTATGATTCTTTAGGTCAAAGCTGCTTGGTTTAACTTCAGGTTTAGGGTTCAGACTATTCTCAGGCTACTGGCTTTGTTCAGAAAATCAAGCACCCTGTACAACTCTGAATTAGAAGTCTCAAAAAAAAATTTTTTTTAACCCCAAACAGACTACCAAACACAAAAAAAAAACCCTAGTTTTCTTAATTACGCTGTATTTTATAAGATTGCTCCTTCTAAAATTAGCTCTATGATGGCAAAACAGCTGGATAAAAAGTGAAAAATTCAAGAACTCTTGCTGTTAGAGACATATAATTTCTCTTTGATTCTTAATCTCCGTATTTTTGCAGTTGTTTAGGATACATAGAACCATGGTACGTTAAAATGTATTCATTTAGGTCAAATATATATGGGTTTTTTATTTCCTGCCACATGTTGACAATCTAAAAATAGAAATACTTTTTTTTTTCAATTGTGCTTTAGGTGAAAGTTTACAGCTCAAGTTAATTTCTCACTCAAAAATTTATACACATATTGTTCAATGAACAAGTTTTGGAGCATAATTTTATAGGAATTCTCAGAATGAGAACTGAACACATTTTTTTCTGAAGCAAAGTTTGCCCTTGGCCAACAGAGACTGTCAGAGACTCAATTGTATTTTTACCCAATCTGACAATTATGGACAGTTTATATATATATATATATATATATATATATATATGTAGTAAAATTGAGTTTTGGCAAATATGTAGAGCTGTGAAACTACCACTGTAGTCAAGATACAGAGTATCCCCCCACAAAAAAAATTCTTTTGTGCTACTTACACCCTTGCGATCAAATTCTCCCCTACGCTTAACTCTTAGAAACAACTGTTCTCTGTCCCTATAGTTTTCTAGAATGTTATGTAAATGGAGGCATACAATATGTAGTCCTTTTGAGTCTGGTTTCTTTCACTTAGCATAATGCATTTGAGATTCATCTATTTTGTGTGTATCAAGAGTTCATTGGTTTTTATTGCCGAGTAGTATTCCACTGTATGGATACCACAGTTCAGTCATCCATTCTTCAGTTGATGAACGTAGAGGTTGTTCTAGTTTCGGGTTATTACAAATACATCTTTTACAGCTATTTGTGTTCAGGTTTTTGAAGTGAACATAGTTTTAATTTTACTTGGGTAAATAAAGAGTGAGATTGTTGGCTTTTATGGTACATGTAGGTTTAACTTTTTTAAGAAACTGCCAGACTGTTTTCCAGAGTGACTATACCATTGTACATTTCCACCAGCAAAGTGCAAGAATTGCAGTTGTTCCCTATTCTTACAAGCACTTGGTATTTTCAGATTGTTTTATTTTAGCTACTCTAATAGAGATGTGGTAGTATTCTCAGAGTGGTTCTAATTTGCACTCCCTTCATGACTAACGAGGAGTCCTGGTGGCACAGTGGTTAAGAGCTCAGGCTGCTAACCAAAAGGTCGGCAGTTCGAATCCATCAGCTGCTCTTTGGAAACCCTATGGGGCAGTTTTACTCTGTCCTATAGGGTCACTGTGAGTCAGAATCAACTTGACCGCTACAGGTTAGGTTTTAGTTTTAATGACAGATGACGCTGAGAACTTTTCAGGTGCTTTTTTGCCATTCTCTGATGAAGTGTCTGTTCAGACTTTTTGCCCATTATTTCATTGGGTTGTTTGTTTTCTTATTATTGAGTTTTGGGAGTTCTTTATATGTTTACATAAATATATATTATAAAGTCATTTTATACTTTATATATAATACAAAAATTTCTTAATATATAGATTATATATTATAAAGTCATCTATCAGATATGTGATTTACAAACACGTATTTTCCCCTATGTGTGGCTTGTCTTTTTGTTTTCATTGAGAGGGGCAGTCTGAATGCTGAGCCTGTCATATTCCTGGAAGCAGAACTCTCAAAATTCAACTTTATACGCCCTACAATTTATAAAAATATCCGAAAGCCTTACCTGTTTAAAATATAATTACATGTTTTTCTGACACCAAAACTTTAGGTAGAAGCAGTTAATGAAATTAGAAAGAATTCACAGTGCTTGGTACTTAACTATGCTGTCATGAATTCTACTAACGGGCATGTTGGATTTACATCGAAATACCAAAGAAGACTAAAAGTCTAATAGTGACCACAGTTCCCTTTTTTTTTTTTGGTAACATTTCTCAGAAAATGAGTACATTAAACCAGGATCAAGTGTGTCAGTTGTATAGAAAATGATGAGTCTCCATAGTTACACTAAACATAACAAGAACAAAGGGGAAATGTCTTTCAGTGGTTGATAAGCTAACCGGAAGTGAGTCTTGCTATACTAGAATGTTAGGAGTGTTTTTAAACTGAAGGTTTCAGATCGTCCTGTATTACCCCTTGCTCAAACATGAGTCAAAGTCGTTATGGAAAAAAACACATGTGTAGTCAAAGCTAAGACTCAGTGTATAGATGCCGTGCAGAAAAACATGATGCAGAGAACTTTTTTGTGGTTGGCTTAATTCTCTCTGTTGTTTGTAGTATTTGCTCTGAAGTCTAACTCAATAGTTCTAGCAATTAAAGGGAAAGGAAACTTTCTTAGTCCAATATTATATTAGCCCTACACTCCACCTGGAAATGACTGTTTTATAGAAAAAAAATTTGGTATGTTTTATGTACATACCAAATTAGTCTTGGAGACTGTAGTGTTCAATTGTGCCTAGAGTATTGTAGAGATTCAGTTAATTAACAGACAATATATAATGGACTGTTGTAAAGAAAGCATGCACTGAGAGCTTTAGGGAAGGAAGATGCCTGGGATCCAATCCCCATTTTAGGGCTCCCTGGCACTATGGCCTTGGGTAATCCACAACCACGCTGGGCCCCAGTTTCTTCATCAGTTACCCTACTCTTGGGTCAAACTGCATTGCTGCTCCCTGTGCATACTACGTGATTTCCCAATTCAGTGTCCTCGTCCTTACAGCTAACTATCTAAAATGCCCTTCCCCCATCGCTGCATGACTAAACTTGCCTAGCCATCGCATCCTACTTCTTATAATCCTCTTAGTACAAATACCCCTCATCAAGCTTCCTTGAAGCTACTCCCACTACAAGTTAGCTTTCCCTCTGATCTCACACAGCATCTTCTTTTAACCCAGCGATGTCACTTAACACTTTATAATCATATTGTGACCATTTATACATTGTACATATATACGTTATATAGATGTCTGCACTATCCTGCTTTTCTACTAGGCTGGAAGCTCGTGAGGGTAGGGACCATCACTGCTATATATTCGTAGCCTCTCCCCTGCCTCCCCCTGCACACCTGGAGACTAGCATAACACATGGAAGGTTTAATGCACTCAGTAAATATCTGCTGAATCTGAAAAGAAGGAGAGAATAGTCCTTTCCTTGCTGATGATAGAGGGCTGCGTCAGATGAGAGCTTGAGGCCATTTCCAGCTTTTAAACTAATGATTGTGGAGCACTGAAGGGGAATGCTGGATATAAATCAGGAAGGAATAAGCAAGGAAATTTTTATAAGCTATTTATCCATTAATGGGAAAAGGGGATACTTGGGTGCATCTAAAAGCAGAGATAAAGAGGGAAATTGCTGCAAGAGTAGAAAGTGACAGAAACAGTACAGGGTATTCCAGTCTAGTCATTTTTCAAAGTTCTTTTCTCAACTGCATTTTTTTTTAGACTATGCATACCTCTGTGTAGCTGGCATATTATGTACCGGATCTTGAGAGAGTCCCTGAGGACTTCAGCCAGAAGGTGAATTGCATTTTCAGAATGCAGTTAACGATCTCACCGATATAACGTTGAGTGAAAGAAACTAGACATAGAAGAGTACAGGCTGTATGATTCCACTAATATGAAGCTCAAAAACAGGCAAAACTAATTTCTGGTCATAGAAGTCAAAATAGCAGGTACCTTTGGGTACCTTTGGAAATATTCTGTATCTTCATCTGGGTAGTTGTTACATGGTATAGACACACTGCAAAAATGTATCAAGTTGTACAGGTAAGATATGCACACTCTAAGTTATATCTAAATTCTAAAAAAAGAATTATCAATTCTTGTTGCTGTATAACTGATAAGCAGGTATAAAAAAATTTAAGTAAATCAGTATGTTTCCTCAAAAAATGGAGCATACTTTTTTTAAATTCCAGAGTTTTCTCCAGGAACCTGTGACCAGATGGCTCTCATAAATAATGCATCAAAATATGGTTAGGACTAGAACTTGTGATGTGTGATAAAAAGAAAACAGCCAACGATCACATGGTTTACTCTTTTTGACTTGCAGTGCAATTTTCTGGAAGAGCTGGGGTCACCAATGAATTGTCCTGTGTTAGAACGGAATGAGTACTGATGAGAAGACTCGGGGGCTGTAAAACCCCGATAAGTCACAGGCTTTCTGGACATCAGATATTTCATCTGGTAAACGGAAAAAAAATATTTTATCTGCTCAAAAGTAGGGGATAGGATCAAGTGATCTCTTAAGATCCCTTCCAGCTCTTAAAATCTTTGGCTTTGTGGACCTTGGAGCTGTCAAGAACAACCTGGTGAAAGCTTTCATGTTATTCCAAGTGGGGAAGGAAAATAAATCAGTTTTTTTTTCCTCTGTAAATAATAAGTAACAAACAATGCAGGTGGCATTGAGGTCATGACAAAGTGTAAGAGATCCAAAGCAGAAAACATCTTTTCAGACACAGGGAGCTAGCTGAAACCATTTGCGGTTGTTCCCTGAGGATTTCCCCAGCCCTCAGTGAGGGGTTTACCTAACAAAGCTTTAAAAAAAAAAAGATAAGGAGCATTTTTAGACTTCAACAAAGAAAGCGTTGTATCATAAGTTTTTCCCTTGTGGGTTCACATTTGTGGAGGATAAATTCATTGCAGAGAATTGGGTTTTGTAAAATGTATTTTTATGAGCGGAGAAGAAGGGCTAACCTAAGTTTAACTGCAAATACGATCTCACAGCCAGCAGGTATCGCACAGTGTCATCTCGGCTGCCAATACCTATATTGAGCATCATCTCTATTTTTCTAAGAGGCAGCTGAGACCCAGGGAGGCTAAATGATTTGCCTACCGTCACACTGCTCAAGGGAGCAAAGAGCCAGTGGTCAGTTGCATCTCCCATTGAGCCATGCTGCCCTCTGTGGTTCCTTTTGGGTTGACATGAACTCCATCAAAGAGGCAGAGAGGACTTCTGCTGTTCTTTATTGTACTCTGCTCTTTATTATTTCCTTTTTTTCCTGGTGACTATGGACTTTTTTATGGACTCCTTTTGCTGCTCCTTTTCTATTTGTTCTAGTTGTGGGGTTCAGCTATCAACTTTGGCCCCCTGTCTTCTTTTTTGATGTGTGCATTTATTACTATAAATCTTCCTCTGAGCACCGCTTTTGCTGTGTCCCAAAGGTTTTGGTATGTTGAGTTTTCATTCTTGTTTGGTTTTAAGAATGTTTTTAATTTCATTTTTAATTTCTTCTATTATCTAATAGTTTTTAAGTAAGGTGTTATTCAGTTTCCATGTATTTAGTCTTTTTTCTTGTTCTTTCTGTTATTGATCTCTAGTTTTATAGCTTTATGATAAGAGAAGAAGCTTTGCATTATTTCAATGTTTTTGAATTTATTGAAGCTTGCTTGTGGACTAAAATATGATCTATTCTGGAGAATGATCTATGTGTGTTGGAGTAGGTTGTGTACTGTGGTGCAGTTGGGTGGTGCGTTCTGTATATGTCCATGAGGTCAAGTTGGTTGATTGTGTTATTTAGATCTTCTTTCTGTATCTTCGCTGGGTTTCTTCCTACTTGTTCCGTCCATCATTGAAACTGGTGTGTTGAAGTCTCCTACTATTATTGTAGAAATGTCTATTTGTCTTTTCAATTCTGTTAGATTTTGTTTTATGTATTTTGGAGCTCTGTCATGGGGTGTGCAAATATTTATCACGGTTATGTCCTCTTGGTGGATTGACACTCCAATCATTATATAATGCCCTTCTTTGTTCTTATAATGGATTTTGACTGAAAGTCTATTTTATCAGAGATTATTATTGCCACTCTTGCCCTCTTTTGGTTACTGTTTGCTTGATATATATATTTTTTTCATCCTTTGATTTTTAACCTGTTTATGTTTTTGTGTCTAAGGTGTGTCTCTTTGTAGGCGACATATTGCTGGGTCATTTTTTTTTTTTTTAAATCCATTCTGCCACTCTCTGTCTCTTGACTGGTGCATTTAAACCATTTACATTCAGTGTGATTATCAATAGGTATGGATTTACTGCTGCGATTTTGTTATGCTTTTTTTTTTTTTTTTTGGCGATGTTAACAGTTTGTTCTGCTTTATCTTCTGTACTGAGTTCTTTTTGTTTATGGATTTTCTTTTCATATCCTTCATTGTTGTTGATTTTGTGTTTACTGTCCTTTTTGTTTTCATCTTCTTTATTTTGGTGAGTAGGTGTATTAAATTTCTTTGTGGTTACTCCACTGTCCTTTATTTTAAAAGCAATTGAAAAAGTGGGAAGCTAATAGAATTGAGAGTTAGAAGATCTGAGCCCTTCCATTTAAAACTGGCTGTGTATGACCTTGGAAAACCATTTAACTCCTCTCGACCTTGATTTCCCCATCTGAAATAGCACTTTACACCATTACTGAAGAGAGATCAAAACTGAAGTAACCTATGAGAAAATGGTATAATCCAAAATATTATTATTAAATGGGGAAATTCACATCTACCATATTTTTACACCAATAACAAGCAAAAAAATTAGTATAGCATGCTTGTGGAAATATCTGGGGAGGAGGGTGTGGTTGGCAAACAGAATAGAAGGTAGAACTTATTAAAATACGGTACTTAGCGAATGAAGGGATTAATGATTATAAAACAATGGTAATTGATAAAATGCTCTGAGTGAATTCCTGTCAGCTGCAGGGCTGCTGTCATTACATACAAAAATCAGTGATCCTGCAACAGAAATGTTCTTTGTTTATTTATCACAACAGTCTAACATAATCACTTTTAATGTCTCCAAAGAATACTCCCTGAAGTGTAGATGCTGGCAGTAAAAAGAACCTTTATTCCAGTATCCATTTCTCTAGCTCCTGCCACACTTCGCATTATCAATCTTCTTTAATTTGTGACTAAAGGAGAAAAATGGGCATCTTTTCCTCTTTTTAGTGGGAGTGTAAATTGATGAAATTTAATGGAAGGCTGTCAGACAGTACAAAGTAAAAATTTAAGTGCACACACTTTTCCAGTCAAAAATTCCATTTTTCATAGCTGTCTTAGAGAAATGCTCACATACGAGCACACAGAGGCATGTACAAGGATTTTCACTGCAGCCTTGTCTGAAATAGCAGATAACTAGACTCAACCTAAACAATCATCAGCAAGAGGAATGGCCAGGTAAACTGTGGAATATCCAAACCCTGAAAAACTGCATAACCACTGAAAAAGTGAAGCTTCAACATGAAGGAAACAAAACAAGTTGCAGGACAATATGTACAATGTAACATCATTAACTCAAATGAAAAACAAAGTCACATATTTCAATACGTATGGAAATGATAAACAAAGGTCTTGAGGATTACCTAGGGGAAGAAAATCAAGTGACCAGGCGGCCAAGGGAAAATCTGCATTCTCTGTATAGCTTGGATCTTTAAAACAAGAAGGTATTCATGTATTATTTGGCTAATTAATAAAAATACAGTTTAAAAATACTGAACACTAAAATATAAAAATTAAAAGAGTGGACATTTTTTATCTCAACTGAGAAACAGCTTCAAGGTTGTAGATATATCTTGGATTTCCCAGAGTTATAAGAATGAAACCAATTAAAACTGAATATTTATGATACCTGTTATTCAAGTAAATAGTAAAAAAATTTACTCAAGAATCAAAATCATTTAAAATATCTGTATACTGGCTATCATGTAGGAAAGCACCTAGTAATTGACTGATTTTTCTTTTTGTCTAGATATCAAACAGACACGCATTGAGGTTCAATCTTCATGTCACCGACTTTAATTTCCTTAAACAATTGTTGTGTCCCTTATTAATATTTTACATTGATCAGGGCCTGTTTCAATGACATGGATGCTCCATTTTGGCACTGTTTTTTTCCCCCGATCACAAAAGTATCACATGCTCAATGTGGAAAAAGAAAAGAGAAACTATTGAATGTAATGAAGAAAATAAAAACATCATCCCATCATCAAAAAGAAATAGTGTAAATATTTTAAGGTGTTTTTCCCTTTGCACATAAGGAATTCGGTAAATACTACACATATAGTTTTGTGTCCTTTTTTTCAATTAACATTTTATTGTAAGCGTTTGTGTACATCATCACAGATTCTTTAAAAATGACTCTAATAGTACAATGATATTCCAAGTATAGATCTGCCATTATTTATCTATCTATTCTTTTATTATAGGAAATTTAGCTTGTTTTAATTTATTTCACTATTATATATAACACTGTGAAAAACACCCTTGCATGTAACTCTTTGCCTCCATCTTTGATTGTATCCCTAGGATATATTCCTAGAAATGGATTATGGGATTGTGCTGGGTATTTGCCATTTGCCCTCTCCCCCCAACTCTCTGTCTTTCTAGATTGCACCTCCTGGGTCTCTTGCCCTCTGGCTTCCTTGGGATTTAGTAGATGGGTGATCAGAGGGCAAGAAGCGAAAGAAGTCTGGGTATTTCCTCTTTACCCTTTTCCTGCTTTGGGACACCAGCTGCAGTGTCCCTCTCCACCATCCCAGCCCCCTGCCTTGGTGGCTCTTCCTATATGACCCTTTCTGGCTCTTACTGAGATCCATAGATTATTTCCTTCTTTTGCCGTTTTAGCTTTAGGAGTGGTTAACAGCCTCCCACCGTTGCTCTTCTCTCAGGTGCCTCAACATCCCTGCCTGTAATTAGTCCCTTTATTAAAATCTCTTCATTTATACCATTGGGGTAAATTGTCTTTCCTGTTTGGAATCCTGAAAGACACAGGGTTAAAAAGTATAATTTTAAAAAATTGATATTTTTGAAATATAGTGATAGATTACTGTTGCTATCAAGTTGATTCCGACTTGACAGATATTGCCAAATTGCATTGCAGAAAGGTCATGTCAATTTACACACCCACTAGTAAAATTTAGAAAGCCTGATGAGATGGGCTCTTGAAATTTTGATAGATTTTTGAAGGCATGCAGTCTCCTTTTTGTTACCTTCCTCTGTAATGTTGCTTATAGGCAAAGGGTTCTGCCCTAGGCCATCTGAAGAAAAGTCAATTCCAATTCATAGCAACCCTATGTACAACAGAATGAAACACAACCCGGTCCTGCGCCATCCTCACAATGGTTGTTAGGCTTGAGCCTATGATGTACCGACTGTGTCAATCCATCTCATCAGGGGTCTTCCTCTTTGTCATTGACCCTCTACCTTACCATGCATGATGTCCTTCTCCAGGGACTGGTCCCTCCTGATAACATGTCCAAAGTATGTGAGACAAAGTCTCACCATCTTCTCTTCTTCGGAGCATTCTGGCTGTACTTCTTCCAAGACAGATGTGTTCGTTCTTCTGACAGTCCACGGCATACTCACTATTCTTTGCCAACACCATAATTCAAAGGCATCAATTCTTCTTTGGTTTTCTTTGTTCATTGTCCAGCTTTCCTATGCATATGCATATGAGGCGATTGAAAATACTATGGATTGGATCAGGAGCTTTTTTTTTTTTTTTTTGGGTCAGGCGCACCTTAGTCCTCAAAGTGATAGCTTTGCTTTTTAACACTTTGAAGAGGTCTTTTGCAGCAGATTTGCCTAATGCAATAGTTTGATTTCTTGACTGCTGCTTCCATGGGCATTGATTGTGGATCCAAGTAAAATGAAATCCTTGAACAGTTTTAATCTTTTCTCTGTTTATCAAGATGTTGCTTATTGGTCCAATTGTGAGGATTTTTGTTTTCTTTATGTTGAGGTGTAATCCATACTGAAGGCTGTGGTCTTTGATCTTCATCAGTAAGTGCTTGAAGTCCTCTTCACTTTCAGCAAGCAAGGTTGTGTCATCTGCATAACGCAGGTTGTTAATGAGTCTTCCACCAATCCTGATGCCACATTCTTCTTCTTATAGTTCAGCTTCTTGGATTATTTGCTCAGCATACAGATTGAGTAAGTATGGTGAAATGATACAACCCTGACACACACCTTTTCAGACTTTAAACCAATCAGTATCCCCTTGTTCTGTTCAAACGACTGTCTCTTAGTCTATGTACAGGTTCCTCATGAGCACAATTAAGCGTTCTGGAATTTCCATTCTTTGTAATGTTTTCCATAATTTGTAATGATCCACACAGACAAATGCCTTTGCATAGTCGATACAACACAGGTAAACATCCTTTTCAGCCAAGATCCATCTGACATCAGCAATGATATCTCTGGTTCCACATCCTCTTCTGAATCGAGCTTGAATTTCTGGCAATTCCCTGCTGATGTACTACTGCTGCAACCATTTTTGAATGATCTTAGCAAAATTTTACTTGTGTGTAATATTAATGACATTGTTTGATAATTTCTGCATTCTGTTGGGTTTCCTTTCTTTGGAATGGGCACAAATATGGATCTCTTCCAGATGGCCAGCCAGGTAGTTGTCTTTCAAATTTCTTGGCATAGATGAGTGAGCATTTCCAGTGCTGTATCCATTCGTTGAAACATCTCAGTTGGTATTCCATCAATTCTTGGAATCTTGTTTATTGCCAATGCCTTCAGTGTAGGTTGGACTTCTTCCTTCAGTACCATAGGCTCTTGATCATATGCTACTCCTGAAATGGTTGATTGTCGACCAGTTCTTTTTGGTACAACGACTCTGTATATTCCTTCCATCTTCTTTTGATGCTTCCTGGGTCATTCAATATTTTCCCCATAAAATCCTTTAATATTGCAACTTGAGGATTGAATTTTTTTGTTCAATTCTTTCAGGATGAGAAATGCTGAGCATGTTCTTCCCTGTTGGTTTTCTAACTCCAGATGTTTGCACATTTCATTATAATACTTTACTTTGTTTTCTTGAGTGAAAATATTGAGATAATATTTTATAAACTTAAAATTTGCAGAACAAAAAAATCCAGGGTTGTAGTATGAAAACGACTCCTTTGATTGACACTTTTGAATGAGGAAGAACATATTTTGTGTGGACACATAGATAGTATGGTGTGATTTAGGCATGTTGGCTCAAATACAGGCCAAAGAGTACCTAGGAAACCAACGGGAATGCAGTACTGCTGTCCTTCGGGTCTTAGTCTCACTTCCGGGAAGATTCTCTACTTCATCTTGAATAGTCATGGCTTTCTCAAGAGAGCAGTTTGGAGGCACGTTGATTATGAGGAGAAAGAATCCACAAAGACATCTTTTTCCCCTACTTCTTTTCAAATGAGAGGCAAAGGGCTGAGATTTTAGCTAAGTGGGTGGGATGTTTATACTACAGCTGACTCATGCTGTAAGTGGAAACATTGTTCTTTTCCATTTTCTTTCAAAATAATGAGACACCTAGTGGCACAACATGAAAATGCCTTTATGGGAGAAGATGGTGAATTAAGTCAATAACCAGGTAAATGATGTTCAATAACTGCCTCAATGCTTAATTCCACAAAAGTATTCTTATTAAAGAAATATCCAGAACCGGGTATCAGATAAGCCATTGAGTCATTTTGGACAATCAAGATATATTACCGTATATTTTGTAGCACATAATAGTTTTTAAAGCCCCTTCAACATGAAATTTCTCACCATAACACTGAACACAATAGTCTCCTCTGATAGACTGTGGGCTCCATGAGGTCAGGGGCCACAGTGAATTCCTCTGAGCACTTAGCTCTGTGTCTGGTACATGAAGAATAGGTGCTTTGATGAACTGAACTCATATGAACAGTCGCTCCATGAGGTAGGATAGTTTCTGATTTTTTTCCAGGTGAAGAAATGAAAGGTAGAGGGTCAAGGGAGTAACCCCCCAGCTAAAGAAGTAGAAGAGCCAACCCTGAAGCTTGTCCTGTGCTCCTTGACCTTTGCCCATACCCAAAAATCTATGTGGGAAAGTCCTCTTGTTCACTTGGGTGCCCACTGGCTTTTTGTTACTCTGCTTTGAGTAACAGTGGCCATCTTTATTCCATTGCAAGTGACCCTTTTGGAAGGTCATAGTGTCTAAATCAAGGGCGGTCAACCCACGACCCAAGCGGGGCCACAGCAGAAGACCTTCCTCAGGGATTTTCCATGTTAGATTACCTGATATCATACTCCAGTTTCATCTCATGATGGGGCTTATGCATTTCTATCCTCCTAGATCACATGCCTAACTTCGTGGAGTGTAGATGTAGTCATTTGCTTATGTTACCATGGTTTAGCCAAGGGACATGTAAATCCCAAGGTATCCCTGGCCAGGCTTTCTCTCTGGAAAACACCTTATGAGAAGTCACTGCAAAACATGTAAAAGAATAACAAATCCTGGGAGATTATCTGGGTCAGTGTTTCTCAGACTGGGGTTCACAGATCCATGGGGGCCCTACTGGTGAGTTGTCTATGAATATTTGTAATTCTAGATTTCCGTTTCCATGATCATCCAAAGGTAACATGAGCACTTCCTGGAGCACCTGACTGGGTACCTCATAACAATCATGACAGAAAGTTTCACTGCCTCACACGGTGTTTAAGATATCCTGGGATCCAGTAACCAACTAAAATCATATCATGTAACATTTTATATTGACATGTAGTTCACATACCATAAAATTCACCATTTTAAAGAGTACTATTCAGTAGTTTTTAGTACATTCACAAGGTCATGCAACAATCACCACTATCCAATTTCAGAACATTTTCATCATCCCTTCCTAAAAATATCCCATAACCATTAGCAGTTACTCCCCATCCTCCTCTGCTCGGAGCCCCCGGCAACCACTAATCTACTTTCTGTCTCTATGGATTTGTTTACTCAGGACATTCATATAAATGGAATCATGTGATATGTGGCCTTTTGTGTCTGGTTTCTTTCATTTAGCATAATGTTTTCAGGGTTTGTCCATGTATCAGTACTTCATCTCTTTTTTAATGGCTGAATATTTTTCAATTGTATTCTGTTGTTTGTCCATTAATTGGTTGATGGCCATTTGGTTTGTTTCCACTTTTTGGCTATTATGAATAATGCTGCTATGAAAAACTTTTAGGGCCAAGTTTTAAAAGGTGGGGCCTGCAAGTCTTCAGATATGTTCTTGGGGGTCTGTAAATTCTCAAATTTGATAAATGCTAACCCAAGCTGACTTTGTTGATAAATAATTTGAACAGGTCATACAGAGTTAACGGAAGCCTCTCTGGCTAGATTCTTGGCCCAAGCTCACTGTCTCTCATATCTATATGGAGTGGACATCATGGTTCAGAGCTTTCCCAAGTCATCTGTTGGGTTCCCTAATGGAGGGAGCCACCATTAGCAGTGTGGTTAACACTTAACTAGTAACATGGATGGGGGGGCAGCCCAGTTGCTAAGGAGCTTTTAATTCTCCTGGCCTGAGTACTGGTAATATTTCCGCAGGCTAAAAGCCAGCAAAAAGAATCACCTGGCCAAACATCACCACAGCCTGCTTTCCTTGGAATGGCCTCCCACGGGAACTCTCTGGACAAACAAAGCATGTTGACCCAGTTTGAAGGCTTGGAAAATTATCACGTGAGTCACTGGGACAACCGAGCAAAGTGCCAAGCCCCTGAGAAACTCTAAACGCAGGTTTCCAGTGTCATTTGTGTCCCAGCAGGGTGGGACCCAGAGGCCCAAGGCAGCCTGCTGCTTTTCACCCAGCTGCTTCTCCAAGAGGTTCCAAAGCTCCTTGGCCCTGTGCGTGGTGCCACTGAGACCCATTCTGATTTCCTCACAGCAGGCTCTGTGAACAGCAGTTCAGAGTGACGGCTGGGTTGTAGGAAACCCAACAAGCATGGATACTTAGAGGAAGATGTGTAGTGTTGTTTGGAGCTGGGCCACAGGCTCTCCCTAGGAAGGAAGTGCTGAAGCAGCTACAGAAATGCCAACCTGAACACCAGGAACCCAAAGGCAGTGTTTTAAAATAATACTTACACGAGTGAGGCAGGCCTTGCAAAAGAGCACCTCCAAATTACTTAAAGAGTATCTTATAACATTGTGAAGTTGCTACTTCCTAAATTACAAGAGTTGGAGAAACTTAGTCAAATAAACATTGCAGGTAAAACTGTACTTAGGTTTAGATAAGGTGAGTAGTTTGTGGCCTGTTTTTGTTGTTGTTAGGTGCTCTCAAATCAATTTCGACTCATAGTGACCCCATGTAACAGAGTAGAACTGCCCCCATAGGGTTTTCAAGGCTGTAATCTTTTCTTTTTTCAGTGTGTTTAGGTGAAACTTTACATTTACAGAACAAATTAGTTTCTCATTCAACAATTTATACATAAATTGTTTTGTGACATTGGTTACAATCTCCGTAATGTGTCAACACTCTGGCCTTCCACACCCCAATTCCCTGTTTCCTCCGTCCATTTTTCTTGTTCCTTCCTGCCTTCTCGTCATTGCCTTTTGGTCTTGTATACATGATTGAACTAAGAGGCACATTCCTCATGTGTGTTATCGTTTGTTTTATAGGCCTGTCTAATCTTTGGTTAAAGGATGAACTTTGGGAACAAGGCTGTAATCTTTATGGAAGAAGATTGCCAGGTCTTTCTTCTGTGGGGCTGCTGGGTGGGCTCAAACTGCCAACCTTTCAGTTAGCAGCCAAATGCTTAACTGTTGTGTCACCAGGGCTCCTTAGTTTGTGGCCTAGGTGGTGTGATGCCCGAAAGTGTATCATAAGCCTCACCAAAAAAAAAGTCCTCAAATAATTCTGCCACGGGCATAAAGGTTTCCGGGGAAGGATGAATACTAAAGCAGGGATTCCAAATATCCGGGACAGCAAGAGGACAAAGGAAATGGGTGCTGACAGCAACAGGTGAGAAGAATGGTCACCCAGAGCAAACCTGGCCTTCTTTGTTTGTTTTGTTTTGCCACACCTGATTCCAACACTCATTCTATGGTCTTCCTCACCAGGGGATGGAGTTTTTAGACATAATTTGATCAAAAAAAAAACCAAACCCGCTGCCGTCGAGTCGATTCCGACTCATAGCGACCCTATAGGACAGAGTAGAACTGCCCCATAGAGTTTCCAAGGATCCAGGATCATATAAATTCATGTTTGGTGGTTTTTCTCTTTTTTTTTAGAGTGGGTGATTGTTAAACTCCTCCCACTGCAGGAATGGCAAAGGAAGTTTCTCTCCTTTATGGTTTTCAGGGATAAACTTTCGTGCCCTGAAGAACTAGAAGAAGACATTCATAAACACATGGAGGAAGGCATGTAGTGTTGAATATTTATTGATTCTATTCCATTGTTCACCCAAGTTTGTGGTGTATGTAGCACCACTGCCCCCTCCCCTCACTTCCCTTCTGGCTTTCTCCCTTTTTCCTTTCTGTCTCTGCTTCTGACAGATCTAGGAGAGGAAAAAAAAAAAAAAAAACCCACAGATTTGCAGAAACAGGCTGTTCACGTCCCACCCTGGTACTGTCGTTGCAGATTGCTTCAGAGCTGCTGTCTCCTGGGCTCTGACAAAGTGTCAACATCGGTCTTTGTCATCAAAATCCCGGTGTCTGCCCTGGGTGCTGGGTGCCCTGCAGAGCTAGCAGGTCATCCCCCAGCATGCCCTCTGGGCGCTTAGATGGAAGACTGAAGGGGAACTAGAGAGAATATTCAGAATTAGACGATAAAGATAAAAGGGGGCAGAATCAGGTAAGAGTACATATTCCATCTGTCTGATCGTATCTTCCTGGTGCATGCAGCCGCTGTCCATTAGAACATTCCACAATGATGGAAATGTTTCATATCTGCACTGTGCGATACAGTAGCCGTTAGTGACATGTGGCTATTGAACTTGACACGTGCCCAGTGCAACTGAAGAACCAAATTTTTTAATTTTGCTTAATTTTAATTCATTTAAATTTAAGTAGCCACTTGTGGCTTGTAATACCTGTATTAGACACTAGTCTTTTAAAAGACAGCAGAGAGAAGTATAGGAGACCAGACTTTGGTGTTTGAGTCTTGGGTTCAAATCCCAGCTCTTCTACTTGACTAGCTTGTAACCCTTAGTAGGAAAGACATTTAACCTCTCTCTTTTTTATGAGGCTGTAAGATGGGGCTAATACTATCTGCGGTGTTGTTATGACAGGTCAGAGGGGTGGAGCCTGGGGTGGGATGAAGGAGTCATTTACCAGTATACTGAATCAACGAAGCTGACCACAAGTATCTGGGAGAGTTTGTGAAACCTTTTCACAAAGCAGGGAACCCTGGATCATGACCTACACTGCCAAATTATTGCGGTTGCACTAAGCCCTCATGTTCACAGGTCCTTTTGATTTTTCAGTGTTTTCACTGGAGTCTTCCACAGTTATTCTGAGAAGCAGGCAAGGCAAAGATCATCAACTCGTTTTGCAGATGAGAAAACAGAGATCCAGTGGTGGGGGAGCAGGAAACTTAACTGCCCCAAATATTACATTGAGGGAGCTGACAGGCAGGGCTTCTCAGCAAATCTTTCTCCAGGGAGCCAGAGTCTTCCCTGTGGGTCAGGGCCAAGCCTCACTCGGTCCCCAGCTGCAGGAAAGTCCTCAGAGAGAATGCAACACGGGTGCCCCTTCTCCATGCCCTTTCCTTCAGGGCTCCAGGTGGCCGATGATGTGACACCCACCCTTGTACTGATGGATTCACAAAAATGCTTATCCACAGTCTTCTCTTCTGGAAGGCAGCAACTTCCTTCTTTGCTACTAGAGAGTCTCTTGCTCAGCTCGCACTGCTGTGAAGAAATGCTTTTTTGTTTCTCTGTCTCACCCTTGCTCTGGCTGAGGCTCTCCGTTAGTGCTTGCTGCTCAGGCACCCAGAGTATTTCAGCAGCTCCAGGTTTTGCACATCCTTGTCCCTATATTTTCATGCCTATACTTATTTGTCTCCTTTTAATGCCTGTAAATGAGAGCACTGTCATCTGAAAAGAGCTGAGGAAAAGCGGAACGACCACAGAATTAAAACTCCTGTAGGAAAATCAATTCCTTATCTTTTCGGGTGCAACAACGCCCCCTGTTGGTTGAGGTGAGGCAGTTTACAACTGAACGACATTTCTTTACCGCTTTAGTGAGGTATGATTGATTTACAATAACTGCACATACTTAAGGGGTACAATCTGATGTGAATATACCTGTGAAATCACCATGGTCAAGACAATAGACACAGACATCTTTTCTGTTTCAGGGTGGAACGGGGTGACGTTTCAGTACTTTTTGGTATAACAGCAGTGTTATTGTTAGTTGCCATTGAGTTGGTGCTGACTCACGGTGACCTTACATATAATAGAATGAAATGATGACCAGTCCTTCACCATCTTCATGATTGTTGGTATGTTTGAGTTCATCGTTGTCGCCCTTGTGTCAGTCCATGTCATTGAGGGTTTCCCTTGCCTTTGATGATCCTCCATTTTACCAAACATAATGTCCTTCTGCAGCCATCGGGTCCCTCCTGATCACATGTCTAAAGTAAGCAGGTTGAAGTCTCGCACAATATTCTGTGATCCATACAATTTCTACTGGCTAATTTTCAGAAGTAGATTGCCAGGCCTTTCCTCATGGTCTGACTTAGTCTGGAAGGTCCACTAAAGCCTGTCCCCCGTGGGTGACCCTTTTAGTATTTGAAATACCAGTGCCATAACTTTCAACATCATAACAACACACAAGCCACCACAGTACGACAGCAGTACCCTCTTCTGAAAAGTAACGGCACTGGCCCCTGCAGGGCCATCTTTATCAATCTCTGTGTTCACTGGAGAGGCAGCCCTCCATTTGATCTCTGCGTGGCCTTTCCACCTGCCCTCCAGTTACAAAGTTCCTCATTCTGCTTAGGGCTAACCTCTTCCCTGGTGCTCTGGTGTCCATTCCCTTCCTCCTTTCCAGAGACTCCCTGTTATGAGCTTCCCCTCTCTCTGCTGAGTTGTCCACTTCTCCTTACTTACTGGTTACTTTTCGATCCTAAAAACTAGCAAAAACAAACAGTTACAAACAAACAAAAAACTAAATACTTCTTCCTGCCTCCCAATTTTCCCCTTGAGTCACTTGCTGCCCTATCTCATGCCTTCTCTTCGTGGCCAAACTTCCAGAAATAGTTATCCAAACTCACTCTCTCCACTTCCTCACTTCCCGCTCTCTCTTAAAGCCACTACTCCCCACCCCCCACCACCACACAGATACTATTCTTGACCAGATCTCTCACTGCCTCCCAGCTGCCTCATCCAATGAGCCCCTGTCAGTCTTTATCATATTCAGACACTGCTGACCACTCAATCCTTTTAAAAACAGCTTTATTGTTTTTACAAAAGTAATCGATGCTCTTTTTTTATGAAACAGTCAGACAATAAATAAAAGCATCAGGAGGCTCCTCCTAGTCTGTCACCCTGTCACAGGGCTGCAAACAAAGCCACTGCTGCAGAGAACTCTGGCTGTCAGACACCGATCCATGCAGCTGCCTAATGCACACAGCAGCCTCAGAAAGTCCCAGAAATTAGTCACCGTAGCCTTCTAATTTGGGGGAAAATCCCATTCTTGCTGTATTATAGCCATCATAGAAGCCAAAAAAAAAAAAAAAATCAAACACTGAGAAGCAACATAGAAGGGCCTGCATTCAGCAACTCTTTGTCTCCAGTTTGAAGAGTTGCTTTCAACCCTTCCCTAAAGATGACCTGCTAGCTGGGTCTGCATGAACTGTCCGCTGCTGGTCTCTCTAAGCAGGAAGCCTGTCTGGGCTTGGCTATCCTGATAGCCACCAGTTGTTTTCTCATTCCTAAAGCTTATCTTTGGGAGAATGATAGGAATGAAATTCATAGGCATCCAGGGTCTCATGAGGCTGACCCAGCAGCTTTAAAGGATTACAGTTTTTAGACACATACACAAAAATGGGTTTCTTATGACTATGGTTTATACTCAAGATAAGGTACAAAGAAGGAAATAAAAATTGGCCCCAGATCCCACCACCCCGAGCAACAGCCATAACGATTTTGGTGACATCCTTCAGGAATCTCTCTACGGTAGACACAGTATACAGCATACATATAGAGGTATATGCGTGTAGATTCACATACATGGGGTCATAATTCACGTGGTGTTCTGTAATTGCTATTTTCTCTCAGAATATGCAGTGGATAGTTATGTAGTTCTAACTATACAATGTAGTAATTCCAAGTCAATGACTACAGACTATGTAACTATAGGAGCCCTGGTGGCACAGTGGTTAAGAGCTTGACTGCTAACCAAAAGGTTGGCAGTTTGAATCCACCAGCTGCTCCTTGGAAACCCTGTGGGGTAGTTCTACTCTGTCCTATAGGGTCGGCTATCCTTTAAGGTCTCTATGAGTAATCAACTTGAAGGCAAAGGGTCATGTAACTATAAACTAACACCATGAATGTTAACGGTTGCAACTATTCCATGATATTTATGAATGATGATTTATGCAAACAGTCTCCTATTGTTGAGAATGTAGGTTGTTTGCATATTTTGATATCATAAACCACACAATGGTAAATATCCTCTGTGTAACTTTTTGCAGTTGTGCAACTTTCTCCTTAAGGGAATTTTTAGAAGTGGACTGCCTAGCCTAGGCCTAGTTCTGTTGAGTCAATTCCAACTCATAGCAACCGTGTAGGACAAAGTAGAACTGCCCCACAGAGTTTCCAAGGAGCGCCTGGTGGATTTGAACTGCTGACCCTTTGGTTAGCAGCCGCAGCACTTAACCACTACGCCATCAGGGAATCAACTCGATGGCAGTGGATAGAAGTGGACTAGCTGGTTAAAATGGGATATACATTTTACATTTTAATACAATTAGCCTAATCACCTTGCAGGAATGTTATACCAACACTGGATTTGAGGACGTATTTGCTCCCTATCGTCAACATTGGCTTTTATCAGTTTATGGTTTTAGATGTGGCTCTGTAGGCTGATTTAGATTTTTGATCAATTTTTTCCAATAAGTTAGTGTCATGGATTGAATTGTGTCCCCCCAAAAATATGTGTCAACTTGGTTAGGCCAGGATTCCCAGTATTGTGTGACTGTCCTCCATTTTGTGATTGCAATTTCATGTTGAGAGGATTAGGGTGGAATTGTTACCACCACTCTTACTCAAGTCACCTCCCTGATCCAAGGTAAAGGGAGTTTCCCTGGGGTGTGGCTGAGAACAAGGACCTTCTTCCAGAGCTGACAGAGAGAGAAAGCCTTCCCTTGGAGCTGACGCCTTAAATTTGGACTTTTAGCCTACTCTCCTGTGAGGAAATAAATTTCTCTTTGTTAAAGCCATGCACTTGTGGTATTTCTGTTATGGCAGCACTAGATGACTAGACAGTATCTCTTTTTCACATTTATTATTTAATTATTAAACGTGGTCTTAGTTTCGTCATCTTATTTTCTTTTCTATTTTTGTGCTTCCTTGGTATATCTTTATTTTCCAGCTTCCGGCAAATTCTCTGTGTTTTCTTTGGATTTTTTTGCTTCTGGTAATTTTGGAAATATTTGCCTGCTTTTAGTTCTACCGGTAGTCATTTATGCCTTTTATCATATATTTAGATGCATCTTTCTTAAACAAAACAGTATTGACTTCTCTCTAATAATAATATCTAGCATTCTTTATATATTTACTATGCCCTCATAACAACCGTACGAGGTAGTGGTGAGTTTTCTTTCCTTCCTCGAACTTGCCCATATCTCCAGGCCTTGGTCATCTAATCTGAGTTTTGTGTACTCTTAGAATTCCATTGGAAAGAAAAGTCAGACCTGGTTGGGTCTGAGCTCAAATAGTGCTCCTGGCTCCTGCCAGGCAAGCAGCCGTGATTATTTCTCTTTAGTACCATTGAATGTCCTTAACTCCCACCCCTACAATCAACAGCAGCCCAAGGGCATTACTTAACCAGTCCAGACTACTCTGGTATAGGCTGCGCTTGCACGTGGGTAATTTCATTCAGTCCTCACAGCAAAGCCATATGAAAGCCTCTATTCTCCCACCTTAGAAACAAGGGAACCGAGGTTTGAAGAAAGAGCCTGTGTGATTTGTCTATGTGCTCGGTATTCAGTGGGTGCTTTGGCTACTGTCATTTGAATGATTGCTACATTTTAAAATAAGGACTAAAATCATCAAAACCAAGACAACCCAAAACACCAAATTAAAATGATCCAGGCTCTGGCCAAAGATTATACTTTTAATTGGATGCTATTTAGTTCTTATCAAAATAGCTGTTAAAAGAAGTTACAATTATGGAAAATTGCTTAAAATGTATAGTTTATCCATCTCTTCAGGGTAGTGTTTCTCAAATGGGGTTCCTTGGAGTATTCTGCAGGATATTAATAGGTGTTACATGAAAAATGAGCACGATGGTCCACTAGTGATGGAAAACAATGAGTTAAACAAAGTTGCTCGGGAAATTCCTGGAGGAGCTGTCAGGGACTTGGATCAGCCAGCGTGCACTGTGAATCTACAAGAAGATACTGTTTGTAGCATTTCCAAACTTATTGACGCCAATCCTTTTGTTCACAGAACAGCTATCAATATCTAGAAAGATACTAGTGTTCTGTGGAACAAAATTTGGAAAACACTGATAGATGGGAAATGGTTTTCCATCAAACAACTGACTATGAAAAAAATAATAATTTCAAGTCTGAGCACTGGGTTTTTTTTTTTTTTCAGTATAAAACAATATTTTGAGAGAAACAAAACATTTCATTTGTTTGCTATCAAAATTAAGAGCAAAGACCGTAAAGCCCTGCGAGTGAGCCAGAATTTATTCAATATTTACTCTACTTTTCCTGTTTCACATACTTATCTCAAGTGATTCTGACAACAACTCCGAGGCAGACATCTTTTCCCCAAATCACAGATGAGAACACTGAAACTTAGAAAAACAAAAAAGAAATCCATTGCTGTTGAGTCAATTCGGACTGATAGTGACCCTATAGGACAGAATAGCACTGCCCCATATGGTTTCCAGGAAGCGCCTGGCCAGCCTTTTGGTTAGCAGCCAGAACTCTTAACCACTACGCCACCAGGGCTTAGAGGGGATAATAATTTGTTCAAGGCCCACATTGCTTGTAAAGAACTAAGACTTGAATACCAGTCTATCTGATCTGAAGTCTGTGGCCTTCCTTCTATCTCACTTCACAAACAAATGATTTAAAAATATTTTTCAATATTGGTAAGCTAAGGGGAAAAAAAGGAGTCCCTGGTGCTGTAAATGGTTAACGTGTTTGCCTGCTAAACAAGAGGGTGGAAGTTTGAATCTATGCAAAACCTTCTCGGAAGAAAAACCTGGCAATCTACTTCCAAAAAATCAGCCACAATGCAACCAATGTCACAAAACTTTGTATATAAATTGTTGAATGGGAAACTAAAAAAAATCAACCATTGAAAAACCTTATGGAGCACAGTTTTATTCCGACACACATGGGGTCACTATGAATCAAAATTGTTTTTTAAGGGAAAGAAACAGAGAGAAGATAGAGATAGAGAAAGAAAAGGAGCGAAAAAAGAGAACGTGTGAGAAAGGGAAAGGCCAGGCCGAGGAACCGAGGAAGAAAGTCCTGGTTGTTTGTTTTAAGATAGTGACATGGAGATATACAAAGAAAGAAAGGCACAGAACTTCGTATGTATTTTTAAAAATCCAAACACAATTCCTAAAGTTTTGTACACAGAGACTGATACACGGAAGCCTATACTATTTGCACAAAGATATTTCTCTTTTAAAAAATCTAGCCCTGCATGTTAGTAACTCAAAGGGAAACATAGTTAAATCATCAGTTAAAATATTTTTATCCCTACACTGAGTTTGGAAGCACAGTTGGTTTTGAAAGCATGTCTTCCTGACTTTTGGCAAAGTTCCTACTGTTATTCTTGGAAAAAAGAGAATGCCACATTTTATAGAAGAAAATGGTCCCAGGAAATCATTCCTACCTTGGGACTCCATATCACTAAGAAAGTCTTTTAAATCCTAATGGTCAGTGAAATTATTAGTGATGCTATCTGTTCTGTGATGTGCTCTGAGGGATAAATAGAATGAAGTATAAGGAACCTATTTGGCCTAGGAGTAGAAGGAATTCTACCCTCTCCTAAAATGCTGGGGTTGTGTCTAGATAATTTGCTTTGTACAGCACCCAGAATCATGTTTAATGTTTAGACTTTCATGGTGAGATTGCTGATTCCTTTGTTCTGTTATAACTAAAAGTCCTTGGAGATAAAGGTGGAGATTGGGGATCCCTAGTGATATGACTAAAGACAACATGTTAAAAAACAATTTGGGGTAAATTATTTTATAAAAAGGGACTAATGAAAATTGTATTTGTAAATTTGTTTAGGTATTTGTAACTTTTTGCACTTCAAGGTTTGTGTTTGGTGCTGTTATAGCAAAACACAATTTGCATGCATCTGTCAGAATATCACCCAGAATAGATGTGTGCATTTTATTTGTGAAAAAACTTACATGTGAATTTTATTTCCTAGTGAATTATTAGTTACTTATTCATGCTTTAGGAAACCCTCAGTGGCACAAATGATTAAACACTCTACGACTTGCTGAAAGGCGGGCAGTTCAAATCCAGTCAGCGGCACTTCGGAAGACAGGCCTGCTACTAAAAGGTTGCAGCCTTGAAAACCCAATAGAGAGCAGTTCTACTCTCCATATGTGGGGTTGCCACGAGTTGGAATCAATTCCACGGCAACTAACAACAACTTTCTTGCTTTAAGCTATTTGCAGATTTACCAACATGTTTCCTAGTACCTTTGCTCACAATTGCTTTTGGCATCCCACGCTGCCCTTCGGAGTTCAATTTCTTTCTTCCTGAGTATATCCGTTAGTACATCTTTCAGCAAGAATCTGTAAGAAGTAAACTCTCAGTCTTTGCATGTCTGGAAATGTCTTGAGAGTCTAGGTTATTGTCCCTGAGTACTTTGAAAGTGAGATGTCTGTTATGAGTTTAGTAGTCGTTTCTTTGTAGGTGGAACCCTGGTGGCACAGTAGTTAAGAGCTTGGCTGCTAACCAAAAGGTTGGCAAATCAAACCCATCAGCTGCTCCTTGGAAACCCTGTGAAGCCGTTCTACTGTGTCCTACAGGGTTGCTATAAGTTGGAATCGACTGGATGGCAACGGTTTCAGTTTGTTTTTTTTTTTTTCTTTGTAGGTAAGCTTTATTATCTCTCTGATAGTTTCAAAATTTTTATTCTCTTTGGCATCAATGTTCTACAATTTCACTTCAATGTGTCTAAGTAAGGATTTGCTTTTATTTTTTCTGCTTGGCTGGTGGACTTCTTCAACTTGAAAAATCAGATCTTTAAGATTTTACCCACTATGTCTTCAAATATTACCTGTCCCCGATTTCCTTTATTCTTTCCTTTTGTAACTCCTGTGCAACGTATGTGGGATCATCTCATTTTATTCTCCAAGTCTCTAATTTTTTTCTTCACATTTTTAAATCTGTTTGCATGGTTCTTTATTTTTAGCTTCCAATTTACTAATTTCTCTTCAGCTATGTCTAATCCACTGTATAATCTGTCATTAAACTTTTTCCCCAATGATTGTTTTGTTTTGTTTCTAAAATTTCTATATGGTTCTTTGATCACACTGGTACTTTTTCATATAGTGTTGTTTTCGCCTTAAGGCAACTATTCTTTAAACATTTTAAAGAAACTTATTTAAAAAATCTTTTTTAGATTGTTCTGTTATCTTGAGTTTTGGAAGTACAAGTTGTCCTGTTTGTTGTTTCTGCTAAATCTCCCTCTTTATGACTTATTTCCTTGTGATTTATAGATTTTTACTTTGAACTTATCTGACACAGAGATGTTTCCCATGGAGTTCTGTGTGGGCTGGATTTTGAAGGTGTTTCTAACATGGCACTTTCACAGTTTTCTGCTTCGAAGGCACTGCAGGGTTCAATAATTATGGAATAGCTTTTATATTGAACTCTTAGCTCAACATTTCTGCATCAGATGCAAAATTGTGTGTGTGTGTGTGTGTGTAGTCTGCTAAAAGATATCTGAATAAATTAGTTCTTTATTTCATTTGGTATTGTGTAGGCACCAAACTAGTAGAATGGTGTTCATGATTTTAAAGTCTGTTTCATTTTGCTCAAAGCTGTTTTCAGCTCCATATTTCAACGTCGTTTCAAAGCAGTAAAAATTGAGCTATTACTTCCATTCTTTCATGTTGCTGTAAAAAGTAGAGTTTGTCGTTTTAAATTAAATCAACCATTCAATAGTTCGGCACTTTTTTCACGTCTTCTCTATTAGCTGTTGCTGTTTTCTCCTCCAGGGCAGAAGGCAGTGAGGCATGAGGAGTAAACTTCTTGCCTATAATTTACAGACTTGATTGGATTGCACTGTGAATTATCCTTGTGAAACCATAATGATTCACTGCTTGTTGGGGAACTGGAAACTATTGATTCATGTTCTGCTCTGGGAGATGCTGCTTCTCTCTACTAAGGGTGCATTATAGGGTTTGGTTTGGGTTTCTACTTCCTACCAACACACAAACTGTTGCCCACTTTTTCATCCAGGATGCATGGAAGTCTTCCTCAGCTCTGGCAGGCTTTGATATGGAGCTACATCTACTTGCACATCTTTCCCTCAGATGTTACCCCATTAGACCAAACTTTTCAGAGAAATGACAGGAGATTTCTCTGTGATTGGAAAATATGTTCTAGACCTAAGCTGTTCAATGAGAAAGTCACTAGCTACATGTGGCTCTTGAGCACTTCAAGTGTGGTTAGTCCAAATTCTGATACATTGTAAGTGCAACATACACACTGGTTAGCAAAGACAATATGAAAAAAAAAGTAAAATATGTCATTAATATTTTTTATATTGATTACAAGTTGAAAAGATAATATTTTGGATATATATTGTGCTAAATGAAATATATTATTAATTTCAAATGTTTCTTTTTCTTTTTTTAAAAAATGAGTTTACTAGAAAATTTTAAATTACATGTATGGCTTGCATTATATTTCTATTGGATAGCACCGTATAGAGATTCCTACAAAGAGGAAAATCCACAGATACCCTAACAAGAACATCAGTCTTTCTTTCAGTCTGTTGCCCTTTTTCTATACTTCCATTCACCTTTTTTTTAAGGTGTTGTTGTAATTTTTGGTATGAGTTAATGCCGTCCTGTTGCAACGAGGCAAATGTAAAGGGGGTTATGTCTCACCTGGGTTAGGTTCTAAGGTTGGCATATAAGGTGAAAATTGAATACAGTCAAAATTACCCTTGTAAACCCTTAGGAAGGCCTCAAGCTGCCCCAAATACACCATATTTTATTAAGTCCCACCCCCACAGTTGTTCCCTAGTGTTAGAGCGGATCGTGGTTTCTTCATCGAGACAAGGTGAAGTAGTTGGTTTGTGTTTGGTGCTGTGTTATAGCAAAGTACAAATCTTAAATACTGGAATCACAGCATAGAGAGATGCCCACACCCCGAGAGGCAGAAGGGAACTATGGCTCCTCTGGCAAGAAGAGGAGATGGGCCTTTCTTACTCACTTGGAGGTGTACTTGCCCTGTCCTGTTTATTTCTCTCTCTCTCTGTGTTTCTCTCTCTTTATGTTTGTTAAGGTCTAATACTTGAATTTTCAAACTTTATAGCGTGTAAAGACCTCTCTCTTCTCCAATTTGAATATTGTGTGGCACTGTTATTCTAAAGGTGTAAAAAAAACTCATAATGAAGCATAATTACATTTTGTGGGGAAGAATGTGTGTTGATATAGAGCTTAATAATAGTAATAACAATATAGTATAAAATTAAAAAGCATTTTATGTTAAGAGGTGTTATGGACTGAATTGTATCCCCCCAAAATATGTGTCATAAATCCTAACCACTATAGTTGTGTGTACTTGTGTGTGTGTGTGTCTGGTAGTTTCTTGAATTGAATGCAGACTCATTCATAGAAAACAGAAATGCAACCGTAGCATGGAGACTGACAGAAAACGGAGTTGTGAAAAAAAGATCCAGACCCATCTCCTCTCCCCAGCCCAGGGAGAAAAACAAAAACAAATCTGGGTGAATAAAACACATTCCCACTCCAAGACAGAGGCCCAACCTGTACCTTCCCCATCCTGGGCATCTGGAAGAGACCAGTGAGCTGAAGGGGACCAGAGCAGTCATGGGGACCCAAGCTGGGAGAAACTCAACGTAAACTCCAAGGTTTTATAGGGATGTATGTATACTGCCACTAACTCAGAAGCTGGCTGAAGACTGGACGGAAACTTAGAAGCCAGCCCCAGGTCCTAGAGTGAGGCTGGGACTGGGGACACAGGTTACAAGCATATCCCTTCTTTTGATTCCTTTCTCAGACAGGCACTGGGCCTCACTCAGCTGTGGAGGAGGCCGGATGGGCCAGGCTGTTGGACCACCACTCATCTGTCAGTTTGTCACACTGTGGTGGCTTGCATGTTGCTGGAAGCTATGCCATAGGTATTTCAAATACCAGCAGAGTTACCCATGATGGTTGGGTTTAAGTGGAACTTCCAGATTAAGACAAACTAAAAAGAAAGACCTGGTGGTCCACTGAAAAAAACAGGCCAGTGAAAAACTCATGAATAGCAGTGGAACATTGTCTGATATAGTGCCAGAAGTTGAGCCCCTCAGGTAGCAAGGCACTCAAAATACGACTGGGGAAGTGCTGCCTCCTCAAAGTAGAAAAAGTTGACCTTAATGACATGGGTGGAGTAAAGCTTTTGGGACCTTCATTTGCTGATGTGGCAGGACTCAAAGTGAAAACAAACAGCTGCAAACATCCGTTAACAATCGGAACATGGAATGTATGAAGTATGAAACAAGGAAAATTGGAAGTATTCAAAAATGAAATGGAATGCTTGAAGATAGATACCCTAGGCATTAGTGAGTTAAAATAGACTGATATTGGCCATTTGAATCAGACAGTCACATGTTCTACTATGCTGGAAATGACAAATTGAAGAAGAATGGTGTCACATTCATCGTCAAAAAGGACTGTTTTAAAATCTATCCTGAAGATAATACCCAGGTGCCTATAAGGAAGACCAATTAATATGGCTATTATTCAAATTTGTGCACCAACCACTAAGGCCAAAGATGAAGAAATTGAAGATTTTTACCAACCTCTGCACTCTGAAACTGATCAAACATGCAATCAAGATGCATTGATAATTACTGGTGATTGGAATGCAGAAGTTGGAAATGAAGGAAGTTGAAAGATAAGGTCTTGGTGATAAAAATTATACCAGAGATCGGATTATAGAATTTTGCAAGACAAAAGACATATTCATAGGAAATACCTTTTTCAACTACATAGATGATGACTATACATGTGGACCTTGCCAGATGGAATACCCAGGAATCAAAATGACTACATCTGCAGAAAGAGATCAGGGAGAGGCTCAGCATCATCAAATAGAACAAGGCCAGGGGCCAGCCGAGAAACAGTCCATCGATTGCTCGTATGCAAGTTCAAGTTGAAGCTGGAGAAAATTGAAACAAATCCACTAGACCCAAAGTACAACCTTGATTATATCCCGCCTGAAATAAGAGATCATCTCAAGAATAGATTTGACACATTGAACGCTAATGGCTGAAGACCAGATAAGTTGTAGGATGAGAGCAAGGACATCATATACAAAAAAAGCAAAAGATCATTAAAAAGGAAAGAAAAAAAAAGACCAAAATGGATGTCAGAAGATACTCTGAAACTTGCTCTTGAATGTAGAGAAGCTAAAGTGAAAGGAAGAAATGACGAAGTAAAATAACTGAAGGGATATCAAAGAGTGGCTTGAGAAAACAAAGTATTGTAATGAAATGAGCAAAGACCTGGAGTTAGAAAACCAAAATGGAAGAATGTGGTCGGCATTTCTCAAGCTGAAAGAACTGAAGAAAAAATTCAAGCGTCCATTTCCAGTATTGAGAGATTCTGTGGGCAAAAAATGAATGATGCAAGAAGCATCAAAAGAAGATGAAAAGAATACACATAGTCACTGTACCGAAAAGAATTGGTCGAAGTTCAAATTTTTTCAGGAGGTAGCAAATGATAAAGAACCGATGATATTGGAGGAAGAAGTCCAAGCTGTACCGAAGGCATTGACAATAAACAAGGCCCCGGGAATTGACAGAAAACCAATTAAGATGTTTCAACATGGATGCAGCGCTGGAAGTGCTCACTCGTCTATGCCAAGAAATACCCAGCCAGTCGACTAGAAGATCCATATTTGTGCTCATTCCAAAAAAAGGTGATCCAACAGAATGCAGAAATTATTGAACAATATCATTAGTATCATGCATAATTAAAATTTTGGTGAAGATCATTCAGAAATGGTTGCAGCAGTATATTGACAGGGAACTGCCAATTGAAGCCGGATGCAGAAGAGGACATGGAATGAGAAATATCATTGCTGGTGTCAGAAGGATCTTGGCTGAAAGTAGAGAATACCAGAAAGATGTTTACTTGTGTTTTATTGACTACATAAAGGCATTCAACTGCGTGGATCATAACAAATTATGAAAAACTTTTCGAAGAATGGGAATTCCAGAACACTTAATTGTTCTCTTGAGGAACCTGTACACAGACCAAGAAGCAGTCATTCAAACAAAACAAGGGGATACTGCATGGTTTAAAATCAGGAAAGGTGTGTGTCAGGGTCGTATTTTTTCACCATACTTATTCAATCTGTACCCTGAGCAAATAGTCCGAGAAGATGGACTATATGAAGAAGAACGGGGCATCAGGATTAGAGGAAGACTCATTAACAATGTGCAATATGCAGATGGCACAACTGGCTTGCTGAAAGTGCAGGGGACTTGAAGCACTTACTGACGAAGGTCAAAGACTACAGCCTTCAGTATGGATCGCACTTCAACATAAAGAAAAAAATCTTCACAACTGGACCAATAAGCAACATCATGATAAGTGGAGAAAAGATTGAAGTTGTCAAGGATTTCATTTTACTTGAATTCATAATCAGTGCCCATGGAAGCAGTAGTCAAGAAATCAAACAACAGATTTGCGGCAAAAGACCTCTGTTAAAAGCAAAGATGTCACTTTGCCTGATCCAATCCATGGTATTTTTAATTGCCTCATATGCATGCAAAAGCTGGACAATGAATAAGATTGAAGAAGAACTGATGCCTTTAAATTATGGCATTGGCGAAGAATATTGAACATACCATGGACTGCCAGAAGAATGAACAAATCTACCTCCGAAGAAGTACAACCAGAATGCTCCTTAGAAGCAAGGATGGTGAGATTTCGTTATCAGGAGGGACCAGCCCCTGGAAAAGGACATCATACTTGGTAATGTAGAGGGTCAGTGAAAAAGAGGAAGACCCTCAAAGAGATTGATGACACAGTGGCTACAACAATGGGCTCAAACATAGCAACAAGTGTGAGGATGGCACAGGATCGGGCAGTGTTCTGTTGTGCATAGGGTCGCTATGAGTCAGAACTGACTCTGAGGCACCTAACAGCAACAACAACAATATATTTGTGGATATAATCACATTTGTGAATAAGGTTTTCTTTGTTATGTTAATGAGGCCATTATCAGTGTACAGGATGTCTTAAACCAGTTACTTTAGATACATAAAAAGAACAGATTAGGGACAGAATCAAGAAAGCAAGAATGGGGGAAAGATGGATGCCACATGGAAATCTCCAAGGAATGCTGAGAAGAACATCACAGAAGCTGAGACAAGGATTTTCCCCCAGAGCAGAGACAGAGGGCTTTCCCCTAGAGCCGGTGCCCTGACTTCAGACCTCTAGCCTCCTAAACTATGAGAAAATAAATTTCTGTTTCTTAAAGCCAACCACTTGTGGTACTTCTGTTATAGCAGCACTAGAGACTAAAACAAGAGGCAATGTGGTGTAGTGGAAAGATCAAAGACTTTGGAGTCAGACAGAATTAGTAAGTTGAAAATGTGGTAGGTTGTGTTCTCCAGGAAGCAGATTCTGAGACTGAGTCTAGCATTCAGGATGCTTTAAAAATTCCTTTAGGATCAACACCTATGAAAGGGAGACTAGGGAAGCAGGAATGAGTAGAGAGAAAAGATGAGCTACGACACAGACTCTGTAATAGCCTCAATAAACCCATAGAGAGCTCTGAAGTTAAAATGGCCCCTCTGAGGTGTCCTGGCATTGAGATGAAATGGCCAGGCCTTTATACCCCAACTTCAGTATGTCATGGATGTGGGCTGCCCCTGGAAGGGTGTAACCATAGGTGAGGTGGCTCTTTGCAGAAAAGGCAATTCCTGAAGGGCTGGACAGCTGAAGGCTGTCTGCTAACAAGACTCTTACAGCTGAGGGAGCAAGTCCCTCCCTGAAGGGAGACATGGACATTGAATTCAAGACGGCACCACAGAATTATTATTATTATTTTGTCACCCAGCATCCATTCACCCTTTCAAAACTGCATCCTGAGTTCCTTTTGAAGAATTATCTCTTCTGAAACATGAGGCTTCCTCACAGGATAGTAAGTTACATGTCATGTCTTCCTCCTGAAGGCAAAGACCAATAAAGATCTCTTTCCATGAGCTTTGAATCTTGAGCAAAATGGCAGAAGGATGGGAAAAAAAAAAGGTTGATGTTCACTCTTTCCGGATTAGAGGATTGGGTCATCCTGTTGCCCTGGTTGCCAGCCCTGTGTCCTGAAGCTTTCCATTCATTCTGTAAGCTGTTCAGTAGCCCTCCAATTAACGCCCCACCTTTGACTGAATTTAGCCAATTTCTGTTGGTTGCAACTAAAGAAACCTAATTGGTACACAAGGGTTCAGATCCTCACTCCATCGCAGTTAAATGCTTGATCTTGAGTAAGCCTCTCTGAATCTTGGTTTTCTCAAACACAAATAAAATCGACTTTGCGTGGTAGAGCCAGGGTAAAAGATAGTGTATGTAAAACCAAAACCAAACCCAAACCCATTGCCGTCCAGTCTAGCGACCATATAGGACAGAGTAGAGCTGCCCTATAGGGTTTCCAAGGAGCAGCTGGTGGATTTGAACTGCTGACCTTTTGGTTAGCAACTGAGCTCTTAAGCACTGTGCCACGAGGGCTCCAGTGTATATAAAGTGTCCAGAAAATTGTAACCCATAGTCTAATGGTGTTACAAAACTGAATAACTCCAGGTTACACTATGAGTTACTTCCTTAAAATATCAAACGTTCTATATGGTAAATGTGGGGATAAGAGGATTTCCTGTCTGCCGAATCTGCATTTGGGACTGGGCTTCGATGTTTGCCCCCTCTATCCTGATTTTCCCTGAGGGGTAACATCATTCATGACACTGTGGAGTGAAATAATGGGTTTCTTTCTTGATGTTCTGTCCTTTACTGATTGTGGTGTGTTGAAGTCTTCTACTATTATTGCAGAACTGTTGAGTTCTCTTTTCATTGCTGTTAGAGTTTGTTTTATGTATTTGGGAGCCCTGTCATGGGGTGCGTAGACATTTATTATGGTTACGTCTTCAAGATGGATCATCCCTTTAATCATTGTATAATGCCCTTCTTTGGATTTTGTTTTAAAGTCTGTTTTATCTGAGCTTAGCCATTGCCACTCTTGTTCCTTTTTGATAGCTGTTTGCTTGATATATTTTTTCTATCCTTTGATTTTTAATAAATTTATGTCTTTGTTTCTTGTAGATGTCTTGTATGTCTTGTAGATAGCATATTGATGGATCCTGTTTTTTAATCCATTCTGTCACTCTCTGTCTCTTTATGTGTGCATTTAGGCCATTTACATTCAGTGTAATTATTGATAGCTGTGAGTTTATTGTCATTTTGTAGTGCTTTTTGTGTGTGTGTGTGTGTGTGTGTGTGTGGTGTCGACGTTTTCTTTGTTCCTCTTACTCTCCTGTGCTGAATTCCTGTTGTTTGTGGATTTTTTCTTCATTTCTTTCGTTTTTGTAGATTTTGTGTTTACTGAGATTTTATGTTTTTCTTCTTTATTTTGATGAGTAGGTTTGTTAACTTTCTTTGTGGTTACCTTGAAATTTACCCTTATCTTCCTAAGTTTGAACTGGTCTTTTATTACTTGTTATTGCCTTGCCTTCCTCTCCATTTGAAAGTTCAATACCTACACTGTTTATTCCTTCTTTTATTGTTCTGACTTTGTTGTCATTTACAGATTAATCTCTCTTGTTCCCTGTTGTAAATCTTTTAGTTTGATTAATCCTTGAGAGTTCATTACCTAGTTGGTATCTGGCTGATATGGTCTTGCATCCTAGATTCAGGCCGTTGTCTGATGTTGTTTGTTCCCAAACTGAAGGATTCCCTTTAATAATTCTTATAAGTTTGGTTTGGTTTTTACATATTCCCTTAATTTCAATTTATCTGGAAATGTCCTAATATCACCGTCATATTTGAATGAGAGTTTTGCAGGATATATTATTCTTATTTGGCAATATTTTTCTTTCAAGGTTTTGTATATGTCATCTCATTGCCTTCTTTGCCTGCATGGTTTCTTCAGAATAATCAGAGCTTAGTCTTTTTGTTTACCCTCTGTATCTGACTTTTCACTTTTCTCGAGCTGCTCTCAGGAGTTTTTCTTTGTCTTTTATTTTAGGGAGCGTGATTATTGATATGCCTGGTGATTTTCCTTTGGGTCTATCCTATATGGGGTTTGTTGAGCTTCTTGGATGGCCAGCTTTTCATCTTTCCTAATATTAGGGATGTCTTCTGTCAGCAGTTCTTCAATGATTCTCTTTGTGTTTTCCGTTTTCTCCCCCAGTTCTGGAACTCCAATCATGCAAAGTGAAATAATGGAATGAGGGGAGAGAACAATAATCTATCTCCAAAGAAATGTCTGACCAATGGATAATCAGGTAGAACATTTAAAAACCAAAATATATCCAAAGGGTTTATAATGAAATCTTTTTAAATTGCTGACATTGGAGAAGACGACTTGTAACTGCCTTGGAATTTAGTTGTATTATATAAAATTTGTTTTTTCATGTGTTTTTCATTACGATTTAGTCTATGTTATACTGATGTGTAGGGAGCCCTGGTGGTACAGTGGTTAAGCACTTGGCTGGTAACCAAAAAATCAGCAGTTTGAACCCACCAGCCGCTCTGTGGGAGAAAGATGTGGCAGCCTGTTTTCATAAAGATTACAGCCTTGGAAACCCTATGGGGCACTTCTATTCTGTCTTATAGGGTCACTAGGAGTCAGAATAGACTCAATGGCACCCAACAACAACATGTTAGTGTTTAAGTGATAGCAAATGGAATTTTAATTGGTTTCTAACTGCATTTAACCACAAAAGGGAGGGTGGAAAAATGAAAAGATTCAGTAATGAAGTTCTCCAGATGCTGTAGCATTTAGGCATTCCTCCCATCCCCCCCAGTCAACTCTCACTGCCAACATCGGAACACTCCAATTTTTTTTTTTAAGTTGAATTATTTATGTCTTTGTCTTTCTTAGCCTACAAGTGAAAAAGGCAGAATGAAAAATTGAATGATTACTACTGAAACATTTATAAATGAAATGATGTGGTGTCTGGTGCCTGGGATTTGTTTCAAAAACATGTGTGGGAGGGAGTAGCTGATGTGGATAGGATAGGACTGTCCACAGATTAATGTTTTGGGGGACTGGGTAATGGTCCATGGATTTGATTATTTTACTTTATATACTTTGTGCATGTTTAAAATTTGCCACAATAAAACATTTTTTGAAAAATATGTATGCATAAAGCAAAGGTTGGGAGGAAACACAGAAAAATGGAGAGTTATGTCAGCTGTTAAGACAAATAAAAAACCAGTGGCCATTGAGTCCATTCTGACTCATGGTGACCTGTGTGTGTCAGAGTAGAACTCTGCTCCATAAGGTTTTCCATCACTCATTTTTCTGCATATATTCAATGAGATCCTACCATGGCAAAAAGCTGTGCTAGGCACTGTGGGGGATACAAAGAATTATTTCAAGAAGTACGGACAGCCTGAGCTTTGTGAGATTTTATATATATTTATATATATATGTAAGATTACAATACAAATATCCAACTATGAAGTTACACTGTCCCGACCTACCCTCTTAAAAAAACTCACCTTCAGCTGCAAGGAGAGCCTCCACCTGTTAGTGACTTCAGGATACACTTCGGCTTTCGAGCCAAAGCCACAGTCTTCCCAGATAGCCCCCAACTAATCACTGAGCATGGTGTGGGCTTGGCTGGTTCTGCCCAAAGGAAGGCTCTTCTGATGGGCAATCTTTACTCCAAAGCTCCCTGTTCAGAGGACCAAGACTTTGTCAGATCTGCGTTCTACTTCCTTCCCCTTTTCATTTTCACAGGTGTTATCCCTGAGTAAACCGACTGTACTTGTAACTCCTTGGAGGTTCCAACTGACACAACAATGCAGCATGTTAACATTAAACAATAAAAACAGTTGCTGTCAAATGGATTCCAGCTCATGGTGACCCCACATGTGTCAGATTAGAACTGTGCTCTATAGGGTTTTCTTTATAGGAGCAGATTGCCGGGCCTCCTCTTTCTTGGAGCTGCCTGGTGGGTTTGAACCACCAACTTTTGGTTAGCAGCCAATCGCAAACTGCTTGTGCCACCCAGCCTCCTACATTAAACAATTAATTATTTTATTCATAATTAGGAGTAGAGAACACAGAAGAGAACAGAGAACAGAGGACCTGGCCCAGAATAGCACAGAGAAGGCAACCCCTTCTGGTGGGACTGATCAGAGAAGACATCACCAGGGAGGCGCGCATGATTTTATCTGGTCCTTGAGGCTTGGATAGGATTTTTCTTTTCTCTAAAATTATATCATTTATTTTTTCTAATTGCAAAAGTAATACTAGTTAATTATAGAAAATTTGAAAAAAAAATACAACTTTTTGTATTTGCTCTAGAATAAAAAGTCCTAGAATAGAGGCCTACTTTTTGGTAAGAACTTCGTTGAGCTATAATTCACATACCATACAATTCACCTATTGAAAGTGTACAATTTAATGGTTTTTAGTGTATCCAGGCTTGTGCAACCATCATCACAATCATTTTTAGAACATTTTTACTACCCCAAGAAGAAATCCATATCCTTTAGTAGACACCCCTCCCCCCCGCCCCCCACTCTCCCAGCCCTAGACAACCATGAATCTAATTTTTGTCTCTATAGAGTTGTCAGTTCTGGGTATTTGATACAAATGAAATTACTGATACATAGTCTTGTGTCTGTGTGACTTCCTTCATAATGTTTTTTCAAGTATCATACGCCTTGTAACATGTACATCATTCCTTTTTGTTGTGAGTAAAATTCCATTGTATGCCTGTACCAGGAGCCCTGGTGGCACCGTGGTTAACTGTCAGCTGCTAACCAAAAAGTAGAAAGATGTGGCAGTCTGCTTCCGTAAAGATTACAGCCTTGGAAACCCTATGGCATATTTTACTCTGTCCCATAGGGTCACTACGAGTCAGAACCAACTCAATGGCAATGGGTTTGTGTATGGATATATCACATTTTACTGATCATTCATTGATTGATGGACATTTTGGGTTGTTTTCACTTTTGGGGTGTCATGAGCAATGCTGCTGTGAACATTTTTGTACCAGTTTTTTATGGACATATGTTCTAATCTGTCTTGGATATACACCTCAGAGTAAAATTGCTGGGTCATATGGCAAACCCATGTTTAACCTTTTGAAGAACTGCCAGACTGTTTTCCAAAGCAGCTGCACCATTTTATGGTTTACTCACACCTGCGAGTATAGTAAAAACACTCAATTGTACCTGTGAAAAGGGCAAATTTTATGATATGTGAAATTTTTTTTCCTTTTGGATTTTTCTCTGTAGATAATAAACAATCTCCAAATATTGATTTTAAAATTCTCTTTCAAAAGATATATCTTTTATTTCTTTTCCTCATCTTTTTGCATTAGTTGGAACGCTGGTGGCATAGCAGTTAAGAGCTCAGCTGCTAGCCAAAAGCCTGGCAGTTCGAATCCACCAGCCACTTCTTGGAAACCGTATGAAGCAGTTCTAAACATTTAAGAATAGAATCACTTCTGATAACTTTATCTTCTTTATTTTCTTTTTAACGGTTTTATTGAGATATAATTCAACTTACATGAGGAAAAAATACTAAAAAAATTAAAATCTCAGTATGGAAAAGATTCCATAAAAAAAAGGTTCTATTCAAAAGTTAAAACACAAATAACAAATTGGGGAAAATGTCTGTAACATATATGATTGACAAAGGATTAATATTCTTAATTCTAAAAAGAATTTTTTTAATTATCAGGCAAATAATGAATATCCTGGTAGACAAATGAAGAAAAGATTTGAAAGGTGATTCACAAAAGAGAGGCCAGTAAACATTTTTTTTTTTTAATTGTCAATTTCACTTGCAAAGGAGATATAATTTTTATTTATTTTATTACCAAAGATGAAAATGATGGATAACACTCTGTATTGTTAATAATGTAGAGACTCAGGAACTGTTGTTATAAACCATTATTAGGAATAGAAATTGGTCCACCCATAGGGAAGGCATTTTGTCTAGAAATGTATCCAAAAGAAATAATTTTGCTACAGCGTGATTATAGTATCAAAACAACGAGAAGATCCTAAATAGCAGATTAGTTAAATAAAGTGTATTTCACCCATACAACAGAGCTCTATATTTGTTAGCATGGAAAGATGTCCGTGAAAAAATCAAGTTGTTCAACAGTTTATATAAAATTTCACTTATGCAAAATGAAATATACATCTTGATTTTACATATCTTTATATTAAAGAGTCTGAAAAAATATGTATCCAACTGTTAACACTATTTGATGAAAGAAGAAGAGGGTATCAGCGTGTTTCAACTGCAAAGAATAGAAAATTAGACACAAATTGGCCTAACCAATAAGTGAAACATATTGGCCAACTAATCAAAGTGTTCAGAGGTGGAGTGGACTTTGGTAGGGGCTAATTCAGAGGTTCAACAGTGTCATTCAGCTGCCAGCTTTTTTCTGTCTTGCTTTCTGTCTTCCAAGGTAAAAGCCTTATCCCGAGGCTTGGTGGTCGGAGAGCTGCTGGTCCAGTCAGGGCTTTGGGTTTCTTCACTCAGGCCCAAGTGGGCAGGGTGTCTCCCTTCACGCGTCACACAGAAGTTTGAGATTTCCCTCTGATAGGGCCATATCAGGTCATGTGTCTGTTCAAGAATGATGCGTTGACATTACATTTAAGAGGCCTCTTTGGAAATTTGGGGAGCAAATTTGGTTGTCACAATGATTGGGCATTTAGAGAACACAGGCCAGGATATTAGATTTCTGTTAGTATGTGAGTTGGACTTTTCTTAAATTTCGCACTTTTTTTTTTTTTAGCTTTTATTGAGCTTCAAGTGAACGTTTACAAATCAAGTCAGGCTGTTACATATAAGTTTATATACACCTTACTCCATACCCCCACTTGCTCTCCCCCTAATGAGTCAGCCCTTCCAGTCTCTCCTTTCGTGACAATTTTGCCAGCTTCCAACTCCCTCTATCCTCCCATCCCCCCTCCAGACTGGAGATGCCAACACAGTCTCAAGTGTCCACCTGATACAAATAGCTCACTCTTCATCATCATCTCTCTCCTACCCACTGTCCAGTCCCTTCCATGTCTGATGAGTTGTCTTTGGGAATGGTTCCTGTCCTGGGCCAACAGAAGGTTTGGGGACCATGACCACCAGGATTCCTCTAGTCTCAGTCAGACCATTAAGTATGGTCTTTTTATGAGAATTTGGGGTCTGCATCCCACTGATCTCCTGCTCCCTCAGGGGTTCTCTGTTGTGCTCCCTGTCAGGGCAGTCATCGGTTGTGGCCCGGCACCAACTAGTTCTTCTGGTCTCAGGATGATGTAAGTCTCTGGTTCATGTGGCCCTTTCTGTCTCCTGGGCTCATAGTTATCGTGTGACCTTGGTGTTCTTCATTCTCCTTTGATCCAGATGGGTTGAGACCAATTGATGCATCTTAGATGGCCGCTTGTTAGCATTTAAGACCCCAGATGCCACCTTTCAAAGTGGGATGCAGAATGTTTTCATAACAGAATTATTTTGCAAATTGACTTAGAGGTCCCCTTAAACCATGGTCTCCAAACCCCCGCCCTTGCTCCGCTGACCTTTGAAGCATTCAGTTTATCCCGGAAACTTCTTTGCTTTTGGTCCAGTCCAGTTGAGCTGACCTTCCATGTATTAAGTATTGTCCTTCCCTTCACCTAAAGTGGTTCTTATCTACTAACTAACTAATCAGTAAAAAACCCTCTCCCACCCTCCCTCCCTACCCCCCGCCCCGTAACCACAAAAGTATGTGTTCTTCTCAGTTTATACTATTTCTCAAGATCTTATAATAGTGGTCTTATACCATATTTGTCCTTTTGCCTCTGACTAATTTCGCTGAGCATAATGCCTTCCAGGTTCCTGCAAGTTATGAAATGTTTCACAGATTTGTCACTGTTCTTTATCGATGCATAGTATTCCGTTGTGTGAATATACCACAATTTATTTAACCATTCATCCGTTGATGGACAGCTTGGTTGCTTCCAGCTTTTTGCTATTGTGAACAGAGCTGCAATAAACATGGGTGTGCATGTATCTGTTTGTGTGAAGGCTCTTATTTCTCTAGGGTATATTCCGAGGAGTGGGATTTCTGGGTTGTATGGTAGTTCTATTTCTAACTGTTTAAGATAACGCCAGATAGATTTCCAAAGTGGTTGTACCATTTTACATTCCCACCAGCAGCGTATAAGAGCTCCAATCTCTCCGCAGCCTCTCCAACATTTATTATTTTGTATTTTTTGGATTAATGCCAGCCTTGTTGGAGTGAGATGGAATCTCATCGTAGTTTTAATTTGCATTTCTCTAACGGCTAATGATCGAGAGCATTTTCTCATGTATCTGTTAGCTGCCTGAATATCTTCTTTAGTGAAGTGTGTGTTCATATCCTTTGCCCACTTCTTGATTGGGTTGTTTGTCTTTTTGTGGTTGAGTTTTGACAGAATCATATAGATTTTAGAGATCAAGTGCTGGCCCGAGATGTCATAGCTGAAAATTCTTTCCCAATCTGTAGGTGGTCTTTTTACTCCTTTGGTGAGGTCTTTAGATGAGCATAGGTGTTTGATTTTTAGGAGCTCCCAGTTATCTGGTTTCTCTTCATCATTTTTGGTAATGTTTTGTATTCTGTTTATGCCTTGTATTAGGGCTCCTAACGTTGTCCCTGTTTTTTCTTCCATGATCTTTATCGTTTTAGTCTTTATGTTTAGATCTTTGATCCACTTGGAGTTAGTTTTTGTGCCTGGTGTGAGGTATGGGTCCTGTTTCTTTTTTTTGCAAATGGATACCCAGTTATGCCAGGACCATTTGTTAAAAAGACTATCTTTTCCCCAATTAACTGACACTGGGCCTTTGTCAAATATCAGCTGCTCATATGTGGATGGATTTATATCTGGGTTCTCAATTCTGTTCCATTGGTCTATGTGCCTGTTGTTGTACCAGTACCAGGCTGTTTTGACTACTGTGGCTGTATAATAGGTTCTGAAATCAGGTAGAGTGAGGCCTCCCACTTTCTTCTTCTTTTTCAGTAATGCTTTACTTATCCGAGGCTTCTTTCTCTTCCGTACGAAGTTGGTGATTTGTTTCTTCATCACCTTAAAAAATGACATTGGAATTTGGATCGGAAGTGCCTTGTATGTATAGATGGCTTTTGGTAGAATAGACATTTTTACTATGTTAAGTCTTCCTATCCATGAGCAAGGTATGTTTTTCCACTTAAGTAGGTCCTTTTTAGTTTCTTGTAGTAGTACTTTGCAGTTTTGTTTGTATAGGTCTTTTAAATCTTTGGTAAGATTTATTCCTAAGTATTTTATCTTCTTGGGGGCTACTGTGAATGGTATTGATTTGGTTATTTCCTCTTCGATGTTCTTTTTGTTGATGTAGAGGAATCTAAGTGATTTTTGTATGTGTATCTTATAACCTGAGACTCTGTCAAACTCTTCTATTAGTTTCAGTAGTTTTCTGGAGGATTCCTTAGGGTTTTCTGTGTATAAGATCATGTCATCTGCAAATAGAGATAATTTTACTTCCTCCTTGCCAATCTGGATGCCCTTTATTTCTTTGTCTAGCCAAATTGCTCTGGCTAGGACCTCTAGCACAATGTTGAATAAGAGCGGTGATAAAGGCATCCTTGTCTGGTTCCCATTCTCAAGGGAAATAAATTTTGCACAACTTTTAATGCCAGCTCCCCAACAAAAAAAAATCTGTTGCCCTCAAGTCGATTCCCATTCATAGCAACCTTATAGGACAGAGCAGAACTGCCCCACAGGGTTTCTAAGGAAAGCCTGGTAGATTCGAACCACCAACATTTTGGTTAACAGCCAAAGCTCTTAACCACTTAGTTGACATTAATGTAGATTAAAGAAAAAAAGTTTGTAATAATTTGAACCTAGCCTCTAACTCCATTTTACATATAAACTATTTTTGCATGGCTTTAATATAAACTGAATTTCTAGGTATGAGACTAATGGGTAAATAGAAGATAGTACTTTATTTGGAACTTTACTGAGAGTTGTTCATTATTTCAGAAAGATCATGTCTTCAACAGTCAGTACCATTTGGGGTACTTGAGTAACCAATTCAACACTGAATATTGCAATTCACACTGCATAATGTAATTTACACCGCATATCTTTAACAAAAAAAAAACAAACCCACTGCCGTCAAGTTGATTCCAACTCATAACAACCCCATAGGACAGAGTAGAACTGCCCCATAGAGTTTCCAAGGAGCACCTGGTGCATTCAAACTGTCGACCTCTTGGTTAGCAGCCGTAGCACTTAACCACTACGTCACGGCATATCTTAAAAAAAAAATCTTAGCATCTCTGAAATCAGGACGTAGCCTACAATCAATGACATCTCAGATTCTATGAAATATGGTACTGAATATTAGTCTGTATTTGCAGCTGATGTATTCACTTCTTGCTTGGATTCTTGTGACAACCTCCCAACTGGTCTCTCTGCTACCACCCTTGTTGTTGGGTGCTGTCTAGTCGCCGACTCATACCGGCTCAGTGTGACAGAGTAGAACTGTCTCTTAGGGTTTTCTTGGCTTTGATTTTCACAGAAACAGATTGCTAGGTCTTTCTCCTGAAGAGCCGCGGGTAGGTTCGAACTGTCAACCTTTCGGGTAGCAGCTGCTTAACCGTTTGTGCCACTGCGGCTCTTGCTTCCACTCCTATTATCTTACAATCTATTCTCAACGAAGCAGCCAGATTTTTCCTTTTTAAAATGTAAGTCAGATCATGTCATTCTTCTGATCATAAACCTTCTAGTGGTTTCCTGTTTTACTCAGAGTATAAGTCAATGTCCTTACCATGGCCTAGAAGGCCCTCTCTGATCCATTTCTCTCCTACTTCTGCTTCTACTTATACTACCCACCCCTGCCTACCTCACCGGCCCCTTAAAGCCAGACAAGCTTGCCAGACAAGTTCCACCTTAGGGCCTCTGCACTGGCTATTCCCTCTGCCTGGACACTGTTGCCCCAAATATCTGCATGATTCATTTTCTTACCTCCTTCAAATCTTCTCTCAAACGTTACTTTCTCAGTGAAGCCTACCCTGACCACTCTATTTTAAAACTGCAACCTGCTACCTACCTTCCTATTGCTCTGCACTGTAGTTTTCCCTTACTCCTGTTCCACATTCTTTTTTTTTTCCATAATACTTACCACCTTCTAAAGTAACACGCGGAGCCATGGTGGCGCAGTGGTTAAAAGCCCAGATGCTAACCAAAAAGTAGCAGTTTGAATCCACCTGCTGTTCCTTTGAAACCTTATGGGGCAGTTCTACTTTGTCCTGTAGGGTTGTTATGAGTCGGAACTGATGGCAATAGGTTGAGTTTTCTTTTTGTAATGTAATTTGCAATTTACTTACGTATTATGTTGATGGTTTGGTGTCTACCTCCCGCTATTCTGCTAGAATGTAAGCTCTGTGAGGCAGTAAACGTAGGACAGTGTCCAACACATAGTAGGTACTCAATATATATTTTTTGAATGAATGATGATTCTGCTATTAGGTGCAAGCATCTGACTACTTTATCATGTCTTCTATTATCCTTGTGCCCAAGCATTAACATATGAAATCTGTGTCATTTTATAACAAATTATTTTCCTATTTCTGCTTTTTATCGTAGTTACAGCATTATATTGATTAAAAAAGTTTTGTGTGCAGGAAAATATATCAGTCCATAGCCGTCTTAGGCTTTCCCTAAGACACAAATCCAGTATTACTCAGTTACCCCTCTGTTCACAAATCTTTAATGATGACTCCATGTCAGAGCATCTACCAAAGTGTTCAGAGGCACGCTAACAGGTGTCACATGGGAAGAGAGTTCTGTGATCTCGTGAATCTGGTAAATGCTGTGTTCAATACAGGTAAAAAAAAAAAAAAAAGATTTCATCAGAGCAGAATTTCTAGAGACTTTAAATTGTCACTGCACTAAGGGAGTTCCTAAGGAGAGAGACAATGTATAGCTTTTCTCAATGCGTTTGACCATGCAACCCTTCTTTTTCTCAGTGTCTTACAATATATTTTTATAGTATTGGCTTAGTTGTTTGTAGCTGAAATCATTAGCTTTCATTTTCAGTATAACAACAACTACTGGATAAATTAGTATGCAGTAGTATGCCATTAAGACGGATGTTGGAATTAAAAACATGTTTGGAAAAAAGCCTGGTCTGAGCCTGGGTTGTAATCCCTGGGGCAGGAATCGGGGTCCTGTCTCTGGTTTCTTTCTTTGTGTGTGTGTGTGTGTGTGTGTGTGTACTTTAGATGAAAGTTTATAGCTCAAGTTAATTTCTCATACAAAAATTTATACACATATTGTTATGTGGCACTAGTTGCAATCCCTATAATGTGACAGCACACTCCTCCTTTCCACCCCTGGTTTCCCGTGTCCGTCCAACCAGCTGCTGTCCCTTTCTTCCTTCTCATCCTGCCTTCGGACAGGTGCTGCCCTTTTGGTCTCATGTATCTACTTGAACTAAGAAGCACACTCTTCATGAGTATTATTTTATGCTTTATAGTCCAGTCTAATCTTTGTCTGAAGAGTGAATGGTTTTAGTTCTGGGTTAACAGAGTGTCTGGGGGCCATGGTTTCGAGGGTTCCTTCAGTCTCAGTCAGATCATTAAGTCTGGTCTTTCTATGTGAATTTGAGTTCTGCATCACACTTTTCGCCTGCTCCATCAGGGACTCTCTGTTGTGTTTCCCGTCAGGGTAGTCATTGGTGGTAGCCAGGCACCATCTAGTTCTTCTGGTCTCGGGCTGGTGGAGTCTCTGGTTTATGTTGCCCTTTTGTCTCTTGGGCTGATATTTTCCTTGTGTCTTTGATGTTCTTCATTTTCCTTTGTCCCAAGTGGGTTGGGACCAATTGATGCATCTTAGGTGGCTGCTCACTAGGCTTTTAAGACCCCTAGATGCCACTCACCAAAGTGGGATGCAGACCATTTTCTTAATAAACTTTGTTATGCCAATTGACCTAGATGTCCCCTGAAACCATGGTCCCCAGACTACAGCCCCTGCTACTCTGTCCCTCAAAGTGTTTGGTTGTGTTCCAGAAACTTCTTAGCTTTTGGTTTAGTCCAGTTGTGCTGACTTCCCCTCTATTGTGTGTTGTTCTTCCCTTCACCTAAGATAATTCTTGTCTACTATCTAGTTAGTGAATTTCCCTTTCCCTCCCTCCCTCCTCTCCCTCGTAACCATCAAAAAAAGTTTTCTTCTGTGTTTAAACCCTTTCTTGAGTTCTTAGTAGTGGTCTCATACAATATTTGTTCTTTTGTGACTAATTTCACTCAGCATAATGCCTTCCAGATTCATCCATGTTGTGAGAATGAATATTATGAACACAGTGGAACACTATGCAATGATAAAGATCAGTGATCAACCTGCGGATTCATCACTGTTCTTTATCATTGCATAGTATTTCATTGTGTCGCATAGTATTCCATTGTGTGTATATACCACAATTTGCTTATCCATTTGTCTGTTGATGGCCACCTAGGTTGTTTCCATCTTTTTGCTATTATGAACACTGCTGCAATGAACATGGGTGTACATGTATCTATTCATGTGACAGCTCTTATTTCTCGAGGATATATTCCAAGGAGTGGGATTTCTGGATCATATGGTACTTCTATTTCTAGCTTTTTAAGGACAAGCCAAATTGATTTCCAAAGTGGTTGTACCATTTTACATTCCCACAAGCAGTGTGTAAGTGTTCCAGTCTCTTCACAACCTCTCCAACATTTATTATTTTGTGTTTTTTGGATTAGTGCTAGCCATTTTGGGGTGAGATGGTATCTCACTGTAGCTTTGATTTGCATTTCTGATCATGACCATTTCCTCCTGTTGTCTCCCAGCCCAGCCTCTCTACCCTCATACAAGTTGCCTGAATGTCTTCTTTGGTGAAGTGTCTGTTCATATCCTTTGCCCATTTTTTAATTGGGTTTTTTTTTCTGTTGTCGAGGAAACCCTGGTGGTGTAGTGGTCAAGACCTTGACTGCTAACCAAAGGGTTGGCAGTTGGAATCCACCAGGCGCTGCCTGGAATCCCTACGGGGCAGTTCTACTCTGTCATATCCCGTCGCTATGAGTCGGAATCAACTCAACAGCAATGGGTTTTTTGGTGTTGAGGCTTTGCAGTATCTCGTAGATTTTAGAGATTAGACCTTGACTGGATATGTCGTAGCCAAAAAATTTTTTCCCAGTCTGTATGTTGTCTTTTTACTCTTTTGGCAAAGTCTTTTGATGAGTAAAAGTGCTTCTTTTTTAGGAGCTCCCAGTTATCTGGTTTCTCTTCTGGTATTTATGCATTGTTAGTTATATTTTGTATTCTGTTTATGCTATGTATTAGGGCTCCTAGCATTGTTTCTATTTTTTCTTCACGATCTTTATCGTTTTAGATTTTATATTTAGGTCTTTGATCCATTTTGAGTTAATTTTTGTGCATGGTGTGAAGTACGGGTCTTGTTTCATTTTTTTGCAGATGAATATCCAGTTATGCCAGCACATTTGTTACAGACTTTTTCCCCCCATTTAACAGACTTTGGGCCTTTGTTAAAAACCAGCTGCTCATAGGTGGATGAATTTATGTTTGGATTCTCAATTCCATTCCATTGGTCCATGTATCTGTTGTTGTACCAGTACCAGGCTGTTTTGACTACTGTGGTGGTGTAATAGGTTCTAAAATCAGATAGTGTGAGGCCTCCCACTTTGTTCTTCCTCTTCAGTAATGCTCTACTTATCTGCCAATCCTTCTTTTTAGGAAGACTATTGACCTCAAAACACGCATTGTAAAAAATGACTTATGGGGAAAAGTTCAAAAGTCTTCTGGCATCAACACCTTGCTCAACATATTCTTACCATCTAATTTCTCCTGCTTCCCGAAATGAGTTTCCTTCCTAGAGTTTTCCTTTAGAGGATGGAGCAAGTTCCACCTCCTCCAGGGCGTTCTCCCTAATTATATCAGTCTCTCTGAACTTTGGCACTTATCACAAGAACTCTCACTAGTTATTCCTACTGAACTGTTTAGTTATTGATATTCCCTCTTTCTTGGGCCCATCTTGTCTGATCCCTGAGTAGGGCTGGGACTGTGACTTAAGAATAATCTGTAGTAGCATGTAATAGGTATCCCGTAAATACTTGATTGTTTGTGTAACATCCTGCCTCTCCCCTAATGTGGATAGTGGTCACTCCGTGCACAAGGCAGTACCTAGGACCTTAGATAAACCTTCTATCACTTTATACTGGCAGAGAAAGCACTGACAATGGCACTGCATTAGTTTCATATTGCTGCCATAAGAAATGATCACAACTAGGTAGCATAAAACAATACAAATTTATTATCTATGGTTCCGTAGGTCAGAAGTTTGACATGGGTCTCACTGGGCTAAAATCAAGGTGTCAACACACTGTGTTCCATTTGGGGCTTTAGGGGAGAATCCGTTTCCTTGCTTCTAGAGGCCTCTTCATCCCTAGGCTCATGGCCCCCTTCCTTCCTTCACCTTCAAAGCCAGCAAAGCCTGGTCCATCATTCTTACATTACATCGCTTTCACCTCTTCTGCCTCTCTCTTCCACTTTTAAGGACTCTTATGACTACGTTGGGTGCACATGGTTAATCCAGAATAATCCATCTATTTTAGGTCAGCTGATTAGCAACTTTAATTCTTCTTTGCCATGTAACCTAACATATTCAGTTTCCACGGATTTAGGGCATGGACTTTTTTGGAGGGCCATTGTTTCTGCCTACAAGTACCCTTCCCCAAAAGTCTAAATTGAGAGTTTGTATATAGGCAGTATGTACGGCATGTTACAATAAATGGGAAAGAGCTCTGTGGAATTACAAAACTCTCAAATATAAGGAGGCCTGCTGTGATCCTTGGCAAATCACTTCAGTCTTACTATTCACTAAAATGGAAAGTAAGCCACTAAAATGGAAATTGCTGTCCTTTGCTCTTCCTGTTAAATGATTGTGAAAACGGGCTTACTTTAAGTTAGAGGCTGACAAATAGTAAAGGCTCACAAAGTTCTGGATGAATCTTGATGAGGAGGGTGGGCCAAGTCCTCTGAGTGACATCTGGAGATAGTTTGAGAGATTTCCAGAGAGGAGCGAATAGAAGAGCCTGCCTGTTCTTTAATGGAGCTGGAGATAGAAAATTCCAGCAAAAGGAATTTCACTGAAGAAGCTTTTGAATTAGGGTTTGAGGCTAAAGAGGCTAAGTGAAGAAGCTCCTTCCTCACAAGATCCTCATGTAGAGGTGGCAGATAGTATGGAACTGAAAGGGATAATCTGTGAGGTGTCCAGAGGCAAAGATTGCGTTTTGCGAAATTCTCATTCTATTTAGTTCAACGCCAGACCTAGCGCAGTTGTACAACAACGACTTAGTGAATAAATGAACTATAATTGTGATCAGAAAAAAACTAACCGCTGCAGGTTCCACCGAGATTTGAACTCGGATCGCTGGATTCAGAGTCCAGAGTGCTAACCATTACACCATGGAACCGCCACACTTATAGAGCCGCCTTCAGCTGTCTAAACCTTAGAAAACCCCGCCCCCATCCACAAACCCACTATTCGGAGGCGGGTCTGATGCGCTCCCAGCGCCGGTTCCGGCAAGGCAGTGCGAGGTGCGTATGGAATGAACGAGAGGCCATTAACGGCGTGATCAGCTGGGCATCCAGGACTCGTTTTCCTATTTGAGCCTCCTTGAAGGACTAAGAAACGTAAGGCTGTCGCGACCCTGGCCGCGTACCACGTTTCTGGGCTTGGAGGCGGGGCACCGCCTCCCCGGAAGTACTTCCCCTGAGGGGCTGGGGCCTGCCGGAAGTGGCGCAGCGGCAGGGCGGGGCTCTTTACCGGGTCCGGCATCTGAAGCTCGGCGCTCGGGTTACCCCTGCAGCGACGCCCCCTGGTCCTACCGACCGATACCGCTGCTGCTCCCGCCCCTTCGCTCCTCGGCCGCGCAATGGGCACCCGCGACGACGAGTACGACTACCTCTTCAAAGGTGAGACTGTGGGCTTTCTCACTCTCTACCGAGTCCCCCCTCGGGGGCCCGGGACACTCCCGGGGGACCCGCGCGCGGGCCACCCCTGCGCCGACATGGGCCTGCCTCAGCCCTTCCTCTCTGTGCCGTTCGTCCTGCCGTCTCCCAGCCCAGCCTCGCTCCCCTCACACAAGGGGTCCCCACCACACACCCATCTTAGCGACCTCCCGTAGGCCCCCGCTAGCCCCGGAACCCCTCCCTGGGCGTCCTCCCGGCGACTGCCTTCTCCCTTCTCCCGGAGGGTTTTCCTCCTTCCTTCCCCGGGGCGCCCAGGCCCCTTCGAAGGGCCCCTCGTGCCATCTCCCTTTTCTGCCTTTGCGCCTCCTCCCCCTCAGGGTACAGCGGTCTCCGCGCACAGCCCCTCCGGGAGCCCCTCCGGCAGGCCCTTGGCGTCCCTTTTCGGCTGTCCTTCGGCCCGGGGACTCCCACTCCAGGTCTCCTCTGCTTCTCTTTAGCCCCGAGCCGGCCGGACGCCCCTCCTAGCCGGCTTCCCTTGCCCCCCCCTCCCCCGGCCAAGCCCTGGTAAAATCTGAGCGGGTCAGTGGCCTCCACCCGCACCCCACCCCTGCCCCTGCTATTCTCGCGGTCAGTAACCTCCCGGGCCGCCCCGCGGACTGGCAGCTTCTCCTCCACCATCCCTCCCTTCCACGTCTCTGGTGCGACCCCGGGGGGCGGGCGGGGGGCCAGGGGAATTGTGTCACCCAGGCGCGCGCTTGTCGCAATGACCCGGCACACGGATACGACTTCCCCCTCCTGCCGGCCCTTCCCAGCGGCATCCAGCCTGGGATAACTCGTGAGAAGGGGCTGCGGATGGGTGGTGGCTGTTATCCTTGCCAGACCTGAAGGCCCAGTTCCTGAGCAGGAAAGGTTGTGCGCTGCACAAATACTAGCGAGCTTTATCACTATGGTCTGGTTGCTTCCTGCTGCAACGCTGGGAGGATCCAATCTTTTGGTGTTTTTAGAACAGGAAGGAAAGAGCCCTAGTTGGCTCCATACCTTTTCCAAAAGGTGGTGGGTAAGGGGAGGGGGGAGGTTGTATGCTTTTTGGGTCATATTAAATATTTATTATAAGGTAGAGAAACATGTAGTGCCCTTGGACAAAACATTTTGGAGAGTGGGGGAAATGGATACAAAGAATTGCTTATTAGTCCGGAAAGAATCCAAATAGCTTTTTTTTTTTTTTTTTAAATCATGAAGGATGAAGGATACACTTTTCAATGAGAAAATAGTACAGTAAATGCTTTTTTGTTTAGTGAATGTTCTCTCACTCCGATGCGCTTTCTCTGCTTCTGAATTAGGAGGGCAGGCGTCAGTAATGTGCTGAACAAAGATCATTACTGGGGAGGAAGAAGCCATTGCTATTAAAGCTTCACAGTGGAGGGTGGAGTTTAAACGGAGTGTTAGGCAGTGTTTCTGACTTTGCCATTGGGTGCTAGGAATGACTGACTAAAGGAGGCAGGAAAAATTTCTTTGCTTCACCAATACTTCGCAAATCTTATTATACTAGCTACCCTTGTCATCACTTACTCCTCTGGGCCAAAATATGGCCCAGAGGAGTATAATAGTGGGGTTCCAACCTTCGGTATCCACCCTCGCCCCCATGCTGGAAACGCATTTTCAGAGAAGAGGGTCCTTAATGCATTTTACAAATATAAAGGGGAAACCTAGGTTCCTTTATGTACTGCTTGCTGAAGGCATCTGGGGAGATGTGAAATTACTTTGTGAGTCCCTAGAGACTTTGGGGGGTTTAATCATTAAAGTCATAAAGGTTTGTTTTCTTAAATAAGGCACAGTGGCAGAGGGCAGCTAGCTACCTTTGAAGTAATTAATTTAGAATAAGACAGACTGTCCAGAGCATTTCTCCTGTTTGGTCTGTAACTTGAATGATGGGCATAGAAATCCATTAACTTTTTAAATTAATAATTTTAATTGTCCTGAATTGGTTTAAGGAATTTAAACTTTTTTTTTAAAGGAAATCTTTAGTTTTTTTTTAATAATTTTTACTGAGCTTTAAGTGAACGTTTACAAATCAAGTCAGTCTGTCACATATAAGCTTATATACACCTTACTCCATACTCCCACTTACTCTGCCCCTAATGAGTCAGCCCTTCCAGTCTGTTAAGGAATTTAAACTTTTGATATCAAAATAATTTTGCAATTAGACCACCTGTCTAACAATGATTGAGGGCTTTGGAATTGCACAGACCTTGATTCAAATCCTGGCTCAGGTCGTATGTTTGCTTTGTGACCTTGGAGAGTTAACCTTCCTGAACCTCAGTTTCCTTACCTGTAAAAAGGAGATAGGACCACTCTATTGTAAGGATTAAATGAGACTGAAATTTTAGCTTCTGTGAGGTTTCGATAAATGATAATAATGAAGAAGTTCTTGTCAGTTTTTTAAACCTTAAATCGTTATAAATATGTGAGCATTTAAATATTAGTAAAGAAACTCAAAACTTGGAGCTTCTGAAGTATTTTGTTTCTATGTTATATTTTATGTTAAGATTTCATTTCGTTGCACATTCTGCTGTTTTAAAATAGTGTTTTAAAAAACGTGGTGATGAGGATTTTCACTTTTTTAAAGTTTTTACAGGATGTGAATCAGTTTTTTAAAACTTCAATGCTTATTATTTAGCCATATTCTTTTATAAATCATATTTAAAAAATATTTTATGTAATGATTATATTTATTAATCAGTATAGTAATGATATTTTAAAGGGAAGGAAGAATAATTTCATTTTTAAATGGTTTTATTCTACAGAGAAGCTGTATGTCTGTTAGAAGGCTTACCTAGCAAACTAAACAGTGAGAGAGTTGGGAGATAGTTTGTAACTGTAACTGATGAAAATGAAGGGATTTTGTGATTAGGATAGGATGTGATTAGAATTCCCAAATGGGAATTCGATGTGGGGAGAGCAGGACAATTATTCTAAATGATGAATTTGTTCTTGAACTTTAATCTTTAGTTAATTTGAACAGTGAGACTTTTGATGGGGGCAAATTAGTTTTATTTTTTTAAAACTATATTTTTTTTTAAATAAAAATTGTACAAGTATTTACACACAATGTGTTAAGCCATATGGGACCCATAAGTGAGGTAAGCATCAATCATAGCCCCTGTTTATAAATAAATGTGATAGACACCAGTCTAATTGAAATCACCTTTTCTAAAAATATCTGGATATACAGTCTATTGCTTCCAGCAATTTCTTTTCAGTTTCACCGAAGGTCAGTGGTAATTAACCATCAGCTGATTGTCAGTAGAAAGGCTCCTAGGAACTTCGCTGTCTTGCATCTTGTTGGTAGAAAGGCTCCTAGGAACTTCGCTGTCTTGCATCTTGTCTGTCTTGCATCTTGTTGTTAGAGAGGCTCCTAGGAACTTCGCTGTCTTGCATCTTGGTAGTTTTTCTTTCACAACTTTTGGTTGAGCAACTTGAATTCTGCCGAATCTGGAAAAACTCGTCTGGACTTTGGCCTTATTGAATGCATTTTATTTTAAAGATGCTTTTGGTGAGGTTGGACTGTGAATATAGTTGAAAGAGTAGAAGCATCTCCATGTTCATTTATGAATAGTAGTATGAAAATGATTAGTGACTTTGTCAGGTTGTAACTTTTAGGTCAGATACACTGACTGATACATCAAATTGAATTTCAGATGAGTAAATTAGCAGGAGAGAGTATAAAACTAAATGTGGTGGTAGAGATAGGAATTTATGTTAAATAATGAAAATTTATATGTATATTTTGCTTTTATGGCATTTAGCAGCCTGATGTTTGACATAGATTATGAGCAAAATTTAATATTGGGTATTAGAGATGATACTTAAAATTCATCAGATGAGGTTAACCAAAGGTGATAAATACTGTCAGGTTATTTTAGAAATGTTATTTAGTTTTGTTTTGGTTATAGATGTTTAATCTCCAGATGCTATTGTTTAATTTGGTTATATTATTTAGTATAGAAATACCACATAGATGGCTATAGTTATAAAATGTTTAAAGAGGAAGTACTTTTAACCTAAGATACTAGTTGTGGAATACATAGGAACCAGCCAGTTGCCATTGAGTTGACTCTGATCCATGGTAACCCCTTGTGTGTTAGAGTAGAATTGTGCTCCGTAGGGTTTTCAGTGGCTGATTTTTTGGGAAGTAGATTGCCAGGCCTTCCTTCCGAGGCAGACTCTAACCTTCAACCTTTTGGTTATCAGCTGAGTACACTAACTGTTTCACTATCCAGGGACTTCTAAATAGAAACTCAAACCAAACCCACTGCTATCTAGTCAATTCTGACTCTTAGCAACCCTGTAAGACAGAGTAGAACTGCCTGTAGCATTTCAAAGATTGTAAATCTTTACGGAAGCAGACTGCCACATCCTTCTCCTTGGAGCAGCTCGTGGGTTCAAATTGCTGGTGTTTAGCAGCCATGTGCCATTAACCACTGCACCATCAGGGCTTCTTTCTAAACAGGAAAGTCATTGCAAATTCCTTTCTTGAAGTGTGGATGTGATTATATGGTTTATCACATTTTTAAAACAATTAAATGTCATCTAAATGAGAGAAACTATTTTGATTAGAAATTATTCAAATTTGAGTCGATGGAGAAAAGTACATGAAGTTGGTTTTTTTTTTTTTTAATTTTTTTTAATAGATGAAGGTTTACAGAACAAACTAGTTTCTCATTAAACAGTTAGTGTACATGTTGTTTTATAAAATTGGTTAACAACCCCACGACATGTCAACAGTCCCCCTTCTCAACTTTGGGTTCCCTATTACCAGCTTTCCTGTCCCGTCCTGCCTTCTAGTCCTTGCCCCTGGGCTCTTGTGCCCCTTTAGTCTCCTGTTGTTTTATGGGCCTGTCTAATCTTTGGGTGAAGGGTGAGTCTCCGGAGGGTTTTTTTTTTTTTTTTTTTTTTGATCACAGCCAGTAAACTCTCCTATGTTGTTTAATTTAATCTGTTTGTTTATTTTAGTGATCCTAAATGTAACTCTGCATGTTTTGATTTCTCATTTGGTGAACTGAATAGAAGCAGTTTTCCCTTTTTGTGCCATCTCTTAGCATCTTCTTGGCAGCACTGTTCTTATAGAACTAACATCTTTTGTTGTCATTTAATATATAATCCCTTTAACAAGTTGATACTTTTAATTCTGGCAATACTGGCCATGTCTAGTTGAGGTAACAGTTTTGTATTGTATAAAGCATTCACTGTTGTTTTAATTCTCTGGGCTATGGTAGCATCAATTGTGAGTCTTGAATTACTTTTAGGTAAGGGTACTATTTTTAATAATTGCTTATTATTTACATCAAGGAAAAAATTCCATCACTATTTGATGGCATAAAGATTTGAGAATGCCACCATAATGAACATAATCATTAGTTAAAGTGAAGGTCAAAAGGGAAGAAACCTTAGCTTCAAACTGCTCCAGTTTTTGTGGGAGGGTGAGGGCCATCTTTGAGTGTTTTTTTTTTTTTTTTTAATTCTTCCAAAGGCATCGTCATGTTTTTTTCTCATTTAATTATGTACTCTTTGGCTTTATACTAAGTGACCGGCTCTTGAATTACTAATTGATATCAAAGTGCCCACCACTTGTCTGTCAGTTTATCTTACTGTAGTGGCTCGTGTATTGCTATGATGCTGGAAGCTGTGCCACTGGTATTTCAAATAGTAGACAGGTTTCAGAGAAGCTCCCAGACTAAGACAGACTAGGAAGAAAGACCTGGTGATCTGCTTCTGAATATTAGCCGTTGAGAGTGCTGTGGATCACAAAAGAATATTGCTGGAAACCCCCTAGGTTGAAAGGCACTCAAAATTCACAGTGCCTGCAAAAATGAACTTGAGTGTGAAGATGGCACAGGACTAGGCAATGTTTAATTCTTTTGTATGTGGGGTTGCCATGAGTTGGAGCGACTCAACAGCAACTAGCAATATAACATGAAGTAGAAATGTTGTAACATTTTGGTTTTACCTTTCTTCCCTATTCCCATCTCAGATTAGGCTTTTATACCTTAGTGCTAATGTGGGACCAGAGTGATTCAGAGTAGATTTCCTGAACAGAACATCCAGCCTCCTGTATTAAGAAGCATAATAAAAAACAAGCAAAACAAAAACCCGTTGTTGATTCCGACTTATAGAGACCCTGTAGGGCAGAGTAGAACTGCCCCATAGGGTTTCCAAAGAACAGCTGGTGGTTTCGAACTGCCGACCATTTGGTTAGCAGCCCAGTGGTTAACCACTGCACCAACAGGGCTCCAAAGAGCATATTCAAAAAACCCAGTGCCGTCGAGTCGATTCCGACTCATAGCGACCCTATATAAAGAGCGTATTAGATAGATTGTATTACTGAAACTGGGATTTGACATCATGTCCAGAAGGTAGACTTTGGAAGCATATCAACTAACTATCCTATAAAATTGGAAGTGCTTTGTTTTTGTACATTATTCCATGACCTTGACATCCATCTTCCCTTGTATCCAAATAAAAGCATTTGATGTAATATGTGTTTGCCCTATCACCTTTAACACCTTCTAATTGACTGTATAGTTAGAAATAACTACTCTTTGTGCTGCATGGAGTCACCACTGCCTGGATGATTCCTTGCTGAATCAGCTGATAAAGGAAGCTGGAAAGATAAGCATTTGATAATATATTCTCTCCAAGACTGTCCAGAGGCCAGTTTATATCCGATCTTGTGGCAAGGAAGGAATGCGTAATGAATTGTCTTTGCCCTCTGACCAGAGTGCAGTGAGCCCACACAGTTTTTACCTTCCTTTCCAACCCTCCCACCAAACCCTGGTCTCCTTAATAAGGCGTGCTTGGTGTTATTCCTACGTATTTGATTTTCTAGTCCTGGTGTCTGTCTAGTCAGTTCACAGATAAGAGGAAATATTGGTGATCAGTGGTAGGAATAAGTATAATGTCTTTATGCTGATGATTTTTTTTTTTTTACAAACAGAAGGAAATACATTATATACCTCAGATTCTATAAACCTGTGAACTTACTTTCTTCTTTAAATTCAGATAGATGAAATGCTTTTAAAAACCTTGTCTTAATTGCCTATTTCTCCCTTGTTTTTGAAATTCTCAGTGTAACATTCCTTTGGCTGAAAAACAGTCTCCATGTATTTAGTTACTAAATAAGCTGCCTCCTGTGGTAGTCATAGGGAGTGAGCTCATCTAATCAGAACCTGTTTTTTAAAAAAAATCCCTTAAGTCATAGGTGAAAGCATAGGCCCTTCTTGCTTTGGCCTTGACTCAGAGTAAATAGAATTGTAAGTCAGCTTCCCAGGCCCAGCATTTATCCTTAGTGTTTTTTGTTTGTTTGGTTGGTTGGTTTTTGTCTCTAGCTTCCTGTACCAATCCGATAAATGCAAATATTAAAGGGTCATTTTAGTTTCTGTGAGCAGGGTGGTGAGATTTATAAACCTGGTGCCCCATGTGTTTACTGTGTTTCATTTTGCCTAGGAATGAGTCCTGAGGTCACATCCAGTCTTTGATGAAACTAAGTAGAACATATTCAATATTCATTATCTTCCTCCCCATCCACTAACATCCTTTGCTTTCATGTCTGATACATTTTAATATCACATATTTTCCATTTGGTTGACAATTTGTCTTTTAAGTTATTGCCTTCTAAGGTAGTAAAATTGGTATAAAAAAATAGCTACCATTAATGCATTAACCTGTCATCAGATACTGTTGGGTCTGTGATTAAAATTGCATGTTTAAAACAGGATCCTACTGTCTTATCTTCATGTGCTAAGCAGATGATGTGTGAAAGTCATTTATCCTGCAGGCAGAAACTGGTTAAAAGAATAAATTGGTCTTATTGATTGGTAGCAGGTCAAGAGCATGGGCTACTGAACGTACCCTCCTCCCTGGCCTTTTTTAAAACATCAGATGCCGTATTTTTTTTTTTTTTTTAATTTACTCCGAAGCCAAACTTCATTCTGTTGAAATCACAGCGGTGTTCTGAATGTGTTTGCGTCCTTCATCTGACCTTAAGTTCTTTGTGTCTTTTCAGTTGTCCTTATTGGAGATTCTGGTGTTGGAAAGAGTAACCTCCTGTCTCGATTCACTAGAAATGAGTTTAATCTGGAAAGCAAGAGCACCATTGGAGTCGAGTTTGCAACAAGAAGCATCCAGGTTGATGGGAAAACAATAAAGGCACAGATATGGGACACGGCAGGGCAGGAGAGATACCGAGCTATAACATCAGCGTAAGTCTTGTAGTTTTTAAGTTCTATGAAGTAGGCTGCCATCAAGTGAATTAGCTGACTTTTGGTAATGAAAAAGGCAGTGTTTTGTGGGGTTTTTCTTTTTTTTTTTTCCTTTTAAGAATTCCAGGATTAAGGTTTTGAAATGTATTTATAAGTGTGTTCTAAAAAATCAGCAATCCATATTTTGAGTTCTTCTGGTGTTTGCTTCTGTCTTGTGGTTGTTTTCTAATAGTCAAATATATTTTCTGTTTTCAGATACTATCGTGGAGCTGTAGGTGCCTTATTGGTTTATGACATTGCTAAACATCTCACGTATGAAAATGTGGAGCGATGGCTGAAAGAACTGAGGGATCATGCTGATAGTAACATTGTTATCATGCTTGTGGGCAATAAGAGTGATTTACGCCATCTCAGGGCGGTCCCTACAGATGAAGCAAGAGCTTTCGCAGGTTAGTGATACACATTCCATGGCAGTAAGGTGGTGCGGTGTTTCTTAGTGTTTTGGTTTGCAGTTTTGATTTAACCCTTCCAATGAGAGTAGTAAGTTATAGTAGTTTCAGAAAAGTAGGCATAAGTGTTCAGCAAGAATTATTGTTTTGAAAATTTGTGATGACTATACGGAGCCCTGGTGGCGCAGTGGTTAAGAGTTCGGCTGCTAACCAATAGGTTGAGAGTTCAAATCCACTAGCTGCTTCTTGGAAACCCTATGGGGCAGTTCTTCTCTATCCTATAGAGTCGCTATGAATTCAAATTGACTGGGTGGCAATGGGTTTGGTTTTTGGTACATGGTTCCTTGCTTAATGTTGAGTCATTAAAGTGTTGTAGAATTCTGAGCTTTTGTTGCCAAAAAGTTGAATGTAAATGGTAGATAAAATCTATCAGTTTATTCTGTTTCCTGTCTGTTTTTTCAGTATGCCTCTGTATTTTATACACAGTGCTCTATGTCAGTCTGAAAAGCAATGGCCCAGGGAATGCCAGAGACCAACGAGAGTCTAGCTGCTTATGTCCATAATTTTTCTGGTTTTATAGAGAATCAGTCAATCTCTGACGGTATTCTCACCCAGTGCTGTGCCAGAATGCAACATTGTACGTTCTTGATTAGTGAAAGTTGTAACCTTGCACTAGTGATTGTGTTGTGAGTAAAAGTTTCCTACAGCAGTTTTTAGTTTCTCAGGCAAGAAGCGGCTTCATTTCAAATAATATAATTACAGAATTTTTTTTTAAGTGAATCATATATACCCATGTTCATACCACAGCAATGCGGTTAATAGGGAGAAAGATAGTAGATAGATAGCGGGGGATGAAGATAGCTGGGTATCTGATAAGTCCATATAGTTTGAGTACTAACTTTCATTGCTAGTGGTAGTATTTAGCTGTAGAAGTAATTATTTTAATTAAGAAGTCAATGAGAGTTTCTCACTGTTCTTTTTAATCTACTACATTGGAGGTAGAATGGTGCCCTTTCTGCCTGAGAAGGTGAGGTGGTTTTATATTTTAGAAAGTTCTGTTGTTTTCCTTCTGAGTGCTTGAGAGTATCATATCCCTGTATTAAGACTTGACGTGACTGTAGTTTTTGTGTCTCCCCACAGAAAAGAATGGTTTGTCATTCATTGAGACGTCTGCTCTAGACTCTACAAATGTAGAAGCTGCTTTTCAAACAATCCTGACAGGTAAGACTTTCATTTGAGATTATACTACTGGGAATTGAAAGTTTTAAAAAGTAATTTAGACAAATTAATCAAAAAACTGAAACTATATATGACATCATCAGAGAATGACTATTGTTTGAGAGCTACTATAGCAAGAGTATTTGAATACAAAACTAGTTGCAATTCTTGCTTGTTGAGCTTCAGTCATCCTAATTCATCTGGTTCAGAGCGGGAAAAAATACTTCAAAAATAATTTGTTTGCTTCTGTTCTTACTCCAGTGAATGTTTCCATACTTCATGGTCATGACCGCAAAGTTATACCTGAATGTGCTTTCATTAGGTGCATATTGAGATCCTGGCCACGGGAAGATATAAATGTCCTTTTGAAATTCAGTAACAAAAAGGCATTCTTAGGTCTGAGGTGTTGTAGAAAATGCTTGGGAAAAATATATACTTAATTTAAAAAACAAAAAGTAAAATTCTCTCATGATGTATTGTAGAAGGAACCAGGTGTTACCTGTTGGAGAAAATCAGTCAGTGATTTCACATAGAAAAGTTTAAGTAAGAAGTGGGAAAAGAACCAGGCTCATACTGTTTGGAATGTGGTTATGCAGACCAGGTCAGGCTTGAGGATAAGAAGACATTTGTATGTTCTCATATTTAATCTGACTTTATTAGGATGACCAAATTATCAGTAAATTTAATCTTAATCCTCTAATAAGTACTTCCATGGTTTGTTTTAAGCACTTTTAAATTGTATGTTATTTTTAAGAACTCTAGGTTTAGAGTATAATCTTAGTATAGAATAGTCTTATGTGGATTTGTCCTGTGACGTCTATATGGATAAATCGTTGAAAGAAATGAGCATCCGGTGATAATGTAACAAGATTTTAATTTACTCTTTGAATACAGTACTTGTATTAGAGGTAAACAGATTTTAACTCTTAAATATCATCTTATTTTACTGTAAAAATGTAGGGATTAAAGCCTAGAGTTAAGAGCATGGACTTGGAAGCCTGATTTGGGTTCTAATCCTGGCTCCTCCACTTATTATGAGCTCTAATCTTGGGCAAGTTAGCTAACCTTTCTAGACTTTAAAAATAAGGCTTTTTTCATCTGTAAAATCCAAGTATGTTTTGGGGAGTTCTTTCTTTTTTTAGAGTGAGGTTATATTTATAAATACTTCGTGATATGATTTGACTTAACTGTTTTGTTGTGACTTAAGGTTTTTTGTCCGTATAACCTACAGGGAAGAATGGTTTGTCACTGGTCTCCAAACATCAGTGCATGAGGTAGTGCATGTGAAGTGCTTAGCTAGTTCCTGGTACATAATAAACAAACAAACCCCGTTGCTGTTGAGTTGATTCTGACTCATAGCAACCGTATAGGACAGAGTAGAACTGTCCTGTAGGGTGTCGAAGGAGTGGCCAGTGGATGTATAATTTTGCAGATGATATTTTTCAGAGACCTTAATTTTATTGCAGTAGTGAGAATCTTTCAATTAGGTGTAGCAGCTTTGTTCTTGGTGTGTGAAAACTCTTTAAATATGTGCCAGTATATCAGATCTGGGCATTTTTTGACCTTCAGAAGTTTACATGGTGAGCAGTGGGTTTGAAGGCAACCCAAACGAACCCATCAAAAGCGTCTGACCTAGTAATACTGAGTTTAATTCGGAGATTGTTCTGTGCTGTATTCTGTTGCCATGGGAATCCAGATGTTTTGTTGTAAATTTCTTCATGCCTTACTAAGCTCTGTCTTTTCCTGTACTGTATCTCATTTTGGTACAATAGTATTTGTGTTTGTTTTATGAATCGCTTGTGGCTCAAAATTACATTGCAGTTAAGCAATAATATATGTATATAAAATTGGTAAAAGTTCCATTTTGCCCTTATAGCTGAACTTGATGCTTGTGAAAGAAATAACCCAATAATAAGGGTCTGGAACCAATATTTTTATGTATATGGGTAAACTTGTCTATTGTCAGTTCACTGTGGGATTGATGTGTAGCTCTAAACTTTCAGACTTGCCATTAGATTTGAGATGGATCATTTTCAGAGATATATACTGATTTATGAATCCCTACTCTGCTTTTTGTTACTTTTCAGCAGCACAGAGTCTGTTCCTAGTTCTTCAGTAAAATAGGATAAGTGACTTGATGGGATAACCACTTCGGACTATGTAATATTCACTGCCAAAGGTTCCTGGTTGCCGTAGGCAGTATAGGTTGTAGTGGAGTACCTCAGGCCTCTGCTGTTTTCACGATTTTTGGAGGGATCGAAAATTTTTATCTGCTGGTTCCCCGATTTAGAACAGTTAGATTTCTTTGAATTCTTTTGCAACTTACTATAACGTATACTTCTGGTAGAGTAGGAATAGGTGTATATTCTTTATATTTAGCCCTAACTGGTTATATTTATAAAACTGTCTTATATTAATATTTTACTTGATATTTAGATCTCCTACAAGAGATCCTGATAAAAGAATAAAGCAGAATTCCTTCTGTTTCTAACCTTACCTACCCTTTGTACCTACCTCTTGAAAAATGACCCCAAGGGCATTGATACGTCACATTCATTTGGTTCTAAAGGAGATTGTGCCCTTGAGAGAGGAGAATTCTTAGATCTGGTTTAGCAAGTTACTAGTCCTGTCCTCTCCCCCCCACTTAATAACCTTCTCTAATCAGATACCAGCTGGAAGGTACTTGCTTCCTATTTTCTTATCAGAGGCTTTTTTTTTTTTTTTTTTTAAAGTGACACACCCAGCCAAGAGAAAGTTTAAGTAGATAATTTACGGAGCCTTGTAGTGCTCCATAATTAATAAAATAATAGAACCAGGTAAAAGATTCTACCTGGAAGAACATTCTCTCCCTTCCAGTTTTCTGACCAACTGTTTGGTTTTTCCTTATCGTCTTGATAGGATTTTTGTTAACAGGCATCTTTTTGGTGACTGGAGCAAATGCAGCATTAATCCGTTTCTAAAAAAGTAGTGTGCAGTGCTTGTGCGCAGTTCTTCAGCACTGCTCAAGTGTCTTGCTTTGTAATGAGATCTCTTTAATTATTTACCTCCCTGTGTTCTCCGAGAAGCCTGTCTTTGCCCTTCTTCCAATATTATGCATACTTGCTTTTTATGTAAGAAACTGCCATTTCTTTTGGTGGGTGAGTTCTCCTAAGTTAATCTTCAAAGCAACTTGTAAAGAAGTTAAAACTTGTAGGAGTCACATGTTTAACCATTTGACTTGAGAAAGAAGAGCTCCTCCTTTGGTATTAAAAAGAAATGTAAAGAATGAATGGTATAGCTTATAGTAAGTTGATGATCATCCTCATGCCTTAGCCACTAGCCTGACTGAATGACTGTCCTCTTTACCCTTGACACTCTCCCATCCTATCACTTTTCAGTAAAAGAGGAATCTAAGTTAAGGCTCCATATCATTTGCATTAAAAAAATTTTTTTAAACCCCCTCAAAAAAGGGTAAGAAAAGGTTACACTCACTGTCAGTGTTTTTGTTTATATATTCACTTGACTACAGTTTGCCGTGTTGTTCAACTTTAGGGAAATTAGTTCTTCATTTGGAGAAAATACGCTAATTAAATTAATACTTTTTTTTTTTTAACATTTTGTTATGGAAAATTTCTAACATGCCAAACGTAGACTAGTATCATGAACTCCCATGTAACCATCTGCACTCATCAATCAGTCCGTCTTTCTTCTACCTACTCCCTCCCCCGTTATTTTGAAGCAAATTCTAGATATTACATCATTTCACTTGTGAACATTTCAGTGTGCATATCTGATTAGCACTTAAACCCATAACAGGAAAGCCACTTAAAAAAAGGCAGTGATCCCATGTTATCATGTATTTTCCATGCAATATTGAGATTTCTTAACTGTCCCAACTTTTTCTTTTTTTTTTTTTACAGTTTAAATTTGTTGTTTGTCCATCAATTCGATTCCCACTCATGGTGAAGGAGTCCTTGGGTGGTACAAATGGTTAGGTGCTCGACTACTAGCCAGAAGGTTGGTGGTTCGAACCCACCCAGAGGCGCCTCAGAAGATAGGCCTGGTGATCTGCTTCCAAAAGGTCACAGCCTTGAATTCCCCACGGAGCAGTTCTCTCTGCATACATGAGGTCACCATGACAGTTTAAATTAGGATCCAAATAATGTCTATACATTGCAGAGGATTTTGAAGATACCATTCTGCTTTCTCTCATAACTTTATATTTTAAAGGCTTTTTAAAATTTTACAGAAATAATACAATGAATATCTGTATATACCCTTCATCTAGAATACTTGAGTCTTTTCTAAGAACAAGGCATTTTCCTATATAACCACAATACTATATACCATATCTAAGAAATTTAACATTTATGCAGTATTATCTGATATACAGTCCATATTTAGGCTTCTCTAACTGTACTAATAATGTCCTTTATAGATTGGTTTTTTAGATTTTAATCCCAGGGTTTAGTCAAGAATCACATGAATGGTGGAATGTTTTATACCTGCATTTGCAGTACAGTAGCCACTAGCCATGGGTGGCTATTGAGCACTTAAAATGTGTCTGGTAGAATTTTTTGTTTTATTTATTTACTTTAAGTAGGTGAACTGTATAGAACAGCACAGATCTACAGTGTTCATCCCAATCTTTTCAGTGTATTTTATGACAGTAACTTTTTTTGAAGAGACCAGGCCAGTTGTAGAATGTCCCTTAGTCTGGATTTATCTAATTGTTTCCTCATAATTAATTTCATTTTTGACAAGAAGACATACATGGGTGGTACTGTGTCCTTCATAGTACATCACATTAGAAGGTATATCTTGTTAATTTGTTTTATTTTAAGAATTTCCTTTCCTTTTGAGGCTTTTTTTTTTTTTTTTTTGGCAGGGGTATTGGAAGAAAAAAGATAAAGAAGGGGTACCTTCTCTGTTTTTAAGGAATTTATAATCTAGTCAGAGGGAACTACTTTTAGGCAGTGCAATAAAAGACCAAATAAAGATACATTCCATAGAGGATTTAATAGCATTTTGCAAACATTTAAGCACTTGACTAGTAGCCAAAAGGTTTATTATTCGAACCTACTCAGAGATGCCTTGGAAAACAGGCCTGGCAATCTGCTTCTGAAAGTTCACTACGTCGAAAACCCTGTGGAGCAGTTCTACTGTGCACACAGGAGGTCACCGTGACTCAGAATCGACTTCAGGGCAACGAAAAACAACGTTTGTGAAAATGGTTACTTATTGAACCCCTAAACCCACTGCCATCGAGTCAATTCCGATATTGAACCCCTCCAGTACCCAGTCCAGTGCCGTCGAGTCTACTATATGCTATATGGAGCCCTGTTGGCGCAATGATTAAGAGTTTGGCTGCTAACCAAAAGGCCAGCAGTTCGAATCCACCAACTGCTTCTTGGAAACCCTGTGGGGCAGTTCTGCTCTGTCCTACAGGGTCACTATGAGTCAAAATTGACTTGACAGTAACAGGTTTGGTTTTTTGGGTTATGTGTTACATGCTGGAGATACTTCATTGCATAAGGCAGATGTAATTTTGGTCCTCATAGGGTTTAGTGCTTAGTGGGACAGGCATATACTAAGCAATTAGTTTTAAAATGTATCATGAAAGAAAAATAGAGTATGCATACAAAATCTTAAGTTGCCTGTTTTGAGTAATTAATTAAATTTTGGTTCAGAGGGTCACTGATAAGCACATTATCTGTCCTTCCTTCCCTTCCAAGAGTCCTTTGGGATTTTGGGATGTTTGTGAAGTTGTGCTTGTCCTTTCCTATCCTAGAAAAATACCTGAGGTGTGTGATAGTGCAGATTTTTATTTTTCCATGAACCAGTGTCAATGTATCAAAAAAAAACCAAACCCAGTACTGTTGAGTCGATTGCGACTCATAGAGACCCTATAGGACAGAGTAGAACTGCCCCGTAGAGTTTCCAAGGAGCGCCTGGTGGATTCGAACTGCCGACCTTTTGGTTAGCAGCCATACCACTTAACCACTACGCCACCAGGGTTTCCTAAGCTACGTAAGACTCTTTAAACCAAGATGTTTTTGACTTCGGTGAACTTTTCCCTCCGAAATGGAAAAACCTTTGCTTCTCTTGTTTGTTGTCGTTAGGTGCTGTTGGTGTTGGTTCTGACTCATAGCGACCCTGTGTGTAGCAGAACGAAATATTGCTCGGTCCTCTATTCAGTGTCTGTTTGAAAATAAAATTTTAAATTTTGGGGTTGTTTGTTGAGTTTATTTGTATGCTCAAAATCGGTCATTCCTGCAAATGTACCTATATGTTTTCTTTTATACCAACCGTTGATGGGTTTATTCACACCAAGTACTGCTGTTTCTCTTCTTCACTCAGAGATATACCGCATTGTTTCTCAGAAGCAAATGTCAGACAGACGTGAAAATGACATGTCTCCAAGCAACAATGTGGTTCCTATTCACGTGCCACCAACCACTGAAAACAAGCCAAAGGTGCAGTGCTGTCAGAACATATAAGGCGCTTCTCTTCCCCCCAGAAGGCTGTGTATAGTCCATTTCCCAGGTCTGAGATTTAAATATATTTGTAATTCTCGTGGTCACCTTTGTGTTTTATTACTTCCTCGTACTTATGAATTTTTCCATGTCTTCAGTTTTTGATTTTAGCTTTCTAAAATCATCTACTTGTCCCAAATGACTGCAGCTCTTTTTCATGCTATGGCCTCACTAGCCTTAGTTTAATAAACTGAATGTTTGAATTCCTCAATTATTGTTTACTTTTCATCATGGTAGCCTGTCGAAGTAGGACATAGTAGAACTTGATCACTCAAAACTCAGACCTATTGGTCTTGATCAGATCAAACTAAGAAGACCTTTAAAAATCAGCTGATATTTTGCCACAGAGCACTTTGTAATTAATGCACTCTTCTCTCAGTGCAGCTGATATTTTCACAAATCCAAGAGTTGTCCTATAAACATAGCAGGATTTTGAGAGCTTGAAATTTTTTCATTATTCTGGAAATCAACTTCTAAAATGCCTTAAAAGGTTTGTGTCGTTTAGTACATTTTGTTCTTTAATTTTTATAAGCATCGATGTTGGTTCGAGAGGGGATACTTTTTTCTGAACAAGACTTATGGTTTTGGTAACAGTACAGTTATGGGGCCATATATTTTATAAAATGCTGTCTGGCAGGTTGGGAACTAGAGAGACTGGTGGACTTCCATCTGAGGTGCTGCTGTTGGAATGATCAGCCGGCCCCTGTCATTAACGGATCTAATTTCCCAGCAGCAGATCAAGCAGCATTTTATTGCTCAGGCAATAGCTGGTTTAATGCTGATGGTATCAAACATTGAAGTCTTCATTTTTTCTTAAAACCTTTCAGTAAGTGAAATGCAACCTAGTCTTATCACCATAACTACCACAGGCATGGATAATTATTTTGACAGTGCTGATACTTTGAGTTTTGCAATATGTTATAGGATATAGATAGTCCAGCTAAGTCGTTGGTTTCAGTTTGTCTAAGGAATACAACGAGAGGTTAATTTCTGCTCAAGTGCTATCACTTAAAGGCATGTATTCTTTAGTATGTAAGATGAAATAGTACCTTGATTTTAAATAGAATGCGGTTAGGCATTGTATGAACTTCAGATAGCTTTCTTCCACTACATTATTGAAATCAATGGAGCAACTAGTTTCTCATTCAGAAATGTGTACACTAATATTTAGTTTTACTTTTTTTGTGGGTAATATTAAGCACTTACTCTGCAGTGTTCTGCAAATTGTGTTCACTGCAGTGATATTATTCAGGATGGTGGGATATCCCAAAAAATATATGTATGTGGGCTTGCCCAGATTCCTGTTTCATAGTTAATCCTCTGTCTTTTGCGGTGCTCATGACGTGTGGGGCGCACGGAAGGCATTGCTGTAGTCAGTATTTTGGTTTTCTTCTGTAGCCATTTCATTATTTTAGTGTATTGGTTATGAAGATACTATTATCTGTTTGTAAATTGCTACTTTGTATTTTATGCATGCTCTGTAACTTGATTTTTTTTTTTTTTTTTTAGTTATTGATTTGGAATATATTCACATTATAATAAACAGTTATAGGGGGACTATTCTTATGTTGTCAGATTACATTTTCTTTGAGTACTTTGGGTGCAGCCGTGGAATATCTGACTTCGATGAGTAAGAGCATAGGTCCTTATTCATCAACAGAGAAAGCATTGCATTTGGGGCATCAGTGTGTGACTTCAGCTTGAATTTCAGATGTGCAGTTCAATTATCTTTTTCTTGGAAAAAGTATTACCAAAAACATTAGGAACTAGTCTCTGCTTTCATACATAGCAGTGTCTCCTGACCCAGGAAAAGGCTTCATGTCTTATTTATTTTACTCAAAGTGGGAGTGAATTTTTGACAAAATTACTTAAGAAATAAGGGAGAAACTAGATATGGAGTCAAATACGAATAAAGTAACTTTGGATTTTTACCAGATGTAGACTTAATGCTGCCTTTTTATGGACATGGTTGGACCTTGGGAGAAATCCAAGAAATATTAGGCATTAGGAGAAAATTACTTTAATTGTATTTCAGCAGGTGTCTTCATTCTGAGTAATATCTCAGGAAACAAATTGTCTCAAGTAAGAAACATTAAGTTTTTAAATATTGTGACAATTCAGAGCTCAAAGCAGTTTATAAGTATTTTGCTGCTAGACCCTGCTTTTCAGTTATTTTCGCTTTGACTGGTTCTTTTTACCTGTCGTAGTCTCCCAAAAAGTCCCTTAGCCATCGTGCCTTATTTAAGCTTGTATGTCATTGTTCTCTAGTGCTAGCTGTGATTTCCCTCTAATAGTGGTTTTCACTGTATGAGGGTAAGTTGTCTTCAACATTACACTGAGTATGCTAAATTGTAACTCCTGTAACTCTAAGAAGAGGTGCCAACCAGTGAGTTATGCTGGAGGTCTTTAAGTCCTGAGGGGTTCTGCAGCAAATTCAGACTTCTTAAGAGTTTGGACTGCCCATCAGAACTAGTCACATTATTTTATCATTGGGAAATGAACACCTTAATTTTTGCCTTCAGCGATTTGTATTTACAGAATACAAAATACAAATGCTTTCAATGGTTTGCACTATTGTGATAATCTCTTTCATTTACCATTAAGAGACAAAAACTTCGGTCTGTACCAGAAGCAGTTATCAAGGTTGAGTAACTAAGAACTTACTCCAATCTGTTAGATTTCAATTTACGGGACTTTTTTACAAGGGAGAAAAATGGAGGTTGGTTATTTGACAAACATCATAAGCCTGGAAAAAAATCTCAAAACATTGGGAAAATACGAACTTTGTGTAAGGACTGTGCATGAGATCCATTCCCTGTGTTTAAAAAAAAAAAAGAGCAAAGATCATGAAGGGACCCTCTTCTACCATGTCATTTGATGGATAGCATAAAGTTAGATAAGGAATCCTGACACCCATGCCAAAGAGAAGAGGGCTGATTTTTCTTCTGGTTGAGGCAATACCACAACCCTTTGTGGAACTTGACAGGCCACCTTTCCCACTCACCTATACGGTATGGCAAATAAACTAGGGTTGTCAATCTAATGTTTTAAGGAATGGTTGTGTCCCCCAAGCTGTAGGAGACTGCTAGTAACATTAAAGTGATATAAAGTGCTAATTACATTACAACTTATATATAAGGGAGACCATTAGGCTGAGAGAATTTAATTGAGGACATTCATTTTCCTGAAAATAGAATTGGAGGATGGAAAAAGAATATTTGAAAGGACATTTTTATACAAGGCGTATATTAGAAAATATGCTAAACTGTATGTACTGTGTGAGTTAAAAGATTAACAGTGGCAGGTATACTTGAGCCCTGAACTGGGTGACCAAGACTTGGGTTCTGCTCATAGCTCTTGTCGTCATTTTATTTTGAGCCTCACCTTCTTCCGTTAATGAAGGGGCTGGATTAGATAATTTCTGGGGTTCATGCCAGCTCTAACTCTTCTCATTCTGTGAATGAACTCTCTCTTCAGGTACTAATAGCTGAACCGTTGTACCTGTTTAACTCAAATGTATAGATGAGTAAAATTTAGGTGCACACTTTGCAAGATGTTTTTGGTCTTATCAAAATAACTTGATTAGAATGCCGTCTTTATTTCCATGCTGACTTCGTTAAATAAGACAGAAGCTTTTAGAACATTTGCAAAACAGTCGTCAGTTTCAATAGTGTGCATCAAAGTACCGCATGTGCTAATGGGGGAGGGGCATCTGACAGGCTGCTGTGTCAGCTGTAAATTGGGAACTGCTTACTTTGACTTTTGCTCTTAAATTCTGCTGGATTTTAAGATAGACTTTAAAAACTATTCAGTCTGGTAGAGAGAGTTGAACTTTTTAAAAGATTTTATGTTATTTTTTAATTGGCCGTAATAGGAATAAAAAATGTAAACCAGTCTACAGGAGCTAGCTATCCAGTAAAAACAGTGATTAAATCAAAGCGTGTAGGTTTGCATGTCCATACACGTGATATAAATGGCATTATTATCTGGCCGTTGGTGTAGTAATCTAAATGTTAGTCGTCTAAACACTATTTGGATTCAGTTCTTTAACATGTATTAGGCATAGCATTGAGCAGAAGGTGGCATGTAGGCTGGCTGTTACCATCTCTGTTACCAATGAAGGTAGTGAAAATAGCCAACAGGATTGCTTTCCTACCTTTGAGTCAGTGGGAAGGAACTTAACCTTGCACTAAAACCAGAAAATCTCAGATCCTGTTACCCCACCTCCCCGCCACGCCACTAAGAGTACTGCTTTTAGTACCCATTCCCTGACAGCCTCCAATCTCAGCATACCATTTCCTCCACCTTGTTTCTCAGACATTTCTAGGAACGTGGTAAGGTTCCTGGTCAGATCTTTTAAGAGGTTGCTGACCATGGTACTGGCATCTATGCCAAAGCCTTTCATCATAGGGGCCCAAGAATATTATAGAAGGTCTTATCTTAAATGAGACAACCTGGGAAGCCCCAAGAAGCAACTCTTATTTCTCTAGGCTATCTTTGATGTGAAACCAACTCTGGAGGAAATTACTAGAATCCTCAGTTACTGGTTTATGTTTACATTAAAGTGGATATCTAAATAACTTTGTACTTTTATAAGATCCAAAGTCCCTACGAGGAACCCTGTTGGCACAATGGTTAAGGGCTCGACTGCTAACTGAAACATTGGTGGTTTGAGCCCACCAGCCACTCCACAGGAGAAAAGGCCTGGTGATCTGCTTCTATAAAGATTACAGCCTAGAAAACCGTATAGGGCAGCTCTGCTCTGTCCTGTAGGGTCACTGTGAATTGGACTTGACTTGAAGGCAATGGGTTTTGTTTTGTTTTTTGCCTTTGAAGGTCCCTATGCTTTCTCTGGAAACCCTGGTGGCGTAGTGGTTAAGTGCTACGGCTGCTAACCAAGAGGTCGGCAGTTTGAATCCGCCAGGCGCTCCTTGGAAACTCTGTGGGGCAGTTCTACTCTGTCCTATAGGGTCACTATGAGTCGGAATCAACTCGATGGCAGTGGGCGGTTTATGCTTTCTCTTACGCAAGGCTCTGGAGGGCCATCTGCTGGGCTAGACAATGACTTGGGAGGCAGAAGCTGGGATGAGGAGGGACTTTGCAAATCAGAGAATATATAATTAGTGTTCCACTGATCACCTGTGCCCTCTGTTTATTCCTGCCCTTTTGCGATTGTTAGATTCTAAGGTCCACAAAGCCAGGGAATGTGCTTTGTCCATACTTATATTCCTAATATCTACCCCCCCACCTCCATTCAGAGCTTTGCACTATGGTTACTGAAGTTATTTACTAAATAAATGCCTTTTCTTCTTGCCCGTGGCGTTCATTTATTATAAGGGAGGACCATCTAAAAGTGAGGGGCCAATCCTAGGATTTACCTAGTTTAGCTTGGGTAGCAATAGCTAAAGAATTAAACCATTCCATTATTTTTTTTTATTATAGGAAATTTTAAACATAAGCAAAAGTATAAATAACAAACCCCATGTATCCGTCACCATTTACTCGTAAATGGAGAGATTTTCTCTTCTGAGAAAGAGTTCTGTCTTCTCTTACCACACGCTGATTAAATGGGCCTCTTCTTCTTTCCCTCTGGTCAGATGAATGGCTAATAGAACGCGCTACTTACCATTCTTGGATCTTCCGTATTGAGTGCACAGCCTGCAGCGACTGGCCTATGGTTATCATTTATAGTACTGGGTAGTATTCTGAGTCTTGTATCTCAAAAGTCATAATTCTGTACCACTTTTTTGGCCATATAACCCTTAATTGTGTTTGTCTTTTGCTGAGATGTTAAGCCCCAGCCGTCAAGAATGGCCTAAGACTGTTAGCAAGATTTGTTTTTTCTCTATGAGTCTTTTTAACTAGCAAAGTGTTTTTTTGGTTGAACATTTTACTAAATTGGAATGAGCTTTGAGTATCACATTAAGTCTTGTTAACTGAAAAGTTGAAAGGTTTTGGTATGACTTAAATATCAGGATTATATACAAACCTTTGAAAGTACATAGGAGAAATGTTAAATTTATACCATTGAATGCTATTTTAATGCTATTTTTAGCACCTGTGTTTTACTACGAAATTAATCCTGCTGCTTCTTTACCAGTTAGGTCACAGGATATGTTTTTAAAGGTCCTAAAACAGATGCACGCAGGATAAATAGCTGTACTGGATGGTAACTTCTACGAGGGGAAAGCTATTCATTGCGTTTATGCAAATTAGGTAGCCATCACTCTTGCCTTTATTCCATCCCATAGAAGTACCTTTGTGCCTCTGGAGCTGAGCACAAGCAGTAATAGTTGTCTTTGAGTCCAAATCTTTGTGGAAACAGAGAAACCCTTTAATTTTGATATACTTGTGTGTATGAGATTCTTTCAATAATTTTTGAACATGAATATGTTGATTTCATCTGTTACTTTAAAGGAAGAGACTTCCTTGTTAGAAATTTGGTATCATTTTTCACTTTGTTTTCAAGCATTTATTGGGATAATTTCAGGGATTCGAACCAGAACAAACTGGTTCAGACCCCTGCTGAAGAATTTCTAAAAAGTTCCTGGCTGAGAATTTGAATTTCCACCCCCAGATATACTGAATCAGAATCTGCATTTTAACAAGATCCCCACATGATTCTTATGTATAATTTCCTGGGAACTTGTTAGAAATTAAAATTCTCAGCAGGCATTTGAGCTGGAACAAACCAGTTCAAAGCCCTGGATAATTTTCACTCTTCCAGCTGCCTGAAGTAACCACGCAAAATGTAGTTCAGCCCTTAAGGTGTAGGTTATAGATACAGTTTCACTTTGCAACACGACAGTAGGCGTTCTTGTTAAATTAGTTGGAGAAATTCATTTTATTTTGTACAAGGTACAATACCTCTGCACAGTGAACAAATATATTACAAATCTGTGTTTAAAAAAAGTATTGCCATTTCTTAGTCTCACTTATGCTGTTGTACAATAATTGTTTTCTTTATTCATTTGAACTGTATGCACATCAATTTATTTGATTAAAAATTTTAGTTTATGTGAAATCATTGAACAGAACTTCCCAAGCCACCAATAAAACGAACTGAAACACAGTGCACATGTTTAGGCTGACCATGAACCTGTTTGTGCCAGTGCTGGTGAGAAGTTCCTAACAGCTGCTCTGTAAGATTGAGCTATCTTTTCTAGGTAACTCCTAGGTATGTGAAGGCAGCTGTTGTCATCATTGGATTGATTACTCAACACCCTCTGCCTTTTCCTTCTCTGGATTGCCTGATTTTCTTTAAAAATCATAGAATGCTGGAGCTGAAGACTTGTTAGAGCTCCTTCCCCTCTCTGGTGCCGCTTTTTACACATGGGGAAAAAGGAGCCCAAGAGGGCATGGAACTTGGCAGGGTAACACTCAAATCTCTTGACCCAGTGCTCTTCCCATTCCATCATGCCACCTCTTCCTGAATACCTTTGCCCCGAGGATAGCTGGCAAAAGAGAGGTGAAACTTGAGTGATGCTGCCTGTCTTCAGTCTGCCAGGTAGCAGTTATTGTACATGCAGGCTAAGGGAAGAAGATAAAACCTGGGATCGAGATGACATTTCTCCTTGCTGATCTGACTTTGCCATGCTTCTTACTCCTTGCTTCACAAAGATAATTGAGCACTGGCTGCCCTGAAATACCGAGGTAAGTGTTTTGTCTGTATTTCTTTCTACATGTGTATGTGAAATATTTACTTGGTCCTACAAAGTAATTTGCTAGTTTTTATATTTTAGTAAGGCTTTTTTGAAAAGTAAACTTGATAATGCTGATCACTTGCTCCCATGCACGCATGCAGCATTCATGTATTTTATATTTTCCCCTAACAGTGAAATTTGTCCAAGCCTTTGGGGAAGAGGGCAGGAGGGGGAATTTACTCATTTATTTATTTTCTTGCATTTGCTGGTTACTACCCAAACTAAGGAGCCCTAGGGGTGTAAGTGGTTAAGAGCTTGGCTGCTAACCAAAAGGTTGGGAGTTCTAATCCACCAGCTGCTCCTTGGAACCCTATGAGGCAGTTCTGCTTTGTCCTAAAGGTTGCTATGAGTCAGAATCGACTTGATGGCAATGGGTTTGGTGTTTTTTGTTTTTTAACCCAAACTAATGGGTTCCATGGCAGACATTCGGTTTGTCTGAAGGGCTTCAGAACTCCCATACTTCTGGAGCAGCTAGTCCAGCTTTGCAGTCATTTAGTTCCTCTTCTGTATACCTTTTTGGAAGTACTTTTTACTGGCTGGCCTGGTGTCAGAGAATGGAGTGGTACAGAGGTGGTCACTAGCTTCCTTGTTTGTCCTCCTTTTTTGGGTCTTTAATTTTTGTGAGCAGGTCCTCTTTAGTGGTTAGGGATTGATTCCATTTTGACCCATCAGAGCCACAGTTTACCTGTGCTCATTAGCACTGGAAGGTATAGACACATCTGAATACCCCGCGATCTGGAGCATTAACTCATTGTAATGTATTTTCCAACCATCTCAGTAGGTGGTGGTTTTAAGGTACAAGGTAGAAGAAGCACTTGATATCCTTAGATGCTATATACTATTAAGTTCTTACATCATGTTACAACAACTGGTTACAGTCCATTCCTCTTTGTTAATTTCATTTAGTTCTATCAGAAAGCATAATGTACTTTAAGCAGCTAAAACTTGCTATATCCACATCTGTCTCATTTTCTCTGCACTTTTAGGTTCCATACTACATCAAGCTCAAGATTTATGAAGAACTGCTTGAAAACAAGTACTCTTCTGAGTCAAGAAATGCCAACCAAATAAATTGGGGATGCCAAGGAGCTGTTTGATACTTAATTCTTATCAGTCTGTGAGTGCTTAAACGTAAAGCATTGTCTCAGAGCTCTGCTGCACATGGAATGACTCAGGTGTTAGATGGATTAAAGAGATCAGACAAGGCCAGGGCTGACTTGCGACATGTTCTTGACCTTTGAATTGGCGAGATTTGGTAAAGCTGGCCTAGAAATCATTATTGTAGATAGAAACTGCTGCTTTGGAAACTTTTGTTTTTTGCCTATTACCAAAACAGTGGTGAAGAGAAAAAATTAATTTATATTTATTAAAGTCTTATTTTTCAAAATTGAAGTTCCCAGCATTAGACTATATGCCAAACTCTGTAATCTTGGCCATTGTAATTTGATGGAGCAGACATATATGCACAGGTAATTTAAGTATTGGTATTAGCGTAGCTCATGTCTATGTACTCATTATCTTAGGTCGTAACAGCAACCAAAAGTACGTACACATTTCAGATCCTTTAATTCTCTCCCCTCCCCAGTCCCCCTTCCCCCAGGAAGGTTTGTAAACCCTATTCTACATGCTTTCTAAGCATCATGTTTCGGATAGTTATATATATATTTAGCTGATGTTGATAGGAGTTGTATCTTAAATGTTTTAAAAATCATATAATCCCGGGCATCTGGGGTTCGGGGTTGGTAGGTGATAGGGTTTGCCTTTGTGAACAGACTTCTTTGAACAATTACCCCAGTCCCACTCCGAAACTCTTCTTTAGTTCCAGGTGGAAGTAATAACTAACATGCAGCTGGAGTCTGTACCATTATTTCAAGTCAAAGGATTGTCTTCTTTCAGAGAGCCAGAGAATATTCAGCAGAGTACATTGCAAGAGAGAAGCTTATCCCTCTTTTAAGACTGCTTGTCCTGGGAGGGCCCATTGGCAGGGCTCTGTCTTACTGGGAGGAGGTCATAATGACCGGGAATATGGCTGTTCTTAGGTAGGTCGTATGGATTCTGGATATAGCTGGAGTTACGACTGCGGCTTTCTTGGACCACACTGACTGTGGGCTCTAAGGAATATAGTGAAAAATGAGTTCAGAGAACAGATTAGCTTTTGTTGCCTCGTTGCGGGTAAGAGAGTTCTATTTTAACTTGGTGGGTAGAGAAGCTAGGGGTTTACAAATTAATAACAAATATATGAGGGTCGGGACTGAGGCTCAAGAGATGGAAAATCTAAGTGAATGTGCCATCAGAATCCCAAGCTCCTCACCGCCAAGAGATTTAGAATATCCTGGAGTTAGGGGTCTAGTCAGTGAGCCCAGGGACACAGGGTAAACCGGGAGAAGATAGAAGAGGGTGGTTCAGAAACTTGCAAACGTCTGTTCTGATTGTTTTCTAAACTGGAATTTGTATTAACAATCAGTTGAAATGTGTGCAGACCCATACCCCACCCCCCAGCATTTCTGCTTCATGCTAGTCCTGGTGTTTTAAAGCAGAGTTGGCCCAAGAATTTGATTTCCCGCATGAGAGGACAGTCCTGGGAAAGACGGTTCACCTTGAATTCTTTGAAAAACAACAAAAGAAGGGTGTGTTTTCAAGACAGGGTGAGTGGAGAGGGCTTGTTTTTACTTCAGATGCAGCACTATTGGCCCGATTTTCACTAAGTTACTTATTTGAGACACCTACCAACTTCATATATATTTTTATTAGATGTCGACAAGGATGGCACATCTGTGTACGGAGACCCCCTGTGCACAGGTGACTCCATTTCTACATAGCTGCTTTCTGGAAGCTTGCAGGTGAGGATGGGTGGGTCCTTAATTGTGGCGTAAGGGTTTTCGCTGCTACTCAAGGAGCAAGTGCTAGAACTGCACACGGATTCTTTCATGTAATCTGCAAAGCAAGAGAGATTTTTTAGGAGAAGCAAGGACATACGTCTTCATTTAAATACCAGAAGCAGGAGACTGCAGTCGAGTTTATGTGTCTTTAGGATCCTGGAGCCCTAAAAGCCTACGATAATTCAAGATTTGCTAATTAAATGTGTTGAGAGGAGTGCATTCTCAGGTAGACAGGGTTCTTTTTTTAGTAAAGAAACTTATATTTTGGGGGGAATAGGAACTTTTTTGTTTTGAATAGGTATAGCACCAGAAATGCACTAATTCAAGATATTCATAACATGCTTTCACATCTGTTATTTAATTTTTACAAAATCCTGCAACGATAGTTGGTAGTTTCCATTTTATGGGATGAAGACCTGAGAGTGGAAGTGACTTGGCTAAGGTCACACAGCTAGTAAAATAGCAGTGTCAAGACCTGAATCCGTGACTTGGGACTCCTCAGCCTGTGTTTTTTCTCTGATACTCTTTTTCAGACTTACTTTTGATGACTAGAAGCTCAGGTTCAGAAGAAGTAGGCACTTATGTTTTAGCACAGATGGTAGCCATCTGGCAGCCTTTAAGTGGCAAACTCTGCGGGCATCCCTGCCCCCCAGGAGCTGGTGATGGGAGTTGGGCAGAATGAAGTGTTACAGAGGTGTAAAAAAAAGCACCTCAGTCTCAAACTAGGCTTCTGAAAAGTTCCTGTTTTCTAGCAAGGGTACAGTGGATCCTCTGGGGTGGTTTACCTCTGTTTCACTTGTAACAACTTTGTATGTTGTTTAAAACATGAGAGTAGTGAAATGTAAAAAGTGGAAGTGATGGTGTCATTCAGGGGGTGCCTAGATGTACCTCCCTCTGCCAGTGAGAGCAGAGCATTTCACGTGGCTAAAGTAGCTGAGATGGGTGCTACCACAAAGAGTCTTTTCTTTCTTAACAGGTCACTGGGAGGGAATTTACTCTTATGTTCATGAGGTTATTGTTGGTCGCTTTAGGTTACTGAGGTAACGATCTTCAATCTTGTACAGAAATACATTCACCTGTTAGTTCATTCCAGCATTCACAACACCCTGTGATGCAGGTAGAGCAGTGATGATTATTCCTTACTTCCTCCTTTTAAACACCCCCCCCCCCCTTATTGCTCATCAGGAAGTTGTGGCTTAGAGTGGGGAAGTTCTCCAATGTCACATTACTTGTCAGGAGCACTACAAGCTCTAGAACCAGGCGCAGAGCACTTTCTCTCACAGTTTAGCCCACAGCCTCGGGTTATGACCTCTTAATAGTATACAACCCTAGAGAGGAGGTGGAGGAAACAGCCTTGCTACCTAATGAGCGATCCCAGCCAGCCCTAGCAAGGACTAAAGGAGGCCGATAGGCCTAGCTGCAGGTTGAGGCTCACATGGGGAAAAGTGGCTGGGCCATGCCCTGCCCCATGCCACAGAAATTGGCCTCAGTGGGTACTTCGTTTCATAGTACAAAGCAGTGGTGGATAAGCCCAGGAACCCTGGCATGGCCCGTCTGTCCTACTTCAGATTCTCTGAACTTGCCAGTCGAATAAGGCAGTACTGTTCAACGCTTCTTGTTTGGAAGCTAAGACTAGTATTGCTTAATTAAGGAAGGGCTAGCTCCTGAGTGAAAAGCCCTCCTAACACCTCCCTTCTCCCACCCAGACACACATCCTTTAATTTGCCCTTGGCAGCTGCCTCAGTTGCTTGTTTTCTAAAACGAGGATGGCAGTGGCTCACTTTGTATAGTATTTATAGCTAGTTCTCACTGCAATTAGGTAATTTGAAACTTCTTCATCTGTGAAGGAGGCTGGGCAGGAAGATGTATTATTACTACTTTAGAAATGAGGAAACTGAAGCTCTGAAAGTTTGTTAGTATCATGCCCAGTGTTAGTAGGTAGTTAGGATTCAACCCGTCTTCTCTGATACCCAGAGTGCCCCCCCATCCTGCCACCCAGTGCTCTTGCCCCACATGTCTATATGCCAACTCTTTCTGCACCAGCCTTACCTTACCCTCAACAAGGAATACCTTTTAGCTGTGGGGCCAAGCCCTGCTGAGAGAGAGGCTAAGGGCTGCACTTCTTGTGGCTATCCCATAACTAATTCAGTATGGTAATGGCAGAGCCTTGAAGCTCTAGCTCAGTGCCTATCAGAGCCTTAGCCAGCCAGTAGTGCCTCTCTTCTCATTTTCATCAGAAAAGGCAGGGCTGCTTTCAAGTTTGGGGAAATATATCGTTTGTCCTGCTGTGCGGCAGAGGATGAACCTAGAAGGATCAAAGAGAAATTGAGGTTGGAGGGAAAGGATTAGTCGAATGGTTGGTGGGGGTGGGGGAGCGTTGGATTATGGAATGATCTGGTGGTTCCCTTTGCTACTGGGAACTGGAGGGTGGGGAAGGGCAGGGCAAGCTGGAAAGCTCCACCTTAGGAAGTCAGTCTCCCCAGATGAGTCACCTACATGCCTGTACTGAGGGAGGGAGGACAGACAGGGTGGGGAAAAAGAACCAGCTGCTCAAAGCCATTTCCTCACTCTTTTACCATTCTACCCCCACTCCAGTCTCTGTACTTGAGGGTATTCTGCAAAGAAAGGGGAAGCATGAGCTGTACCCAAGCTCCAGCCAGTCACTCTTCCAAGAACCCAGGCCTGTAATTAGCATCAGGACTGAAGGCTTAGTCCCTGTAATGCCCTGGCATTTGCTCTCATCTAGTTCCCACCTCCCAAGGATCACACATAGCTTTATACTGTCAGAGACTGAACCCGCTGCTGTTGACTCGATTCATAGTGACCCTATAGGACAGAGTAGAACCGCCCTGTAGGGTTCCCAAGACTGTAAATCTTTATGGAAGCAGACTGCCACTTCTTTCTCCCAAGGAGCACCTGGTGGGTTCGAGCCACTGACCTTTTGGTGAGCAGCTGAGTGCTTAACCACTGTGCCACCAGGGCTCCTCTTCAGAGACTGAAGGAGCCTCTGAAACGAGCTAATCTAAATCTGTTTATTTTATAGAGGAAGCAGCATATTCAGAGAGGGGAAATGACTTCCCAGGGCCACCTTGTGAGCTCACCGTGGGCTCTGTACCTACTCAGGCATGTAGGTTCACACTAACATCCAGTTAAGGACCCACTGACTTCACTGTTGGGGAAAGCCCAACTCTCTGGGCACAGAACATCCATCTCTTGCTTCTCAGCCACCTGCCCTTTATCTTTCTAGGCTATAAGTTAGCATTCTTCTCTGGGCTGAGACAAGGACATGGGAAGTAGGAGGGGGAGATCTCAGGGCCAGAAGGAGAACCAAGCTGGCTTGGAAAAAAAGACGTTTTCAGGATGTCATTGGGCTCCTCACTACCTCAGAACCCAAGGTTACTGTGAGGAGAGATTTGGAGGTTGGATAGCAAGGAGCACAGAGGTGGGGAAAACCAGCAACAGTGAGATCAAGGCCTCCAGGTCATGGAGAGTAGTGGGGAGGACTTGAGTAGCACTCTGAACTGCCTGACAGACAGGAATTGAACCTGGGGCACTGAAGGGGAGAAGGAGGAGAGGGAGAGAGATGGTGGGTATTGAGAGGTAAAAGGGAATTAGCACAGTAAGTAGTCTAATCTAACCTCAGGATGACGTGGAGTCAGGGAAAGAGGGGCAGTGACTGAATGAAATGAAAACTTTTAGAATGTCAGAGCTGGAAAGGGCCTTAGAGATGGTGCTGGTGTAACCATGTCCTTTTATAGAGGAGGAAACCAAGACCCAGAAAACAATGCTGTGAGCAGACTAGGGCTCTTTCCCATTGAGTTCAGAGAACATTTAGATCTTAAGTCTAAGCAGTTCTGATTTGGTTTTGGTCCATGGTTTTAGGAAATAGTTTCATTCTTGGTACAAACTAGTTTATTAAATGTTTCTCTGGGGTTTTGGCAAAGTATTCTATGTCTTTGATCAGTACTTCTGTGAAGTTCTGAACTAGGACATACTATTTTCCTCTCTTTGAGTTCTCTTGTTCTGATGTATTGGTCCCCAACACCGGTGGGTACATTTGCCTACACAGCTCCTCTTTTCTCTCTAATTTAAAGGTGCAAAAACATCTGGCCGCCAGCCTGCTAAGGCTCTCCCTGTTCTCAGATGCTCAGTTATATGATCCCACCAAACAGGAATGAAATGTCATTGAGGCAGAGATGCTGCTTTCCTTAGCTCTGTCTTAACATTGAAGATTGTGAGTCTGAAAGTAGCTCTCCTGATCACAGTGCAGGGGACAACAGAGTGCACAAGGAAGTTACGTGCTCATGTACTGAGGTGTCTGGGCCTGTCTCAGTTCATTCACACTTGAGTCATGCATGTTCTCAGAGCTGGAAGGGCCCTGGGAGATCTTTCTGCCCAGTATCCTCACTTCCTTGAGAAAGAAACTGAGGTCTCAGGTGATGGTGATTAAGTAACAGAGCTGTCCTTTCTCTTTTTAGCTTTACCTACTGTAATGATTCTTGCTTGTAGCACCATTTGGATGGTTTAAGGCAAAACTTATTAAAAAGGGTCAAAATGATGCTCCCAAGGTTAGCAGCGTCCTTTGGCTGGCTGGGAGCCTAGTGGTGGCCTCTTCAGACAGTTTTCCTGACACTTGCACGTCCTGACATGTGCTGATGGGGACTCCGCCTTACTGCTCTGTGGCTCAGAACACAGTACTCACCACCACCACCCACCCCTAGCTCACCCACTTCTAATAACCACCCTCCCAAGGGCTGTAGACAACTAGCTCTCTCTCCCTGGTTAGGAAAAAAATGGTTGTGTCTCAGGTGTCAGTATCTAAGGCTTGGCCTGAAAGACCGGAATAGTATTCAGCAAATCTGGGTCATTTTAGTCCCGTGGTTTCTAAGTGATAGTTGGGTGATATGCTGCATGAGAATAGCTTGGTGTACTCCTCACAAATACAGATCTCTGGGCCTGACCCTAGATCTACTGCATCAGAACCTCCGGGAGAGGGATCCTGAACCTCTGTATTTTTAATAAGCTTTCCAGGTGATTCTGGTGCAGTTAGGTTTAAGATATCCATTGGGACCTTTTCTGTCAGTCCTATCCCTTTCAGCTTGACTGAGACTCTTTAAGTAGACCCTAGAGACATAAAGACAGCCCCGTTACCTGTGCACAACCCTCTACAGTACATACAAACACCTCCCGTCTGTCACGTACTGGATAGTCACAGTAACTTGGCAGACAGTAGGATAGGCATCGTTATCCCCGTCTTGCAGATGGGGAAGTGGAGCCCTGGAGAGCTCACAGTTTTGGGTCACAGTTAATAAGTGACAGAGTAGGGACATCAACCCAGGTTCGTGGTGTTCCAAGTTGTCTGTTTCATACACTCTGTCACTTAATCCTGGGCCTCAGCGCAGGAGCAGGACCTGAGCTTTCACCTTTGGCTTTGCCTGTACGTTCCTAGAGGGACGAGCTGACTGGCAGTTCCCTTGTGTTGGGGATTAGCTCTGGCTTCTCTGCTCTCAGGGGCAGGGACTCTTGAGGGTGGAGCGCCAAACAATATTAACACTGGGTATCATTCTCCTTCCTTGTGCCCCAGAAAGCCAGCAGGTGCGGGGTGGCGTTCCTCCCCGGCACAATGACAGGAGGCTTCTGGGGGCAGGTAGATTGACTTTATTTCAGATTTCATAATCAATCGAATTTGTGCTAATTGGTTGGATAATGACGTTCTACATTTCCGAAGACATTTAGTTGGCATCTATTAAAAAAAAAAACAACCCACAAGCATTGGCTAAGCAGGAGCTACTGAAATCGAAAGATGAATTCATTATCATGATTGTTCCTAGGCAGAGCTACCCAGCAGCCACAGGTCATGTGGTCTTTTAACCATTTTTTTTTTTTTTTTGGCGGGTGGATGGGGGGAATGCGTAGTTCCTCAGACAGAATTCCTGGTCATTTCAGATCTGCATTCTTTTATCTTGCTAAGCCCTTTCTAATGGGACATCAGGGTTGGATACTCTACCTTTGAAGCCTTTGTCCATAATGTATGTGTTCTGACGTCTATCCAGTCCACAAGCACCTGCGTAAAAATAATACAAGGAAAGAACAGTATGGGGGTGAGTGAGGGTTACTTAGACTGCATGTGATTTTTTTCTCTTTTCTTTCTCCCCTACCCGGAAAGTAGATATTTATTGGCACAACATGGTTCTGGCTTTAATCTACCCTAAATCAATTTGAGTGGATGGGGATTCCTGAAGGAATCCTAAACAGTGAGCTACAGCACCCCTTGGCAAATTCAGGACTCCTCCTCTCTAACCTTCAGCCCTAAGAGAAATGGCTTCCAGGAGGTAGCAAAAGGCAGCTCTGATGCCACCTGCAGTCACTGTAGGTGAAGATCCGGGCCCCAAAGGTCCAGAATGAAAAATGAATCCGAACTAGTTCTTAGCTTGGGGCAGGGGAGGGAGGAGGTATGCATTTCTAGCCCCCAGTTCTGTTGGGTTTTGAAATGGGGTTGGAGACACAGTTTTCCTCACCTCTCAGCTCTGGTCCTGCCTCTCCTCTCTTGGATCCTAGGCTCAGCTGAGGGAAGCCAGAGAGGGAGGAGAACAGGTTGCTGAGGTTCTTGATGAACGAGTCATCCTTAGAGAATGTATAGTCATTTCCATCCACAGCAGCTCTCTTAGTTACCCATTTTTATGAATGAGCAATTTGCACGTAATCGAAAGTGTCTTTGAGAAGTGTTACCAATGTGTTTTAGCTCCAAGGATTTCTTTCTCCCTTTTGGCTACCACAGTTTATCCTGTGCTCCTACAATGCACGGTCCTGAGCCCCAGCCAGAGGCAGGGCATAAAGCTTCAGGGACCAAGCCCAGGTTCTTTGCTGCCGGTGATCCCAGAAAAGAAACTGCTAGGCATTTCTAGGTAGGGATGGTAATGATTCTGGCTTACAGTCAAAGCCGTTTTTATTCAGCTTCTAACAGGGAACGCAGTACCAGGCAAGGTGGGCAGAAAGTGCCTGCTAAATTGGATTGACTCTCCCCAAAGTTTCTGACACTGAAGACCAAACCCATTGCCATTTAAGTACCTCCGCATACCCCTCCAGATAGAGTGCTCAAGTTGAATTTGCAGAAGTCTGGCAAATTGAATTAGTTCTGTCTGCCTTCCACACATTACTGAGTGATACAGCTGAACCAAGTCCAAGTTCTTCTCAAGTTTATTATTCTTCTAAAGGGCCTATAGATACCTGTGCCCTTCAGAAACATGACTGCAACAGACCATATCCCTGGCATCTATTCGGCACTTTACACCAGACAAGGCTTCCTCTGTCCTCCTTGAGGGAGGAAGGCTTGACTGTTAGGTTTTCTCCATTTTTACAGAACAGGAGACAGAGAACCAAAGAGGGCTCAAGGCCACAAGAGCAAGTGAGAAGCTGAGTGGCAGAGTCCAAATCTCCCCAAGTATTCACTCCCATTGGCCACCAGCCTACCTGGGTGTAAGCCAAAAAATGACAATGTGTGGTGGCTCTGGCTACCCTGGTTGAAGAGTCAGATCTGCTTTGACATCTGCAAAGCAGGGAGCAATCTCTGGGTTGAGCTCAGGGTCTCCCATGTGGAAAGAGGTAGAGTGGTGGTGGTGGTGGGGTTGCTGAATGCCTGGACACTGGCCAGGAGATCCAGAGCCAATAACACAGCTTCCTGGGTACAGATCCAGAGTCCTTGCAGACAGTGCCTGCCTGTGGCGCAGCTGAATTCAGAACCTTTACCTTTCCTAGTGCTGTTAGACCCAGGGATCTGCAGGGGTGGTAGAGCTGCATTTCTCTGGAGCCCTAGAAACCAGCTAGAGCCCCAGCTCAGGCCCAGAGCCGTCTAGTGTGCCAAGGCTCTGCCCCTTAGTGCCCTGGAGGGGCCACTTTGTAGAGGTGCCACATTCCCTGTTCATTCATTGTACTTACCCTATGGCACCTACTTCTGTAACTGCTACCTACATCCTCCCACATCAGGACTGACTTTCCGAGTCTCCTTTTTGCACCTCTCCCAAGTTACCAGGTTTGAGCCTAATACAGGAACAGGGGACGTTGGCCAGGAAGTCACACATTGTGCCCCAGTCTCTCCAGATCCCTGCTGGACAGCCCCCTACCCTCCACCCTCACTTCATGAGCTGGGAGAGCTTGGCCTGGGTTCTGGTGGGTCTGTAGTCTCTCTGGGAGGCACTGGGCTCTTTAGCCAAAGAGACAACTCTCCATTATCCACACCAACAGGGGCCAGAGGCCCATAGAACCCCAAAGGTATCACCATCCCCAAGTCATTTCTCAATGGTTTTGGGTTGTATTCTGTGGCCTGTAAAGAATGTATTTATATCATGTCCCCTCCACCTAATACCAGCCACAGTTGTCCACACACTGACCATGATGGCAGCAAGAGTGATGGGGAGAATCCAAACAGGCTTCCTTCAGGTAAAGGATTGGGCTTGGAGACTAGTCATGTTGGAAGCATTCTGGAAGCGGGGTGGGCTAGGGAGTAGGGCAGGTGCTGGGTCTGGTCTAGTACGGTAGCCTTAGGGGCCCAGGGGGTGGCGGATAGGGCTGGGGGGTCTGACCTGGTGAGTGTGGCTCAGCGGGGTGGCTGAGGTGTCTAAGTTCAATGTAGAAGTCCTCGGGCGGGTACCTGGCCTCCAGGGCACTGATCTGGAAATGGGAGTCTAGTGAGAGGAATGACAGGGAGGAGCCATTATTCCCAGGGCCCTGGTATGGCAGGGAAGGGGGTGGGGAGTACACAAGGAGATGAGGGTCAGGGTAGGACAGGCTGGAAGGAGATCACAGCCTCTATGTGCAGCACCCAAAGGGCCGGGGCCAGCAGGCCCGGGGGATCCGAGAGCTGAGGCCATCTGCCCTGCTTCCCCACCTCCCACCCTCAGCAGGAATTGGTACCTACTAGAGCAGGGGCACCTTGGCAGGGGCACCTTGGCAGGGGCTGGGTCAGGAAGGAAGGGGTCCCTGTCCCAGATGGTGAGTGCACATTTTGCCTCCACGCAGAATCCCCATATCCTGCCCCAGCTGTCTCCCTGGGTCATAGCTACCTTCTCCCTATTTCCTAATATAGGAATGAAGGGGGTTTCATTTGCTTATGAAAGCTGAAACTGGCTTGGATCTGGGGGAGCCTGCTCAGGACTCATCTACTAGCTTTCTCCCTTTTCTGCTGGGACAGGGCCCCTCTCAGTGTGGGGAGAAGGAGTACAGGGCGGGACATGATGCAGGAGACCAAACTCAAAACCACTACTGACCTAACACGTTCACATAGCTGTAGGGGGTCCAGCCTGCTGTGTCTCTGTCAAGGGACCTGTTACTGAGCTGTTTGGAGAGTAGGAGAGCCGGTTAATACCTCGTGCCCAAGAGGTACCCCTCCCCAGCCTTTCCTTTGCCCAGTCTCGGTGCACCCTCCCCTGTGATGATCCTGACCCACCTAGGTCCTAGACCACCCTCCCTGTGATGATCCTGACCCACCTAGGTCCTAGACCACTGTCTCCTGTAATGATCCTGACTCACCTAGGTCCTAGACCACCCTCCCCTGTGATGATCCTGACCCACCTAGGTCCTAGACCACTGTCTCCTGTAATGATCCTGACTCACCTAGGTCCTAGACCACCCTCCCCTGTGATGATCCTGACTCATCTAGGTCCTAGACCACCCTCCCTGTGATGATCCTGACTCACCTATGTCCTAGACCATTGAGGGAAAGAGAAAGCCAGGTGTTTCATGACAGGCCACAATGGTGTGGCTGAGGCCAGTGGGAACAGGATACCCCTATCCAAACTGCCTGGCAGACCTCTTGGGGTGAAGAAAGGAAGGGCCTCCCAAGACCAATAACTGCCCTAAGCCAAGCTGGCCCTTAGGGTAGTAGGTGAGCTGGGCTCAGGCTTAGCTGCAGGAGTGGGGCTCTGGCAGTGTCTGGCTGGAGCATGGTGCCATCTCCAGCAGAGGGAGATGTTGAGGCTGCCTGCAGCATCACTGTCACCTCTGCCACCTGAACTATGTGGAGTGCGAGAGTCAGCTTTTTATGTGATCCAGGAAAAACTTCAAGGCAGGGTGTCTTGAGGCTGATGGTATAATCCTGCCACTCCCTGGATTCACACAGCCGTCCTTCATCTCAGGCAGGGATGGTTATCCTCATTTCACAGATGGGGACTGAGTCCTGGCTTCTGGGCCTTGCTTATGATCACACAAGGAGTCAGTAGCAGAGCTGGGTCTAGAACTCAGATCTCAACTCCCAGACCTGTGTCCTTTCTCTGTTATCACAGCTGCCTGCCTGTGCTACAAATGCCTTACATGCCAGATGGAGGGGTCCTTGGCCACAGAGCCAGCCTGGGCCTGTGGGGTGAGGTAAGCCAGAGGTCACCAACTGAACTATACTGCAGTCACTCAGGTCCCTGCTGAAAAAGGTGGCAGGTGCTTCCCTGTTAGAATGAGACCAAGAGTGACGTGACCACAAGGGGCCTTTGCTTGTTGTGTCTGGCACCCTTCGCCTCTAGTGTGTTGCAGTTCTGATAATGTGACTCAAGTTAATCAAGGGCCTCCTACTGGGAAACTCCAGACTCCCTTCCCTCCACTCCAGCTCCTCTGACAGCTGGGAAAGAGGAGCTACACAGAAAGAGTGGCCAAAGCTGCAGGGCTGTGTATGGGGCTGATGGCCAAAGATTGCATATGGGCCTCAAGGCACCTTGCATGAAACACTCCCTGTTTGATAGGCAGGGAGGCTGAGAGCCCCTGAAGGAATGACCCTGACAGAGGTTGCCCGTGGGGCTGTACAGCGTCTACGTTGTTGCGGTGGGGTTCGTGCTGCAGTGCCACCATATGCGTGGTCTGTGGGCTGGTGGACATTCTCAGAGGGATGATAGACAGGGAGGAGAGGATTCCTAGAGCTCTAGAGCAGAGGCCTGCAGTATGAAAGCTGTGCTCCTGGCCCATGTTACAGAAAGCTGGGAGCCCTGGGGTTGTCCTTCAAGTGTGTGGGGGGGTGTGTGTGTGTACCTGTGCACAGATGGGTGTCCCTGCAGGACTCCTGTCAGTGAGGATACTGCTACAGCTGATGTTTGGGTTCTGTGCCCCTGGTGTTGGTTCAGGTGACAACATATGGTTATGGGTGATGTGTTAATGACACGTGGTATGTCCAGATACAGGGACGCCGGGTGAGTACCTGAGTAATAGTGGTTACTCTGTAATGCGGCAGTTGTACACATTATGTTGGAAATGTTCTGCAGTGGTTGGTGAGAGGTGGTGTAGTATGTTGACTACATGTGATGTGTTAGCAATAACGTGGCAAACATGGCTATATGGAGTATATGGTTATGTGTGACAAGGAAGTGACACGTCATGATTACGTGACTTGGTAACCAGTTGGTTATGCATGGGGTGTATGTTACACTGAGTGGTGCTATAGGTTGGTTACAGGTGACGTTGACCAGTTACACGGCACATGTTGGCTCCATGTAATATGCTGGCTTCCTGTTACGTGCTTCACAGAATGTTTCCATGTACTGGGGACTGCGGGGCTGTGTTTATTGTGTTGGCAGTTGGCTCCACAGGACTCTCCATGTTGGCAGTGCAGTTCCTTCCTGGGCAGAGGTGGGGGCTGGATGGGGTACAGTGGATGAGGGCTGAGGAGTCGGGGGCCCGGTACCTTGGTGGGGCTGTTCCTGTCCAGAGTGCTGGCCTGGCTGGTGGCAGGCCCCCCGCACGCCAGTGCGTGGTAGCTGGAATTGGAAAAGCACTGGGCATGGCTGCTACTTTGAGACAAATCTGGGAAGAGAACAAGGTGCCACATACCATCATACCCCTGTCCCTGGCATGAGATACCCCCAATGCTAACGCTTGGGCTGAGCAGCCTTGAGGGTACCCTGCAAAGACAGCTAGCCTTCCCCCCAACCCAAGCCCCCTAATACCCCCTACCCTCCAGAAATCAGAGTTGTTCCTTCCCTCCTGCCCTCCTCCTGCAGCCTGCAGAATGGAGGGTGGGCTTGCCAGTGTGGAGGGTGGTACCCACAGCTGGAGTGTGAACAAGGAGTACTGGCTTTGATAGCCTCAGATGTCCAAGTCTCTACTCAGGGCTAGACTGACTCTCCCCTGCTTCCCCACCCCTCAGGGTCAGATCCCAGCAGTGAGTCCATACAGAGAACCCCCACTCCTCTTGGCCCTGGGACACAGACCCCAGCCCTCCCGAGGATTCCAGGATCTCTCCACAAGGCTGGGAAATTCCAGAGGAATAGCATGGGAAAACCCAGCCGCCTTGACCTTGCTCATTGTTCAGTCATAGAAGAAAACCCCGAAATCTCTGTGGGCTTGGGATTTCATCAGAGGATGCTTTGGCTGAACCCCAGGGAGCATGTACGCCAGGAGCTCTTTGAAGGCAGGGTGTGTACCTGGACTACCACCGTGTATCCTGCAGTGCCTGTCATGGAGCTGGGCACATGATAGGCAACACTTAGGAGGAATGGGCCAAACTGATCTGGGCTTTCTAAGCACAAGGTGCAGGAGGCTGCAAGTCAGCCATGAGCCAGCTGGACAGACTGTCATCCTTGTGCTTGCCCAGGCAGACCCAGCCTTCTGTGATGTGTCTCTGCTGGTGTGGGGCTGAAAGGGAGCAGGGCTGTGGGCAGTTTCAGAGCATTTGGACCCTACTGTTCAGCTAAATATGAAGCAAAAAGCTTTTCTTACTTTCAAGGCAGCAGTCCCATTTCAGGGGAAAGGAAGTGCCCAGGCCAGCAGCCCCACCCCGACCCCACTCAGACTCCCAGATAGAATGCCCACTGGAGTTGTTACCACATTTATGGACAGACGGGTGCTGATAGGCCTGGCCAGAGGGACACTGCCCAAACTTTCAAGCCTCGCCCCAAGTCTGGTATCACCCCCGCCCACTGTACTAATAGGTTCCTCCTAACTCAGAGAATGGTTTGTGTCTGGGAATTGGGAAGCGCTGGGTTGCCCTGAGGCCTTCAGCAGAAAAGCAAAAATGGAACAGGGCCTGGACACAGGGTCCCAAGGTCTTGCGCCCTGAGGTGGCATAGGGATCAGGCTGGGAAGGGGTTCTTCTGGAGCAATTTAGGAATGTTACTGCTTAATGAAGGTGCCCCTGGGGCCAAAACCTGCTGGGGAGGATGGGGAAGCTGTGGAGAAATGGAAGGAGGCTCCCAACAACAGTTGCTCAGAGCTGGGGACCCAGGAAATGACACTGTCATGAATCCCATCTACCTCTCTCAAGCAGGCTTCTGCTCACCACCCCCATTGTCTCTCCAGGGGTCTGGGCACCTAACCCCAGCAGCCAACCCTGCAGGCGCTACCACCCACCTTCAACCATAAACCAAGGTGTCCCCAAGGATCCTGTGTGGCCCCTCATGGGCTGAGGGGTCGGGGAGAGGGTTGTGCTGGGGGAAGAGCCCTTACCTGAGAGGGAGTAGTCGGTGCTGCTCATCCTCATGGCGGGTGTGTAAGAGACGCGGGGAGCCAGGTCACGGCCCTTCTCTTTCTGCCGCCGCCGGCGCCAGGCGAACAGGCCCAGCAGCACCACAATGAGGAACAACAGCAGGACGATGCCTGTGACAGCACCCACTGAGTGCCGCTCTGCACCCAGTGCTGGACTGATCTTGGTGTAGGGATTCAGCTCCTCCATCATGAGGGCAGCTGCGGGTGGAGGGAGGGCCTGAGCCTGGGCCAGCCTTGCTTGCTCTTCAGAGCCCCTCAGCCTGGAGCCCAGACTTCTGTAGCTTTAGGAGACTAGGTTCTGGTCTTGGCCCTGTTCTTCAATCCCTGTGTGACCCTGACCCATGCTATGCCAGGGATTCCTCAACTGCCTAGAGGGGAGGGAGTCCCAGGGTCACGGTGAGGAGCAAATGTGGAACGAAATAATGAGTGTTTATTTAGTGTTTTACTCTGTTCTACTAATGAGTTACAGGTTTTTTAAAAAAAAAACCCATTGCTGTTGAGTCAATTCCGACTCATAGTGACCTTATAGGACAGAGCAGAACTGCCCCATAGAGTTTCCAAGGAGCTGCTGGTGGATTCAAACTGCTGACCTTTTGGTTAGCAGCCACAGCACTTAACCACTACATCACCAGGGTTTCTGAGTTACAGGTACTATCTCATTTAATCTTCCCAGCAACCCTATGAAATAAACCAAAAAGCCAAACCTGCTGCCGTCGAGTCAATTCTGACTCATGGCAACCCTATAGGACAGAGTAGAGCTGCCCCATAGAGTTTCCAAGGAGCGCCTGGTGGATTCGAACTGCTAACATTTAGGTTTGCAGCCGTAGCTCTTAACCACTATGCCACCAGGTTTCCAGCCCTATGAAATAGGGACTGCTTAATTGTTTCCCTGTCACAGATGAAGAAAGAGTCGCTGAAAGGTTAGGTAACTTGCCCAAGATCACACACTAATTGGCAGAGTTGGGTTTCTCAGGAGTTAGGAAGACTTGGACTCAGCTCTTCTCCCTGTTTTCCAGCTGCGTGACTCTGAGAGAGTTCTGGAACATGGGGGGATAATCCCACTGGCCCTGGGGGGTTGTGAGCACCAAAAGATAGACTGGCAGGAAAGATGCTGGAAGCATGAGCGCTGTGCCACTGTAGCCAGATGATGGCCAGCAAACCCCGTCTTGGTTCTGTGCATGTGGGTGAATCCCCCCAAGCAGATGCAGCAGCCCAGCGGCTAGGCCTCTCCTGGGCCGTCAGCTTTGCTGCTCAGGGTGAACAGAGCCGGCCAGCGAGGTAAATACGCCGCACTATCGCTCTCATTGACACATCCTCAGAGCGCGATGGAAATGTCTTTCGGCTCCTCTTCTGTAATGAGCCCATTCCCATCCCTCATCTCATGAGGACCAACAACCATATAATCTCTTACATGCTGCAGCACTTTCAGAGGGCTTTTATGTCCCCGAGTGCCAGGCACTGTGCTGCATCCTTTACTCATCCTGGATCCTCACACTGTACAATGAAGTGTCTGACTGGAGAGCAGGGCCAAGGCTGGCCCTCAGAGGAAGGAGCCTTGCCCCAAGCGAAAGTCAAGGATGAATCTCCTCTTCCCATTTTGCATGTGACCTACCCAAGGACACCTAAAAGGTAGTAGCAGATCCAGAACTTGCAGACCTTCCCACTTGGTCTGGTGGATACCTTGCTTGGCTCACAGGAAACTTGCCAATGATGAGCATGGGAAGCCATTACCTAAAAGGCTGCCTGCTCTGTTTTCCCCTCTAGTATGTGCAGCCTCGGCCTGCACCTTTGCAGCCCACCCAACTCCCCTCTCCTTCCAAACGTGAATAAAGGGAAATCACACCATCCTTATGAAATCAAGTTGTTCCAAATTGGAATCCTCTCTAGAGCCTTCATGGGGTTTCTTCCTTCCTAAAGACAACCTATCCGTAGCCCCCTGCCTGGGTACTCTGCCACCTGTGCATTACCTTGGTCACACCTGATGCCTTTGAATCCAGGGCTGCAGTAACAGGTGCCAGTGACGTGGTCACAGGTGGCATTGTTCATGCACTCACATAGCTGCTGACACCCGTAGCCAAAGGTTCCTGGGGCACACCCTGTATGGCACCAAGAGTTAAGGTGGACAGTGGGCCACCCTCACTGTCCACCACCAACAGTGATGGGGAACCCACCACCCATCCTGTTCCGTATGTGGAGAGCTGGAATGATTAGCTAGCTCTTCCTCACACCCAGGGAAGCCTACTGTCCTGTAGTGCCCACTGTGCTGTGGTTCCATGTTGGGGGGTGGACAGAGCACATGCAGCCCTGAATGCGAACAGAGGGGAAGGGCCAGGACCCACCTCCTGCTGCTTCCTCTTCACTCCCCACATCACTTTACACGGCAGCCATGTGCCAGGCCCTGAGCTGGGTGCCACAGCAACTTCAAAGAAGCATCAAATAAGGTCCTCCCTCTCCCCATTCCCTCCTCACCCCCAGGCCTCTGCTCTGCCCTGGACCCACCTCCCCCGGCCCCCACCCCAACTGGAGGAAAAAAGAAACTCTTCAAATACCAACATAGGCATTTTTCAACCTCTTTCCCCTGCCAGGGGGCTGAGGCCCAGCACCACCCCCAGGGGCAGGGGTCGGGGCAGCTTACTCTGCTCGCAGTGCCGGCCAGTGAAGCCTGTGCGGCAGGTACACTGGCCGCTGATGTGGTCACAGCTGGCGCCATTCTGACACTGGCACACGCGCCCACAGTCCTTCCCGTAAAACGCCGCTGGGCAGCCTGGGGAAACAGGACCCCTAGTCACGTGGTGCTGCAGGGTGGCAGCAACCGCAGAGGGGCAGCTGGGACTAGATGTCTTTGTGCCCCTTCCTCAGCACAGGATGAAAAGGACTAGTGAGATGCTGCCCTGGAGCCTCTCCTTGATCCGACCCTCCTGGTGCTGAAGGAGTGGGGCCGGGGAGATTCTTAAGGCAAAGGGACCTTGAGATCAGAGGCCGGGCCTGGGGATCAGAGGTCAGGCTGAGGTCTCCTCGCTGTGCGTCCACAGGCTGCTCCTCCCGACTTGGCCCCACTGTCCAAGAGGGGTCCGCACTGAGTGATGGTGGGGTACGCTAATGCCTGGACCGTCCAGGGCTTAGAGTCTGTCAGCTCCTGGAACCCAGCCAGGCCCTGGGGCTGCCCTGCAGAGCTCCCAGTTCTGGGGGTGGGGGCTCCCCTTCCCTCCCTGGGTTGCAGGCAGGGCAATGCCCACAGCAGCCAGCAGGCCGCAGCACGGGATTCCGGCGGTGGGGTGGCCGGGAGGCGGGGCTTACGCTGCGTGCAGAAGAGCCCAGTCCAGCCAGGGGTGCAGTGGCAGGCCCCGTCCTCGGCGCTGCAGCTCGCCCCGTTGTGGCAGCTGCATGTGTGGAAGCAGGCGGGGCCCCAGAACCCGGGTGGGCAGGCTGGAAGTGAGGAGACCGAGGGTGAGGGCAGAGGGGACAAACGGGGGGGGGGGAGTGCATGGCAGACCCAGGATGCCAGGATGGACCAGGTGGCATTCCTTGACTTTCAGGGGCTTGGCACACTGTTCCCAGAATTTCTCCAGCCACCGCTTTCCCAGGCCACTCAGGATTCTCACTAGGCCCAGGCTTTCTGCCTGCCCCCCAGGTCTTTGGTGACTAGCTGCACTGCTCTGAGGGCTCTGGAACCTCACTTCCTGGGTGGCTAACTCTGGGACTTGGAGTGCTTGGCCGTGTGTGGTAAACTGTGTAAACACTGTGGTTGACGGTATGTTTACAGTCTGCGCTAACCTCCCGTGATGGTGGGGACTTCCGTGAGATCCCTGAGGATGGCGCTCCTTTCTCCCCGTCAGACTGTAAGGAAGAGGCTGTGTCTCCCCATCAGAATGGAGATTCCTCAGGCCATCTAACTGGGACCTCCCTAGGGGCACTGCTGGGTCTCACCCATCAGGCAAGGAGCTCCATAGGGCAGAGGCTGTTATCTCCCTCCTCAGACTGGGGGCCCCATGGAAGGGGCTGTTGCCTCCCCCCTCAGATTGGGGGCACCTTACCTGAACATGCCCTGTCGAGGCTTATGATGCCCAGGACATCATTCACAGGGGCCACCCTGAGGGTACCCTCTCCCCTCCTCAGTGACTGCCCTGGCCTCACTCCCACCCAGACTCCAGCATGCCAGTCCCTTCTCCTCCTCCCCATCCATGCTCAGGGGTTGCTCCTTGCTCGGTGCTAATGGAGTATTCATTCTCAGTATTAATAACATTAATGATACAATCAACAATGTCACTACCTTTAATACCAGCAGTTAATAATGCTAATGATCAATCCTAATAACTAATAATATTAGTCAAAGAGCTAAGTGGAACTCAGGTAGACATTCCACTCTGCAGAGGACTTCAGTCCTGGGAGTCGGAGGTGCCAGGGGCAGAGATTCTGGGCAAGGAAGGGGGGTATTTCCAGTTGGTAGCTGCTTACCCTGTGAGCAGTCCTTGCCGATCCATCCAGGGAAGCACTGGCAGGAGCCGTCAATGGGGCTGCAGGTCCCGTTGTTGGCACAGGAGCAGAGCTGGGCACAGTCCTGCCCAAAGTGCCCTCCACCACACACTGTGGGCATAGGGCAGCCTGGCACCTGCCCTCCCACCTATGCTCCCCGGACCCCCACCCACTGCTGCACCCCTAGAAGTGCCCACGCCACAGCCATGACCACCCTTGGGGCCATGGATCTGGGTAGGGACTGCCCACCTCAGCATCCCCATCACCCTTCTCAGTTGTCCCTTTTGTGCCGACACTGTGGGAGGCTGTACTATGATCCCCTTTGACAGAGGAACACACTGAGATCCAGAGAGGTAGGATCACTTGACTTAGGTCTCACAGACAAGAAGTGGTGAGGCTGGGAATCACAAGTCTGGATCCTCAGTCCAGTGCTTCCTGCACTGCCCAGCAGCCTCTCTGCTTTCCATTCCCACACTTTTGCCAGCATCACTGATTCTATAGCTGGAGGGTGGGGAGTTCACAGCTGGAAGGAGAGGGACGAATGCAGAGTGACATGTCTGTCATTTGGCTGCTGGAGGACCAGCACTGGAGTTTGCCTCTGTCCAGTTCTTTCCTTGTCTCTCCAAATCCTACCTGTTCCTCAGCTCAGCCCCTTCCCCTCCAGGGTCACAAGGTCCTCTCCTCCCCTGGGCTCCCTCGGTCACTTATGGGATTCTGGTCTCAGCCCTCCTGGAAGAGTCGCTCCCTGGTCTCTGAAGGAAGGACTGGTTTTCTCAACCAAGTTGCGAGCTGCTTTAGGACTACGTCTGAGTGTTGAGTACCGAGATCCTTTAGGACTATCATTGTTGGGTGTTGTGGAGTCGATTCTGACTCATGGTGACCATACAGAACAGAGTAGAACTGACCCATAGGGTTTCCTAGGCTGTGATCTTTGCTGGAACAGATCGCCAGGTCTTTTCTCCCTCAGAGTGGCTAGTGGGTTCGAACCACCAACCTTTTGGTTAGCAGCCAAGTGCTAAACCACTGCACCACCAGGGCTCCTTCCTTTAGGACTAGGCATGAGTGTTGAGAACCTACCTCTTGCTTCTCCCTGCAATTCATCTTCCACTTGCTTCTTACAGTTTGAGCTTCTAAAGCACAGCTCTCCTCATGGCACTCCCATGCTCTACTCAAACCATCTCAGTGGCTCCCCACTGTCCCAGAATAAAGCCTGCATCCTAGAGGTTAGTGCTTAACCTTCCCAGCCTGGGTCATCCTCCACTACCCCTCTCCCCCAGACCCATGAGCACTGGACCACTCACCACTTTCCAGATGCACCCCGTGCTTTCTTCCTCTCTGGCACTGCTCCAGCTGTTCTCTCCCAGAATTCCCCTCACCCACATGCTCAGCTGTGGAAATCCTACCCGGCCTACAAGACTGATCTTAAAAGCCACCTCCCCCATGATCCTTCTGTAGTAGCCTCCTAGTTGTCCTTCAGTGTTAATTCTCCTTTTCCTCAGACACAGAATCCCAATTTTTAGCTGGACTTACGGCCACCTGGGATAATGACTTCATTTCCTGGGCTCCTGCACAGCCGGGTATGGCCATATGACTACATTCCGGTCAATGGTAAGTAGAAACGTGTGTCCTTGTTTGCCCCTTTCTCTTTCTTGTTGGCTGAACTGTGGATAAGATGGCTGGAGCTCAAGCAGCCATCTCTCATCAGAGATCAAAGCCATGTGTCTGAGTGCCCAGCACAGTGCCTGACATACGACACACACTCAGGAAATGTTCCAAACTGCCCAAAATAGTCCCCAGGAGCAGCAACCTTCCAAAATGATGCTGATTCCTTCAAGTTTCTCTTAGTACAACACACTCCCCTCAAAGCCCAGTACTAGTCAGCCCTGCATGCCCAAGAGAGGCATCTTTGCATCCTTGCTATTGGGGAGAACTCCTTGAATCTCTGAGGCCTTCAGCTGGCAGAGCCATGTAGAGGATCATGGGAAGGCACTGATTCTTGAAAAGAATTTACCCCACACTGCCTCATATCTTCGACCCCCTCCCAGCAGGCGGTGGGCGCGCTTAGACTCCTGCACATGGTTAGTGGTTGAGCCAAATAAGAGTGCAGTGTACCAGGCTCTGCAGTCCAAAGCCTCCAGTTGGGGTCTTAGTTTTATTTCTGTATTCAACGAACACTTGTATGTCACTTATATATGCAACAAGCACTGTTCAAAAGGCTTCACAAATATTAGTCCACTTAACCTTGTAATCCTCTCATTACTGTATACTCTCCTTGTTATTAACTTATTATCACTCCCTGTTATTAGGTTTACAGGGCCCTGGTGGCGCAGTGCTGAAGAGCTTGGCTGTTAACCAAAAGGTTGGCGGTTCAAATCCACCAGCCGCTCCTTGGAAACCCTATGGGGAAGTTCTACTGTCTGATAGGGTTGCTATGAGTCAGAATTGACTCAGCAGCAACAAGTTTGGTTTTTGGTTTTATTAACTCTATAGGTGGGAAACTGAGGTACTGAGAGGTTATGTAATTTGCCCAAGGTCACAAAGCTTAGCAGTTCTGCCACTTACTGGCTAAGTACCTTTGAGCAAACCACACACCTCTCTCAGTCTCTGTTTCCTCAACTTTGAAATGGGAATGATGACCTCACCCACTGGCTTCGGACCACAGGTGATAGCTATCGGCAAGCTGGCTGATTAAAGGCCCTAAGCTCCCCCTGGCAAACACTTTAGCTCCCCCCAGGCAGGCCCAGGAGGATGACACAGTCCTTACCTGTTTGCAGCCTGGGCTCCAACTGCTTCAGCCCTGAAAGCAGGTGGCCTAGCATCCCCTCCCCTGCCTCTGGGGAGGTGCTTGGTTTAGGGACCCATCCCCCTGTCCTGGCCCTCTGTGGGGAGCCAGGTCTGCTCTGCATACCCCATAACCCCAAAGCCAACCCTGAGCTTCTCTAACAAGGTAGTCTTATCTTTGAAGTCTTCCTCACACAGGAGGCCAACAAATTCCCCCACAGAGCTGCTAATGCGATCACTCTAATACATTAATTGGTTGACTTCTTAGCTGAATCAAGAGTGAGGCAAAAAGAGGGGTGGCGGAGAGAAGGGGGTGGTTTGGTGAAAAGAAAACATCTGGTTATATTTAATCTATGTTTAATGATTCTGCATAAGCAGTATCTGTAATTTGTAACTCACTGGAAAACCAGTCATTAGAAAGTGTCAGTTCAATTTTTTACAAGGCTTGAGACTTAACCAGGGCAGTTGCCATTAATAGCAAACTGTATGAGATCTATATGTGGAAAATACTCATTAGGCCAGCGGGTGATAAATCAGACATCACAGGATCCGAGAGTTACCCCTTGGGCTGCTGAGGTCCTAATTGAGACCCACCCAGCCTATCTGTATTGACAGCTGGGTCTTTGATGTTTAGTAAGTAAACCTTGATGTGTCAGGTTATGATTAAACTGTCCTAGGAGGCCTGCAAGCAAATGAAACTCTCACATACATCTCCCTGGGGCTCAAACTTCTCATGACCTCAAAGCATCATGGAGGAAACTTTCCACTCATACATATTAACAGCCCACACATGGGGAAGAATGGCCCCGCTCAGGGGTGATTATTCATCAACAGCATGGATTCCTTTGGGAGGTAGTAAGTTCTCAGTCAGTGGAAGTATTTAAGGAGAGGCCAGATGAAATTCTTGTATAGATGACTTTGAAGGTGATTTTAGCTTCCTCTGTATGGTGCAGTGGTTAAGAGCTTGGCTGCTAACCAAAAGGTCAGCAGTTCAAATCCACTAGCCACTCCTTGGAAACCCTAGGGGGCAATTGAACTCTGTCCTACAAGGTCGCTATGAATTGGAATTAACTCAATGGCAATGGGTTGGGTTTGGTTTATATATACCAGTTGCCACAGAGTGGACTCTGACTCATGGCGACCCCATGTGTATCAGAATAGAACTGTGCTCCATGGCGTCTTCAGTGGCTGATTTTTCGGAAATAGATTATAGGCTTTTTTTCCAAGGTGCCTCTGGATGGACTCAAACCTCCAACCTTTAGGTGAGTAGCTGAGCCTTTTAACCATTTGCACCACCCAGGGACTTTGCTTTTAGCTCTATGTATCTTATTCTCAGAGCTTTTTGCTCCTTACAGGACAGAGTGCAAATTCTGCAACCTTGTGTTCAAAGCTGTTCCAAGGGCCCCAGCCTACCTTCTCAGCCCCTTTCCCATCCCCAGCCACCACATCCTTCAGCCATTCCCTACTGCTAGACAATAAATAGCATGGCCATGCCTCTGTGCTTTGCCCAGCCTGCTTCCTCTACCCCAATGCCTTTCTTCCTCTTCTACCTTTCAGATGAAGGCCCAGCTGAGTCCATAGCACCTTCCCCCAAATCCATATTGCCTCGGCCTAAGGAAGCCACAGATGGCAAATAAGCAGTGGGGTGCCGGAGCCAGCTCCTACCCACTTGCTGATTGTTAAATATTCAGGAATTTTGGCCAGTGGTTAAACCATTGGTAACTTGGAATTAGCCAGAATGGCAATATTTATATCATGGAAATTTGCAAATGCTACAAATCAGGGCTTCCCCACTCCCCACTACAAAGCTGGTTTAGCCACACACCAAATGCAAATAAGCTTGATGTCTCCTGTTGAGTGGTAGCAATGCCTGGAGATGGTGTTGAGAAGGATTCTGAGGTTGAGAAAGGAGAGGGTACCATGAGGGATTAGTGACGTTTGTCTAAGTTTGAGGCAGAAGGGCTGGGAAGTTGCCATCTCCAGCCAAAACCAGGACTTTCTCCTCCAAACTCCCAGTGTTTTTTGTCTTCACCACTTGGCCCAAATCACTTGGTGCCACTTCCTGCGTGGGTCTCTCCCATGCGTATCTCATTTTTCATCCATTTAGCATGGGCTTCGGAGTTAGAATTTCTCAGCTCTGCCACTTGCTAGCTGTGAGACCATGGACAAGTCATTTAACTTTCCTGAGCCTGTTTTTTGAATCGCATAATGGCTTGTCTCCCCCTACATGGTGCCCACTCCTCAGAAAGGTAGACCCAAGCCCTAACGGGGCGAGGAGCTCCTCTAAAAACAGTGTGATGGGAATCCTAAAGCCTTTCCCTTCCCTCCCAGGAGCCCTCACCTCCCTCATGCCTTCCCTGGAGCCATACCTTGGTTGCAGAGGGCTCCTGAGAACCCGGGGAGGCATTCACAGACACCGCTGACATGGTGGCAGGGCCCACTGCTGTGCACGCAGAGGGGGCATGGCTGGCCGCAGCCATGGCCGTAGAACCCAGGAGGGCAGACTGGGGGTGAAGGGAAGATGTGGTCAGTGGCCCAAAGGGCCCCACCCAGGCTGGCCACCCCTCAGGACCAGAGTGGGGATGAAGGAAGGCTCCTCAAAAGTGTGGGAGAGATACAATCTCCCTGCACTTTTGAGGGCCGTCCTTTCTGCAGGGAGGAGCTGTGGTCTGATTGTCCACTGAGGAGCTGGCCTGGCCGTGAACTCAGGGACAGGACACCAGAGAGGGGGAGAGAGGGGACTAGAGTGAAGGAAGAACTGGGGCTGAGCCCGAGAGTGCAGCCTCTCTCAGGTGCACACTCATGACTAGGACTAGTTCCAACTGGGAAGGGGTGGGGAGAATGTGCCATCAGAGGTCTGCAGGGTCGGGGGCACAGCCTTACTTCTCTGGCATAAGGGTCCCCGGAAGCCAGGGGCACACTCGCAGCTCCCATCCTCTGGGGAGCAGGAGCCGCCGTTCTCGCAGATGCAGGAGATGGAGCAGTTGGGGCCCCAGTGACCAGGTGGACACGTACTGTCGCAGCGGATGCCTGGAGGCCAGAGGCAGACTCAGGTCAGTGAGCAGAGAGGCAAGGGAGGAGGGAAGGCTGATGGGAAGGGGGTAAGTACAATGCAGTATGATGAGACAGAGGCAAGCATAGGGCACCTGGGCATGTAGACGAGAAACCCCACTATGGCTTGGCAGGTCAGGGAGGGCTTCTAGGAAGAGATGATGTCCAAACTGAGTACCAAGGGACAAGGAGGAGTTGGCCAAAGAAAGCCATATGTGCAAAGGGCAGGAGGCAGGAGAGAGGATCATGCCTTGAAAGAAGTTTTTTAAAAGTTTGGTGTGGTTGAAGCACAGTGCAAGTGGGGTGGCAAGAGGCGAGATTGTGGGCATAAGAAGGGACCAAATCAAGAAGGCCTTTGATATCTTAGCTGGGAGAAGCCAACTACAGGACAAGTGCGGGGTGCTGCACAGGCCGGGAGTGACCTACGCCCACCCTTGACAGCCAAGGAGCTACAGGTTCTCACTGGGTCCCACCCAAACAGCCCGGGGTAGGGAGGGCAATTTTCAGGGACCCAGAGAGTAGGCGGGGTCTCTCATCTCAGTGCATTTCAGATTGTCTTCACTGGCCCTCATTGCCACGTGGGTTTTCTATCATACATGCCCACATACGTACAATAGAAACCAACGCTTTGCAAAATGACATTTACCATTGTGTGTGTGATGCCCTCTGATGTTTTTCATGCACTATAATGTTTTCAATTTTGTTTAAAAAAAAAAAAATGCTATTTGTGATCCAGCAAATTGATTTAATGACCCTCAGTTTGACAAACAGAGGCCAATAGGGGAACAGGTAGAATTTCTCAACGAGAAAGAAAAGCAGGAAAAAAAAAAAAAGACAAAACCATAGTCTTTTGGAGCTCAGGAGGAGGAAATGTGTTGGGGTGATTACAGCCCAAAGGCTAAGAAGGGATTTAAAGAGGCCTGTTTTTTTTTTTTTTTTTTGAGGTGGGGTTTTCTCCCAGGCAGAAAGGCTTCCGGTCTGCCATGCGTTAGGTGAATGGAACACGTGGGCCCCAGGAGATCAGCTCAGTTTTGGAAGGAGAATATCAGAGGCTCAGAGAGGAGTAGCATTAGTTTAGAAATCACACCAGCCTTGTTATACTGACAGGGATTGTGAGAAAGAAAGAAAGGGGAGGGAAGACCCTGGGACCCAGTGAACAGAGCCAGCCCTACCAGCAGAAGGGGAGCAGAGGGACCAATTTAGAGGCAGGCTAGAATCATACCACAAGCCCACCCAGGCCAGCGGGGAAGGGGAGGGAGGGCGGAGCAGCTGGGGAGAGGTGGAGAGGGTGGGGGTGCACCAGACTTATCTGTCCTTCAGTCCTGCCAACCCCGCCCACCAATGCTGCACTGGACCCAAGTGCCTCCTTCCCTGAGACATCTCAACTTTGCAGCAGGGTAGGGGGCTTCAGATGCCATTCTCTGGGTGGATAGGAAGGGGCATCCCCCCAGGGTATGGGATCCTTTCCCAGGGGAACCTGGCAGCCACATTTTCCCCTTGGAAGGCGATCTTTCCCGTGGGCTTTCAGGTTCACAAGCAGTGAGCCCTGGACAAGCAGCCTGGAAGGGGTCCCAGGGAAGGGCAAGCCACACAGCTGTTCTCAGCTCTGGATACATCCTCCAGTTTTCATGATCTGCCCCAAGGAGCTCTTTTGCCTGTAGCTGTTGAGAACCCCAGGACTGCTGTTCCTTGGGAGGTACGGTGGACTAAGGCGGAGCTTCGCTGTCCGAGAAGGGGCCTTTAAGCCCACCTTTCCATCAAATGCTGGTGTAGGCTGACCCAGGCACGGGGATCCCACTGATACACTGCTCCTTTAACAACTAGATGTGATTAATAAAATGCACATAAAAGCATCACTGAACTCGCGGCTATGTGTTGCTGTTGTGTCTTCCCCAGTCAATGGATGTTAAAGAGGCACAGAGAGCTGGTTTAGCAGAGCTCTCAGACTTCGCTCCTGTCAGCTGCAGCAGCTTCATGGCCAGGAGTGGCCCATCCTCTCTAGGCCCCCAGCTCCCCAGGGGCCCTGGTGTTGCCAGTCAACGGGTGGGGCTTCCACTTATTCATGCTGTCTTATGTCTGAGTCCATAAGTACAGCTACTGTCATGAATGGGATCCTGAAACTGTTTTCATGTCAAAAAGGTGGTCGCCTTGGAGCTGAGAACCACAGGTGTGAGGCTTTCTGCTGAGACAGCAGGTGGCTGCCAGGCTTTGCTGGGCTCCGGGGTTTGGCAGTGTTATATTCTGGGCCTGGTTCTGTGGCAGTGGGCTCGTGTTTGAGGTTCTTACGTGCCCTAAGAGCTCCCTGGAACTTAAGACATTGGGACCTAAGCGAGGAGAGGGGTCAGGGGTTTCCTTGTGTGGGGCGTGTGCTGGACTGGACTGTCTCAGTTTTAAAGGGGACAGGCTGGCCCTGGGGGGAAGCTCCCCAAGTATAGCTCCTAAAGAAGGAACATGGTTTCATCAGATGCCTTTTCCAGGCCCCAGTTTTTCCCATAGTTGGATGGGGATAATAATCTCCCTTAGAGGTCCCTTCCCTTCGTGCCCCTAGAGAATCCCCCTGCTTTATTTTCAGGACCCCCCCGCCCCCCCACATCTATACTGGCAGATAAAGCTAGGTTAAGGATCCGTATATTGTGACCAAGTTCACGCCTTTTCCACCAGACCTAAGATCCAACTGGAGGTGGGAGTGTGGAGAGGGAAAGAAGTAAAGACCAAAAGAAGAAAGCAAAGGAGGGAAGGAAAAGGGGGAGGAGGGAGACAAGAAACAGAAGGAAGGAGAGAAAAGAAACAGGGATAGGGGGATGTAGCTGAGGTTACAGGAACGTTCTCTGTAAAGCCCACTTTAAAGTTAATTAGACACTGATTTCATTGTATTTCTAGCGATTAATTTACTGATGCTGTAAATTAATTACTGATGCTGTTATGTCCTGTGCTTTGGAGCCAACAAAGTTGTCCAAAACCACATGATTTACAGAGTCAGAACGTGCTGGAAGCCAGCCTGTACCCCTCCTGTCCAAGGAGCATCCAAGTCCCATCCCTTCCCTGATCCTTATTAAGGTGAGCCTGGGCTGGACTGAGGTCTGTTTGGAGAAGAGAAAGGGCCAGTCTTGCGTAGGCATCTGCCAAAGCTCTGGAAGGAAGAGCTGGCACAGTGCAAAAACCAGATGCTGTCAAGTCGACTGCGACCCTATGTGTGCAGAGTAGAACTGCACTCCATAGGATTTTTATGGGTGTGACCTTTCAGAAGCAGATCACCAGGCCTTCTTCTGAGGTTCCTCTGGGTGGGTTTGAACCGCCAGCCTTTCAGTTAATAGTCAAGCGCTTAATTGTTTGTGTGACCCAGGAACTTCACGATACAGTGCAAGAGGCCTCCAAAGTCAGGCTGTCCAGCCTTGAGCCTCTGGGAGTCCTCCCAGCTGGGGGGCAGCCCCAATCCTCCCCTCTAAGAAGCTTAACCGTGTCCCCAAGCCCTGGTTTCTGTGCCCTTGCTGGCACAGGGCCTACAGGAGCTCAGCACATCCCTCAGGTCCTTTTAGGGCCTTCCTTCTCCAGAAAGCCTTCCTGGATGTCTGCCCAGGGATTCAGGAATCTATGTGATAGTCAGTGGCACATAGCCTTGTCCCTACCTGTCTCCTGCATACAAGTCCTCTCACCTCTACCAACAATTTGAAGAAAAGGACCATGGCTCACTGACACTTCTGACCCTGCTTTTCTAGGTGCTCCTCAAGGTCAGGGATGCCACCTCGGTCACCTTTGCATCTCCAGTGCCCAGCACAGTGTTTGGCACGCGGTAGGTGCTCAGAGACTGTTGCTGTTGGATTTTTGGCATTCACTGCTGGGCCAAGTATATCTGTTGCCCTCAAGTCTATTCTGACTCATAGCGACCCTACAGAACAGACTAGAACTGCCCCATAGGGTTTCCAAGGCTGTAAATCTTTACAGAAGCAGACTGCCACATCTTTCTCCTGCAGTGCAGCTAGTGGGTTCAAACCACAGACCTTTTGGTTAGCAGCCAACTGCTTAATGACTGCGCCCCTTGGGCTCCTTGGCCGAGTACATGGTAGCTGCCAAATAAAGACTTGGTGATTGCTGAGTCAGTAAATCCTGGTTGAATGAATAAATAGCTCCCCCTTAAAATGCAATCCTGTCCCTTTCACCCTGTTGACACTAATGTCTGGGACCTCAAGCAACTATTTCTCTCCTCTACAGCATGAAGAAGTTAGGGCAGATAATCTTAAAGGTCTCCTCCACTTCAAGGGGAAAAACCATATGTGGCTATAGGCCAACTTCCTTCAATTTATTTCATTAAGCATTTAATGGGCACCTACTGTATGCAGGGCAAGATGAATAAGACGTGAAGCCATGGCCCATGGCAGGGGTGGGGATAAGACACTCAAAACTTAGGGCAGAGCAAAACCCACATTGACTAAGGCATGATCAATGTGCCAGGGGCTGAGAAGTCAGGGCCAGTGGGGAGAACTCATGGAGCGGGAAGCTCAGTCCTGTATACCCCGCCTTCCTCTCCACCCCTCCTTAGTCCCCTTCTGCAAGACAAACTTCAGGATATCAATCACTTCTTTGAAATGACTTCAAGACCACGTTTGGGGAAATTAGCTTTAGAACAGCAGAGGCCTTGCTGAAAGGTTGTCCATCAAAGACAGAATTTTTAAGCACCAGATGTCATTAAAATCTTACCTGCTCACTTGAAATTAAGGTAAGAAAAAACTGAAATGGATTCCTGTTTGGCTCCAACTAAGAGTCTACGATGCCGGTGACAGGGTAGAGGGAGCCAGGCAGGGCAGGGAAACTGGTGAGAGACGCCACAAAGGAAGCAGTGCTCCTGGCCCTCGGCTGCTCAGAACATTCTGGTTGTAAACAGAGCCTGCACACTGACCTGGTGTCAACTATTTATCTGAGAACCTGCACTGCCAGAAACAGCTGTGTGCCCTTCTCCCCTCTCTGCCTTGTCGTCTGCCACCTTGGGACTGGCTAGCAGGTTCCTTCACGTAAGATGTAATTATTAAGCACTTACTGTATTCATAGGAAGGAGCCCTGGTGGCACAGTGGATAAGTGCTTGGCTGCTAACTGAAAGGTCAGGGGTTTGAATCCACCAGCTGCTCTGCAGGAGAAAGGTGTGGCAGTCTGCTTCCATAAAGATTTACAGCCTCGGAAATCCTATGGGGCAGTTCCACTCTGTCCAATAGGGTCGCTATGAGTCAGAATCGACTTAAAGGCAATGGGTTTGGTTTTAGTTTTTTTGTATTTGTGGCTTATTTTTTGAGCACTCCCTATGTGCCAGGCACTGTTAGCACTTTAGAGGTATGAACTCATTTAAAATTCAAAATGACCCTGTAGTCATGAGGGTTATAATTACCTGAATTTTACCAAAGAGAACTCAGCCCTGAGAGGTTGAGGGACTTGCTTGGCTCTGTTCCTGACCTCTTAAACCACTGTGCCTTCTGCATCTCAGTGTGCTGCAGGCAGTGAACAAGGCAGGTGGAGTCCCTGTCTGCATGGTTACTCAAATCAGAGTTCAATGACAATTGTGGTAAGTGCTACAGAAGGAAAAGTGTAGGACATTTCGAGAATTAATAAAAGGGAGCTCTGAACATAGCCTGGGTGGAGGGTTGAGGGAGTGGCAGAGTAACGGGCACAGAGCCTTCCCCGAGGAGCACTGTTCCAGGTGGAACCTGATGGATGAGAAGGATTGATCAGGGACGGGAAGGGGAAAGAGTGATCCAGGCCGAGAGATGGCACATACAAAGACCAGGAGGCCAGAAGGTGGTTGGCTCCCTGAAGAACTGAACTTTGGGCTGGGTGGCTGGAGTGGAGTGAGTGACAGGGAGGGGGTTCTGGGTGAGGTGGAAGAGCTGGGCAGGGCCAGGTCGTGTGGGGCTCTGGGCCATGGTAAGGATTTTGGATTTTATATAAGGGCCGTGGGAACCCATCGAGGGATCCTGAGCAGGGACTGATGTGAACAGGTCTGGGTTTTACAAAGTTTACTTTGGCTACCATGTGCAGAATGGATGTAGCTGGGCCTGGAGACAAACTAGGAGGCCGGGCAGTGCCAGATGAGAGACACACAGTGCCCCAAGGTGGCAGCATCCCACCAAGGTGGCAGCATCCCACCAAGGTGGCAGCAGTGGGAGTGGGGTGGGGTGGTCAGATTCACCATGTATTTAGGAGGTAGACAAGACAGATATAAGGGACCAGGAGTCTAAGCCAGGGCTAAGCAGAAAGTTCCTTGCCCTGCCCCTAATATCCTCTGCAAATACAGAAGGAGCACCTATACCCACCACCTGCTAGGCTTTGTCTGATTTTTCATGGGTGTGTCCCTAGCCCCTAGAATGGATTCTCCACAGAATAGATGTTTGTTATGGATTGAATTGTGTCCCCCAAAATATGTGTTGTAAATCCTAACCCCTATACCTGTGGTTAAGGAGCCCTGGTGATGCAGTGGTTAAAGCGGTCAGCTGCTAACCAAAAGGTCAGTGGTTCGAACCCCCTAGCCACTCCGTGGGAGAAAGATGTGGCAGTCTGCTTCTGTAAAGATTTACAGCCTTGGAAACCATATGGGGCAGTTCTACTCTGTCCTACAGGGTTGCTATGAGTCAGAATCAACTCGAGGGCAGTGAGTTTGTTTTTTTTTTTTTCTGGTTATAATACCATTTGGGAATGGGTTGTCTTTGTTATGTTTATGAGGCAGTATTAGTGTAGGGTGTATCTTGAGTCAATCTCTTTTGAGATGGAAAAGGAGCAGATGAAGGAAGCTGAGTTAGGGGAAGATAGATGAGATATCACATGAAGATCACCACGGAGCCAAGGAACAAGGACCTTCCCCCAGAGTCAGCAGAGAAAGAAAGTCTTCCCCTAGAGCCGGCACTCTGAATTCTGACTTCTAGCCTCCTTAACGGTGAGAAAATAAATTTCTGTTTGTTAAAGCTTATGGTATTTCTGTCACAGCAGCACTAGAGAGCTAAGTCAATGTTCAATAAATAGTTGTTTGCTTGAATTGAAGGGAATGAGGAAACAAGGCCCAGAGGGGATAAAGGGAAAGGCACATATTTTGGGAGCAGGAAGAATAGCTAGTGAAGGAGGAGGTGAAAGAGCAGTCCAGAGAGGTAGAAGACTGTTAAGAACCCAGTTTCACAGGGACCTGGGTGGTGGTGGGACCGAGGAGGTTACCTGTCCATCCGGCCAGGCAGCAGCAGTGGCCTGTGACAGGATCACAGCCGTCGGCGTGGCTGCAGTCACAGTGCTCACTGCAGTTCAGCCCAAATGTGCCGTCCTGTGGAGAGGAGGGGGAAGAGAGAAACCATCAGGCCTGGACCCCCAGAGGTTCACACACTTCTGCTGGATCTAGATGCCAAAACTGAGCCACAGCCTCCACAGGGACACAGAGTCTAGGGCTGGGGCAGAGTGGGTACACTCTGTGTAACTGCGGATCAACACAGTTATGAATTCTTTGGCTACATTAACAAGAGTATGAGGTTTAGAGGGAGGGAGGTGATAGTCCTGCCCTACTTCTGGACGGTCAAGCTTGGAGGGCTGTAATGACCATCAGCTAAAATGCAAATGAGAAAGCACTTTGCAAACCGTAACACATCACTCATATGTGAAGAGTGGCTATGATTTATTCTGTTTACTGGGGAAGATGTTTCAAACAACATGTGCTGCATGCCCATCAGGTATCAAGAGCCTTATATACATCGTGTCTCTTGATCCTCACAACAACCCTATGAGATGGCTCCATTCTATTCCCACTTTAAAGATGAGAAAACAGGGTGAGAGGTGAAATAACACGCCCAAGGCAGCAGAGGATGTAGCAAAGACTGGATTTGAACTCAGGACTGTAGGACTCCAAAGCCCTTGCTTATTCAAGGATATCACATCAGCTGGTTTACCTTATTTGTATCTTAGACTACGATCTGGTGATTAGATCTGGGTGGTCATTGGTAGATAGGGGTTTAGTCCCCTTTCAGCCCCAATATAAATTATAGACTGCTGGGACCAGAAGGAAGCTTAGACATTATTTGTGAAAGAATGGCATCTCTGATGGATTAGTGAGGGCTGCCCCTAAGCACTGTGCTTAGAAGTTTTCTGAAGCTGTGTTTGAGCTCAGGTGAGTGCCAAAGTCAATAAATAACATTGACCACAGCAGTGAGGGGAAAGCGATGCCACGCACATCTACCAAGTGTTTTAGAAATGAGAAGGCTGAGGCTTGAATCCAAGTGTCCCACCATGCAGGCTTCTCTGTGCACCTCCATGGACAAAATGGCCACAGGTAAAGGGCACGAGGAGATGCTGGCCCACTCTGTCCCTCTCCGCTTCTGCTAGCATCTGCCCACTCTCTGGCCTTGGCACTCACTGGGCAGGGTAGGCTGCAGGTGTCTTGCAGCCAGCTGGGGACACAGGCGCTCACCGGCCAGGGCAGGCTGCGGGTGTCTCCCAGCCAGCCAGGCACACAGGCACTCACTGGGCAGAGTGGGCCGCAGGTGTCTCACAGCCAGTTGGGGGTACAGGCACTCACCGGGCAGGGCAGGCCACAGGTGTCTCCCAGCCAGCCGGGGGCGCAAGAGCAGGCGCCGTCCGCAGGACTGCAGGCTGCCCCGTTGGCACAGGTGCAGCTCTCGTTGCAGTTCAGGCCCCATGTCCCGCTGGGACATGGCAGGGTACAGTCGAGACCCTGCCATCCTGTGGGGAGGGAAAGAGGCTGTCACCTCTCCATCCAGGGCCAGGGCAGCTTCCTGCCCACCTCCCCTGGCTCTATAATGGAAAAAACACCCAAACCACCACTTCTCTCATGGCTGGGTTAGAACTCGCATCCACACAGAGTTGGCTCGGTTACAGCATGCTGCTGCAAGAGCTGGGGCTTGCGCCCAGGGCTTCTGCCCCTGATTCTCACTGTTTGTGCTGTAGGGCAATGGTCCCACCTGGGATGAGGAGCCAGCTACAATGGGGAGCACTGTCTGCCCAGGGTGGAAGTTGGCAGCTTAACTCAATGTCCTTTGCTGGTGAGGCAGGCTAACTGCACATTCTGAGCCTGGTCATTTGCCTGTGCGCTCTCAGATCCATCTCCCCCTTCCTTGCTCGGTTCCGTGTCTCAGAGAGCTGGATATCTCAGGATCCCCTGTCAGCTGGCTCCCAGGCAGGTTTACCAGTGGGAGACTTGGCCCACAGACTAGAGGGCAGGAGCAGGAGAGAGACCAGGTATCCCCTCTCCTGTGTCTCCACCTGGGGCAGTGCCTCCTAGGTTCCAACACAGCCACACAGCCCCTCTGTCCATCTCCCCCTCCTGCTGGGTGGCCCTCACTTCCAGGCTCTGGGAGCCCCTCCTCTTCCCTGTGTCCCTCCAACCCCAGGAGCGCAGCAACTTCTCCCACAGTTGCTAATCTGCATGTGGCTCATCTTCCTCTTGTGCTCCTTCAGCTCTTCTAACGCCCTTGTAACAAATCCCCCTTATTAACTGCTTACTGTTGAAGTTCCTGCATGGGTTCTGTTCTGTGGCTGGAACCTGACTAATACAGGCTCCCTGGCCCTGCAAGTGGGTGGTGGAGCAGGATCAGCCCAGACCCCTCAGCTGGCAGCTCACCTGGACAGTGTATACATATATGGAGGATGGGATTGGGAAAGAAGACACATTACCTTCCTTGCAGATACAGGAGCCATCTACTGGGGAGCAGGTGCCATCGTTGCTACAGCTACAGACGGATGAACAATTGGGGCCATAGGTCCCTGCCGCACAGGGCACCGCGCAGACCTCTCCCTGGAAGGGAGAGGGTGCACTTTGAGTCAGAGCTTGTCCCATGGTGACTGGCTGTGGTAAATAGGATAACGATCCCCTAAGATGTTCATGCTCTACACTCCGGAACCTGTGACTATGTTGCTCACATGGCAAGAGGGGCTTGCTGATGTGATTAAGGGCTTTGAGATGGGGAGATCATCTAGGATTATCCAGGGGACAAAATCTAATCACATGAGTGGTGGAAGAAGGTAGGTCAAAGAGATGCACCATGAGAAGGGCTCCATATACTGGTGCTGACTTTGATGATGGAGGATGGGGCCACAGGCCAAGAATGCAGCAGCTTCTAGAAGTTGGGAATGACCCTTATTTTACAGCCAGCAAGAAATGGGACCTCAGTCCTACAACCACAAGGAACTAAATTCTGCTAACAACCTGAATGAGCAGGAAAAAGACTTGCCCCCAGCGCCTCCAGAAGGCACCTTGGTTTTAGTCTGGCAGGAACCATGTCAGACTTCTCACCTGCAGAACCTGAGCTGATACATTTGGGTTGTTTCACAGTGGCCCTCACCAGGTGGACAGGGAAGGAGAGTCAAGCCTTCAGACACAGCTTTAGGTGGGCAAAGCCCCCAGGGAACTTTACCTCCAGTCTGTATTAGATCACAGGAGTACAGAACTTAACTCTTTGCTTCCCGATTTTATTTGATTCTCACCACCAACTCCATGAGACAGATAATATATCCTAGCTCCATTTACCTGAGCCTCAGAGAAGTTTATTGTAAGTAATAATTAAAAAAACAAACAAACAAAAAACCCTGTTGCCATCAAATGGATTCTAACTCATAGCAACCCTGAGGACAGAGTAGAACTGCACCATAGGGTTTCCAAGGAGTGGCTGGTGGATTCGAACTTCCAGCCTTTTGGTTAGCAGCCGAGCTCTTAACCCCTGTGCCACCAGGGCCCCAATAACATGTAATAGCTAATGCTTCCTGAGCGCTTTCTCAGCATCAGGCACCATGCACTTAAGCCTCCCAACACTCAGGAGATAGAAACTATTGCCTGAGCACAATTTTCACGTAACAGATAAGGAAAACTGATGCCTAGAGAAGTTAGGTAACTCACCCAAGGTCAGAGAGCTAAAAATGATTCATTTCTACTTGAACCCAGGCTGGTTGCTTTATCATTATGTTACCAGGTACCATAAACCTGTTTCCCCGGAAAGTATTCTCTGAGATGGAGATTACTGAGCTGTTGAGAACAACTCCTATGAGGGTTAGGGGAAGCAGGACAGGGCAGAGGGGGAGGTCGAACTGAGGTGCAGTTATAACAAAGTCCTCAGCACATCTGCCCGACACCTCTGGAGCTGGGATGGCCCTTAGAGTTGTCCCACCTGGGGGCAAGGGAGGAGAGGGCCTTTATATCACGCCCCCCCCATCACTGCATAACTTCTGCCCTGGGAAAAGGGGGCATGGCTTAGGTGAGTCAGCTCTCTCTGACTGAGGCAATTTCTGGGGAGGGACTCAGCCAGGAGCCACTAGCCTTCCTGCACCTGGTAGAACAGGAGCCTCAGTCTTGAAGGGTGGGCCTGGGGGCCCACTACAGTGTTCACTACACCAGGCCTCCATGGGTGTGGCTATTAGCTCCAGTAAGGACTTCTGGCTGGGGGCAAGTCACCAGGGCAGGTGGCACCAGATGGGGGCTTCAGAGGCCTTGAGGGGTGGGAGCATTCAGTTAGTAAGAGAAGAGGCAGGTCAAGGCAACCCAGGTGAGAAGGGTGGTGTGGACAAGGGTGAGGGGAAGTGTGAGAACTGGGAATGTTCTAGGGGCAGCTGAAGGGAGGGATTTGTGTAGGGAGGAGTGAGGGAGATATTTAAAGGGGGATCTGGGAGCCTTGAACGCCAGGTTTCCCTCCCTGCGTCCCTCAGAATGTGCCTTCCTCACTCAGGAACCCACGCTGAGGCTGTTGCTCTGATACACTGGTCGCTGGATGCCAAACTCCCACTGTCTGCCCTCGGGGGGCAGCTGGTCTGCAGTGCCCTGGCAGCTCCTCAGGCCTGACACCTGGGCTCACTGTGGGGATCCCGCCACAGAGGAGAGCGTGGGCCAGGAGACCAGTGACACAGGATCAGTTACCGCACCCCTCAGGCTCAGTCCCAGCACCTGTAAAACCCCAGGCTCAGAGTAGAACAGCTCACCTCTCGACACTAAGGGCTCCAGGCAGCTGGCTTCACCCCCATTTAGGCCACAGAGAGACCTGAGGATGTGGCCCTTGGCAAAGTGAAGGCTTCTTGCCAGCCCTTTTCTCCCGTCAGGGAGGAGGGCCTGGGAGGGTGGGCCCGCCCTTCATCAGAAGGCCCGAGGTTCCTACTCTCCCCTGCCAGTACCCACAGCAAGCCCTGGCCAGCTGGAGCCTGTCAGCTTTCCCATTACCCAGAAAACTCTAATTTCTCCAGGACTATAAATAGCCCATAAGAACGCACTTGAGCTCTGAGGGCCTTGGCCCGGATGCAAATCGCGGGGACAGTTGATGCTTTTCTCTGCATGGGCTTGCTTTAAGAGAAAAGGCAACGTAGCTCTCCAGGCATCCTTATTAGTGTCCCCAACCCTGTTCCCCAGGGAGGCCTCAAGGGGTCTGTAAGCCCAGCCGTGGGTCTGCTGACGGGACTCAGAGATAGCTCCCCACCCTGTCCCTGCTCCAGGGGGCAAGAGGCAGAGCGCTAGCCTGAAAGGTCAGCTCCCTGGAAAGCAGTGCCAGCCCACCGTTTTCTCCCAGTGAAGCCCATGCAGGGATGTGGACTATTGGCTTGGGCTTCCCCGTGGCTCTGGGAGGCCGCCGAGCTAACAGAATTTTCTGCTTCCCAGAGAAGGAAATAGGGTCGCTATGAGATGGAATCCACTTGATGGCAATGGGTATGGTTCAGGTACCAAAGAAGGAAACAGAGACTCAGAGTTGGCAGTGACTTATCCAGGGCTCCTTGGTGTGTCAGGAGCCCTGGTGGTTCAGTGGTTAAAGTGCTCAGCTGCTAACCAAAAGATTGATGGTTTGAACCCACCAGCTGCTCCACAGGAGAAAGATGTGGCAGTCTGCTTTTGCAAAGATTTACAATCTTGGAAGCCCTATGGGGTAATTCTACCTGTCCTATAGGGTCACTATGAGTTGGTATCGACTTGATGACAGTGGGTTTGGTTTGGTTTGGGTTGGTATGTTAATTGGCAATGAAGGGGATGGGGGAAGAACCAGCTCTCCCTTTGAGAAAGGTGGCAGAGCCATGTGCTAGGGGACAGACTGTGGTGCCATACTGCTTCTACCACTTGCTGTCTGCATGATCTTGGGGCCTCTGTGCCTCAGTTCCTGCATCTGTAAAATGGGAATAGTAGCATACCTATTATTGTTACTAGCATACCATATCTCAAAGGAATGTTAAAAGGATTAAATGATTTATTATATGTGAAACACTTAGAACAGTGCCTGGCAACTAGAAAGCATGATCAAAGTGATTATTACTATAGAGAAAGAGCATCTCTTATGAAGAGAATATGCAAAACCCTCCGAAGTTTAAGCAGAAAGAAGTTCCTGAGGAGGGATCCATCTCTCACTCAACAAATACCAGGCCCTGTGGAGAAAGGAAGGAGTGTGATGGTGCAGGGGTTAAACTGAAAGGTCATTGCTTTGAACCCACCAGCCACTCCGCTGGAGAAAGATGGAACAATCCGCTTCTGTAGATTTACAGCCTTGGAAACCCCATGAGTTCTACTCTCTCCTGTAGGGTCGCTATGAGTTGGAATCGGCTTGAGGCAATGGATTTTGTTTTTGTTTTTATGCAGGAGAGGAGGGTGCCTATGGGATGGGGTGGGGAACCCCATGCCCCTGGGTTGGCCTGGTCTTTGGTCAGGGGCTTTTCCGCCCTCACTCCTGTCACTTCCTCTGGACCGGCTCCTGCTTCCCCTTCTCATAGGTGGAACAGGCTGGAAATTTTACAACCACACAGCAATGTCATGGTGGAGGTGAGAGGGGAGCTGGGGAGAAATGATCACTTACTGAGGGGCTATCATATGCTGGGCACCGTTCTAGACACTTGCCATATGTTAGCTCCTCATGGCCAAACATCTTACTGGGCAGGTGGACACGTTTCTAAAGCATACAACTCTGACCCAAAGGAATTTAAGCTTGCCACAGCTAAGCCGAGCTCGCTCCTCCTCCTGACCCCCAGGCCAGTCTCACAGCCTACCTGCTTCAATCTCCTCAATCAGCAGGAAGGCCCTTTTACTACTAACAGTCAGACCTTCTGTTCAAATTCCCTAACTCTGGCTTCTGATCTGAGGGTCAGGCTGGTTCCTAGTTGATGACTGACATTCACAGCAAACCAGTAATCAGTCTCACTGTCCCAGGTTAGCTTGTCAGCTCCACCCACCCCCAAAGGTGTCAGGGATTAAATTGTGCCCCTTCCCCAAAATATATGTTGAAGTCCTAACCCCTCTCCTGTGTGGGAGACCCCGTTTGGAAATAGGGTTTTTCTTCTGTGTCAGTGAGGTCATACTGGAGTAGGGTAGGTCAATAAATCTAACCCCTTCTGAGTGGTGTCTTATAAAAAGGGGAAACACACAGATGGCCATACACACAGGAGAAAGACAGATAAACTGCGTGACGGTCCGCTTGGGGTTATTGAGAAGGAAGGACCCTTTTCTAGAGCTGACGCCCTGATTTGGACTTCTGGCCTCCAAAAGTGTGTGACAACAAATTCCTGTTTTTTAAAGTCACCAGCTTGTGGCTCTGTGTTACGGCAGCACCAGGACACTCAGGGTCTGGCAATCCCCAGGGTGCCCTGCGTGCCAACCCCCCAGCACACGGGCTGTTCTCTCACCCACAGACCTCGATTTGTGGCACCACTAACAGACCTCAGTCGTGATGGTCTGTGTGGCGTCTCAGTCTATGTGGTCAGTATTTTGTCTACGCATACTTAGGTCGTCAGTGTATACCCGTGTGTCTGTCACCGGATGTATCTGTTTATCCATCCGTGTAGATTTGGGCATGAATGTGTGGCTCCATCTTTGTCTTTTCCACCTGGATGATATCTCTGCTATCCTCTTCCCAGCTCCCTAGCCCCCCAACCCTGTCCTGGGGGGAATGAAGTGCACACCCAGCGCCACCAGCCCAGCACACTGGGTGCCATGCCTTCCTCCACCCCTAGGCAAGAGCTCTGGGAGACAGGGATCTGATTTTGTTCACGTCTTGATTCTCGGGGCTCAGGACCTGGCTGCTACTTGAGGGGCCTGCGATAAGCGGTGTTTAACGGAAATGAGCTATTTATGTGCACATGCTGGCTCCCACTGTGGACAGAACCAGAAGGACTGGCCATTCTCCATATGCTCTATGGCTCACACCAGGCAATTCAACAAATGGCTTGCAGAGTGGGGACAACTCCGAGCCAGCCCTGGGGAGGTTCCAGAGGTGCAGGGAAGCCTGGGACACGGTCTCTGTCTTTGAGCAACTCACAGTCAGCGTACATGAAGGCCACTCACACCTACAATTCTGTGTCCACTTAGGTATTACCTGCCCACCCCATCCCCCAATTAGACTAGAAGCTTCCTGAGAATAGGGACCTTTTCTGTCTGTCCCTTTTTCCCAAGAGCCCCCGTGGGGCTACAGTGAGGTATCATGGGGCCCACCCTTAGACCAGACTATATTCTGCTTCCTGGGTGTGGTGGGAGCCACAGAACGCTGGCCCACCAATATTTATATAGCACCTATACTCTGTGCTAGAGCCCTGGTGGCACAGTGGTTAAGAGCTCAGACTGCTAACCAAAAGGCTGGCAGTTTGAATCTACCAGTCACTCCTTGGAAACCCTGTGGGGGCAGTTCTACTCTGTTCTATAGCGTCTCTATGAGTCTGAATCAACTCCACAGCACTGGGTTTGGTTTTATACTCTGTGCTGGAATTCATGGGTGACACAGTTAACATGCTTGACTGCTAACCAAAAGGATGGAGGTTTGAGTCCATCCAGAAGCACCCTGGAAGAAAGACCTATTACCAAACGACCAGGCATTGGAAACCCTAGGGAGCATAGTTCCACTCTGACACACAAAGGGTCATCGGGAGTCAGAGTCTACTCAATGGCAACTGGTAACTGGTTATACTTTATGCCAGGCACCGAGCTAGGGATACTGGGAGACCCAGACAGAAAAGGTCCCTATTCTCAGGAAGCTTGTAGTCTAGAGTAGAACTGCCCCAGAGGGTTTCCAAGGAGCAGCTGGTGGATTCGAACTGCCAACCTTTTGGTTAGCAGCCGGGCTCTTAACCACTGTGCCATCAGGGCTCTGGTCCCATATTGAACAGGTGCAATTTGGCCAGTGACCACCTGCCACGTGACTCTGGTGCAGCATCTCAACAACCAACCACAACCTGGACATTTCTATGATGTCACCTACAGCCAATCGGAGCTTCTGATCAGCACCTGCTAACCTGGGATACCACGTGGAGTTAATTTAATTCTAATTAAAAGCAAAAGAAAAACCTTAGTGTTTTAATTAGTTTTGTCACAGATAATGCAGGATTTCTCATAGGTTTTGTGAAATGTTCAAACCGCTCTTGGGAACCTTCTGCAGCCTCTGAAAGTAGCTAGGACCCCCTGGCTGGGTCACTTCTGAGGGCCCTTCAGTTCTGACTCTCGGAGCATCTTCTTGCCTGAAGCAGGGATCTTAACCCAAAGGAGTGAGGAGTGGTGGGAATGCAAGCCTTGACGTGAGAAGCCCTCCCAGACCTCTAAGAATCACACCAGCTGGGTGGTCATATACTTATGCTAACACACGGCCTGGCCACGTGCCCATTCCTAATGGGGAGACAGCATATAGTGCCAGAGCTAGAAGGGAAGATGGGAATCACCCGATCCAGCTGTCTTGTTTTACAGGTGAGCAAACTGTCCTTAAAACAACCCTGCAGGGAAGGAATTACTATCACCATCCTAGAGAGAGGCCAAACGAAGCTGGAGGGGTTAATATGCCCCAAGTCACATGGTGAAAAAGGGACCAACTTTCTCCAAAGCCCATATTCCAGAAAAGAAATATGACTTACCCAAGACCCAAACAGCTAATTCAAGGCAGAGATGGATTTGGATCTCACATCTCCGGCTCCCATTTCAACTGTAGGATGCCAGCAGCCGAGATGTGGTGAAACTCTGGGTTGACCTATGCTGCGCTCTCACCACGTAAGCATGGAGCAGGACATGCAGAGGACATGGCCTCTGACCTTGAGGAAAGACCTGCTTCAGCAGGCAGCTCCTTCCTCAGCACCTGGAAGTTGGTGCCTGGGTGTTTTTATATCCTGATCTATCCCCATCTCGGAGTCCCTGGATGGAACAAACAATTAACGTGCTTGGCTGCTAACTGAAAGATTAGAGGTTGAAGTCCACCCAGAGCTACCTCGAAAGGCTCGATGATCTACTGGAAAAATCAGCCATTGAAAACCCTGTGGAGCACAGTTCTACTCTGACACACATGGGGTTGCCATGAGTCGGAATCAACCTGATGGGAACAGGTATCCCCCACCTCATTTCCCCAACCTACAGCTCCAACCCCAGGAAAGGGAGTCCTCTACCTCCACAGGGGCAGCTTCTGCTTCTGCTGGAGAAGCCTGCCAGTCCTGCTTAGCATCTTTATTCTGTGAATGGAGAACGGATGCGAACTCTTCATCCCATCCAAAGGCCTGTTAATTATGGATGCAGCATTGGCTATTAACATCTTGAACTTGATTTGAAAGAGCTATTGGCGGACTGGAACCCCGGAGCTGGTCCCACTAGAAAAAGAGATGGAAATCTCTGCTCCGCTTTCCACCTGCCTCCCTTTCACTGTGGCTCACAGGCTGAACCCCAGTGGGTGATGAGTTATATATATGTTCTATTAAATTTGTTTCAAATGTTGTTTATTGAATTTTCTCCCTTGCAATATGCCGCTTTGTAGTTCGACCCCGTCTGGGTAAATTAATCAACAGCTGGGCTTCTCATGCTGATCATCTGTTTTCTTGGAGATGGGCAGAAGGTGAATGAGCATTTTTTGGAGTGGAAGCAGGAGGAGGCAGGAAGGGGGTCGGCCCTGCCTTACACAGTTTTTCAAGTTCATCTCCGGGTTGCCTTAAATGTGCCGTGGCTAGGAGGAAGTGTGAACGGAGTGGAGTTGGGTTCTCCAGAGTCCGTGGGTGGCACAAACGGTTAAGTGCTTGACTGCTAGCTGAAAGGTTGGTGGACAGTTTCAAACCCACTCAGAGGAACCTCAGAAGAAAGGCCTGGAGATCTACTTCCAAAAAATCACGGCCATTGACAACCCTACGGAGCAGTTCTACTCTGCACACGTGGGGTCACCATGAGTTAGAATCAACTGGACAGCAACTAACAACAACAGATCTAGGCCTGGGTGGCGTGTGCCTGCCAGCCTGTGGCTGCTCAGTGGAGGATGCTGGGATGGGCAACAAAAGGAAGTGGCCCAGGCTCACAGGTCTTTGTTGGAGGGCTGGGTGGGATGGCTTAGGCAAGAAAGGGCCCTGGACCTGGAGCTAGAAAACAAGAGTTTAAGTGAGGCAAAGGCACAGGCCCAAGGTGGCTTGGCCTCATTCATTCATCCATTCATTCCACAAATGTTTGCTGAGCATCTATTATAGGCCAGGCACCTGACAGGCCCTGGGCCTCGTTAGCCACTAAGTGAGACCAGGTGTGTCCAAAGGGCCCTTTCAGCTCCCTTTAACTCTCCCTCACACTTCTGCTTCCAGAGCAGGCTTTGCTGCTCAGGCTTCTTTGTGGCACTTAACACCACTGCAATGAAATACTCATTTTAAAAAATGCACTTTTTGTTCACTAGACTGTAAGCTCCACGAGGGGACACTGGTTCTGTTTTATTCCCCCTTGTGGCCCAGCCCTTTGCACATTGCCTTGTCCACAGTAGGTACTCAGTACACACGTGCTGAATTGGTTCAGCCGTTTAGGAAACATTTGTTGAGCACTTACGTGTCAGCACTGTGCTAGTTCCGAGGCACCCAGGGAGTAGTATAGAGCTTGTCCTGGCCCTCAGGGGGCTTGCCCTCTAGTGGCTGGAGGGGACAGGCACGAGATAAGTCTGGAGTATGGAGTGCGCAGGTAGTCCCTCCCACTTCCAGATGTGTGGCCAGCAGCCCCCAGTGGCCTTCCTTATCCTTTGGGTGACCCTGTTCCCCTTTCTCCCCTGATATTCCTGGGGTTTGCAGTTTTAGGGCCACCAATTGAGGCCACTTTTGGTGCCCATTAGGTGCCCAAAGTCACTGCAAAGCCGACAGCCTGCATGTGCAGTGTGATTGACTGTTTACAAAGCTCTCTGCAAGGCAGAGTGCCGGGCTGGTGCTTTCCCCCTGCCCACCCCTCTCAGTCACCTCCCATTCCCAGCTCTGAGGCTCCGGCAACGGGACTGCCAGGTGGGGAGCTTTGTTTGTGATTTTCTGTGGGGAAAAGAATTGCAGTCCACAAGGCAAAGAGAACAGCCTGGACCGAATGCCAGCCACAGCAGCCTCTCCAATGCAGAGCAAATCTCACTGGACCTAATTAGTGCGTCACTGATAAAGCAGAAACTGACAGCAAATGCGTGTTGGGGAAAAGAAAATGCATAAGGCATGAAGACCAGAGGGCCAGGTGGGATGAGATAGGGAGGGAGGGAGGCCACTTGCCCACATCCATCTCCATCCCTGTCTCCCTGGGCTGAGTGGGGAATGCCCAAGGCTTTGTGGGACCCAGTCATTTTGTTCAGCTCCCTTGATGATGAGGTGGTGGCGAGGTTTGAAGGTTAGGTCTGGAAGCTCCTGGAACCTTTGCTCTCATCTATGACTGTCCAAAATGAACAGGGTGCCAATGACCTGTGACCACTCTGTACAGTCATGCAGGCTACGCACTGCACAGTTCCAGACACCCACTGAGAATCATGATAGATCTGTGCATCTATCATATCAGTTTTCTGGCAGATGCCGGCGGAATGTTTTGAGAAAGGGGCGCCTTTGTGCAAATTTCTCTAATTCAAGAGGCTTCTCTGGAGGAGCACAGTTGCCCTCCAACAGCTCCCAAACAGATGCTGAAAAAACTTGGCGAGATCTGGAAGGCTGCTGTAATGGTCAACCTTGCAGCTGGTTTGGAGGAAGAACATCTGGGGTTAATCAGGCTGAGCCACTTACTGGCTCTGCTATCTGAGTCCTCCTAGGGACTGGCTGCCATCCTGGTAAAACCAGAGTTTCTTCTCTCATCTGCAGCAATGCGCTTGTCCTGCCTGTAGCCCTTTCCCCTTCTCTAACCGTTCCCTTTCCCAAGACTCTCCCCTGAATCTGGAGAAAGCATTAGTGGCTATTAAGTGCTTATTGAGTAAACTCTTGGGCAGTATTTGTGTTTTATCAGGAGTCTCTCAAAGTCTAAAATCTCTGGAGACGTTTGTGCAGGGTTTATGCATAGTGGGCAGCCCATGGGGTGGGGGCGGGGGGAGCAGGATGTTGGTCCTCACCACTGAATACACCCCTTCACCCCTCCAGACAGGGCTGACCTATTGGCTTAGGATGGACTGGCCCATCACCACTGCTGGGGATGGGAGGAAGGACGCTCAGGTTTATAATAACACCCCTCTCCTCCTCCCACTGCCAGTCCTGTACCAGGCACTTTTTTGTCCCTTATCTCCTTTTGTCCTTAAAACAACCCTGCAGGGAAAGAATTACTATCACCATTCTAGAGAGAGGCCAAACAAAACTGGAGGGCTTAATGTGCCCCAAGTTACACAGTGAAAAAGGGGCCAACCTTCTCCAAAGCCCACGTTCCCTCACCTATACCAGGCTGCCTTGATTGCAGACAGGCCAGGAGTGACAGGATCCCTAATGTTCTGAGCACCTACTATGTGCCAGGCCCTGCCCTTGGTGCTTGTGTGAAGAGCAGCTGGGATCAGCCTGAGTTCTGTGTGTCCCAGTGTCTCAGTGTAGACGATAGGTTGCCATCCCATCCCACGTGTGGCTCATGTAGTGTGTGAGTTTAGTGTGTGTGAGTGTGTATGCTTGTACCCTGGCTGCTGGGCTCTGTATCTGTTGTGTGACAGCTGTGGGTAAGTTTTGCATCTGTGTGTTGGATTTCTGAGCGGATCCTGGTTGTAAGCCCCCAGGGTGTTTAGTCACAGTGGCTTTGAATGTGGTATGCGTGGGTTGGACATGTTGGCCTCATGTTGTGGGGTTGAGTATCTAGGGTGAGATGCATGGGTACGGTAGCCTCAGAGCCCAGCTCCCCTGGGATGGAGGCTGTGTAGTGCAGACCAGGGCAGTGGCCTGCAGAGCTGGAGTTTAACTATGTCAACAGTGACAATGTCCAGGGTGGGAACTAGAGTATGGGGGCAGAGGGTCCTGCAGAGGCTGATGAGGAGTTTTTATTAGGGTTCATGCCAAATATGGCACATTCGTGATTTAGGGGATTGTTATGGATTGAATTGTGTCCCCCAAAAGGTATGTTGAAATCCTAACCCCTGTACCTGTGAGTGTGACCTTGTTTGGAAATAGGTTCTTCTAAGATGCGATCAAGGAGTCCTGGTGGCGCAATGGTTAAGCGCTCAGCTGCTAACAGAAAGGTCGATGGATTGAACCCACCAGCCCACTCCACAGGATAAAAGGCCTGAAGATCTGCTCCCACAAAACCCTATGGGGCAGTTCTACTGGGTCATATAGAGTAGAACTGAGTCAGGATCAACTTGACTTGAATCATCAGCAATGAGATGTGATCAGTTAACACGAAGTCCTACCAGAGTAGGATGGTCCTGATCCAATCTGAGTGGTGTCCTTATAAAGGAGGAGAAGAGACACAGAGTGCAGACCAAGAAGAAGCGTGGCCCTGTGGAGATGCATTCACAAGCCAAGGAATGCCTGGGGCTTCTAGAAGCTAGGGCCGACAAGAAAGAGTCTTCCCCTAGAGCCTTTGGGGAGAGCATGGTCCTGCCAACAGCCTGAACTTGGACTCCTACCCTCCAGAATGTGAGACAATACACTGCTGTCTTTGTAGGCCACCCACTTGTGGAAACCAATACAGGGGTTCTTCTGAAGGAACTGTATGCTTATTCGATGCCTATTCACTCAACACACAGCTGGAGACTGTGCCAGGTGTGTGGGTCGGCTGGGGTGGGGAAGGAGGCGAGGTGGGAAAAGGTAGAGTTATAGGGATTTGTCAGAGAGACCTGCCCCCAGGAGAGGCAGAGGGGACAGATGTACCTCCCACGTGCCAGCAGAGTGGGAATGGTGGAGACCTATGGAGAGGTTATCTTCCATGTCCCAGTGGGAAGAAAGCAAGAAGGAGGTGGCGGCTGAGGTGAGTCTGGAAGGGTGTGCAGGCAGGGTTTGGCCAGGGGGCTGGTGGGCAAGGGCGTTCCAGGGGAAGGGAGGGATTGAACAAAGGTATGAAGGCGGAGTGGCATGTGGGTGGGTCTCTGGGATAAGGCAATCTGTTTGGATTTGCAGGAGCATGGATTTGGGGGGCAGAATGGGTCAGGATGAGGCGGTGGCTCAGTGGTAGACTTCTCGGGAGACCAGGGTTCCATTCCCGGCCAGTGTACCTCATGCACAGCCACCCATCGGTCAGTGGAGGCTTGTGTGTTGCCGTGATGCTGAACAGGTTTCAGCAGAGCATCCAAACTAAGAGGGACTAGGAAGAAAGGCCTGGTGATCTACTTCCGAAAATCAGCCAATAGAAACTCTATGGATCACAATGGTACGAGCCGCTTCTGATCATGGGGGTGGTGCAGGACTGGGCAGCGTTCCGTTCTGTTGTGTGTGGGGCCACCATGAGTTGGGAGCTGACTAGACAGCAGTTAACAACAACACAATGGGACAGGGGCCTGGAGGTCAGGCTGGGTCCAGCCAAGAAAGCCTTGGACACCAGGTCTCCAACTTTGTCCCCAAGACAAAGGCAGGTCCCAGAGACAAGGTCAGGTCCCAGAGAGCAGGCAAGGGACTCAGTGTTGTATAAACTTCCTCTCCTAAAGGTAGAAGTCTGGGACACTCTTCTCTGGCTGGGAGAGGCTGAGAGTCCAGATGTGGGCAAATCCAATCGCTTAACGATTGCAGAATCATTAAAAAAAAATTACAGACTGAATGCAAAGAAAGCTCAAAAGTCAAAACCTGAGGAGCTTTTACTGGGGAAAAAGAGGAATGGGGGTGGGAAGGCCTGCCAGCACCATTCACAAGGTCCTTCCTGCCCATTCCCTGATTCCTGTAAATTATCTAAGTCTTTTTTATAAAGCTGGTCTCCTTGAGATTTTTCTGGCTTCCAGAGGTTTCTCAGCCAGGTTCCCATAGTGTGCTTCACCACATGGAATGTGGCCCTGGAATGTGCTCCCATTGGGCCCTGAAACCTTAGGGGGCAGGTTTGGTGGGAGCTTAGGTGAGAAGGAGGGATGATGAGCCGGTCACAGAGCCCGCCGTGGGCAGCAGGTCCTGGGAAGGGAGGAGCAGAGCCTCTGAGGGAGATGGGGCTGGAGGGGCACGTGCTGGCAGTGGGGCCCTGGGGAACAGCTCAGCCCTGGGCTGGGAGACCAGCGGAGACTGGGGAGGGCTGAGAAGCTCCAGAGTTACGCAGCCTTCCGAGCCTGCTTCCTTACTTGTAAAAGAGGAGCCGTGACATCTAAGCTCAGAGGGCGGTGGGTGAGAAATCTGTGAGATGAAGGATGTGAGAGCACTTTCCAGAGGAAGAACTGGGATGCAGACGGGCGTCCTGTGATGTCTGGCTGCTCCATCTACGCAACGACCTGGGCTGGGAAACTGACACCTCCCTGAGCTACCTGATGGATGCCCAGCTCTCCCATAACTTGGCAGCCACTCCCCATTTCAGCTCTCTTGGCTGGAGCAGGGTGTCCCTGTGGCCACAGTTATGCTTTCATCCTGTGGGTGGGGCGGTCTGTCCACAGAAGAGGCTGTCCACAGGGAAGTGGTGGAGGGCAGTGCCAACCTGTGGACTCTGGAGCCTGGCTACCGGGTTCAAGTCCTGGCTTACATGACCCTGGGCAAAGCATTTAAGCTCTCTATGTCTCAGTTTCCCCATCAGCAATATGGGGGTCTAAGAGTACCTTCCTCCAAGCCTGGTGGTGAAGATAAATAAGTTCATAAATGTAAAGTGATTGGAACAGTGCCAGAGTAAGTGCTGGATACGCTTCAGGCATTTTAGTTATGACACGTGACCCAGTAAGGGCCTTGATCCATGCAGGATACGTAAGAGGCTAAGATTTACCCACTCTGTGCCAAGTCCACAGGAGCCCTGGTAGCGCAGTGGTTAAGCGCTTGGCTGCTGACTGAAAGGTTGGCGGTTCCAGCCCACCAGCCGCCGCGGGGGAGAAAGATGTGGCAGTCTGCTTCCGTAAAGGTTTACAGCCTTGGAAACCCTATAGGGTGGTTCTACTCTGTCCTGTAATTAGGTCGCTGTGAGTCAGAATCGACTCAACAGCATTGGGTTTGGTTTGGTTTTTTGGTGCCAAGCACTTTTGTGACATCTGCCTCGTTCCACCATTACAACAATCCTGCAAGTTACTTCTGTGGAGAGATGAGGAAGGTGACGCTCAGGGGTGAGCCTGCCCCAAGTCACTTCGGATTTCTCTGACTTCAAGTCTGCACTCCCAACTCTGCCAAGCAGCGTCTGCTGAAGACAGAATGGAACCAATATTTCCTGAGTGCCTACCGCATGCCGGGCTCTCTACTAGATGCTTTGTGCCTGTGACGTCACCATCTCTCTATACAAAGGATGGCCATCAAGTACAGCATCTTTGGCATGTCCCTGTTCAAGTCTGCAATATGGCTCCCCCTGCTGGCTGAATTAAGCCCAGGCTCCCACCCTGGCATTCAGGGCCCAGACAGCTCTGCTCCCACTATTTTCCTTCTCATTCCCTACATCCCCGCTCCTCTGGACCATCTGTGCCCGATGATCCGGGAGCCCCGGCCCGGCTTCCCTATGCCTGTCTCAGGGAATCCCCTTGCCCTCCTCAGAACTCCCAGGAGATGAGAGGAAAAAAAATGTTAAGTGCTTGACTGCTAACTGACAGGGTTGGAGCCTGGGTTGGAGGCCCTTTTGAGTAGGGACTTTCTGGTGGTTGCTTTTTATTTATTTATTTTTTTACATTTACCCCCTTGTTCATTTTCTTATTAGCCCACCATGAAGTCATTTATTCATGGCCTTTTTCGGCAACATCTTTCATTTTCCAGACATAATCACATCTCCTGGCAGGAATTCCCTCCCCTCTTGGGGTCAATGGTTACTCCTGCAGATGGGATTATTGATGCTAGAGGCTAAGAGGGGGAAGATGGTTGAGAAAGGGACAGGCTGGGGGGTGTCTTGGGGCTTGAGAGTAGGGGTAGTAGGAACAGGAGATGGTTCTTCTTTCCTTCCTTCTGGACCTGCAGCCTCAGTGCAGGGATTCGCGTCTGCAGGCCCTGAGTCCTTTGCTCCCTCCACGCCTGTGTGTGCACACCCTTGCACTTCCCGTTGGATCCTTCCCTTGCAACTTGTTTCATCTGAGCTTTACATCAGCCCCAGGAGGCAGGGCAGGGTTTGCAGCCCCCTTTGCAGCGGATGAAGTTAAGCCACACGGTGGTGAAGCAACTGGGGCAAAGTCAATCAGCTAGTAGGCGGCAGAGCCAGGGTTGGAGCCCTGGTCTGACTCCTGGCTGGCCTTCTCCTTGATGCTGACATCACTCCTTGCCTGGCTGCCCTGGGGGGAGCCTGGCCCTGGAGCCATAAACTCTGGGTTCTAGAGCCAGTTCGATGCTCTCACAAGCCATGTCATCTTGGGCGAGACTCTTAACCACCCTGAACTTAAGTTTCCTCTTCTATGAAGTACAGTTAACAAGATCTGCCTTGCTTTCCTCACTGGACTGAGGACTAACAAGTTCAGTGTGTGAGAGGGCTGGGTAAACTATGAAGTGCTGCCCAAACATAAGGGAGAGAAGCAGAAGGCCCCAGGCTACCTCCCCACAAAGACAAGAGCGGGAGGCCACTTAGGCTCCGATGAGAAATGAGTTTGATGGGGTTGTCCCTTCTCTCAGAAAAAGACTTGAGAGAGTCTCAGTTGTTGTGGTTGCTGCGTGCCCTCGAGTGGATTCTGACTCAAAACGACCCCACAGGACAGAGTAGAACTATCCCACAGGGTTTCCTAGGCTGTAATCTTCATGGGAGCAGATTGCTAGGTCTTTTCTTCCATGGAGCTGCTGGTAGGTTTGAACTGCCAACCTGTCAGTTAAGAGCCAAGCACTTGATGATCGTGTTACTTGGGCTCCTTTAGAGAGTCTCAAAGCTGGTTATTTAGCCGCGTATCCACAGCCCTGCCCTCTCCCTGTGATTTTGGTTTGTGCCTAAAAGTTCAGGTCTGGGTCCAAATAGCCATGGACTCAGTTCCTGGTGCCGCTTCCCAACTAGGCATCTTGGGAAGATTACTTCACTTCTCAGAGCCTGTTTCCTCCTCCGCAAAGTGGGGATCCTGACATTTCTTGCCTACAGGATTATTGTAAGGGTTACATAAAATCATGGATGTAAAGCAGGGCCTGGCCCAGGGCCTGGGCAGTAACTTAGTGCTAAATGTGAGTGAGCCCTCATCATTCCTACCCAGCTGTTCACCTCCTCCTCACCTTTCAGGGACACTCCTCTGACTCATGGTCCCTGCCCCCCTTCATCTGGACAAAAAGGAAACAGTGTGTTAAAGCATGGATGCCCAGACGGAGTCCAGTATTTTCTTCTGCTACAGGGGAAGAGAGAGAGCTGCAGGTCCCAAGCCCAAGAAAAGCCCCAGCTCCAGACCCTAGTGGTGAAGGAACTGACAAGGACAGCGAGGCGGGTGTGGGGGAGGGCAGTGAGAAGGGAACGTTCATTACCTAGGGCAGAAGAGTCAGCAGTTTTCCCCTAGAAAAGCCGCAAACTACTGGGTCCCAGAGAGGGAGGCTGGACTTGGCATTGCTAACATAAAACCACTGCCCCCTCCTTTCCTCTGTGGAATAATTGCCAGGTGATTTAGCCCCTGGTGATCTCCTCCCCCCCTTCCACCCTGCCCTGTTGTCTGCTCTGGGAAAGCAAACTCATGAGACAAAGATGCGAGGGTGGAAAGAGCACCGGAGTGGGAATTAGGTCACCTCTGTGTCCATCCCAGCTCTTTACCAGGGACTGGCTGTGTGGCCTGAGATAAGTCCCTTCCCTCTCCGGACCTCAGTTTTCTCATTTGTAAAATAAGAGGCTGCCCTAGGGAAGCACTGAGCATTCTCCCAACTCTACCATTATGAAGAGTAGTGCCCATCTTACGGTGTTACACACTGCATCTCATTAAGTGCTCACACCAACCCTGAAGGGCAGACATTACTGACACATTTTGCAGATGGGGAGCTAAGGCTCAAAGAGGCTGAGTATGTTGCCCAAGGTCACACAGTTACTAAGTGAGAGACTTGGGATTCCAATCCAGGCTCATCTGACCCCGAAGTCCATTATGCCATCTTTGGTAAAGACTCAGAGAAAAGGAGAGAAGCCCTCAATGAGACACAATGGCCACAACAATGGACCCAAACATATCAGCGATCATGAAGATGGCACAGGACCAGGCAAATATGAGATTGCTGTGAGTTGGAGCTGACTGGATGGCAACTAACAACGACAACAACATATGTTACCTTACAGAACTACACAATACGCCTCAACACATATTTATTGAGCATTTTCTACATGCCAGGCTTTATTTTAAACATGGTACACATTTTGTCTAATTCAATCTTAAGAATAACACTACAGCATCGTACTGTCATTTATCCCATTTTATAGATGACAAAACTAAGGCTTGAGAAATTTAACTCTCCCGAGACCACACAACAGGTGATGGCAGGGCTGGGATTTGAGTCCAGTTCTGTCTGACTCCAGAGCTCGGCTTTGATACTGTAGTGTGTGTATTTGTATTTTAGGGTCATTTATGCTATTTTGCACTATTTGTGCATCTGTTCACATGGGCTTGGCAGCTAGAGTGAAAATTCCTCATCCCCAGGGCAGGTTCCAGTAGATTCTTTTACTACAATAATTAGGAAGAACCCTGGTGGTGCAGTGGTTAAGAGCTTGGCTGCTAACCAAAATGTTGGCAGTTTGAATCCATCAGCTGCTCCTTGGAAACCCTATGGGGCAGTTCTACCCTGTCCTATAGGGTCACTGTGAATCCAGTGGCAATGTGTTTGGCTTTTTGTTGTTGTTGTTGTTAATCGATGGTGGGGGGCGAGAGTGAGAAGCTCGTTTTCTGCCCTTAGGGCTCATAGTCTCTAGACCTGAAGAATAAAACAATTAGAATGGGAAATGCACACACATTATACCTGTCACCTGCCTATAATTTTCAGTCCACATTCTCTTCTGGCCACACAGCTGCCCTCACTCTCCGGTTCCAGCATAAGGGCCACACAAGAGGCAGATGCACACTCTGTCCAGCGAGCAGGGGCCAGGGGAGGGCGACATCTTTAAAGGACACTGGAAGCCTTGGGGGAATATTCAATCACTGCTCCACTGATCTGGATTTTCCTAACCTGCTCCCCTCCCACTCCCCTGGCCACAGCAGTTAAGGCTCGTGTATGACCTACCAACAGCAGCGAGAAAGGGGAGAAAAATGCAGAAGCGAGTTTGTTCATTTGGGTGATGGAGTGCCCACTCCCCTCGCCAGCATGCAGGGTTCAATAACAGCAGACAGGGCTTCAAAAAACTGCAGCATAAATAGATGAGCCCTTTAAAGTAATAGAAATTCTGTCATCCTGGGGAGAAATATAGGCTCCGAACCGCACGGGAGGGGACACTGGGCCCCTCTCCTCCTCCTCCCCCACTCCCCGTCCCCATTACAGTTGGAGCTGAAAGGAAGCATCTGGACTGAAGAATGGCCAGAGGGCCCTTATCTCCCAGCTACAAGGCTCCATGCGGGGAGGAGGTGGTGGAAAGGGTCTGGGAAATCATGTCCTTGCATCCGGGCAGTGACCTCACAGGTGAGATCACTGCGGGTGGGAAGGTAGCAGCAATTAGCCCCAGACAGTGGAGGAGGCTTCATCAGGCCGCCTTTAGGTAAAGGCCTTAATTAAGGAATGAAAGCTGGTCAGCGGAGGAGCATGGTAGGGGCGAGAAAGTGGCTTTCCCCCCGAATGATGAGCAAGTTTATTCTTGGTTCTGAGGCTGCCCTTGGGAGACCAGGGGTCCCTGGCCACCCTACTGTTCCCAGCCAGCAGGAAGCTTCAACTAACTCTGCCCCCTTCCTCTCTCCCCTATTTCCCACCGCACCCCCAAACAGGACACTTAGGCCAGGACCAGTCAGTCCCTTCAGGAAGAGGACCCCTACAGGTAAATAACAATGATGACAATAGTAGCACTAACATCAACAATAATGTTGAAAGATTACTCGTATGCCAGGCATTCTAAGTGCTTTTATGTACCAACTGATTTAAGCAGCCCAATAATCCTATGAGCTTCATTGTTACTCTATTTAAACACATGAGGGGGCCCTGGTGGCACAATGGTTAAGAGCTCAGGCTGCTAACCAAAAGACTGGCAGCTAGAATCCACCAGGCGCTCCTTGGAAATCCTATGGGGCAGTTCTACTCTGTCTTATAGGGTTGCTATGAGTCTCAATCGACTCGGTGGCAATGGGTTCTTTTTTTTTTTTTTTTGTAACATGAGAAAACAGAGGTACAGAGAGGTAAAGTATCTTGCCCAAGGTCACACAGCTAGTAACTGGTAAAGCTGGTATCTGAAGGCTGGGAATCTGTTTATCTGAACCTCTGAGGAGCCAATGGGGATTCAAGCCCCAGCCCTGCTGGTAGGGTCTTTTGGGAAATGCCATGAATTTCCTTCCTATAAATGTCAGTTCTGGAAACTTCTGCTTTAAGGAAATTGCTCCTCCCAGAATTTCATTTATTGCAAAGGAGTTTACTGAGCAAGAAGTTCATAGGTAGGCATGGGTAGGGAGATACAATGCAGGGGCTGGAGGAAGACATACTCTTGCCCTCATGGAGACAGACTCCAAGTATGAGCTATGTGCTGTGAGAACAGAAGGGATGGAATGATTAATTCTGAAGAGTATTCAGGGATGACTTCAGGGATGACTTCATGGAAGAGGCAACCTCTGATCTTAGCCTGCAAGGCTGAGAAGGATTTTCATTGAATGATAAGGACAGTGGGAAGTGCTTGAGAAAATGCACAGTGGCCCCAAAACAGACACTGTGTTTGTGAAGAAGTGAGCTGAGTGTGATCACAGCACAGGTTTGTGGCAGAAGATGAGGTTAGCGTGGATTAACTCTAGTCCTGAGGGTAGGTTACAAAGGGCTGAAATTGGAGCTTTATTTGGTGAGCAATCAGGGGCCATGGAGAGATGTGATGTAACACTAATCTCAAAGCAAATGGCACCTTGCTAGTCTGCCCAGCTCCACTCAGTGCCTTCATCCACAATTCAGCTACTTCCCCATCCCGGGTGGGTGGGAAGAAAGGTCCTCACTTCCTGTATTTGGCCCTCATATAGACAATCCCACAGGGCTGCTATTAGCCCAGAAATCTTTTGGCCTGAGTCCCTCTGTGGTGGGTAGGCAGAGTGACCCTCACTCTGCACTCCCCAAGCCCTGCTTACCCTCGGGTGTAGACCAGGTGGGATCCTGGGTTCTAAGAGGGCACAGAGCAGCCCTGAGAGGCTCATGGAGGCTGTCCAGTGAGCTGTCCGAGGTGCTGAAACATCACGCCCAATTTTAAGCGGTCTCGTTTGAAAGACTGGCTCATTCAATGACTTGTTTCCTTTGCGCAGAGAATTTCATTCTCATTTTACACATGATCAGTCGAGTCCCAAAGAGTGAGCAGAAGCAGCACTAGAACCTTGATTTCTTGCTTTTGAGCCCAGGACTCTTAACCCTCACTCGGCAGACCCAGTGCAATTCACCAATGCACCCTACAAATGACTTCACTCCTGCTGCCAATTTAATATCTAACAAAATGTCTAGACTCTTTTCCCACTCTTTCCCTATCTCCACTCCCCCAAACATAGACAGGTGTGCCCCTCCCACTACCAAAGTGCCTCCTGAGACACTACAGCAGGCCTGTCACTCAGCTCCCAGGCTGGCTCTGCTCTAGCCCCCTCCTCATCAGCACTCCTCATGTCTGTGTTGAGCCTGATACCATTCTCAGCCCTCAGTGACTCTGCCTTCATAAAGCTACCCCAACATCCTCCCTAAAGAGCACTTGGTGGGACAGCTGAGGATGTGGCTTCACATCCATTACCATGTTGGCTACTCACAACCAATAGTAGGTAAGACGGAGGTGAATCTTCTCATTTAACAGATGAGAAAATTGAGACCCAGCAAGGTGATAAGACATGCCCGAGGTTATTAAGTCTGAGATCAAGGTCTCCAGACACCCAGAAAAGGACTCTTTTAATTAGTCTCTAACTAATTGCTCAATCTTTTTTTTTTGCGGGGGGGGAGGCAGGTACAGAAACTCATAAACCAACAACAAATAAAGGCATTGCTAATTATCACTGACTCCAGGACATTTTGGGTGAGGGTCTCAGCTGAGTCTGCTCTACCGATTGCCCCAACCCCTACCCTGGCCAGAGATGACTAAATGCAGAAATCGCACTGATTCGAAAGCTGGAGTGAGGGCAAGAGTGATGGCTTCCACTCAGGGTCACACTAAACCAACCCCAAACCAAACCCAGTGCCATCGAGTCGATTCCGACTCATAGCGATCCTATAGGACAGAGTAGAACTGCCCCATAGAGTTTCCAAGGAGCGCCTGGTGGATTCGAACTGCTGACCCTTTGGTTAGCAGCTGTAGCACTTAACCACTACGCCACCAGGGTTTCTAGGGTCAAACTAGATGAGAACAATTCACTGCTCTGTAATCACCTCAAGCACCTCCTCCCCAACACCCAACAGGGCCCTGGAAGAGTCTTTCCAAGTACAGTGAGGCTGGGCAGAAGGAGACGGATGGGAATTCACAGGGTCTCACCAGGGCAGCCTGGCTCACAATCTGTCTTAGCCCCGAGTGCCAGACAGGTGGGAATAGCGAGATGATTCCAACAAGCACCAAGTCCCCCAAAGTTCAAGAAAAACAGGTAATTTGCATTGCAGATGGAAGGAAGAGAGGCAGCGTCCTGGCCTCCAGACTGTGGGGCTCTGGCCTGGAGGCAGTGGTCACATGGACTCTGTACCATTGCAGGGCCCTGTCCCTACTCCTGAGGAGCAGTGACTAGGCAGGCAGCTGGGGGTGAAGAAGGGGGAACAGGGAGGTAAGGCCCTCATCAGGTGATAAAAGGACCCAAACCCATAGACCAATGTATTTGATCAAATTATAACAACCCTCAATGCACCCCACATTGTGCAGATACCTCTTTGCTCCCACTGCCCCTCATTTCCCCCATTCCTCAGGACTGTGTGTTTCCTAAGCATAGCATCAAACAGGCAGACAAACAAAAAAAACCTGTTGTAGCTGAGTCGATTCCAACTCATAGGACTGAGTAGAACTGCCCCATAGGGTTCCCAAGGCTGCAATCTTTTTTTTATTATTATTAATTTTTATTAAGCTTCAAGTGAACATTTACCATTCCAATCAGTCCGTCACATGTAGGTTTACATACATTTACTCCCTTCTCCCTCTTACTCTCCCCCTATTCAGTCAGCCCTTTCAGTCTCTCGTTTCGTGGCAATTTTGCCATCTTCCCTCTCTCTCTATCTTCCCATCCCCTCTCCAGTCAAGAGTTGCCAACACACTCTCCAGTGTCCACCTAATTTAATTAGCTCACTCTTCATCAGCATCTCTCTCCCCTCCGCTGACCAGTCCTTTTCATGCCTGATGAGTTGTCTTTGGGGATGGTTCCTGTCCTGTGCCAACAGAAGTTCTGGGGAGCATTGTCTCTGGGATTCCTCTAGTCGCAGTCATACCATTAGGTATGGTCTTTTTATGCCAAGGCTGCAATCTTTATGGAAGCAGATCTCCAGGTCTTTTCTCCCATGCAGCAGCTGGTGGGTTCAAACGACCAAGCTTCTGGTTAGCAGAGCACTTAACCATGATCTTAGAAATCAGCCAAAGGCCCAGTGTCATAGACCCACCCTAGTGGCTGAGCTGGAACTGGCAGTCAGGACTCCCCCCCACTTACAGTCCGCTGCTGAAAATTCACTTCAATTTCAGTCACCTTGGTACTTGGCTATGTGAGATTTTTAATCCCAAACATTTCTTCTTCCTACCCAAACCCAAAACCTCGGGCACTTCCATTTGGCCATGGAAGTTATGGACAAAACTCACACTAATTTTAGAGAGGAAACCTTGAGGAAGAACAGGCTTTCTCTCCCTTTCAAAAATGTCACCAGAGTTCATTTTCACCCAGTTTTATCTGTGCTAGAGAAGAGGAAGAGGACGCTGAGCAGTGTTTTCACCGGAGCCCTGCACTGCAGACCAAGGGCAACCTGCCCACAAAACGCATTGACCCCTAGGGAAATACCCACTTCCATTTTCCCCACCTTTGCAGCACATTGGGACCCCGGTGGCACAGTGGTTAAGCATTTGGCTGTTAACCAAAAGGTCAGCAGTTGGAATCCACCAGCTGCTCCTTGGCGGGGCAGTTCTACTCCATTCTATAGGGTCACTATGAGTTGGAATAGACTCCGCAGCCAGGGGTTTTGCAGCACATTGGCCTCAAGCAGACCACCCCTCAGACAAACACATTAGAATCCCTGGGGTAAGGCCCAGGCATCAACATTTGTAAAGCTCTCCCAGTGATTCCATTGTGCAGCCAAAGTGCAGAACCCCTGCTGAGCATTACCTTCCTGGAAAGAGCAAACTGTTAAGCGATGGACAGAAAGGTCAGTTGTTCAAACCCACCCAGAAAAGCCTTGGAAGTAAGGCCTGGTGATCTGCTTCTGAAAGGTCACAGCCTTGAAAACCCTGTGGAGCAGTTCTACTCTGCACACCTGAGGGTCACCGTGAGTTGGAATCTTGATGGCAACTAACAACAACACCTTTCTACTCAAACTGAGGACCACTGACCAGCAGCATCAGCATCACCTGGGACCTTAGAAATGCAGAATCTCAGGCCCCATCCCAGGTGATTCATAAGTTCACTTAAGTCTGAGAAACGCTGCTACAAGGTGCTTTATATATCCTATCTCTACACCTTACCGTAACCTTTCAAGGTAGTTGTCCCATTTCGCAGGTGAGGAAACTGAATGTAAGAGAGGTGAAGTCACTTGCCCAAGGTCACACAGTTGGTAAGATAGTCAGGATGTGACTCCAGGTCTGACTGGTTCCAAAGACCACACTCTTTCTGCATAACCCCCTACCTCCAGCACAACAAAAAGTGGGCAAGGCTGACCCCTGAGCGTTTGGGTCATTGGACCCATCAGGCACACCCGAACTTTGAGTAAGATCCCACTTCCAATGTCAAGTTCCCCAGAATCAAACCTCATAAAGACCAGCATAATTCATGAGGAAACACAAATAGTAAACAAACACGTGAGGGAAAAGTTTCATTCCCCTTCGTAATCAGAGAAACGCAAATTAGAGCAACATTGCAGAGCCATTTTCTACCTATATAATCAACAAAAACTAAAAAAAAAAAAAAAAAGTTAGCAAAGTTGTTCTAAAATAGGTACATTCACACACGGCTGGTGGCAGTGTGAATTCATACAACCCTTGAGGAAAGTAATATGGCAACAGCCATCGAGAGTCATAAATACATTATGCCCACTGACCCTGGGAATTCACCCTTAAGGAAATAATTCCATCGGAGGGAGGGGAAGCTGTTGGTAAGAAGATGCTCATTGCAACATTCACTATGAACATTGGAAAGAGCTTGATATTCAGCAGTAATGGAGCGGCTAAGGAAACTCGGGGGACATCAGTGTCATGCAGCCATTTAAAATGATAATTAAGAAGCCCAAGCAGCAAGGTGGGTGAGAGGAGGAAGAATGAGAAACCGTGTGTGCGCACTGTGGTTATCATGATGTAAAGCTATTGTGCACGCAAGAATACGGACAGGGAGGAGCTGGCACAAAGGAAGACAACTGGTATTTGGGGTGGTGGGGGGAGATAGAAGGACTCCCTCCTTTGCTTTTACAGTTACAAACCCCAGCAGAACTGGCCTTTTGAGAACAGCTTAGAGGATTCTCTGAGGGGCGCACAAGGAGAGACTCCCATTCTTCATCCCTGGGTGCAGGGGAACACCCCCCTCATTCAACCCAGAGCTGGGAGAACTGGCCCTGTATCTCCTGAGGTGGAGGGCAGGGTGGGGAGGTCATGGGAATGGCCCTCGTGTCTTACCATGAAGCCGGGGGCACAAGTGCAGCCCCCAGTGATGCTGTGACAGTCAGCGCCATTCTGACAGGTGCAAGGCAGCCGACAGCCATCGCCGTAGTAGCCAGCAGGGCAGGACTCGTTGCAGTGGCGGCCAGACCAGCCAGGCTGGCAGGTGCAAGCTCCGGTTACTGGGTGGCAGCTGAGTAAGTGAGAGAAGGGTGAGGGGAGAGTCCAGTCAGGGATGCAGCCACGTCCCCCTGACCCCTCTGCCCGCACCAAGTCAGGTCTGCCCAGGGTGGCAGAATCAAAGGACCTCTGAGGTTAAATTGCTCAATGCCTTGTTTGTTATCAAAAGATGCCAAGGCCATGTGGTCCTACTAATGCTCAGAAACTGAGACTCAGGGTGTTCACGTAACTGCCCTAAAGTCACACAGCAAGGAAGTGGAAAAATCAGGATTAGAACACAGCTCTCCTGACACCTTAACAAGTGCTCTTTATGATACAAATATACAAGGACCAAAGCAGAAGGCAGGCTCTTCAGCCCCTTGCCTTATGGGCTGGCTCTGAAGGGTCCAGGGCTTCACCCTCTTCCCTTCACCCAAGGCAGGTACCTAGTGTGGAGGCTGGCACGAGACGGTAGCAGTGAGTCCCAGCACCTCTGCCTGGGGTAGGTACTCAGTCAACCTTTGCTGAGTTAAAAGGAGGTGTCAGGGCAGATGTGGCCTCCCCTTCTTGAGCAATGCAATGGGGAGAAGACCCTCCACCCGTGCTCCACCAGGACTCTTTAACAAAGAGCAATCTCTTCTGTGCCCCGTGTCCATCTAGGCCAGAGAAAGGACCATTTGGCTGGAGCCAGGGGCATCAGCACTAGAGAGTGGGGGCAACCACTGGCTGGCAGAGATCTGATCAAACAGCCAATATCTATTCATGGTCAGAGGGGATGCCAGGTATGGTGGCCATGAAAATCTCCTGCTGGGAGTGGAACTGACTGTGGCCCCAGCTGCTGTGCTCTGAAACCCAACAGTACATTCACTGAGCCACAGTTCCCACGGGCTGCTCCCACAGCCAGTAACTGAGCACAGTAGGGATACTGAGGTAGGGTTGGTCCTCAGAGATGCAGACTCCTCTGATAGTTAACTCTGTCTTGAAGACTCCCCATCAGCCTTGCCAAACTGCCTTAGAACTGCACTATAAGATAAGATACTTCCACCCTACCTTCTTTCCTTCGCTCTCTCCTTCACATAGGTCAGACCTGCAAGGAGGGTTGACAGCTCTCCAGCCTCCTCAGACCCCTCCCCATTTCTCCTCACTAACGTTTCCCCTAAACCTTATGCACTTGAGGTCTGCTTCTGGGAAGACACAGACTAACACATATGGAAGGGTACTGGATGGCAGCGACGAGTCTCTTAGATGTCCTGTGTCACCTGCTTCCCTGGGTCAGAGTTCAGATCAAGGGATACAGTTGTTACGGATTGAGTTGTGTCCCCCCAAAAGATATGCTGAAGTCCTAACCCCCATTACCTGTGAATGTGACCTTATTTGAAAATGGAGTCTTTGCAGATGTAATTCCTTAAAATGAGGGTATAACCTAATCCAATATAATTGCTGTCCTTATAGAAAGGGGAGAAGAGACACGGGCAGATAGATAGGGAGAACGACATATGAAGACAGGCAGAGATTGAGTTACGCTGTCATAAGCCAAGGAACACTTAGGGATACCAGGAGCTGGAAGGGACAAGGAGGGATCTTCCCCAAAAGCCTTCAGAGAGAGCATGGCCCTGCCAACACCCTAAATCCAGACTTCTGGCCTCCAGAACTGTGAGAGAAAAATTCTGTGGTTGGAAGCCCCCTAGTTTGAGGTATTTTGTTATGGCAGCCACAGGAATCTAAGATGACGGTCAAGAGAAGCATGCGTTTGGGCCGGCAGGAGGAGCCTGGGTACAAGTCTTGGTTCTGTTAAGTTCCAGGAAGACAGGAGCTTTGTCTCTCTGGATTCCCAGGGCCTGGCTCATATTCAGTGTCCAATTAAAGAGCTGAGAATGAATAGTACTTTCATTATGTATAATTATTTTATGTGTCTGTTGACTTGTTTATCGTGTCTCCTCCACCTGGTTGCAGCTCTGTGAGGAGGGCCCTTTGTCTCTCTGCTCACCTCTGTATTGTACCCCAGGGCCCAGGAGAGTCCCTGGCGTGGCGGAGGTGTTCACCACGTATTTGGTGAATGAATTAATGAGCAAACTAATTGTGTGAAGCCCAGCCAAGCTGTTTCTCTTCTGGGGGCCCTGGTTTTCTCATGGAAAATGAAGGGGTGGACAGAGCAGACAATTCCTAGATACTAGATGCAAATTGCTAATAATCATTTCAGAAAATGTTTAGCTTCGCTAATCATCAAGTCAAAACAACAACTGGATACTACTTTTTCTCTACCAAAACAGTCAAGACTTTTAGAAAGGGACAAATACTCAATGCTGGTAGAGGCTTCTAGAAAACAAGTTGGGGTTGTGTATTAGGAGTCCTAGAAACACTCAGACCCTTTGGTCTCGTAATTCCATTTCTAAAAAGTATCCTAAGAAAACGATCATAGTTGTGGAGAAAGATTTGCTCACAGAGATGCTCCCTGAAGCGTTATTTGTAACACTGGAAAATGGAAGCAATTTAAATAATAATAAATAATATGTGACCAGGCTATTAAAGCACCAGGCACTTCGCACATATATTTCTAATCTTCAAATATGCCCATGACTTAGGAATTATGTCTTCTATTTTACAGATGGCACTTGGAGGTCACGTGATTAGCCCAAGGTCACACTGCTCAGTCAGTGGTGGGGCTGGGATTCAAACCCAGGTCGGCCCGATGCGTAAATGAATTATGAAAATCCATATAAAGGTATGTTAGAGAGGTACTTAAATGTTTTCCAAAATAATGACATGCTAGAAAGGTAAGAGAAGTAAGCCAACTGTATACATGATCCAAAATATGAAAAAAAAAGTAATATATACAGACACAAACCCGTGGATGAAGCATAAACAAATGACAACAAAATAGATTTTATTTTTACCTCTGGGTTGAAAAATTATGCGTGATTCTGAGCTTTTTCTTTAAATTTCTATGTATTCGCTCATGTTCCAAACCTGAACATCTATTCTATTTATAAACAGATTGAAAGCAAGAAATCTTACAAATATACAAAAGGGGGCAGGTACTGGATGAGTGTCTGAAAACTCAGAAAGCAAGTCTGACTGACAGAACAGAGGTTTCTGACCCTCACGGTTCCAGCAAAATTCCTTCCCAAGCCACAAGCCCTGTAGGGGAGATAGTGGCAAGCCTGGGTACCATGGGACACGGGTCTACTTGGTGGTCCTGACCTCACCCAGATGGTTTCGAGGCACTAATCTCTGTGCCAACCCTCCGACCAAAGTCTCTGGGCACAGCCTTTGTAGGTTCCAGTCTTCCAGGGGCCTCCTCCGACGTTTTGGTTTAGGGTTTTAGGGACAGGCTTAGTCATAGCTTGATGGACATGCTTGGGCCCCAGGAATGACTTGGCAGGCCTTGGCTCTGTCCCTCTCTGGAGATTCTAAAGGGTCTCAAGCACATTTCTGCCCTTCCCATAAATAGATTCTTCTGCTGTTCCTTCCCCACCAACAGTCTCCCAAATATTTCCCATCTGCTGTTCACACTTTGACATGGGTACACGCCCAGGATAAGCGCCCCAGGCCCATGAGAGCTAGCAAAGGCTGCTAGTATGTTCCCTTCGTGGTCTCTTAATCCCATCCCACAAATGGCATCTAAGCCTCCTCCCCGCCTCCCGCCCATTTCCCACTTTTGATCTCTGCTGGCAGCATTTTGGCTGCTTGGGGCATCTAAGCTCTAGTTTTACTTTTTTCCACTGGGAACCAGAAAGCTTAAAACCAAATCTAAAATCCTTTATTTCTTTCTCCTTTTCATGCCCCTAAAAGTGTACTTTAAAAAATGGGATTTTCTATTTTCTTAATTTGATTGTCTTTTATTGTAAGAATTCCAAAAACCCCTTCGGAAAGAGAGTGGGGAGTTGCTGCTGACTAAGTGAACTGTGATCACCATGCCTGGTGCTGGGGTCCCCTCTCCCATTGTCCCCGCTTCCTGTCCCCTCCTCCTGGTGGGGCCATGAGCCATTCCCTTGGGTGACTGGTGACTACTGGTTAGGTTCAGGCAAAAGTCACAATCCCTGCTGTTTCAGCTGATGTTCCATTTTCTCTGCCCTTCCCCGCCGCCCCTTTTCCTTTATTCCATTTTCCCTGGACAAAGATTAATCACAAGCTAATAGGAGCCAAAAGCTGAACATTACAGGAATCTTTTCAGGGCGGATTTGTCTGCCTTTCTTTTGGCCGCTATGAGACTTCTATCGATACCACATCTGGCAGCTAAATCAAATCTTCCAAAGGTAATACACGGTCATGGCTGGTGGAATTTGTCTGTGACAATCCACTTGTGGAGGGGACCTCTAAGAGGCCTGACATGGAGGTGCTTTCTTTCTCAAGGTTGTGCCTTTACGGAGGAGGATGGCTCTTTTGTGTGCACCATGAAGAGTTTATCAAGGAGTGAAGCGCTGGGGAATATCACCTTCCTGGGCCACGTGAACTCAAACCCTAGGAGGTAGCCTGGCCAGAGGGGCACAAAGCAGACAGAGGCTGGGGTTCAGTGGGGAAGGCTTTCTTTGGTTGGGGACTGGGGTGCTCTGTCTTCCTGGAAAAGATGCTCAAGGCCTTACAAGCAGTCTCGGTGAAGGCTTTGTTGTGAGTTCTGCCCAAGCCAAGGGGAAAGTGAGGTGAGGCTCCTGGGGGTCCCACATGGTGGTCATTTGGTGGAAGCTTCGCTTTCAGAGACCACAAGAGAACTCTTCCCCACTGAGCTCAGGAAAGGTGATGGACAGATTGGGAAACTGAGGCACAGAGAGAGGTGCAAGATCAGGACATTTGCTCAGAGGTAAGCTCTGAGGCCAGGACTCGGGGGTCTCAGCCCCAGTACCTGTAGCTTAGCTGCCTTGAGATTAGGAGTCATAGAGTTACCTCTCTGCTTTTCTTGGGTCCCAAGTGAGGGCTCTATATCAGAACAAGGGCTCATGGGAAAAAAACCAACTGCAGCCAAAAGAGGTCAGTTAGAAGAGTGGTGCTCAGTCTTGGGCGATTTGGGGACATTTGACAATGGTGGCGCAGTGGTTAAGAGCTCAGGCTGCTAACCAAAAGGTCCACAGTTTGAATCATCAGCCGCTCCTTGGAAACCCTGTGGGGCAGCTCTACTCTGTCCTATAGAGTCGCTATGAGTCAGAATCAACTCAACGGTAAGGGGTTTGGTTTTGGTTTTTGGAGACATTTTTGGTTATCACAACTAGGGGTGGAGGAGGTTGGTACTGGCATACTGGGCAGAGGTCAGGGATGCTGTTAAACATCCTACAACAGACAGGACAGCTCCCACAACAAAGAACTATTTGGCCCGAAGTGTTAATAGTGGCAAGGTTGAGAAACCCCGAGTTCAACTAAACAAAGATTTTTGTGAGTGTTGAGGACTTAACCCACACTGGGACAGTATGCCAAGAGAATGGGGTGAGATAATAAGAAAAAAAAAGAGGGTGCAGGTGTTCAGCTCAGGGGCAGAACTAGCTAGAGGAACGGGCTGTATAGAGGAACTCAGTGGTTCTTTTCACTGAAGGCCAGATTGTCCAGGCACTGTGTGATGCCAAGGCTGCAGAGGTGGGCCAGCCAGGGAGCTCCAGCCCTCAAGGAGCCCAGCCTTATGAAGAGTCCCCCCTGAGGAGGCAGTGACGAGACACTGAGAGCCCAGCCTGGGGGGTGGGCTGGCAGGCACACTCTGAGCCCCTACTCCTAATAACCACTTCAGTCTCCCAGCCCCTGGAACCTGACATGCGTTAAAGACAGTAAAGCAAATAACCATCAATACTGGATGGACTGAGATTAGCGACGGGGACGGGGGAGTCCTTCCAGATTAATAATGCATCGAGGCCTCCTTCAGAAGAAGGGGAAATTATGCAGAGCTCAGTTGCTCAGGCAGGGAGGGAAGACAATAACTCTTTAATATGGGGGTTGCTTAAAGCTCTGTGGTGGGGACTCTCCCTGGTTTGGAGCGCAGCAGCAGCCTTGCTTCCTGTTCTTGAGAGGGTCCTTCCCCACCCTCCCAGCAGGGGTGGGGGATCCTGGTGCTACCCCCACCTGTGAAATAGGGACAGGCATCTGCCTTGTCCCTGACCAGCCATGCAGGAAGCCCAGAATTTAGAGTCTTAGAGCTCCGTTCCTGGTCTCCAGACCAAGCTAGATGTCACCTCCTCCAGGCGGCCTTCCCTGACCAGCTGTTACACTCTCCTTGGCTGCTTTCTGCATGCAGTCCTGGATCACAGTTACTTGGGTACATGTTGGAACCCAGCAGGACCAGCAACGTATCATATTTCATTAATTCTAAGATGCACTAAAAGCCCCCCTCCCCCTGACATTTTCACTGATATCGGGTGTGTCATACAATCAGTGGTACATCATGGTTCAGTTGACAGCATCTTCCTTTGATAGCAGTATATAAAATAAAGTTGTGCCTCACTACTGGTGTTGTTTTGTATTTGAAGATATATGGTAGACGGTGCTCAGTGTGTGTGAGTGTTCCAGGCCCGAGTTCGAGTTCTCGAGGACTGAACTGGTGCCGAGGGTGCCTCTGTTTCCTCCTCAAGGACTAGCCCTACAAGCATCAGCGATTGTTGAATGACTGACTGAATGTATGAATTATCAGGTCAAGTACAGGCCATGTCCAGAGGAGGACTCCCTCTGGTCAGCCTCCTTCCCTACCCTCCACCCTTGCAGTCAGCATCACCCAGCACTCAGCTCCAGGGACTGAGGTCTGTATCCATTGAAGCCCAAAATGCTTGCTGAGACACCTCTGCCTGCAGTGACTGCAGGCTCCTGCATGCTTTGTGGATAATCAAAAGCTAGAAATGAAGAGGAACCAGGCTAAGCCCTGGCAGTCCCAGAGACAGGGCTGAAAAATTGTCTGTCTGACCTGCGAATAGCGGTGGCACCCACTGCCCTAGCAGCCAGTCCTCTCTGAACTGTCCCCCAGGTCAAACGAGATCAAGGAGGCACACAGGAGGCTCCCCCTTCCCCTCCTCCCCGCCACCTTCACCACTGCAATAAAGGACTGTGGAGGCATTCATCTGGGGGCCAAAACAAACAAAAAAACCAAACCTGTTGCTGTCAAGTCCATTCCGACTCATAGTGACCACATAGGACAGAGTAGAATGGCCCCATAGGGTCTCCAAGAAGGGCCTGGTGGATTCCAACTGCCGGCCTTTCGGTTAGCAGCCAAGCTCTTAACCACTCTAACACCAGGTTAAGAGCTCTGGGGGGTGACAGCCTCATTTACTACCAGACGGCAGTGCCAGCTGGTGCGTGAAGCAGGCAGGGAAGGGAGCTGCGAGAGGCAGCCCAGGGCTGCACTGGCTCTTCTGGAAGCAGGGGTGGGGGCCAGCTTCTCCCAAGGGGTCCCCAAGCCCCAAGGACACACAGCAGAGGGACAGCTGGCCCCAAGCCGAGGCCCTGATGGAGGGTCTGCTTCTCCACCCTTGCCAGCATCACCTCCTCCCAAGTGTGACCAACAGATATGTTTCCAGGCATTGTCAAATGTTTTGTCGGGGGCAAACTGCCTGAGGTTGAGAACCACTGGTTGAACCCAACTTTCTAGTCCAGGGCCAGCTACACCGATTTTTAAGGTCCCTTCTAGTGCTGACCTTCTGTGGCTTCTGCTTCTGCCCAGGCGGCCATACTCTGGGCCCCTTGGGATTGGGGGGATGGGGGGTGGCTTAGTTAGATGCGGTGTGTGTGGGAGAAATGTTCTCCAGAACAATACTCCCAGAGCCTGTGGCACTCCAAGCCCCGCCACCCTAGGCGTCCCCGCTCTGTGTGCCCTGCCACACCTCGCCTGCTCCCCTGAGGACCCCAGGATCCCTCCTGCTCCTGTGTGTAGGGTCTTAGGTTGGCTCAGTTTCAAAGGCAGGCAGCCTGGTGCGGTGGACAGAGGCAGGAGGCCTGGGTTCTAGTCCTGGCTCTGGCTGTGTGGTCTCAGCTTCTCTTTCTGTTCATTAAAGTGGTTAGCTGAGCTGATTGCTGAGGCCCAGCTTCTTCTTCCCTCTGCCTGCATGGCTGTGCTGTTGGGCTGGGCTGGAGGTGAGGGACAGTGGCCTGAGAAGCCCCCTCTCCATCAGAGCCCACCATGTCCTTCCCCAGGCTCCCCTGTCCCCAGCTCGTACCTGATGGTGTTGTTGGCATCACAGGGGCAAGGCAAGGTACAGCCTGGGCCGTGCAGGCCTTCGGGGCACAGCCGCTCCTGGCAGTTCGGGCCCTTGTAGCCCAGCTCACACTCACAGGCACCCGAAGTGGGTGAGCACTGGCCCCCATTGTGGCAGTCACAGTGCTGAGAGCACTGGAAGCCGAAGGTCCCAAAGGGGCATTCCTCTTGGCACCTGTGGGAACAACAGAGAGGGACCGAGGCTGTGGGTGGGGCTCCCTTGCTTGCCCTTTACACCCACCAGCACGCCTCCAACCTTGGTTCTGGGTAAATCCTCCTCCCCCTCCTCTTTCCTCCTCCAGGAAGTATTCCGTGATTTGGCTCACCAGTCAGTTCCCTTCTTCAAGCCAGTCTCCTGAGCCCCCCAGCACTGTTTGTACTATCATATTTCATTGATTCTAAATCTGAAGTCTTTAAAATATATGTTAACATCTCTGAAATCAGGTAAGTCTTACAGTTGATGGCAGGCCATGGTTTAATTGTCAGTGTTTTTCTTTCTTAGTATGTAAGATAATTCCCCTTACCATGGGCGGCATCTCAGATTTTATGAAACACAGTCAGTTCATTTCTGCTCATTGTCTGTGAGTCTGTGGACAGGTGTCCAGGCTCCTTTGTCACACTGGGATATGTGTCTCCTCCATTTGTGTGGAATTGCCCCCTAAGTAGAAGAGGCCTTCTTTGTCATCAGATAGCGGAATCCCCCACATCAGGGGCCGTTCTGCCTTCCTTGGATTGGAGCACCCCTCAAGACAGGGGCTGAGACTATCCCGTCAGCCCATGAGCCACCAAGGATGAGGACTTCTTTGTGTCCTATCTCCACTGGGGTCTAACACTGAGAGCTCCCCACATAATGATAACTATTCCACTTCATAAACTGTTTAGGACGATTGGTTATGGACCCCCTGTGGGAGATTGTGACCCCCACTGGTGACCAGCCAGCCCTCTGAATGTGCCCCAGCCTCCTCCTTCCCCTACCTGTCCCTCCAACCTCAGCCAGCCTATAGTTGTTTCCGCCTGCCCGCACACCCATTGCCTTTGAGTCCATTCCGACTCATAGTGACCCTATAGGACAGAGTAGAACTGCCCCATAGGGTTTCCAAGGAGTACCTGGTGGATTCGAACTGTCGACCTTTTGGTTAGCAGCCAAACTCTTAACCACTATGCCACCAGGGTTTCCTTAGCTGTTTCCAGGGGATGCAAATTCATTGTCACAACTGGAGCCTGACTAATTATGAAGTAAATCGGGACAAAACCCCCAAACCAAACCCACTGCCGTTGAGTCAATTACAACTCTTAGCAACCCTATAGGACAGAGTAGAACTGGCCCATAGGGTTTTTGAGGCTGTAAATCTTTACGGAAGCAGACTGCCACATCTTTCTCCAGAGGAATGGCTGGTGGGTTCAAACCTCTGACCTTCTGGTTAGCAACTGAGTGCTTTAACCACTGTGCCACCAGGGCTCCTAGAAATGGGCAACTCCTGCATCCCAAAGACAAATGCAAACGCCCTGTGGACTCCGTGGGTTTGTATTATCCGTGTCCCGGCACTGCTTGGATGGGGTGGGTAACAGAAAACTACCTCTCAGCTCTCTGACATCACTTCCTCCTCTGTAAAATGGGGTGATAATAATAACAAAGCCTCATCAAGTCGTTTGAGGATTAAATAAGAGAATGCGTGAAGCTTTATACAGGTACATGATGCATGGCAAGGGCTCAATAAGAAATGGTAGTTATTACAATGATTATTGTTGATATCATAATTGTTATAACAGCCCATCTGACCTTCAGAGCTCAGATTCTGGCATATGTAAAGCTCAAAGGGAGAAATCTCAACATGTAACCGTTATAATCTTTGACCTGAGGGATTATAAGTATTTTTATTTTCGTAGGTTTTCTATATGTGTTCTATAATAATCTTAGGGGAAAAAGCAATAAAAGATGTTTTAAAAATATACAGCCCTAGCTTCTTTTTTAAATCTTGGAGGGTCATGGCTGGAACCAAATGCTCTTCTCCACAGATGGGACAGGAAGACCCGAGTGTGGGTGACTTCATGGCAGCCACTTGGGGTCTTGGGTGCCTGTGATGAGGCTGAATGGCCAGGCTCCAGGATGCTGTGAGGTCAGCCAGGGAGTGGGATTGGGGGGCAATCAGTGTTTTAGGGCACTAGCTTTGGCAACTCCAGATTAGGGTGACCCTATCTTTATTGCCCTTTGCCCACAATGGCAGGAAGAGGAAGAGGGCGGCTGGATCTGGCTTTGAGGCCCACCCCTCACAGAAAGCACTGCCATCTGTCCCCTCCAAGGGGCCACTGCGGCAAATGCACGGATCTGGTAGGATGGGGGCCCAGCAGGGATAATGATGGCAACAGACTCCATCCACCCCCCACTGTACCATAGAGGGGCTTCCAGCTGTTCAGCCCTGAAGCCTGTCTTCCACCCCTAAAGTAGCAGACATTCTCAATACCCTTACTTTGGAGCTGAGGAAGCTGAGACGCAGTGGTGAAGCGGTTGCTCTGTGCTCACACTGCCTGCACGCTCACACTGCCTGCACGTGCCTGAGACGACCCCAGATAGTCTCCTGACAAACGTTGGCTGCACTGTAACCAATCTGAGGCCTCATGAAGGGAAAGAGGGCAGAAAAGAGAAGGAGGAAGAGGAAGGAAGGAGGGGATGTCTGGAGAATGGATGGAAGGTGGATGACAGGAAGGAGGGGGAGAAGCAGGATGGGGCAGGAAGGGGTAAAACCGAGGCAGAAGGAGAGGACAATGAGCAGTTGAAGACCTAGATAATCATTAACTGAATTACCAGCCCCGTTCTGCCTGGAAAAGGAGCCCTGGTGGTGCAGTGGTTAAGTGCTAACCAAAAAGGTCAGTGGTTAGAACCCGCCAGCCGTTCTGCCGGAAGAAAGATATGGCAGTCTGCTTCTGTAAAGATTTACGGTCTTGGAAGTCCTATAGGGCAGCTCTACTCTGTCCTAGAGGGTCACTATGAGTCAGAATCAGCTTGACAGCAACAGGTTTGGTTTCTTGGTTTTTTGGTTCTGCCTCAGAATAGGTTTCCCCAGAAGTTACTGAGCTTAGCTGGCTGTAGATGTCTCAGACAACGGGGAGAAAACCCAGACCAGGAGAGGTTCCCCAGGAGACACCTCCTGATTCTTCTCCCTCTCACCAGCAGGACTGGGCCGAGCGCTGGACATTGGGCCCCCTCTGCAGGACACTTCCCCACTCCGCCATACTTACATGGTGCCTGATTCCACAGCCCCAGAGAAAGGACCTAGAGATGCAATATTGACAACCTAATCCATTTACATAATCGGTCCTTTTTTTTCCCTCCTCACAATTTAAACAACTTATTTATTTAGAGATCAAGCAACGACTGCTAATGAATTTTACACAAAGCACGCTAATAACGGGCCTGTGGAACAGAAGGGTAATCACAGCAGGAATTAGTTTTCTACTTAAACATCTTTCCTTTGCAACATATCAATCTAATGTGTCTGATATTGCCATTAACAACCAGATACATTGCTCAATTAAATTACAAAATGAGCTGCAAAGCCCTCGTTACGTTTCGTGTTTAATTTACACTGCTTTCTGCCTACCGGGAGAGGCCTGCATTATTACTCCTGCTCAACTTTAATAAGCTCGGTGATGATTTGGGGTGGGTTAATGCAGCTGTCACCTTCAAAATTAATGGAGGCAATTTTACAAAATATTAAACACCAGGCAGCCCATTTGGGTGGGAACCCAAATTCTACCGGCCCTCCTATCGTACTTTCCTGTGGTTCATTGGTAAAGCTCGCTAGAGGGCCCCAGTCTTTTGGGGTTTCTCTTCTGTCCCAGGATCATGGCAGGGCTCCAATATGAAGAGGGATTTTGAATCGTTTCTCCATTCGGGACATCTTGGCAGTGAAACTCAAGGCAGTTGATGAGTTAAGGTCTACTGGTGTTGAGTCTAGCTGGCTGGAGCCCGGGGCCCGCTCATCTCCAGAAACAAATGAGCTGTGTTCCTTCTCGTATGAAAGTGGAATGAAGTAAAGTTGTCCTGTCTGCTTTCGAGGTCTCCCTGGCTCCTGTCTCTGCTGGCCCGTCCTGGGAGCTTCCTTTTTTGCGGGCGATGTGAGGATGGGAAGGTGTGCTCAGTGCTTCAGGCCCCTCAAGGACCCAATCTCCCACCAGAGGTCAGGGAGGGATGGCACCCCGCATACCACCCTGTGTTCTATGCCTGGGAAGCTCCTGTAGGTGAACACTTGCTAGAAAAGGGATCTGATCTCAGAACTGGCTTACAAGACCTTGGGTAAGCAAGCCCAAGGCTAAAAACGGAAACTGTCTCTTCTGGACATGACAAAGGATGTAGGACTGATTCCAGCAAGAGCTGGAGGAGCGCTGATTACGCTGGTCAGAGCTGGAAGGACTTATTGGTCGACAGAGCCTCAGTCCCTGCTTCCTGATGTTACCTGGGCAGGGGTCACAGAGGGGTGGCAAAGAAACATTCCTCTCACCTCACCTTGTCTAGCCAGAGTAACAAAATCCAGGGGCCAAAAACGAAACATGGATCCTATGGAACTATGATCCAGGGTGTGAGCCTCTACATCACTACTCTCTGCGCAAAGAGACACGCGTGGCTGAGGGCTGAGGATGAGAGGGTGGAGACTTGGCCTGAGTCCTGTTGGCACATGTCCTCCTCAATCTCTGAATTCCCCTCCCTCCTCCACAGTGCCCACACCATCCTCATGGCTTACTTCCTCCGTGTGCAAATGTGCGCATACGGTCAGTTCTCAGTTTCGTGTTTTGTGGATTATCCACTCTGCAAGGTTGTTGGGACTCCAGGACACTGGTGCCTCATTCAGTCTGCTCTCAGACCGCAGGCCTTCACAGGATGCAACCTGACGCCAGTATCCTTTGGGCAGAACTCTTATTGGAAGAAAAATCCGCTGCTGGGAGAAATCGTGCAAAATGCGTGAACTGATTTTGCACTCTTTTCTCCTTGGGATTATCTGTGCCATGGACCCCCTGCACACTTCCCTCCCTTAGGTAAGTCCAGGCAAGCTTGAGGCTTGGGCAGCTGGGCTGGGGGAGGGGCTGTGCTCTGCAGGCTGAGGGTGAGGAAGGATGAGTTGATAAATCTCCCTGGCAAGAGGCCTCAGAACGCTTTCTGAGGAAGGAGCCAGGACGGCTGGCAAAGAGAATGCGGTGGGCCGGTACCTTAGCTGTTATATGCAAGGCTGTGGTGAACATTAGCAATGGGAACAACAAGGATAATGGTCACACCCATCCTTACCTGTCACCCATGTATCCGGCTGTGCAGTGGCACTGCCCAGTCACGTGGTCACATTGCCCTCCATGGTGGCAAGGACAGTCCTGGCTGCAGTTCTGGCCAAACGTCCCTGGTGGGCAGGGCTGGGCACATACTGCTCCCTGAAACAGAGGAGGGAGACACACATGGGTGGTGGTCCTGAGGTGCCATCCTAGGGCCCCACCCTCCTGGGCGGGGCACAGAAGCTATGGGCCCCGGGACCCATTCCCCCAGTGGAAGCCTAGAAAGAAGCCTAAAAGCAGGATATCAAAGCACCCACTTTACATGTGGGGAGACCAAGGCCAATTTGCTCATTCAATTATTCAATACACATTTAGTGAGTGTCTACTGTATAGCGGGCACTGTATTAGATACCAGGGATAAAAAAAAATACGTAAGACTTGATTCCTGTCCTCCCAGTCTGCTGAGGGAGACAAACAAGAAAACAGATAATTGAAGTATAAAATAAAGCATGAGGGAAACCCAAGAAGAGGATTCTGATTAAACATGGTGGTCTGGAAACATACATTTATCTCTGCTTCTTTCCCAATCCCAGCTAACATAAGAATAAAGGGGGGCGGGGAGATAAAAACCTACAAGGACAAAAGGAAAAGGAGAGGAGACCATAATGGATAAGAGCCGTCACATTTTGGAAGATGGAAAAGCAGACAGAGGAGTAATAACTGACTTAGGTTTCTGCTTTCTCAGCAACGCTAAGGGCCTACAAAGGGAGTGTGGGAAGACATCAAGATGCGGGCTTCTTAAGTCCTTCCGTAACCTCAGAAAAGCTCAGGAATCGGAGACATCAGGGCCCTCTGAGGCCAAGATGCAGGTGTGGTAAAAACAAGAGGACTGTTTGAAAGTTTATAAAAGAGGTAATTAAAACCCAGATCTCTCCCTCCCCAATCCCCAGCTTCAAACAGCCAAGTGACTTCCCAGCCCCAAGTCTGGCAGAAGACTAGTGGTTTACTGTCCGAGGAGCTGAGCTGACCCATATAGGCTTCGGAGGATGGAGTGACACCCAGCACAGCTGAGAGTGGGGGTGCCATGTTGAGATGGAGGTCATGTGGAACTCTGACTGCTGAATGACCAGAACCTCCACTCTCTTCCCCAGCTCAGCTCCCGGAATGCTGACTGCCAGGCTATACTCCTTTGGCAAGAGTCCTTTCTGGGGAACCTTGATGAGCTCAAGAGGAAAGATCTACAGATACTGACATTTGAGGGTCCTGTCAGTCAACAAGCCTGGCATGGTCCCCCAATTTCAGGCTTCAATTAGTTTTCTGAGGGTCATTGGATACTCGAAATAAGGTTCGGCATGAGAGATGAAGACCAAAATGAACAAAGGAATGCAGGGAAAAAGGAGCTGTGCAGGAAACTATGGTAACTTCAAAGAAAGAAAAACCCTATTATAATTAAAAATGAATATCCTTAAAAAAAAATTTTTTTTTTTTTTTAGGTAGTTATAAAAGAGATACTGCATCGAGAAAGACTGGAATAGAAGAATGGCTTCTGGATGGTTGTCCCAAGTTAAAAACAAAATTAAAAAACCCAAATCGAGAGATTTCCTGATACGTCTGACCTTACTGAGAGGATTTTCAAAGTTCTGTCAAAATTTTGGGGATAAATTGGTAATAATACATGTGAGAACATATTAACATAAACATAAAGAATGATTTAACCACATATTGTAAAATAACTCCATTGGGAGTTTGGGGAAAAGTACTCCGTGTGTGTGTGTGTGGGCGGGTGGGTGGGTGTGTGGGTGTGTGTGTGTGGGTGGGTGTGATGGAGCCAATTCCTAGTCTTCTGTAGTAGGGCATCAATAGATAATGATGCTTAAAATGGAAAAGTCAGGAAATGGTAGTAAGTCATGTTATGTAGAAATATGGACGGACACCTAAAGGATTCTAAAGTGGCTGCCTTTGGGGAACGGAATTTGTGAGTGGGCAGAGTATTAGTGTTCCATCTATCTGTCTGTGTGTCTACTTTCAGTTTTAGCCTCGTGGTTTTACGTAACTTTTAAAGGTGTACATATAAATTTTGAATTTTTATCAAAGAGAAATCTGAACTTGCTCTTGCGGCCCTTCTACCCTCTCACACACCAGAGGTAATTATTTCTGTCATGGAGATTGAAGATTATCCCACAGTTAATCAATTAGTTCAACACACAATTATTAAGCACCAATAATTACCAGCCTTGAGGAAGCTAGTTCAGTCAGGAAAATACTGCTGGGTCAGAGTCATATTTCAAGATCACCGAACTTACTAGTAATGAATTGAGTGGGAGGGCTTTTAGCCCAGATTTCTCCTCTACCCACATAAGTCAGGGTCTGCGTGTGCGTTGTGTTAGAGCCAATTTCTGTTCTTCTCCAGTAGGACGTCAACAGATAATGATAGTTAAAATGGAAAAGTCAGGAAATGGTAGGAAGTCATGTTATGTAGAGATACGGAGGGACACCTAAAGGATTTGAAGTGAAGTAAGGATTGAGGGGGTCGGAGACAGCAGCGGACAGTGAGATGAGAGTGTACGTGAGGAGAAGGGAAGAGAAGACGCTCAGATAGGGGTTCCTCCTCCTCCTGGAGGGGTTGGGGTTAGCCCAAGCACAGCAGGGATCCGTCTTTCTCACTGTTGCCCATAAGATCTAGGGATTCTTGAGGAAAAAGAAGTCTTTCTGGCCTCTATCTGAGTCAGTCACCTACAATCTTGGGCTAGACAAGAATACTCTGATCCCAAAAATACATATGAACCATCTCGAGGGCCTGTGCTTTATGCCCTCCACTCCCTCATTCCCAAGCAGTGTGGCCCTCACGCATGTGCACGCACACATACACACATACCCATGCACACGCACACTCACACATATACACACACATACTCTCTCTCACACACACACCCTCACACACATGCACAGGCTGCAGATGCCCCTTCTCCACACTTCTGGGACTCAACCCTGATGCCCCAGGAAGTCAGTAGGAAGGTTTGATGCATGTAATGCTTCCTCCCAGCATTCCCTGGGGAAGTCAACTGTTCCTGAAACTTTTCGGGCAGGTAGCCAAGTACCTCTTTGAACCTCTGCTCAGGATTCTCAAACTACGGGCACCCAAATTCCCTCTCCAGGTCTCCCCTTGAACCTGAGGTCCTGGGAAGTCCTACTGCCTGGTATGGTAGACTCAAAGTCAGGACTTCGGCCAAATCCCAGCTCTGCCTCCTCCCAGATGGCTGACCTGGGACAAGTCACGTGACCATTCTGAGCCTCAGTTTTCTCATCTATAAAGGGAAGTAGCAATGACCTGTCTCCCAGGTGGCTGTGAAGATAAAGTGACGTTAGAGATGTGAAGGAACCTGTAGGTGCCTTACAGAGAGAGCATTTCTATTAATATTACCTAAATCCAGCTGACACCTGATGAGGCAGCATGTGGAGGGAGCCTGCATAGCCCGGGACTGAGAAGAGCAGAGGAGAAGCACACACCTACTGTTGGCTGGAAGGGCAGCCTTGTGAGGAGCAACAGGGCGAGGGAGCAGGCAAGGAAGTGTCAGCTCACGAGAGGGCTGTGCCTGATGGTTCCTCTCTGGCTCTGTGGTCAATTGAGTCTGTCTCCAAGGGGAATGGGATCTTGGGCTGAGTGACATCTAGAAGGTTGGAGATGAGGGTGAGGCGACAGTCCTGCTTGTGTCGGAATTAGTTAAACCAAATGAATTTGTCAAAACCTGGAAACCAGCTACACTTAAGAGGACCATGGCTAATTAGAGCACAAAAAAGGAGAAGGCCAAATGGTGAAAGGCCTTAAAGTCAGGCCAATTTGCCTGGAGAAGAGATAACTCGGCCTCTTCAAACATCTGAAGGCATTTCTAATTATCATGTGTCCCAGGATGGCATGGACGTCCTCAATCAGCCCTGAACAGGGTTGGTGTGGGTGCTGCCAAGGTGATCTAAGCCACAGGCTGGGGTGCGGGGCTCCATGAATCATCCAGTCATTCCATCCAATCATCTATGATTCTGCAGGCTCAGCTACAAACACTGTTGTCTGGTCCTCTGTGGTAGCTGGTCCTATTTCCATCTCCTCTGTCCATTCTCTCTTCAGTTCAGTTTTTCCCTTTGAGGTATGTGTGTATGTGTGTGTATGTGTATACACACACTATAGCCAGCCTCCACCATCACACTGGGAGCACCTAAGGGGGGGTCAATCACATCTCCTCCTACCTCCCCATCTGTCTGCAGCGCTCACGCTCATTAAACTACTCACATTTGGTTTCTCTCTTTTGAAAGGTCTCAGTGCTTAGAAAAAGAGGGAAAATAAGTCCCCAGGCTCTTTGCGAAGGCCCCTCCTGGAAGGGCTCACCCCAGCTGGGTGAGAGGAATGTCCTACGGGCACATTCGGGGCCTGGTGGTCAGGAATCCCGGAGGAGTGGCTGGAAGGGCCAGAGTTCCTGGTGGGTCCTCTCCAGCTCTGCCCAACCTGCCAGTCCTTAGGGGAGCTGCATGGTGTGCATCAATCCTGTGCTTTAGATCTCTGAGTGGGAAACTGCATGGCTGAAATCACACGGGGCCAGCAGAGGATGATAAAGGGGGTGACCTTTCTCCCCGGCACCCTCTCCTTGGCTCCAGCTGTCCCTGGGAGGAGCCTCAGGCTTGGACTGCAGCTTCATTATACCATGACTCTGCACGCACGCGGGGTATTAATAATTCATACAAATCTGCAAGTTAAATGCTCTGTCAAAAATAGAAATGCAATTGTCTACAATAAAATTAAAAACATAAAGTCCCCAAATCCAAAGACTTCTATCGATCGCGTTTCCTGTCATCTGGGAGGACGAATCTCTCACTGTGTTGGGGAGAAAAAATAATTCCCTCCATGTGCTGGCTTCTCCCTACCCCTTGTGGACCACAAGCGTCCCTCAGTCTCTCCAGGGAGGCTTCACACTTGGCCTGCCTCCAGCCTTGCTCTCCCCCCATCACATACTGATCCCACCTTCCTGTCCTACTGCTACCTTGGAGGCCCAGGCTGCCCAGGGGTGGGTTTCCGGAAGCTGGCTAGAAATGTGAGGGCTTTTCCTCCCCCGAGAGCAGTGGCAGCAGCCCCTCTGTCTTCCGCAGAACAGGGCTGGGATTTAGGAGTCAGGGGACCTGGATTCTAGCTCCACCTCGGCCGTAACCTGGGGACTTGGGGACATCACTTACCTTCCCTGGGACTTGGCTTTCTCATCTGAGAAGGGAAGTTACTGACAACCCCAAACAAAAAAAAACCCCCAAAACCAAACCCACTGCCGTTGAGTTCACTCCAACTCATAGTCAGACCCCATACCAACCCTACAGAACAGAGTAGAACTGCCCCTTGGTATGTAATTTCTATGGAAGCAGACTACCAAATCTTTCGCCCTCAGAGGGGGTGGTGGGTTTGAACTGACAACCTTTCTGTTAACAGCTGAGCACTTAACCACTGTGCCACCAGGGCTCCTTACTGACAACCCAGTGGTGTTCAACCCTCTCTTACTAGACTCTCAATATAAACCCATATATAGACTCTTAATATAGAGAATAAACTAAAACAGAGAGGCAGCATGGGGAGGGGGGTTGCCAGAGCCCTAATTATGGGGCCCCCCGTCCCCTTCTCCACCCTCAAGGAACCCTGGGGTTCTGTGAAACACAGAAGGCAATCCCACGGCCTTGATCAATTACTTTCAAATGCAGACTTGCACACAGGGCTGGCTGCCTCAGAATCACCTGGGGAGCTTATTAAAAATAGAGCTCTCTGGGCTCTAGAAGGTCTTGGGTTGGGCCTGAAAGTCTGTATTGAACACCTCCCTGATGGACGCTGGTGCACAGCCAGGCTTGGAGACTGTGGGACTGGATGATCCCCAAGGCCCTTTCCTGCCCTTTCTGTACCTGAGTCAATGGGCCCTTCAGGCGTCGCTCCTGTCTGCCCCCTGTGATCTCTGCGTGCACAGCCTCCCGAAACATCCTGCTCCTGCTCAGCAGCCCTGTCCTCTCTGGCTCTGTGCAGCCTCAGGCCCCTGAGGAGGCAGCCAGTGATGTCACTGAGCCTCCCCTGAAACACTGGATCACTGGAAAGTGAGAGGCTGGAATGCAGCCTCAGCCTGCCCGCTGATTCTGAGCAGCTTGGGCCTGCAGGGGGCAGCGTTGGGTGGAACATGTTGGTGAAAATGAGGCTTGTGGGTCATCCAGGAGTGTGAAACAAGCAACTGTAGAGCACTTCAGAGCTTGCAAAGCACTTTTGACACGGGCTGCTTCTGAGCATCCCACCAACCACGGGAGCTATGCAAGACAGGGGTTTCTGTTGTTACTTCCATTTTGCAGATGAGGAAATAGATGACCAGAGTAGTTGAGGACTTTTTGCAGAGTCAGCAGGGATGTGAGACCTGAATATAGGCCTGTGAGGTTATAAATCCTACCCCCGTTTCTAACAGAGGTTGTGAGACCTGGACTGACTGGGGCTGCATCAGAATCACCTGGAGCACTTGTTAAAGTATGGATTTGCCTACGCATCCCTCCGCCCCCAGACCCACAGCAGCAGAACGTGTGCGTGCATGTGCGCGCCGGGAGTGGAAGCTGGCAATCTGAATTTCTGTAAGTTCAGGCGGTCCATACTCTGCTGTTTCCCCTCCTGCCCCACCCCCTATACCACAGACTTTCTGCCACATCAGGTACAGAGCCCATGGCAGCTCAAAGACAGAGCCAATCTTATGGGAAGGATTCAACTCCTTTGTACATGAGGGACCACAGGCTCAGAGAGGTTAAGTAACTTGCTTCAGGCCACACAGCACTTAGATGGCAGACCTGGGATTCAAAGCTGTGCCCACGGTACCCCTGACAGCATCTAAGGATGCCCTGTGACCATAAAATGGGGACAGAGTATTCAGGGTGGGAGGGGAATTCAGCCCATGGCTGCTGGATGTGTAGACCTTTCACAGTGCCCCATCCAGATCCTGCAGGCCCACCTACCGTCCAGCCTGGGGGGCAGGCACACTCGCCAGTAATGTGGTGGCAGGTGCCCCCATTCTGGCAGGGGCAGCGCAGCTCACAGCGAGCCCCATGGCTCCCAGGTGGGCACAGCTCCTCGCAGCTACATGGAAAAAGCAAAGGTGTTAGACGTTGCAGGGTTCAGGTGAGGTGTCAGGGCCCCAGGGCTGCCCAGGAATTAGTGAGTTCAGTCAGTGTGGACTGTGTGAGGCACAGGGTCAGTGAGTCCTGCTCCTGGCAGGAGGGAATTGAAATGCACCTGGGCCAGTACTTGTGGGTCGACTTCAGTGCTCTCGGTGTAAGGAAGGGTGTTCTTCTGGGGAAGAAAGGCTGAGGAAGGCCTCCCGAAGAGAAAGATGTTTTACTGGGCCTTGAAGGCGAAGTCAGTTTCACCAGGAGGAAGGGCATGCCACACAGAGGGAACAGTGTGAGCAAAGGCACTGAGAGGTGGACATGGATCCTGCCTTCAAGACTCTACCTAGATTCAGAGATGGGGAGAATCTGGCATGGGCCCATTCTGGCTCTGGAAGGCTCCCAGCTACCAAGCCAGGCTCATGTGCAGGGACGGGGCCCTGCTGAAGAACAGGGAAGGATTTGCATGGGGTCTTGGCCTTGTGCCTTAACCCAACAGCCGTGGCCTCCTAGGTCCTGGGAGCTGGCTAAGCATCCGGGAAGGGAACACCTTCAGTCAAGAGGTCTCTATGGCCAGAGTCCTTGTCCCCCTCAGGACCTAGAGCTGTTGGGGAGGCCACACAGCCTTCCACAGGCTTGCCTCTGAGGGGGTCTCAACTAAGGAGCAGCCTGGAAGGTTCACTGTCAAATGGCCTCTTCAGGGAACTGGAGTTAGAGGCTCTCTGGGCTCTGAGGAGAAGGCAGAGAAGACGGACAGGCACAGTAAACAACCCAAGTCTGTTCCCGATATCTGCCCAGGGCTCCAAGTTGCCTGGAAGGGTCAGGCCCCCCGTGAGGAGGTGCATCTAAGGAGATTTCCAAGGTAAAGTCTTGTGCCAGGTGCTGGGCCTCTTCCCCGACAAGGGAGGGCCTCCTGGGGGAGTTTGATCAGCGTTTCTGGTCTTGGAAGCGCCCAGCCATGTGAAATCTTAGGTTAGACCAGTTGTCGTGGGGCCTGGATGGCGGAGATCTGAGGCCACCCAAACTTGGGGTCGGAATGCAAGAGCTTCTGCAACTAGGTCAGCCGGGACCCTTCTGCTCCCACCACCTTGCCCACCCACAAGAAGCTCAGCAGCGGTGAGAGCGGGGGTACCCGCCCGGCCCCGCCCCTCCCGCCCGGCCCCGCCCCCGCTTTACTCACTAAACGCCGGTGTAGCCAGGCGCGCAGAGACACTCTCCGGTGCGGGGGTCGCAGCTGGCGCCGTGACGGCACTGGCACGGCAGCTGGCAGCCCTTGCCGTGAGTGCCGGGCGCGCAGAGCTCCTCGCAGCGCCAGCCGCGGAAGCCGGCGGCGCACACACAGGCGCCCGTGATGGGATTGCACAGGGCGCCGTTCTGGCACTGGCACCGGTTGCTGCAGTGGGGGCCCCAGTGGTCGCTGTCGCAGCCTGCAAGAGAGGGGACGGTCAAGTCTAAGGGGCCTCAGCTGCCTCTCCTTGGGAGGGGGACTCGGAATCAATGCCCATGAGGCCTTTCCACCTCTGCCTCCCTCCTACCTGGATAGCAGGCAGCAAGGGGTGTCTAAGGGGAAGACTTGGGGCGTCATAACTTCCATCTGCTCTTCCACCAAGCCACCCCGAAATCATACAAGCTAAGAGACAGAGGAGGCTCGTTTCCCCAACGCAGCTTCACAACCATCTCCCAGTTCAGGCCATTTCCTTCCAACCAAATGGCTGCCTGAAGCCTGCTCTCCTGTACTGAAATTCTGGAGCCGACCTGTCTACCTCCCTTTGCCTTGGCTAAAAATAAAATCTTTCTCGGTTGGCCATTGGTCTTTGTTTAATTCAGCCAAAGCCCTTCTGTGGGATCCGCAACCCCTCTTCTCTGCTCCCTCCTCCACTTCTTGGTGCCTCGCCAGTCTAGTCCAGCTCCCATCTTCTCTGTCTGTCCCTCCTCTTTCTCTCTGCCCTACACTCAAGGATTTTGTCCCTTCTTGCATCTCACTCTCTGAGAACATTTCTTCTCATTCCCTGGGCCTCCCCTGGCTCCCTGACTCCAGTTCCCTGTCACCCTTTCCACCTGTCTCAGGCTTCTTTTCCCTTTCAGTAACACCTCCTCCCTCAGGCTGCTTCATCTTCAGTTCAATTTCATTACTTTCCAAGCAGCCAGCTTCAGAAGGGGCAGGATAAAGAGGTGACAGACAGCCTTCAAGGTCTTTACATGTAATTAAGTGTTTCAAAGACTGATATCTGAGACCGATTTTCAGAAATTCACACTATGGCTGCGGCTGTGGAAAGGGACTGAATGGCCCACTCAGAGCTCCAGGAAGGTCACCCAACCTGTTTCCACCTCCCACTCTAACCCTCACCTGATGCATAAACAACACAGGATAACAGGATGCCCTCAAACTATAGCCTCATCACTTGCACTCTGGGGTAGGGGCGAGGTGTGGAGTTCAGGCACCCACCGGCACATACAATGCTCTCGGAGAAGTTCAGTGGAAGGAGAAGTTCAGTGGAAGGGAAGATTGCTCCCAGCTAAGATCAAGCACGGATTCCTAGATGGATCTGGATTGGGCTTTGAAAGATGTCTTACTTGTCTGTCTGATAGGGTAACTAGCCATCCTGGTTTCTCCAAGATTGTTCTGGTTTTAGCAGAAATTTCCAGAAATTCCTCAGGCCTGGACAAACAAGGATGGCTATTCAACATACTGCTTGAAGACATGCAGATGACCAGTCGACCTCTGTCCCCCAGCGATTCTGGGGTTTAGACACTCAGAGAGGAAAGGGCATGGGGGAATGGGGTTGGGGCAGGCATTTTTGGGTAGGCTCTATATGAGCAAAGATACAGTGGCATTCAAGTATTGTATCTGTATAAGAGTGCAAGGCTCGAATGCAACCAATGAGTATACGAAATCTTTGGGGTCTAAAGGGTTGGGGAAGGCATCACTCCATCAGCCCCATCAACACCCCGCCCCCACATGTGTGCCTCTCACTTACTGACCAGGGTCAAGTGGTCAATGATAGCTGCCCATTATCCTTTAGCAGACAGAACCACCCTGGACCTGGAATCCTAACCACCCTATCTTGGTTCACCCCTTCTTCATCTGCAACCCAAATAATCACATATACAACTCGAGTTGCCAAGTTGTAAGTGAACCACACCCCGCACTGGGAAAAATTCAGCCCAGTTTTAGTTACAATCTCTACCCACACTGAAAGAGGCTCACAGGACTGAGATAGACTCAGTACCTAACAGTCCAGCATCTTTCACCCCACTCTCTCCCCAGGACACACGTTCAGTAATGGAAAGACTAGCAAAATTACTTACTATGCTATTTCTCTCTTTTTGTTGCCAAGCACATGTAGTTAAACTCACCTAAGTTTAATACATATGATACAATTTCTTTGAAATAATAATGACAGTCACATTTTAAATGTTTACTATGTGCTAGCTGGAACCCTGGTGGCACAGTGGTTAATAGCTCGGCTGCTGACCAAAAGGTTGGCACTTTGCATCTACCAGCCGCTCCTTGGAAATCCCATGGGGCAGTTCTACTCTGTTTTATAGGGTTGCTATGAGTTGGAATCGACTCTATGGCAATGGGGTTTTTTTGGTTATGTGTCAGGCACCATTCTACAAGTTTTACAAACCAAACCAAACCCGTTTTCACTGAGTCAATTTTGACTCATAGCGACCCTATAAGACAGAGCAGAACTGCCCCATAGGGTTTCCAAGGAGCGGCTGGTGGATTCAAACTGCCGACATTTTGATTGGCAGCTGTAGCTCTTAACCACTGCGCCAGCAGAAGTTTTATATACACTATTAAAATTTAATCCCCTTAATAACCCTGTGAGTTAGGTTTTTATTATTTCTCCATTTTACAGATGGAGAGGTAAAGGGTCAGGGAGGTTAAGTGATTGCCCAAAGTCATAGTCAAGGACAAGCCCAGGTCTTCTGACTCTAGCTTGCTCCACTGCATGTACTGGGACACTTACTACAGGATGGTTACCAGGAGAGAGACTGAGAGCCACTACTGGGGACAGAGTGGCAGATGCAAAGCAAATGGCAGGGACACTATGGAGACTGGACACTTCCTCTCCGCTCATCACTGACAACAACCCGAGGATCCAGAACAAGGGATTTCCTTAATTAATTAGGGCTACAGTTACTGACCTGAGACCTTGCCTCCACGATAAATCCTTGGAGTCCAAATCTAGTTTGTCCCTGGTGCATTCCAGGGCATACAGTTACCTGTCACTTATCAGAGGTGATCTCCGTTCCCTTCTGGCACAGCCAAAAAACTGTAGGAAGCAAAACTGTGACTCTGATAACGAAGTCAGAATGTTGTCATAAAGTCCATGAACTTGGACTTTATGACAAGTGACTTGGGTGCTTTCATTCTTCCACTCGTCCATTCAACTAGTCCCTGGGCTGTACAAATGGTTAATGTGCTCGGCTGCTAACTGAAAGGTTGGAGGTTTGAGTCTGCTCAGAGGCACCTCAGAAGAAAGGCCTGGCAACCTACTTCCAAAAATCAGCCATTGAAAACTCAATGGAACACAGTTCTACTCTGACACTCATGGGGTCTCCATGAGTTGGAATTGGCCAGAAAGTGTCCTGCCCTCCTGGAGTGTACAGTCTAGTGGGGACAGAGATGCTGGAGCAGCATTTTGTGGTACACAGTGAAAGTGCTATAACAGGTGCTGTCAGGCTGATACAGAAGCACATAAGTGGGTCTGAACCCAGGTGGGGGGCTAGGGAAGACACTCTCAGAGAAGACACTAGAGGGAGAAGTGGGGGTGGAGAATGCTTCTAGGCAGAAAACATTACATATGTACAAACTTGGAGTGAGAAAAGCATGACATGGGAGAGAAAATGAAAACAAAAAAAATTCTGTGTGCCTGGAGTGTAGGCTTTAAGGCAGAACAAGATATGAGGCAGGGCCCCAGGTCCAGAGGCTTGGTGAGCGTGCTAAGGGGCGCGGACTTCATACAAGGGCAGCGGGAAGCTGTGAACATGCTTTCAGCAGAGGACTGACATAAGTGGGTGTGGCCACAGGAAGAGTACTCTGGTGAGAACAGATTTGAGGGAGTGGAATCAGGGCGGGGGGGAGGGGGGATGGGGGTTGTGGGGAGGGACCAGGCTGGGAAGAAGGGATGGCGGGGAGCACTGTTGTAATAGGAAAGAGATAGAGGGAGACTTGGCTATCAGCATCGAGGATGGAGAGAAGCAGACAGATCTTGGTCACTGATGGGCTGTTGCGGGGAGGAAGAGGAGAGACTGAGGAATGCCCCCCCAGCTCTGGCTTAGGCAGGTGGGTAGACATTGGTGTGACACTCTTTGTGGGTAACACAAGGGGAAGAGGAGAGTTTGGGGAGAACAGAATGAGGTTAGTTTGGAATTCAAGTTTAAGGTGTTTACCCATAAAGAGTGTGGCACTAATGTCTACCCACCTGCCTAAGCCAGAGCTGGTGGGGTTCTCTTCCTGCCCCCAATACCACATCAGTCACCAAGTCCTTGCTGATTCTATCTCATAAATACACCCGGAATCCATCTGCTTCTGTCCATCCTCAACGCCATTAGGCATGGCTCCCTCCATCTCTTTCCTATTACAACAGTGCTCTCCACCGCCCCCCCGCCAAGTGACACCTAGGAGCCCTGGTGGCACAGTGATTAAGCACTCAGCTGCTGACCAAAAGGTCGGTGATTTGAACCCACCAGCCGCTCTGTGGGAGAAAGATGTGGCAGTCCGTTTCTGTAAAGATTTATAGCCTTGGAAACCCTATGGCGGCAGTTCTACCCTGTCCTCTAGGGGTCGCTAGGAGTCGGAATTGACTCGACAGCAATGGTTTTTTTTGGTTTAAGGACCATCTAGGAAGGCGTTCAAACGCCATTCACTCTTAATGTAAATGCTGGTCTGTTAAGCCTGACAACCTGGCTCCTCAGACCACAGATCGGTGTGTATCCACACGTGTATGTTTGTGTCTGCGTGTGTGTATGCGTGTTTTGGGGGCTACTAAAAATATGTAGCAAAGCTCTATGCCAAGCAAGAAACCATAGAAATAAACAGAAAAAAATGTGGACTAAAAAAGCTAAGCAACTTGGGCTATTAACATGGGTGCAAATAGCCCTTTACACCCACATTGACAGGAAGAGGTTACATTCAATTTAGAATATTCTGATTAAGGAATCAGGGATGTGTGTAATCCGTTCTAGAGAAATTTCCCCCCAGAGTAATTAAATGGAAAAAAAAAAAGTTAGGGTTCACTGGGGTAAGCTTCAGCTATCTAGACAATCCACTTAAAAACACCTCATTCCCCAGCACTGACAGAGAAATGAGGCAGTGAGTCAATTATCTACCCTGCTCAAGGTGAATAAAAACTATCATCATTATAATTACAACAGGACTTTGCATTCTTTTGCAGACAATCTCAAACTCTTTCCAATTTGGCCTTGGAATGTCATTCCCTCCCCCCACCCCCCGCTTTTTTTCCCTCTGTTACAGACTCTTCTTCCTAATTATATTTGGCTTTGGCTGATTTTTCAAGTGGGTGTATTTTCTCTGGGCAGCTAGTGAGGGTTGAAGGGGCATCCAGGGGTGTGTGGCCTGGCTGGTTCTAGTCTTTTAAGGTGGGCAACTTGCCACCCCCTTTTCTTCTCCCCCTGATATATCCCTCTGCTGACCTCTTCAGATTTGGGGGAACAGGCCTAGTGTGTTTCTGGCTCCCCCATCGCCTGCCTCAGCCCTGTGGTGCCAGCCAGGGCTGGCCTTCACCACTGACGTGGTTTTTTAATTTCTAACTGTGGTTGACTGAGCAGTTACTATGTGCCAGGCAACAAGATAAAGGCGTAAAGTGGATTTTCTCATTTAATTCTTGCAATGATCCATTTGCAATGAATGCTATTATAATCCCATTTTTCAGATGAGGAAACAGAGGCCCAGAGAGGTTAAGTAACTTAGACAAGTTCACACAGCTCAGGAGCAACTAGGGGTCTAAACTCCTAAATCCCTGCTGCCCTGTTGGGTGTGGTCTGTTGTGGAAGGATGGGGGAAATGTGGGATGCTGGCAGCCAGCCTGGGCTTTAGCAGCCACCTCGGATAATCCACAAAGCCAGGAGAGAATAGAGGCTCATTTTCCAGCAACACCTTATTCAGGGATTGGTTTATGTGTGAACGGTGGTCCTAGGTCCCGGGTTTTCAACAACTGGCCCTATTTCCATAATTTTAGTCTTTTCAGTTAAGATAATTTATTAATGGCACAACGGAATATGCTTTTTGACCTTTTCTCCATTAAGAAAAATAATTTGGCCAGCTGTTGTTATTTAAAATCACTGCTTTTATACAAGCAGACTTAGGTTTCTTGTGTCTAGTCTGCTTCATTAGACTTAGAGCATTCCCAGTTGGGGGGAGGCTGGGGTACGTCCTCGGTTTGTCACTGTCCCTGCCCCCCCACATGCACACACAGTCCCACCCAGCATCCCAGCCAGGAGCTGACGAGAGCAGTGCTGGCCAGAACCCCTAGATGCCAGAATCCTTCCCAGCTGCTTGTGGGAATTCACTTCCTGGCTGCCCATGATGATAACTCCGGGAGGTTTTTCAAACTACCCATACCGGGCTTCACCCCAGAGTGTTCTGGTCTGGAGTAGCACCCGGGCACAGGTCCTTTTAGAAAGCTTCTCAGGTGAGACCCACCATCCTCCCCTTGGTCTCTGTTCTCACTGGTCCTCTCCCAGATACAGACAGGCAGGAGGATGCTGGGCTAGAAGTGGGTGGGAGAGCTCAGCAGTTCTTCCCATCCCACAGACAGAGGCCTGGAGACTCAGCAATAAGAAGTGGTCCACTGAAATGAAGGAAGCTCAGGGGGTGGAAACGGGCCGAAAAGTCACTGACTCTGAGCAGCTCTGGCCTGTACCATGGCCTGGGACAAGGCAGGTCCCCCTGCCCCCAGCCATGGAAAGACTGGGCACAGTCTAAGCACCTTCCAAGAAAGGTCCATGGCCCCTATATCCCCCACCCTATCCCAAGAAGAAGCATATCCCAAGAAGAAGCAGGGGAGCTGCCAGGTCATGGGATAACCCCTGGGCTAACAAAGCAGCAGGCATGGAAGCAAAGATGGAGCAGCAGCCGCCCAAAGCCATTTCAGCTGATAAATAAAGTGACTTCCCAGTGAGCGAGGCCATTTGTCAACCGACTTGCTCTAATAAAAGCACAGGCAAGTCCTCCGAGCCTGGGCCCCTCCACTGCACTTACGAGGAGCATCGCAGGGCAGGTCAGCGCCAACACTGTGCAGTCTTGGCCAGTCTCCTTCCCTCTCTGGGCCCCTGCTTTCACATCTGTAAAACCAGTCTGGAGTCGGTCACCCTCCGCAAGAGGGCATCTGGAAATGGGGGGGGTGGGTGGTTTTAGGCTATCACAATGACCTGGGGTGGTCCTGCACAATGATGAACTGTGCCCTCTAAATGCCAATGCCGTCCCCATTAATAAGCACAGGTAGGTTACTGCTGGGGTCTCTTCCAGTCCTCATATTGTACGGCTCTAGGCCCTGCTGTTGGAAACCCTGGTGGTGCAGTGGTTAAGAGCTACGGCTGCTAACCAAAAGGTCAGCAGTTCAAATCCACCAGACGCTCCTTGGAAACCCAATGGGGCAGTTCTGCTCTGTTTTATAGGGTCACTATGAGTCAGAATCGACTCCCCGGCGATGGGTTTATGCCCTGTTACTTAATGTTCCAGTTGAGATACAGGCCAGTGGGGGCAGGGGTGGGAGGTTTGTTTGTCCTACGTGGAAGAGGAAAATGCGAGCTGGTTACTCAGCTCCGAGCTGAGCCATTGCTCAGCCCTCTATCTGCCCACCACTGAGATTGTTGGAATTAAATATTCATAGACCAAGGTGCCGTAGAATAAAACCCAAATCTTCTAACATGGTCCCTAAGCCTGGAAGATGCTGACAGCACAGACTTATAATGATGTATCATTAGCTCTTAGCGATCTGTTTACTACACTTGTTACTTACTCCATGTTACTTAACCACACCAGCTGTACCTCCCTTAAACCACTGAGGCGAGGCTGCATCTCTACATCCCACCTGTGTCCTAGGGTGGTCGAACCCCAAAACCAAACTCATTGCTGTCGAGTCGATTCTGACTCATAGTGACCCTATAAGACAGGGTAGAACTGCCCCATAGGGTTTCCAAGACTGTAATCCTTACAAAATTTGCCCCGAGGAGGGCTGGTGCGTTCAAACCTCAGAACCTTTGGGTTAGCAGCTGAGTGTTTAATCACTGCGCTGTCTGGGCTCCCTTAGCCGACACCAAACCAAAAACCAAACCAAAACCACTGCCATCGAATCGATTCTGACTCATAGCAACCCTCTAGGACAGAGTAGAACTGCCCCATAGAGTTTCCAAGGAGTGCCTGGTGGGTTTGAACTGCCGACCTCTTGGTTAGCAGTCACAGCACTTATCCACTACGCCACCAGGGTTTCCTAGCAGACACCAGAGAGGCTAAAATAGCTTTTAGGGATTATTCAGTTTAACAAAACAAGATAACTGCCATATCAGCACCTTTGAAGATCTTTTATGTTTTTTAATTGAAATCTTTTTTAACTAAAAGTCTATTGTTTTACATGTAAAAATATTGAAATGGCAAATGTTGTGTTATACCTATTTTAGCACAATTAAAAACTTAAAAAAAAAAAAAAAAAAGGATTATTCTCCAAATCCTCAGTAAGCTGATTGTTAGCTTTTCCTCTCTTGGTTAACTTTTTCCTTGATTTAACTAGCTGGAGTATTGTACCCCAGCCTATCTGGGAGCAAAATCACCCCTAGTTGCAAAAGGCAGAGTTGAGAGTCAGATACTGGCTTTCTTAGTCCTAGCCCTTAGGGGTCATCTCCTGTCCTCCCCACAGTTTATAGTCAGGAAACCCAGGCCAGAGAAGCTGAGTGACTTGCCTGTATCCACACAGCTAATGAACAGCAGAGCTGGACTCAAAGCTAGATGGCCATATTGGTCTAGGGCTTTTTCCATCCCACTACATCAGCTTTTGGGAGCTGAGGGAGGCCCATTTATTCACTTGACAAACAACTATGGAGTACCTATTATGTGCTAGGAGCCCTGGCGACACAGTGGTTAAGAGCTAGGGTGAGCTACAGCTGCTAACCAAAAGGTCTGCAGTTGGAATCTACCAGCCCCTCCTTGGAAACTCTATGGGGCGGTTCTACTCCATCCTATAGGGTTGCTATGTGTAGGAATTGACTAGATGGCAACGGGTTTTTTTTTAATTACTTGCTATTGGCTGAGAAGCCCGCAATCATTGGAGAAATAGACAAGCAAACAGGAAACACTGACCCATCAGAACGTGGGGTAACAGGAGGAGAGCTGGGTAAATTGTAGCTGGGGCAGCTGTGGCTGGGGAGAGCACCCCACTGTCAGGTTGGGATCAGGAGGCTCTGGAGCTGTCAGGCTCTCGAGATAGCAGGGTGGGAGGGGGCCAAGAAGCCAGTGGGTATATTAAAATGCCCTGAGCAAAGGCAATGGCTTCAGCTCATTACCTTCCTCATCCCCTTTGCCACAGCCTTGGAAAGTCTCCCCCACTGCAGGCGACCAAGACCATTGTAACCAGACATCACCCCATCAGAATGTCAGGAGGCAGAGGGGAGACACAATAACAGCTTTATCAGAGCCGTGCATCTGTCTGTGGATGGGTGAACCTGGAGACCAGCACTAGGGCCCTGGCTTCAAAATATCCCCAGACTGCCTGGCATTCACCACCAGGATTCCAATCCTCAGGCTCTCCAGGGATCCCCTATTAAAACACAAATACCCCGTGTTTGTGGAGGTGTGTGTGTGTGTGTGTTTGTGCCTGGGATTTAAGGAGGTCACCTCATGAGTCATTACCAGCCATTAATACACTAATTATCTGCTAATATCTGAGTGGCAATTAGCAGACCTGGAGCCAGGTTAGGAGTGGGGCGTGTGTCTGTTGGTTAACCTGCTTTTGGGGAGAGGTGATTGGAAGGTGTGAAAGTCAAATTCATCAGCTTCGCAAGGATTGTGTCTGGAAGTAGAATGCCACAGTGCTGTGCAAACAGACACAGGAAAGAAAACTGTTAGGGGCTTTGCAGGCGTCACCTTGTCCAAGCTAAGCTCAGGGCAGCTATAATTATCCCCATTGTACAGAGGAAGGGACCAAGGTCAGGTGCAGTTAGGTGGCTTGCCTACAACCTCGCAGCAAGTGCTGTCTCTGGCCTGTTTCTCCAATGGGGACATTCAGCAATGGGACTGAGAACCACAAGGATGGGGCCAGGAAGCTCCTTGGAGATGGGATATCAGAGTTCGTTTAAGCCAGTGCTCTCCACATACAGAAAAGAATACTGAGACCCAGAGAGGGCTGGGACCTGGGCAGGGACTGGCTCGAGGCAGGAGGGGACAAGACCTCAGCACCGCTGTGAGGGCTGTGGGCCATGCTGATCAGAGAGGTCAGGGCAGACTCTCTGCCCGATGGCCCGGCACTGTGGCTCCTGCCATTTTAAAGAGTGCAAGTCGAAACAATGTGCCCCTGTCACCCTAAAACCTCTGCCCTGGGGCTGCACCCATTTCTGGGATAAATGCACCTCCATGACCTCAGCATTTTGCCTCATGGCCTTCAGCAATGGGGTGCCCTTCAGCAAACAGGCAAGCTAGGAGCTGCCCCAGTGGACCCCAGAGGCTGCCGGAGCTAGTCTATCCTTAGGTCTACGAAAACCCTCCCTCCCTGCCCTTCACAGGCTTTTAATGAGGGCCCAGCTCCAGCTGCCCAGCGACATCTGATCTGCCCGCATCACTGCCTTTGAAGCTTCCCAGCCCCAAAAACCATTTATCTCCACAATTTGCTTAGAAAGCCTCATAAATCATGGCCATGCACAAAGGAATTACCTCTTTGGAAGTCTTTCAAAGGCTGCTGGCAAAGGCATCACAGACCTGCCAGGGGGCTGCACGCTGGCCTGGTACCTTCCTCAGCGCGCCCACAGCTCACCTCCTTCTCAGTGCTCCCCAGCAAGCCCCAGACTGGGGGGGAGCCAGGTGGGGATCAAAGAGAATTTGGTGAGGCTTCCCAGTGTGAGATGAGACCCCCAGATGTGGGCTCTGAGGAAAAAGAACCCACAGGCCGGGTGGGAAAGGACGTGAGAAAGTCACTGGGTCCAAGCCCATCTCCTGCAAAGGGTGAACTCATTCCACAACGTTGTCTACCACTTTCCATTCATTCCCCTTCCCTCTGACTTCTTCAAATAGTGAACGCTGGTCTGCTGGAAAGAGTCAGGCTGGGGGACCTACCCCTCTCTCTGGTTCTGTCACGGGCCTTAGGTAATACACTACCCTTCAGGCCCCGGTTTCCTCCCTAGCAAAGTGACAAAATTGGACCAGATCAGTGGGCAGTAAGCATTTGCCATTGAGTCCAAAGGGGTCCTATGCCTGGGTTGGGGCCAGGGCCATGACAGGGACTCTGGACCCCCCATGTACCAGCTTCCAGCTACTATTTTCTTGGGTTCTCATATAAGGGCAAAGGATTAAGTAACTAAAGGAAGAGGGCAGGATGAAAGGTTTGCATTTAATTTCTCTCAGAGTCAGAAAGTTCTTCTTTGGGTCTAACTGAGGAATTTCTTGCTGCAGTTTAAAATGACTGATTTTCCTTCATCTACTCACTCACTCATTGAGTAGACACTTCAGGGCTCAGCACTGCCATGGACACCCTTTGGGAAGCAGTCACCATGGTACACAAGGTCTCCATCTTCACAGAACTTCCTGTCAAGCACTGCTGGCCAAGCCCCACGGGGAATACTCAGGAAGTCAAAGAAGAAACGGTGACGGTGGATGCTGCACAGAGGCCTGGCTCCCTTGTGGTCCACAAAGCACTCTTGGACTAAGCCCTGGCTCGCCTGTTACTGGCAACTTGGGTCCCCTGTTCATTACGGAGCTGGAGGCCTTTCCCGTGAGGGGATGGTGAGAGGGAGGTGGGGGTTGTGCTGGAGCCGCTCCAGCAGTGTGTTAGCGGGTCTGCAGGCGGCTTCAGCACCAGGGAAAGGTAAAGCTTAATTAAGTCGGGGTCATTTGTGCCTCAGCAGCCCTGTGCAGTCCGTGGATCAGGAATCTTCCCACCTGGACATTCCTCCTGGGAGTTAATACTGCCCCCCCAGAGGCTTGGTGGGAGGCTGTTCTCACGAGCCAGGTGCACGAGCTCTGTTGATTGCCCTGCAGGGCTTAACCCACGATTGTCCCCAGTGAAAGCAGTTCACCTCTGAGCCATTCTTTCTTTGACAAAGGCAGCACCTGGAGCTGATTGGTGCAGCTGGTGCATTGGGCCCACTTGGCTGACATTTACTGAGTCCAGTCCTTGTGCACTTAACTTACACTTTAAACACTATCAGAAATGTGCTATTTGGAATGCACCTTTTATACATACAGCACTTCAGACGTTCCAAAGGATCTTTCTGCTTATAGGTCGCTAAAGCAAAGATTGACATTCCCATTGCTCAGATGGGTAGACTGAGAACCAGAGAAGGGAAGCAGCTTGTCCAAGGCCCCCGGTCTGAGTGGGGCTTAAAAAGGGGAGAGAGGTCCCCACCCTCAGGGCTCACAGACTGATGGCAGCACAGCAGGCATGGGTCATAGGAGCCAGACTGGAGAGGTGCTGGCTGGAGGTGGAAGGGCAAGGGAGGCTGGGATGGGGGGAAGAGGTTAATCTGACCAGAAGATTTTGAGCCTTGTGAAAGAAATGGGATTTGCTTTTGGATCTTGAAGGAGGGATAGGACTTGAACAGGTGGGAAAGCAAGGGGAAGATAGTCCGTGGAGGGACAGCAAAAGCAAAGGCAGGGAGGAGGGAGAATCCAGGGCCAGGAGAGTAGCCTGGAAAGGAGAGGTGTGCCCATCCCAGGCCAGGTGGCAGAGAGCTTGTTTCCTTGAATGAAGGCTAGATCGTGCTTCTCAAACTCTGTTCTGAAGGGCCAGTTTTATTTTGTTTGCTCGTTTCCCAGTCCCTCACAGACAGATATGTGGTCCTGACGGAGCGTGACATAATGAAGTTCACGCCACACATGACCCACTAGGAGAATTTGACAGCACCCACACCAGCCTGCATGTACCTCATTCAACCACAGGAGCCACTAACCACTTGTCTGGCTGTCGCAGCAACGTCAAAATTGCTATAAAAGTTTCTGAACGTTTTCTCTTCATTTTGTCACCGGCCAGTAACAGTTCCTGAGCTGGGGTCCACAGACCACACTTTGAACAAAACTGGGCTAGAATACCGAAACCCTGGTGGTGTAGTACTACAGGGGCTAACCAAAAGGTTGGCAGTTCAAATCCACCAGGTGCTCCTTGGAAACTCTATGGGGCAGTTCTACTCTGTCCTATAGAGTCGAGAGCAATGGGTTTTGGGCTAGAATATGGCCCAGAAGAGAGAAGAAAAGAAAAACCAAGACGAGCTCCCAGGTGGTTTTATTGAGACCTCAAGTGGGGTAAGATTCCTGGCCTTTCTGCCTCCTTTGGGAAATCCTGTGCCTCTCAGAGGCCTGCTGTGCAGCCTAAGGGACCAGGAACTTGGGAATAAGAAATATAATCAAGGATGATACTAAAAGTCATGATCAGCTGATACATACAGCAGGGCACCCAGTGATCACAATGGCCACATGGCTGCATGGGCGCCTACTGGCTCTATCCCAGACAGCAGCTAATGTGTAGTGAGTCCTAGTATGTATGAGGCACTGTCTGAGCTCTCAACAAGAAGTACACTGAAACCCGTCAGAGCTGGAACTCGACGGAGCTGCCTTGTTTTTCCAGGTCTCTCAAGTTATCCGCCTTTGACAGGGTGAAGTTCTACCACTTTTCTAGTGCTCGTTTTAGTGGAAAATATTTGAGTTTTCCTTCTCAGACAGGTTTCCACCTTACACAGGTTCTGGCTTTCACAGAGTTTACTGTATATGTGTTCTCTAAATTTCTGGTCATAGGTGCCCATAGAATTGCAGGCATATACGACTTGTGAAACGAGTACAATCAGCACAGGTTTGCTTCACTTTATACAACATTCTTCCAGGTCCTTCTGCAATTAACTTACACTTTAAACACTATTGGAAACTTGCTATTTGGAATACACTGTTTATATGTAGAGCACTTTAGGCCTTCCAAAGCATCTCTATGCTTACAGGTCACTAAAGCAAAGATTGGCATTCCCATTGCTCAGATGGCTAGACTGAGGCCCAGAGAAGTGAAGCGGCTTGTCCAAGGCCCCTGGTCTAGTGAGTAGGAGAGCCAACACTCTACATCTTCAGGCTCCGATCTCACCCACCACTCCCCGCGGCACTGCTTCCCTGGTGGGGCCACTTAACACAGGGCCCACCTATCAGCAGGAAGCCATATCTCCGGTATTTGGCCAAGGGATCTTCAGGGCCTCCTGCTCAACTCTTTCTTGCTATTTGTGTCATGGGCCATTTGTCCCCAAGCCAGAGAGGGACACTCAGTGCAGCTCTCAGCTCGGCCTGCCAGTCAGAGGACACTGGATCCATCACTGCTGGACGATGACCTTTGGTTTCCCCAGAGAGAGAGGAGGTCCGAGGGTGACAAAAGGGCCTTCCCATCTATTGAGAGTTATTATCAGAGGATGGGAACCGGCTGCTCCTGGGATCTGCTGAGCCAGAAGCCAAGGGAAGACACTGGCACCTGGAGGTCCGGTTAGCTGCTCATTTGTTCATTCGCTTGATAAACTTTATCCGATACCTACTCTGTGCCAGGTACTGGGCACCAAACAGGGAATAAAGTACCCACGGGAGCTTCCTAGGCTAACAGCCTAGCAGCAGAGAGACATGAGCAAATAAAAAGCCCGTCGCTGTCAAATCAGCTCGGAATCACGGCGACCCCATGTGTGTGCGAGTAGAACTGTGCTCCATAGGGTTTTCAATGGCTGATTTTTCCAGAAGTAGATCACCAGGCCTTTCTTCTGAGGTGCCTCTGGGTGGACTTGAGCCTCCAACCTTTTGGTTAGCAGCATAGCATGTTACTGTTTGCACCACCCAGGGACTCCAGTAGGCAAATAAAGACCTGTATTCTGGCCTCTGCTCAAATGTCCGCTCCTCGGAGCTTTCTAATCCTTTTTTTCTTTCTAATCTCTATCCTCCAGCCCCTTGGCTTTAGTTTTTCTTTGTAGCACTTATTCTATCTGTTATTATGTAAACACTGTATTGTATATTTATTTTTGTCTTTTTTTTATTGTCTGAGACTCCCACTAGAAAGTCAGCTCCATGAAGGCAGGGTCTTTGTTCATTCACAGACATACTCCCAGCACCTGGAACAGCAGATGCTCAAAAGTACCTGCTGAATGAATTAGTAAACTAATAAGCGAATACATAATTATGGTGCCACATGGAAGTGCGAACAAGAGCTTGACAGAAAACCACGAGTGACTTCCTTTCGATGGGGAGGTGAGGGAAGGCCTCTCGGAGGAGGTGCATTTTCGCTGAGAGTTGAAGGATGAGAAGGAGCACTGGGAGCAAATCTGAGGCCTGGAAGAGCCCGCTTTCTCTCCCTGCTTCTGGGCTGGGAGGCCCTGGTTCCCCGGGGCGATGGTGGGCTGCAAGAGGAGACGTCTCCCTCTCTGTCCAGGGCTGCAAGTCTTGCCCACAGGGAAGTCCTGCTTTATCGCTTTCATCACCAGCTTCCCATTGCTTTTAAGGTGAAATCCTAGCTCCCCACCATGGCCACCCCTCAAGAAGCAGGCCCTGAGACAAGGATTTGAAGCAAGCCATTTATTAGGGAGATGGCTTCAGGAAGTACAGGTAAGGGAAAGGGGAAGTGAGACAGGGGAGGGAGGGAAGATAAGGCTGAAGTGGAGCTTAATCCTGCTGGGACTGCCGGGACACCTTAAAGGACACTTCCTTAGCGTTCCCTCAGCCAAGGGGACACCTTAAAGGACACTTCCTTAGCGTTCCCTCAGCCGCAGGAAGAGCAGCAGGTTAAGAGGCTTCCAGGTGGAAGAGCGAGCCTGGGCACATCCTGAGGTGGGAAGAGGCTTGGCAGAGTCAGGGCCCTGAAGGGGCAGCACAGGAAAGCTAGGACAGTGTGACGGAAATGGGGCTCTACCTGAGGCAGACAGGCCAAATCTTGGGGGGTGGCCATGGTGGGGAGCTAGGATTTCACCTTAAAAGCAACGGGAAGCTGGTGATGAAAGTGATAAAGCAGGACTTCCCTGTGGGCAAGACTTGCAGCCCTGGACAGAGAGGGAGACGTCTCCTCTTGCAGCCCACCATCGCCCCAGGGAACCAGGGCCTCCCAGCCCAGAAGCAGGGAGAGAAAGCGGGCTCTTCCAGGCCTCAGATTTGCTCCCAGTGCCAGTGAGCCCCCGTCCCCTTTCCCTCCGTGCCAGGCAAGAGACAGGTGGCGAAGGGGGAGCGGTAAATCGCTGGCGGGGGGCGGGGGGATGAGTGGGGGCAGTCAGCACGTGTCGGCAGAAAACTTGCTGACAGTTGTACACAAACTGAGACCTCATAAATTACCTCTCCCGCCTTAGGAGAGGAGGAGGTCTCGCTAAATATAGTTCCTTTATTGTTATTTATGTCTCGGGGTGCCAAGCAATGACTCCTGAAGCCTGTCTTCCCCATCACCCACTGTGGGTGCTGCATTTGCCAGAAGGTGGAGAGGGTGGGTAAGGGTGGTGGTGGGTTCCCCTGTGCAGCTGAGAACTGTGAGGGGGAGGCTGGGGGATGCGAGCGAGGCCAGGGCCTCTCTGGGAGTGATGCCCAGCCACTTACCCAGTGAGGAACACGACCAGCACATGAGCAAATGGGACAGGGTTAATGACCCTTAGGATTTCTGACGACCATAGGCGTGGTCTGTAGCAGCAAGCGGCTTCATTAAGCAGGATATCCATATTAATGTTTCTGGAGTACCCTTTGAGCTCTTAGGGGCCTGGGACTTTAGAGGGAATCTAATGAGCTCTGCTCAGCAGAACAGGCCCAGGCCTCAGCACCCCTCATTCTATCTGGGGGGCTCAGCCTCCTCCAAAGCAGTGGTCCTGGTCCTCCATGTGAGAGTCACTCCTTAAGGCCCCTGCAGGTCCCCCACAAGGGCTTCTCCATCTCCTGAAGACCTCTCTTCTCTCATCCAACAATGTTTGGATTAAATTACTGCTTCTTAGTGAATCTTTCAGGAACCTTCCAGCTCCTCCTCTCGTTATAAACGAATTGTGCCTACTGCTTTCTGGCTTGTACTGAGGTGCATACTTATCCAGCAGGCCCCAAACTGTGGAATCACACAGACCTGGGTTCAAATCCCATCTCTGCCTCTTATCACCTGTGGAAGTAACTGGTTATGTCACCTCTTGAGCCTCAGCTTCCTCATCTCGCCTACAAATGAAATACCTTATAGGATTGGTTGTCAGGATATGGTGCAAAAGTACGGTGTTCAATGAGTGGCAAGGAGCAGGTACTCAGTACTATTGAACAAATTCCCATGGAAACATGGAGATAAATAAATGAATAAGCAAAGTTTTTTTTAAGCAAAGTTACTGATCAAGCCATCATACTGTGTGCAAGGGTTAACTCATTATGTCACTCAGTTATTTGTGGGGTTAATAATAGGTCTTTCTCATCATCACCTGGCTGTGAACTCCTTCAGGACAGAGTCTTGGTTTGGCTTCTCCAGAAGCAGGCCCTGAGACAAGGATTTGAAGCAAGCCATTTATTAGGGAGATGGCTTCAGGAAGTACAGGTAAGGGAAAGGGGAAGTGAGACAGGGAAGGGAGGGAAGATAAGGCTGAAGTGGAGCTTAATCCTGCTGGGACTGCCGGGACACCTTAAAGGACACTTCCTTAGCGTTCCCTCAGCCAAGGGGCAATGAAGCTGGGATATCTATCCATTACCTTCTCTCCATCCGGACCCGGGGTGGGGATTACTGGAGTGGACTTTCACTCTGGCACTTTCTGCTTGCTCTGTGCTTTGTGCCCAGCAGAGTTGCAGGTGTTTGTGGGAAGCAGCCGTTGGTGTGTATAGGTGAGCGCTGAGGGGCCTAGGGGACTGCAGGGACCAAGTCTGTGCTGTCACCCACTGTATACATTGTCTAGGAGTCAACAAGTGGCACAAATAGTTAGGCACTCGACTACTAATCAAAAGGTTGGTGGTTTGAATCTACCCAGAGGCACCTCAAAGGAAAGGCCTGGCAATCTGCTTTTGAAAGGTCACAGCCTTGAAAGCCCTATGGAGCGCAGTTCTGCTCTGCACATGTGGGTTGCCATGAGTCGAAATTGGCTCCACAGCAACTGGCTTGTTTTTGTTTTCTTTTTAGTATGTTGCCTGGTATGTATTATTGTTAGGTGCTGTCAAGGCGGTTCCAACTCATAGCGACCCTGTATACAACAGAATGAAACATTGCCTGGTCCTGTGCCATCCTCACAGTCGTTGCTATGTTTGAGCCCATGGTTGCAGTCACTCTGTCAATCCATCTCATTGAGGGTCTTCGTCTTTTTTGCTGACCCTCTGCCTTACCAAGCATGATGTCCTTTTCCAGGGTCTGGTCCCTCCTGATAACATGTCTGAAGTACATGAAACAAAGTGTCTCCATTCTTGCTTTCAAGGAACATTCTGGCTGTACTTCTTCCAAGACAGATTTGTTGGTTCTTCTGGTAGTTCATGATATATTCAATATTTTCCACCAACCCCATAATTCAGAGGCATCAATTCTTCTTCAGCCTTCCTTATTCCATTGTACAGGTTTCACATGCATATGAGGTGAATGAAAGTGCCATGGGCTTGGGTTAGGCACACCTTAGTCCTCGAGGTGACATCATATGGTACGTATTGGGGACTCAATATTAGTATTTGCTGAGTTAATAAATAATTCGTTAATAAACTCTATATAAGAAATGGTTAGAAAAGCTGGGGATAAAAACATGACATAGTTCCTGCTCTCAGGGCCTCACAACCAGGGGTGGGGATGGGGTAGTACCATGACCCATGAAAAAAGACAAAGGATAAATCACACTGAATGTCAGGGCCTAAATGCCCAAGGAGAGGAAGTATGCAGAAAGGAGGGATACCCAGGGCTGGGAAGGCTTTAAGGAGATAAGCCTGAAGGAAGAGAGGACTGAGACATAAAGGAGTTGGTGGCGGGGGGAGAAGGGGGCTTGGGAGAATACCATGAGCAAAGGCAGGCAGGAATGACATCACAGGTGTGCCAGGGAAAGAACGGGGAGGAGAGTCTGGTCATAGATCTCTATGGGGCTGGAGAACAGAGATTTGGCCTCAGAGAGCTCACAAGAAAAGCGGCCTCAGGGGATGTCTAGGAAGAATCAGAACTGGGAGCAGGCTCCAGCCAGTGTATGCCAGGGCATGAGTGTGTTTGTATGCCCAGCTGTGTGAGTGAGTGAGTGTATAGGAGAGGCTCTCCCTGCTCCTCTGGTGCTTGGCTGGAAGGGCTGGAGTCCCCCCTCCTGCCATGTGGTCCCGCAGAAGTTTCTCTGTGGCTACTCTATGCAGTGTACACTGAACATCTGTACCTAGTGGCCACGTATGGCTGCAATGGAGGGCTGCTGAAAGGGAGGAGAGAGGGTTTAGGGGTGCTTAGAAACTGAGGAAGAGGAGACCTTCCCCAGCTGGAGTGTCGGGACCCCCTTAGTCCTCACATCCTGGTACTCCAGAGGCCAGCAGCATAGCTGTTGCTACCAAGGATCAGATTCCCTGGAAGCTGAGATACTACAAAAACCAAAACCAAACCCGTTGCAATCTGTCAATTTAGACTCATAATGACCCTGTACCACAAAGGTGGCCTCATTCTGCTGCTCATCGTCAGTCTGGGAGGATAGAAGACTTAGAAGCCGCTTCTCCTGACGTCTCGTCTCTCCATCTCTCTCTACCTGTCTCCGTCTCCCAACATCTCTCCATCTCTCTACCTGTCTCCATCTCCCAATGTCTCTCCATCTCCTGACATCTCTCCATTTCTCTACCTGTCTCCATCTCCCAACGTCTCTCCATCTCTCTACCTGTCTCCATCCCTGCTGCCTCTCTCCCCACTCCCACCCCCCTTTCCTCCCCCCACCCATCTTTCTCATCTCCCTCCTGTCAATGGCTGGTCACCAGAGGGGCTCAGGTGGGAGGAGTAGGTGAGGCTGTTGCTGGGAAATGTGTGGGAGGAAGGCCGGGAGGCCGTCTGAACTGGGTGTTTGAACCAAAAGGCGTCCCAGTGGGCCTCCCCGATGTGTTTTTTTTTTTTTCTTTTCCTTTGAAAGCGTTTCACTTTCAAAGGCAGCCAGGCCTGCGTGGAGGGAGTGGGGTAAACTCAGGCGCACAATCAAGGCGCCTTTGAACCTGGGCTGAGAGCTCCTGGTCCTCTCCAGTTCCAGGCCAGGGGCTGGCAGGGGGCTGGGGGACCCTCCATACCTAATTGGCAGCTAACTGAATCCGGGGCAGGGGTGGGGTGGTGGTGATGTAACGGTGCTGAAAGCAAGTTGTTCGTGATTGGGTGAGCGGAGTGCTTTTCAACTCCTTGCAAAAGCGGGGTGTGGTGGGAGACAGGCTTCTGTTGCTTAATGAGCTCGCGGTTCAAGCCGTCTCTTGCTGAGGAGCTCACGGAGGATTTCAAGGCAAAGTTAACACTGTAGTTAGTTCTAGCTGGCTACCTGTCATCACTCAGGCTCCAGAGAGCCATCTTATTAAAATAAGCAAACAGGAGGTAGGCTCCCTGGCAGAGTTCTCAGGGGGTGGGGTGGGGTCTGGTCATGCAGGAAGCCCAGGACAGCACCAGACAAGCTGTTCCTTCACAGTTTGAGGTAGAACAAGGAGAACTTCGAAGGGTCTTCTGGAGACCTGGCCTGGGCCTAGGCATTAAAGGGACAGGGATTCAGAATATGGTCTGTGGAGGCTGACAGACCTGGACTTGAGTCCTAGTTTATCAGGATGACCTTGGGCAAGTTACTAAAATTTTCCGTGCCTCCATTTCCCACATCTATAAAAGAAAATAATAATAGCACCTACCCTGTAAACCAAAAAATCCCATTGCCGTCGAGTCGGTTCTGACTCATAGCAACCCTATAGGACAGAGTAGAACTGCCCTGCCCCATAGTTTCCAAGGGGTGCCTGGGACTTGTAATCGTTACATGAGATTACACAGTGCCAAGCACATGATAAACGCACAATGAGTTGTGATTATGATTATGAAGGACTGGGGCTGAGAAGGCTATCTTCAGTCCTCATAGTTAAGACTCTCACAGGAGATTCACAGAGGGTGAACACAAGGGCCCAAACACAAACACTTGGAACCGCAGGCAGGGTGGCATTCGGCTAGTCCACTTCTCCCTGTCTGCAGGTGAAGAAACAGAGGCCCAGAGAGGGAAAATGATTCTTTTCAAGGTCACACGATAAACTAGGAGCAAGGCTGAGCCTACGACAAGTCTCCAGAGACCCAGGGCTGCTTCCACCACAGCATCTGAGCTGGATCACAGGTGCGAGCAGAAAATGAATGCGCAATGTCCTCTGCTTGACATTTCCCTCCCATGCGAGAGTGGGTTATGGTGACTTACCTTATTTGCCATGTTCTTCTCCCACCTCACAAAAACAAGTTTTCCATCCTTGGGGGTGGCTGAGTGGGGGTGGGGAGGAGAAGCTGGCCAGGAAAAGCCATGGGGCCTGAGAATTGTCCATATTTGCTAAACAATCCAAGGACACCAAGAGCAAGAGCAGTCACAGATGGTTCTGGATTGTTGCATCAGCTTCCAAACCAGCCCTTCACTTCTGCCTCTTCCCCACCCCACCTCTGCCTCACTTTCACATTGGTCTTTCCAAATCACCAATCTGATGAGATCACTGCCCTGCTTGGGGCTCCCAGTGACCTGAGGCTTAAATGCAAACTCATGGCGGCTTGGCACTGAAAGCCCTCCACACCCAGGCCCAGCCTTTCCCTGCCCAGTCTCTCCAGTCACCCCTTCTTGCCCAGGTTCCCAGCAGGTCTTACCCTTGCAGCCTCATACTTTTCAGCAGCCATCCCCCTGCTCCATTACTGGGGTTCCTGATCCACTCAATCTCATCTTAGATCCCCAGAGAGGGGGTTCACCTGATTTCCTTTATCGTTCAGTTACCTTTACCATGACTCAAATTTCTCATCTGAAGAACAGGGGGAAAGCCAAGGAATTATTGCAACTAATGACTTCCCAGATGATTACCACATGCAATAGAGGGCAATTTGATATGGTTGAGTTGAGGTGGAGAGCTAAACAGGAAGATGAACAACCCCAAGGCCCATCAAACGGGCATACTAATCCATGCCCCACCCCACATCAAAGGCTGGGGTGAAATTACAGGGAAGATAGTAATCATGAAAGGGGTGAGGACCACCACGGGAATCTTAAGTCCTTCCTCCAGGACTTGGTTTTCTCATCTATAAAATGAGGGGGTTGGAAAAGGTGATTTCCAAAAATCCTTCCAGCTCAAACATAACTTTCTATACTGAAGGGTCTTAATAACCACGCAGATGATCCCTGGGAGGGGCGGGGCAGGGGGAGAATTTGATTAGGGACAGGCATAAAGAGGTCTTCAAATATTTTTGTAACATTTTCTTTCTTTGAAAAGGATCTGAAGCAAATGCAGCAAATGTTAATATTCATTCAATCTAAGTGGTGGGTGTTTTTGATATTATTTTCCCTACTTTTTGGTATGTCACAAATATTTAAGAATTTAAAAAAGTAGTTATGAGCCTTTTCTTAGCTGTGACCATCTCCCTGGCTTCTTCTGCTTGCACTGGGGAGTCACCTCCAACTGTAAACAATCTGTCAATGGAAAGGACTGAATTTGGGGGTGGTAAGATCCCCATTGCAGGAGGTATGGAAGGTCAAATAGGCCATGAATATTGTGGGTGAAGGCTGGACTCTGATCTCAGAGGACCCTTCCAAATCAGGGCTAGGCCTCTTTGTGCAGGTTCTGGGGCCAAGGACGCTATCCTTGGTGCTGAATCCTCTACCAACGGGCTTCCAAACACCAAGCATGGACAGCAGAACGCTTCCTTCCATACTCACTCAAGATACAAATAATGTGCCAATTTCCAGGCTATTCTAGTAATTGATATGGTGGGAAGAAGTGCTTCTTAGAGGAGCTTCTGGTATTTGCTTTCCTGAAACCTCTTCTTCCAACCCTGCCTTCTACTAGTCTTTATTTGTTCTTTCCCAACTTTATGCTGAAAAATACAGAACTGGGAACCAGAAAATGTGAGATTGAATTCCACCTCATCCACTAACAGGCTGCATGATCCAGAGAAGTTCCCTTCACTATGGAGAGCCTCTGATTCTTCATCTGCCAAGTGGAGATAATTACACCAGGTGATAGAATGCTTGAAAACATGCTTGCAAACACTTAAGTGCAATAGAATTATTTACTGTTAATACTATTATGATCCTTCTCCAATAAGTATGAAGTGGAACTGTCTCTCAGGGTGGAAGGCAAATAAAGCAATGAGTATGTGTGTGTGCAGGGGAGGGGTTGCATTAAGCTAAAAGAACTCTTGAGAAAGTTTGAAGAAAAATTGTCCAGTTGGCTTCCCTGAGGGTAAATGAAAACCTTTTCAGATCGTGCCTGGTGACATTTGCAAGCATCACAAGAGTTCCAGAGTGGAGGAAGGCATTGAAGCGTCCCTAAATGGAAAGGATGGTATGGTGTCATTTGTACTCGCTGAGCTGAGGGCCAGCCTTGCTGAGTAAGAGGAACAGGGTCCTCATGGGAAAGCATAGCCTGTTGGTGGGGTGAGTGGCAGAGACCATGTTCTAGTCCTGGCTTTGCCACTAATCTCTTGACATAGTGCAGAGTAGCTGGACTCAAGTCCAACTCATCCGTTGATGAGCTGTGTGACCTTGGGAAAGTCACTTCATTTCTCCAAGCCTCAGTGTTCTCTGATGGAAATGGGTATACTAAAATCTATCCACCAGATGGTTGTAAGACCAAGATGAAATCTTGGATGACAGAGAACTTGCTAACCTGTAGCCCTGTGCGATGGTTGGTATGTAGCCTCTCTGAGCCTCAGAATTCATTATTGCACAATAGAGTCCTCAAGGTCTGACCCCATAGAGATGTAAGTGGGGTAAGGATGAGGAGGAGAATCACACACACATTTTGTTATCACTGTGAGGGAGGAGTGGAGCAGGCTAGGGCAGTGGAGAGAAGCCAGGATTCAAGAGACTGGGGCTCTAGTCTCTGCTCTATTACTGTTCAGCCACATAGTCTTGGGCAACTGGACTACAGTTTCCACATCTCTGGAATGAAGGATGGGATTAAATGAAGAGTCACCAAACAAACGCCATTCATTTCCATTTCATCCCTGATTTGAAAGGCCAAGCATCAAGCTCCAAAGAGTAGATGGGCCTTCCTTCCCCTGTCTCCTCCATGTGTGGCTGAGCTCCAAAGCGGGCATGATTTATGGTGGGCCCTGGAGAGCCCAGACAGAGACTTCAGGGCTATGAATTCAAAAATCTTGGTGTTCTGCTGAGCTGTCTGGATCTCTCTGCTGTTGGCATTCTCGACAGGAAAATTAATTGCTGTTGTCATTCTACTTTTTGTTCCAGTCTATATCCCAGGAATAAGATATCTGAATAATGTTAAGTAACCTGTATATAAAAGCCCTTTCTAAAGGCCAGAGCAGTGAACAGAGAGGTGGGCTCTAGGGCTGGGAGCGAGCCAAGGACAGCTCCCCACTGGCAGCAACTTCAGGACTCCAAGAAAGGGGTAGCTGGGTGCGTGTGGACACTCAGCAAGAGAGGGACTTGGTGCTTTCCCTGGGGGCAGAGGAAGTGGAGCCTGCTGATGCAGCCTTGCAAACAAACACAAGCCCACTCACTCTCCCCACCCCAGAGGGCTCCCCTGACCACATTCTTTCTACTACTCTAGCTGGACTCTTCTCTCTGACCCAATGGCTATCAGCAAGGTGAACCCAGGTTCTGATTCGGTGGCTGCGCCCCACCGACCTGCCTGGGGCTGAGAGCTCCTTAGCACCAGCCCTCAGTGCGCTAACTCAGGAAGGCTCGTGGGTCAGCACTGGGTGGTCACCGGGCACTTCTGCCAGGCCTGGCTACCTCCTCACATTGATGGCAGAGTTAACTCACCATTATCAACATGTGGCTGATGCAAAGTTTAACCTCATGCAATAGCCAAGCCTGTGCTTCTCGGGACAATCCCCAAATCCAGGATTCTGATTCCCTGCTATGGTCCTCCTTTTGGGGAAAAGCTGGATAATTTCCAAGCAGTCATTCTAGGGTAAACCTCAAACTAAACCACTGCACAGAAAGTGTCCCCTCACTATCCTTTCATCCATCAACAACTTCTCACTGAGCATTTACTGAAGGCCCGGCACTTGTTTCAGGCTGGGATGGGGGAGGGGGTAGGGGGCATGTTGGGAAGAAGCATAAACACAACCTGAATCAGATACGGCCCCTGGCTGCAGGAAGCTCACAATGCAGTTGTCATGGTCCCCAGGCCCTTTCGCAGCACTTCTTCCTGCCACTTCCAAGGAGGATGTGTGGAGAGGGGCAGGTCCGCCATGCAGAGCCAGAGCACAGGGTGACACAGGGCCACAACCTCAGAGACCACGCACGTCACTGAAGACAGTGATTTTCAATTATTAGCATTTTGTAAATCAGAGGAACCTTTTCTTCAAATGGAACCTTACATAGAACGGCAAATCCAAGACCCATAGAAATAGAGCTGTTCTGGTTGTAGCAGAGGCAGGGATAAGAGAGGGGTCCTGAATCCTGTCCTCCTGGTTCTTCCTTCAAAACTTCCTTCAGAGACAGGAAAAATGGACAATGGAAACGGGGAACCCAGGGTGAGGGAGGGGAGAGTATTGACACATTGCGGGGATTTCAACCAATGTCACAAAACAATTTGTTGAATGAGAAACTAATTTGCCCTGTAAACTTTCACCTAAAGCACAATCAAAAAAATAAACTTCCTTCACAGCACAAGCAGAGAAGCACCAATCCACTCGGTGTCAATCAAACACTAGGTGCTCGGTCAATAAGGTTAGATACACACACACACACACACACACACACACACACACACGATCCCTGCCCTGTAGGGCTTACAGTCTGATCTAACTCCCTTCTTTTATTGATGAGAATGCAAGAGAGGGACAGTGAGTGACTTGTCCAAGGTAAAAGAGATACAGGGGCTAGAAACTAGATCTCTAGAAACTAGTCCCAATTGAGAGCTCTTCCCACAGTATCATCTTGCCTCTAACAACATCCCCTGTTCTAGAATCCATGAAATAGTGAGACCTGAGCTCCTGTCCCAGCCTGGCCTGCCAGGTGAGCTGGGAGGCTGGTGCAGGGGAGAGAAACTTAACCTGAAGTTCACAAGAGCTTTTTGCTCTGACGTTCTGGGAGAAAATCCCTGGTTCTTTGGAGTTTGTCTACTTATGGTCTTAATTACTTGCATGTATGAGATCTTGCAATCTGTGCCTGGGGACTCTTTGAATTTGAGATTAATATTCAACTAGCTGGAACGATCTTCAGAAGGAGGCTTGTGGTAATTAAGTTGGTTAGAGAACACTCCAAACTAACTTTTCAATGGCACACAAGTGCTATAAATTACCCATGGAGGGAAGACCTGTCCCTTCACGGTGCTTCCTGGGAGTCGTGGGGGAACATGCACTTTGTTCTGAGAAGAGAGAGTGTTCTTGGGGGTCCCTTCCCAGTGGCTGGGGGACTTCAAATTATGAAGGTGGGAAGAAAGGGACAGAAAAGGAAGTGAAGATGTGAGCAATGGGGCTGGGAACTCTTAGGTCAAATTCATATCTGTGACTCAAGATGCATACTGCCTTTCCCAAGACCCAGTGACTCTTTCCTGGGAGAAGGGGTGTCTTGCAGTGAAAGAAAGTGATGTTGGTGGGGGGTAGATTTCAAAAGCAGAGGCTGCAGCAGCTGAATGTAGTGAGTGAACATGTTGGGCCATATTTGGCCTTCTAAACAAAAGAAAGAGCCCTGGTGGCACAGTGGTTAAGAACTCAGCTGCTAATGAAAAGGTTGGCAGGTCAAATCCACCAGCCACTCCTTGGGAACCCTATGAGGCAGTTCTACTCTCTCCTGTAGGGTCACTATGAGTTGGAATCCACTCGATAGCAAAGGGGTACGGGTAAACAAAAGAAAGAGTCAATGGGTAGTGCAAACAGTAATGCCCTTGGCTGCTAACTGAAAGGCTGGAGGTTCGATTCCACCTAGAAATGCCTCAAAAGAAAGGGCTGGTGATCTACTTCTAAAAAACCGCCATTGAAAACTCTGTGGAGCACAGTTCTATTCTGACACATTTGGGGTGGCCAGAAGTCAGAACTGACTCAACAGCAACTGTTTTTTTTTTTTTTTTTTAATAATTTTGATTGTGCTTTAAGTGAAAGTTTACAAATCAAGTCAGTCTGTCACATATAAGCTTATATACACCTTACTACATACTCCCATTTACTCTCCCCCCAATGAGTCAGCCCGCTCCCTTCTTCCAGTCTTTCCTTTCATGACTGTTTTGCCAGTTTCTAACCCTCTCTACCCTCCCATCTCCCCTCCAGACAGGAGATGTCAATACAGTCTCAAGTGTCCACCTGATACAAGTAGCTCATTCTTCATCAGCATCTCTCTCCAACCCATTGTCGAGTTCCTTCCATGTCTGATGAGTAGTCTTCAGGAATGGTTCCTGTTCTGGGCCAACAGAAGGTTTGGGGACCATGACTGCCGGGATTCTTCTAGTCTCAGTCAGACCATTAAGTCTGGTCTTTTTATGAGAATTTGGGGTCTGCATCCCACTATTCTCCTGCTCCCTCAGGGGTTCTCTGTTGTGCTCCCTGTCAGGGCAGTCATCGGTTGTGGCCGGGCACCATCTAGTTCTTCTGGTCTCAGGATGATGTAAGTCTCTAGTTCATGTGGCCCTTTCTGTCTCTTGGGCTCATAGTTGTTGTGTGACCTTGGTGTTCTTCATTCTCCTTTGCTCCAGGTGGGTTGAGACCAATTGATGCATCTTAGATCGCCGGCGCTTGTTAGCATTTAAGGCCCCAGACACCACAGTTCAAAGTGGGATGCAGAATGTTTTCATAATAGAGTTTATTACAGCAACTGGTTTTAAATAAGGAAAAAGAAAACACAAAAAAGGAGCCCTTAAAGGCTTAGTCCTAAGCTGCAGAGGTTTTAGAAAATAAGTTTTGATACCGGTGCAGAGCAGTCTGTATTTTTTAGGAAAGCTACTCTTACTGATTCTGTGTGTTACAAATGGCAAACCAATGCAACACACTCAAGTATGAGGTTTGCCACAAATGATTGCTACTCATATAGTACAAAGCTGGTGAATAATTCACTTTTCATTCCAAATAAGGGAAGAGTCAAGGTTATAAGTGCACGATAACTTCCCTCTCTTTTGCTTATATTCCTAGATGTTTTCTTAAGTGGAGGAGAAACGGTGGGATGCTGCCCCCAGGAGTCACCAAGGTGGCCCATAACCCACAGCCAACTTGTCTGGGACACAGCCCATGTAAACAGAATATGTCATTGCATCTCAGTAGAATATAGGTTGACAGCACCACCCTCAAGGACATGGTCAGATAGTTCCCCCTTAGCAGGTGGGGGCCATTGGGGGTGGGGCAGGAGGAGGAGGGAGGGAATTTCCCAGTTAGGCTATGAGTGCTTGTGGAGGTTCTCTGTGGCTGCCACACTCACAGGTATGAGATGTGGGTATGCTTAAAGGGGTCTAGAAGGAGCAGCCAAAAAAACCAAACCAGTTGCCGTCAAGTTGATTCCAGCTCATAGCGACTCTACAGGACAGAGTAGAACCGCCTCATAGAATTTCCAAGGAGCGCCTGGTGGATTCGAGCTGCCAGCCTTTTGGTTAGCAGACAAAGCTCTTAACCACTAATACCACCAAGGTTTCCAGAAGGAGCAGGGAAGACTTATTAACAATCTGTGATATGCAAATGACCCACAACCATGCTTGCTGAAAGTGAAAAGGACTTGAAGCACTTACTGATGAAGACCAATACTATAGCCTTCAGTATGGATTGGACCTCAACATAAAGAAAATAGAAATCCTCACTACTGGACCAATAAGCAATATCATGATAAACAGAGAAATGACTGAAGTTGGTAAGTATTTCATTTTACTTGGACCTACAATCAATGCCCATGGATGTAGCAGTCAAGAAACCAAATGACATATTGCACTGGGCAAACCTGCTGCAAAAGATCTCTTTAAAGTGTTAAGAAGCAAAGATACCATGTTAAGGACTAAGGTGCGCCATGGTATTTTCAATTGCCTCATATACATGTGAAAGCTGGACAATGAATAAGGAAGACCGAAGAAGAATTGATGCCTTTGAATAATGATGTTGGCTAAGAATACTGAATATACCATGGATTGCCAGAAGAGAGGGAGGTGACACAGGAGGAATCCAGCTTGGCTGGGGGTGGGGGAGTGGGAGGGGTAGGGCGTACAAAGAGTCCTGACTTGGGGGGCGGTCAGGAGCCCTCGTCCCCTTCCTGGATCTACCATTGCTGGCTGTGGCACTTGGGCTGAATCACTTCATCCTTTCAGACCTCAGTTTCCTTGTCTGTGAAAATGACATTTGGTGAAGAAAAAAATGCGAAATGCAGGAAGGTGTGCACAGCCATCTCTTACATCAATATAAACAAACTGGAGGCAGAAGACATGGGCTCATGGATGCTCCTGTCTTATAAGCCCCACCTCTTACAAGCCTCCTGTGACCTTGGACAAGACACAAGGACTTGGACAAGTCCTCTGAGTCTCATTTTTGCCATCTGTAAAACGGGGGTAATAATGGAACCTACTTTCTAGGATGGTTGTGAAAATTGGACAAAATAATGCACAGAAAGCCCATAGTGTGAGAGTTGATGCCCAAAGAATTTAGCTGTTACTGTTATTAAAAAAAAAAACAAACAAAAAACCTGTTGCTGTCAAGCCGATTCTGACTCATAGCGACCCTATAGGACAGAGTAGAACTGCCCCATAGGGTTTCCAAGGAGCGGCTGATGGATTCGAATGGCTGACCTTTTGGTTAGCAGCTGTAGCTCACTGTAGCTGTCAACCACCGCACCAACAGGGCTCCTGTTATTGTTATTACACAATGTAAATGGCCAACAGTAGGGAACTGGGTAGGCAAATGACGGTAAGTCCATGGAAGATCATGCAGCCATTCAAAATGATAATTATGTGCCAACATGAAAGAGTGATTATTCATGGTGTTGACAAAAAAGAACACACTATGGCATTCCATAAATATACATCATGATGATAAAATGATGCAAGCACGTGAACAGGGAATGAAAAATAAGGAGCATTCTCTGTGAGAGTAGTCGGATAATTTTTTTCTCCCCAATGTTAGAAAGTAAGGGTATTGAGTGAGATGTGCCTGGGGCTTCTGTGCTCCCTCGTGAGCAGGGCCTGGAGGCTGGACTCCCACAGTCGGGAGGGGTCTGGGTCACTCAGGGTGCCGGACCTGAAGCCAGGGCGGGTGGGTGAGCGCTTTCTCAAGCACCTGCCCAAGCAATGTCAAAGCCAACCGACGACTCCTCCTTTGCTTAATTTGTGGCAATCGATTTCCTATTTTTAATTAATAATTCTAATTATGATGCAGCAAATTTGCCCAATGGCCATGACTGAATTAATCAGGGTCTATTGATTGGGGCTGCAGAGTTATCTCACAGTTTCTGACATCATCGATTTCCTGTTGGGAACAAATAAGAAAATACACGCAGGGCAGATGTGGCTGTCATCCTGGTTGTGGCAATGAGCCCTAAGCTGGGCCCAGAAGCATCTGGTCACCTTACTCTACCCCATCCCAGCAGTCACAGCCACCACAGCTGCTGTGGCCACCTGGTACAGCCATCCCAGGCCTCGCCAGCTTCCTAAGGAGGCACAGAAGTTGACTGGTAACAGGCCAGCCCTGGGGCAGGCGGCTCTGGTGAAAACAGAGCACCTGGCTGCTGACAGAAAAGTTGGAGGTTTGAGTCCACTCAGAAGTGTCTCAGAAGAAAGGCCTGGCAATCTACTTCCAAAAAATCATCCATTGAAAACCCCATGGGACACAGTTCCACTCCGACACATGTGAAGTCACCATGAGCTAGGATCGACTTGACTGCAACTCATCCTTAGCTTCAACCAGCTGGTGGGATTGGGCTGTGTGGAGAATTTGCTTAAAATTCAATCACTGGGTGGATATTAACTTCTATTTTACTCCCTTTTGAGGTACGAACCTTGGTGGTTCTCTTCCCCTTCCCTGTGATTTTACAAATGAGGGAACTGAAGTCCATGGAGGAGCAGGGTCTTGCTGAAGACAGTCGACTGAGTCATTGCAAAGCTGGGGCTGGTTCTCAAGTTGTTGGCCTCCATGCTTTTTCCCATCCACAAAGGGGCAGAAAGCTTGCCAGCTAAGCTGGGGGTGACTGGAGGGCAGGGCAGGTTCCATCTTATTCCTGTCTCCCACCATGGGACCCGTCATCAGGCAGGGAACCTTGGGGTGCCCAGTGTGGCCTTGGTGAGTCAGTCCTCTGTCTGTTCTTGGCCTCAACCCCCCCACCCCAGTTCCATGCTTGATTCCCTCTAATTATCTTGCTTCAGAAGTAAGGCCTCCCCCCACATCTTAAGTCTTCAGACTCCACCACTCCTCTCAATACCAAGATGGCAACTGGGCACCCACAATCCTGGGTCCTTGGAGACACAGAGAGAGCCACCCTTTCCCGAATGCTTTCTCTGCCGGGCACAGCTTTCAGCTGCAATAAGAGATTAACTCACTAGCAGTGGCCTAAGCAGTAAAGACATTTAATAAAGACATTTTCATGATACAGGACATCAGGAGGGAGGCAGGGCAGGAATGCTGTCTCAACAGTGCTGCAAGAACACAGACCCTTTCTGCATTTCTACTCCTCAATCTTAATTAATCTGTTGATTTAGTGTCCTCCTGCAGGTCACCTCATGGTCACATGATGGCTGCCACAGCTCCAGGAATCATTCAAAGCAGGAAGATGGGAAAATGGGTGGTGTCATCTACATCTGTCTCTTTTATTAGGAAAGTATGTCTTTTTAAAACGCTCCCTAGAAAATGCCCCCTTATGCCTTTTTGGTCAGAACTGGGCTTCATGTCCACCCCTAGACACAAAACCACAAAATCATTTGTTATTCTAGTCTAAAAAAGGAATCTCCTTCCCCCTCCATCCCATGGTTTCTCTGGAAGCAAGGAGTTAAACAAAATTTAAACACAGTGACTCCTCTTAGTAACGGCCTTGACAACCAGCAACATTGACAAATTGTCTCTGATCCAAACTGTCTTCTTTTGCAAAGCTTCCAGCTACAAATTCAAGCTGACAGGGAAATATCACCTTCAAAACGGCAAGTTTAAATGAGTTATTATTTGTAAGAGCCTTTACAGGAGTGTCTAGCACACAGAAAGTGCTACACAAGCATTTGAAGGTTTATTTATATTTAAATATTTAAGACTTTTTTTCTTTTTTCTTTTCTTTGTACAGGAGTGTAGATTCATTTCAACACTGCCGGAATTAGCAATGAATGAGTCTTCATTACTCTGGCTTAATTATCTGCTCCCTGTGAACGGGGAGAGGGATGCCCGCAGAGACAGGAAGTTGTCCGAAAGGTGGTATAGCTGGTGTGGGGCGGCGGGGGGCAGGGGGAGAGGAGTGAGTGTTGCCTCCTCTGGCACCTTCAGCGGGGGAGACTCCCCAGCTCCCTCTGCTTCACACTTGGTCACCTGACTCAGGGCTGAGCCAAACTCCTAATTACAGTGATGTTGGACAGTGGTTATTTTTTTATTTCCTGAGTTAAGCTGGAGAAGCGCAGCGGTGTGAGCTCCATCGATTACACTGCCATTAGCGGCAGAGGGTGGGGCAGGGGAGGGCTCGCCAGCCAGGCCCATCATTACTGAGATGGAGCTGTCATCTGCCCACAGCCCCGTGTCGGGCCTGGCAGAGATGGCTGGACTGACAGGTGGCCTCAGTGCCAACTCAGGGAATTGCCAGTGCCCAAGAATCCTCAGGATGATGGTGCTAATGATGGCGGCAATAGCGACTGCCGTTAACTGAGCACCTTCTGTGGACGAAGCAGGTTTCATAGGCGAGCACCTCCATGGATACTGTTGGTGTTATCTGCTGCGCGGTCAGCCCTCAGGTCATGGCGACCCCACGCATGACTGAAGGAAACACTGCCCAGTCCACCCCAGGCATGACGGAAGGAAACACTGCCCAGCCCTGCACCATCTCCAAGACCAGTGCGGATCGGACCATTGGGATCCATAGGGTTTTCATTGGCCGATTTTCAGAAGTGGACCATCAGACCTTTCTTCCTAGTCTGTCTTAGTTTGGAAGCTCTTCTGAAACCTGTTCAGCAACACGCAAGCCTTCACTGACAGGCGGGCGGTGGCTGTGCATAAGATGTGTTGGCCGGGAGTCAAACCCGGGTCTCCCGCACTGATGGGGAGAAGTCTACCACTGCGCCCCCGCTGCCCCGTGTGCCCATTTTCCACCATGGGAGACTGACACTCAGAAACACTAGGCGACTTGCTCGACTCATGCAGGGAGTAAAGTGAAGACACTGGATCTGGGCCAGGGCTGGCTAACCATCATGTTTCCTCCCAGGTAAAGCTGGTTTTCTGACCATCACGCCCCGGGGTCCTCTGGCTCTCCTGGCCTGACCAGCCCTTCCTCCCCTCACAGGGGGCCTCCTCCAGGAGGTGCTTGTTCCCTGATGTCCAAGGGTCACACCCTCCTCCCTGGTACCCACGGGTTTCACTGGCTAGAAGGGCCTGGGGAGCTGAAGCCTAGAGGGTATTTTTGCTGCTGTCTTTGTCCCAGGCACAGAAGTGACCCCTGACCTGGCAAACCTGACGGACAGGCATATGCAAAGAGGAGGCATCCCAAAGAGGGTGTCGGGTGCCAGGCATGAGGAAAGGGGGGCATCGTACACACTTGAGAGAGAGACAGACAGAGACAGCGACAGAGACAGCGACAGTGACAGAGACAGAAACAGAGAGGGCCAACCTTTCAGCCAGGATACAGGGCGCAGGAAGGCTGAAAGCCTGATTCAGGGTCGACTGGACTCAAAGCCCATGAAGAAAGAGAGACGAGAGACAGGCCCTTAGAGAGAAGACTTAAGAGGGTTTTAGAGGAGAGACGTTTTAGCAAAGGAGCTTGATGTTCAGATTTGTCTGGGGCAGGAGCCAGCAGGGGTTGAAACAAGAAGCAGCTGGGGCTGGTGAAGGGGGCCAGGCTGTGTGTGCTGGGGGAGGGCTAGAAGAGACCAGGGAGAACAAACAAGCAGCCCCACAGGGCCACACCTGATACAATGCCCACTCCAACAGGGCCTTTAAGACCTGGCTAGGGTCTCGCAGGCCTCAGGGAAGCAGGGATGCCTAAGGGAAAGGTTGGCTGGGTCACAGGGGCAGTGGTCAGGGGCAGAAAGCCTGGGAGGTCAGGCTTGGCTGCACAAGAACATCTGTCTCCCTTGGGTGCCTGGCAATCACGGGGGTCGTGTGAAGCCCCCAACACAGTTCAGAGGCTGCCCTTCCCACCTCGCTCCAGTGATTGAGCAGGCAGAGGCTATTCCAGGTGGCACTGCCCAGTCTAGACGGTGCTTCTACCTCATTCCACTGGGACCCCGCAGGAGAAGAGAGACACCTGTATCTGTGCTCCACACCCTCACCTCTGACCCCTCCCTGTGAAACAAGATGGTGGCCCACAGGTGGCCCAGGGCCGGGCTGGCCTCAGAGCCACCCATGGTAGTGGGCTGGGTGCAGGGCATCTCCTCTCAGGCAGAGAAACAGAGGGCCCTACTTCCATCCACTGAGTCAGCCAGCTACCCGGGTGTCAGTGTGAGAGAGTGTGTGTCAGTGTGAAATTGTGCAAGTGTGTGTAAGAGGGTGTGAGAAGACATGCTTGCCTATGTGTGGAAGTCTCTGGAACAGTGGGTGAGAATGTGTGTGTGAGTGTCAGACTGTGAGACTGTGTGTAAGGAAGTATGTTAAAGTGTTTGTGTGAGACTATGTGTGTGTGTGAATGTGTCTGAGTGTGGGAGTGGGAGACTGTAAGGAAGTGTATTAAAGTGTATGTGTGTGTGTGTATAGTTGTGGAACAGCTCTGAGCATGAGATTAGAGAGCAAAAGAGACACCCACAGACAGCCCGGCAGAGACACAGAGCTGAGACCAGGGGGAAGTATTTGGAGAGGGAGGGGCCCTCGAGAAAGAGGATAAAGAGAAATGGAGATCAGTAGAGATGGAGAGAAGAGAGGCGAATTGATGTTAAAAGGATAAATGTTAAGCAGAGAGTCAGAGAGGCCTGAGTTTGGCCCTAGATGGAGTCCTACCAGATGAAGATGGAGGGTCGGCACAGCAGTGAGACCCGGAGACCAACACCACAACTCCAGGCCTTGGGAATCCAAATGTTGGCCTAGTCATCACCTCATTAACTAGGAGAAGACGGGGGAGAAGGGCCGGGGAAAGCCCATGTGTTTGTGAATGTGGGAATGGTTTGGGGGGTCAGGGCATGTGTGTATGAGCCCGATGGGGAGCACTGACCCCTTTCTTTCTTGTCCCTCACTGTACCCATCCCCACCCCTCAGCATCCCAGAGGCCTCTCACAGCCCCCAGGCTGGGCTCCTGTCTTGCCAAGCACCGATCTTGACATGATACCCTTATTCTGCTGACCTAAGTCTAATTTACTCGGGGAAAAAAAGCACTTCCCTGGCCTCCAAATGAAATCACTCAGGGAGGAAAGGGGATTGGAAGGAACCATGGGAAATAAATGTATTCAGCAAGTGTATTTTTATTCCAATAAAGCTTGATTCAATAACCACCATGAATATTTCATTTGCAGGAGGTTGCCCCCTCTCCTGCAGACTGAGCTGGTCTCAGGCCAATTTTGCCCTCCCTTCCCTGGAGGCAGCACAGGCACCTGCTCCAGGCCTCGGGCATCACTGAGAGTGGAGGTGACTGGCAGGGCCCCTCTGGCCTCGCAGCCATGCCCAGACCAGCTCCGTAGGGGCCTTGGCCCATGTTCAACAATGGCACAATTCTGAGAGCCTGTGATTGAGAGCTGGATTCCAATACTTGCACCTACACTGGTTTGCTGGGTGACCTTGGGAATGTTACCTCCCTCTCTGAGCCTCAGTTTCCTCCTCCTGTCTTACAACACTCTTATGAGGATTAATAAGGACACAATGGATGTGAAAAACTATATACATCAGTTCTTATCCTTCCACGGACTGAGAGACAAATGTGAGTTATCCAGACACCTTTATTCTCCAAAAAATTTACCTCTGTCTGGCTTCATGATTTAAGACATTAACATGGCTATTCCTCTCTCTCAACCTTTTACCTGCCCATTCTACACCAGGCCATGACAAAGCCAGTAAGCAAATGGAGGTGCGGTTGTGATGAGCTAAAATGAGGAGGGAGTAGTGGGCAGCTATTACTCTGTCAGCACGAAAGCACCTGATTTTCTTGAGGGGAACTTACCCCTACCCCATGCACAGGCCACATGGAAAGGGTGGGGCTGGACCTAGAGGGAGGGCACACAGCTGGAGCCTGGCCAATCAGAGTATTCCATTCTCTTGGTCACAGTGATTGGTTCTGGGATGGGCATATGACCCAACCAGGCCAATGAGACTCAATCCTGGGACTTTTCCTGGAATAATTCCATAAAAAGGTGTTATTTTTCCACCGGGGCTGTTAGGCTGGGAGATTGTGGACCTGAAGCTGCTGGTGCCCATTTCTGCTATTACTTGGGAAGAGAACACTTGAGAGTGAACTCAACACAAAGGGAAACAGATGCAGCTGTGCCCAAAGCAATATCTACCTCTCTTCTTTTAGTTAGTTATAAGAGGCACTAAATCCCCGTTCCTGCCTAGGCCACCTTAGGTTGGGTTTCTGGCGCCTGCAATAAAAACATACTGTTTAATGCCTGGGAACTGGAGCACGTCTTTCCACTTCACTAATTACGGCCTTCTTCCTCCCCAGGAAACATCTAGGGGCAGAGGGGCATCAGGTTGGGAGAAATGGTGGGACTCCATGCTGGCTGGTCCCAGTCCCCTCACCCCTGGGGCACCTCTAAGAATTCAAGTGCTGCCAGAGGCAGTGGTGTTGGCTTCTGGCACCATTCAGGAGGACACTGGAGAAATGGGAACTTCCCAAGGTCTCCCAGGAAATTCGTGCAGGACCCTAGAGGGATGAACTTGGGATGCCCCCACCCCAAGGGGCATGCTGCTCTTGATCTGCACTGTTGTCATCGGTCAACCAATCAATTATTCATCAACAACAAAGGTATAGTGGGAAGGCGGGCTCAGGTTCAGGAAGCCTTGGGCAGGTCAGATGTCCCTCTGAGCCTCAGTTTCCCAGTTTGTGAGATAAGGGGGTTGGATATGATGGGCTTAAGCCCAGGTCTAACATCGTCCCTAACCTAAGGAGCCCTGGTGGCATAATGGTTAAGTGCTTGGCTGCTAACCAAAAAGTCAGTGGTTTGAACTCACCAACAGCTATGTGGGAGAAAGATGTGGCAATCTGCTTCTGCAAAGATAACAGCCTTGGAAACCCTATGGGGCAGTTCTACTCTGTCCTAGAGGGTTGCTGAGTCAGAAGTGACTTAACGCCAACGGGTCTTTAACGGGCCCCTAACCTCACAATCTCTTTGGGAACAGATGATACACGTTGAAGTTAAGAAAAAAAGAAAAGAAAGAAAAAGTGGTAACACTGCCCTCAAGACAAAATCTAAAGTAGAGGGAATTAGCCTGGGTGGTCTTCAAGCTCCTTCCTGCCCCAAGCATCTGTGAGAGGGGCAGCGGCTGTGTCCCAGGGAGACAGCCACTCAGCAGCCAGTTCCTGGCCTCAAGCCTACACTGGTTTTCTCGAAGAGATTCAGGCCATGGAAGAGTATCCCAGATGCCCTCTCTGTTCAGAGCTGGAAGGGCAAGACCCAGGTGAACTGGTGTGACTTGGAAAACCACCCGGAGGAGGAGGGGAGAAGAGAGGACAGGGAGAAAACAGGGACTTGTGAGGGGCTCCTTTCTGTTCTCTGTTGACTATTTCATGCCCTTGCAAGACTGCAAAGTTCAAAGTGGTTTCTGGCAAAAAGGGAAAATGTCTCTCCAGAGTCAGAGGAGGCCATGAGGCTGAAGTCAGGGGAGGAGACCATCCAGGAAAGGGCTGGTATTAGGAGAGACTGGAGATTCAGGGCCTGGTGAAAACGAGGAGGCTGGGTCTAGCCAGGCAGGCAGATAGGTCTAGAGGCATGGGCAATGATCAGGACCAACGACAAGCAAGAAGCCAGAACAGAGTGCAACTCTGGCCCTAGGCCACAGCTAGCTGAGCATAAGACTCCTGCAGACCAAGCCTGGTATCCTGAGGCCTGGACATGGTGGAGGCAGCCTGTACAGGTGCAGGGGCTTCAGGTCTGCTGACTATTCTCTCTAGGGCCTCGGGGTAAGGTACTGTGGGATATTTACTGCAAAACTGTGTCCAGAGGAGGGGGCAAGTGGGGGCTGGACCCAGCCTGTGCCTCAGTCACCGAGTCCTGTGTCCTGGAATGGGGCTAGGTCCACCTGGAGGAAGAGGTGCCACAAGAGGGGTTCACAGTGGATGTGGTACCATTTCTCAGGGCACAGGAGCAAACTGTCCTGAGGACTGAGAGGAAGTACTGGATCCAAGATGCAAAGGCCCTGCCTAACCTAGGCGTGGGCTCTGGCAGGGTCCCCTGCGTGACCTTGGACAAATCTCCCAACTTCTCTGAGGCCAGACTGGACTGTGGCCTCCCTCCTGACCACACTCCCTGGAGCCCCTCTCCCTGCCTGACCAGACTTAGGGGCCCCCTCCTGCCAGAAGCAAACTATGAGCCGGTTCTCTCACCCTTCACCATCCCTATGTATTCCCTTCTGGACCCAGTGCAACATGGAGACTTACCAAAGGGGACAAGAAGGGCCTGTGGCCTAATTTCTGTTCGCCTGGGACTGGGGTCTATTTTCCAGATTGTCCTTGCTCATGGTGGAAACAAGATGTAAAAAAATAAATAAAAAGACAAACCAATTTTAAAAACGTCCCTTCTTATTTTCCTCCTCCTCCTTCCTCCTTCCTCCTCTCTTCCCCCTCTCCGCCTCTTTCTCCTCTTCCTCCCTCCTTCTCTGTCTCCCCCTTTCCTCTTCCTTCTCTTCCTCTTCTTCTTCTTTAATACTCCTAATCCCAGTACCATAGAGGCAGTGGTGATTCAGTGGTAGAATTCTTGCCTTCCGTGTGGGAGACCCAGGTTCCATTCCCGGCCAATGCACCTCGTGTGCAGCCACCACCCACCTGTCAGTGGAGGCCTGGTGTTGCTATGATGCTGAACAGGTTTCAGTGGAGCTTCCAGCCTCAGACAGACTAGGGAGAAAGGCCTGGCAATCTACTTCCAAAAATCAGCCAATGAAAATACTATGGAATACAATGGTTTGATCTGCAAATGATCCTGGGGATGGCACAGAACTAGGCAGCATTTCATTCTGTTATGCATGGGGTCACTATGTGTTGGGGACTGACTTGACAGCAGCTAACAACATCAATCTCAGTACCACTGAGATAGCCCCTAGATACCCAAATCCCAGTCAGAAACCTGGGGTCCATTTTAGACGCATCTGTCTGTACCCTCTGTAACTAATCGGTCACCAAATCTGTTGACCCTACTTCCCCCATACTCCTTGGTCTGCCCTCCTCTCATGCCCACCCTCACCTTTGTTCAGGCCCCATCATTTCACACCTAGATCACTGCCTCCCTCCCCCCAGTGTATGCTGACTTGGCCTCCACCCACATGACTCACCTGTAAAGTGAAAGGATTGACCTGGATGGGTCCCTGGGTAACACAAGTGATTTGTGTTCAACTTCTAACCTAAAGGTTGGCAGTTTGAACCCATCCAGCAGCACCATGGAAGAAAGGTCTGGTGAGTTGCTTCTGTAAAGATACAGCCAAGAAAACCCCGTGGAGCAGTTCTATTCTACAACACATGAGGTTGTCATGAGTTGGGATCAACTCAATGGCAATGAGTTTGGTTTTGACGTGGATGACTCAGCACCCGTCTAGTGTTGACAGTCACTCCCATGAGCATAAGGCAGCTGTAATTTGACTATACTGTTAGGTCTTTTAAAAACCTGATGAAAGCTGTGGACTGTCTCCCACAGAAATGCGTGCGCGTGTGCGCGCACACACACACACTTAAAACCAAAAAACCAAATCCACTGCCATCGAGTTGACTCTGACTCATAGAGAACCTATAGGGCAGAATAGAACTGCCACATAGGTTTTCTAAGGAGTGGGTGGTGGATTTGAACTGCCAACCTTTTGATTAGCAGCCATATTCTTAACCACTTTACCACCAGGTCTCCAAACTCACATGCATATAATTTTGCACATAATTTCAAGGAGTTCATGGCCTTACTATGGCCCAGGTCCAGGGGTTCCAGGTTAGGAAGTTTTGAAGTTCCAGGTCCCCTGGGCTCACAGAAAAACCCACACGGGATCCTACTCCTTCCCCATCCTCTGGGTAGAGGCCAGGGCAGATGTCTCTGATCCCGAAGGCCAGGCTGCAGTCCCCTGCCTGTCAGCACAGGGCCTGGGGCTGGAGCCTGCCTGGAAGAAGCAGGATGTATCCATGAGAGCCACTAAGCGAGGCCCCACAGGGTGACCCAGTTTGTAGGAGGCTCAGCTGGGACTGGAGACAGTGACCATGTGCCTGGGCCACATGCAGGCCCAGTTAAAAGGCAGATTGTGGGTGGTCAGGTGTGAGGGTGCTGGCCAAGGCACCACGCTGGGGGAACACAAGGCGTTTGTTCAGTTTTGTAAGGCACTTTATGAATCCCTCCGGGCTGGCCTTTCTGGACAGAGAAGCTTCCCAAAGACTCGCAGCCCTGGTTTTGAAAAGACTCCTCTGTCTTTGCTCACTGCAGAGTACACACAAACCCAAGTGGGGTCGGCGTGCCCACAAGCGTGTTCGAAAGAAGAAAAGCAGCTGAATCAATGGGCCGGATTACAGACCCTGCCGCCAGGGCAGATAATAGCGGTGAAGCGGTCGGTTGCTCAGACCAAATGTCCTTACTCTGTACAAAGTGAATGTCAATCACGGAGGATTAAAACCAGCGAGGGGCACGACCCGAGGAGAAAGGCCTGGGGCTGGGCTAGCAGCCAAGAATGGGGCTGGGGTAGGTGGAGGACCAGTCTGGAGGCTAGGGGTAGGGGGGAGGCATAAAGGGCTGCCGAGGTGGCTGTGAAGAAGGCCGGGCTGGGGCCAGGGCAGTAAGGGCAGGGCAGAGGGGATGCCTTTACCAGCAAAGGCAAGGTGGGGTAGGGTGGGGAGGTGGGAGGCTCAGGTGGGGGCTGGATTGTTCCTGGGGAGCAGTAAGCACAGAGTGGGGAGCCAGACTTTGAATCTCGCTGACCCAGTGGTCTCTGTACCGCTGCTGCCCAAGCTGGCAGAATTTGAAAAGCCAGTCTCTGCAAGCCCCATGCCTCAATTTATACAGATCAGGCGCTCTGGGTGCTTCTGGGGCTGCCCAGAAGAAATCCACTCCATGAGGACAGCCGCGTCACCATCTTCAGGATCCTGTACCTGTGGTCAGCCCTCTGTGGCTCCAGGCATTTCCACACACTTGATCTCACCCAACGCTCACAGCAACCCCTGGAGGTGGGTGGTGGTGTTACCATCCGGACCTCATAGAGAGGACCCTGAGGCTTGGAGAGAAGTGACTCCCAAGGTCACACAGCTGGTGAGGGGCACTTCCATTGGTCAAACAAGTGTGGTAATACCTGCTTCAGAAGTAAAGGTGTTCGCTGGTGTTGACTGCGTGCTGGGCACTGTGCTTAGCCCCTAAAGAGCATTATGTCCTGGAATCCTCTTAAGAACACTGGAGGCTGATGGTGGGATCAGCCCATTTTGCAGATGTGGAAAGTGTGGCTCAGGGTCACACAGTGTGTAAGAGGCCAGGGTAGGATTTGAATCCGGGTGGGTCTGGCTTCAGAGCTTATAAAAGTCAACTGTGAAGTGCTCTGCAGTGTTAGCTACCAGTGCTAGGACTGCGCAGGGGGCATGGAGGGGGGCAGAGAAGGGAAGTCTCAGCCACCCGGAGCTTAGCTGAGCAAGACCAGAGCAGGGCTGGGCCTTGCTCCAGAAGCAGATGGGGCAGCTGTCTGGGCCGAATGTGGAGGGGTGTGTGTGTGTGTGTGTGTGTTGGTGTGTGCGTTGGTGTGTGTGTGTGTGTGTGTTGGTGTGTGCGTGTGTGTGTGTTGGTGGGGGGACAGTGTGTGTTGGTGGGGGGACAGTTGCCCCTCCCGGTAATCCAGCCTCCCACTGCCCCTACTAATGGCCTACAGGGGAAATCATCTGCCCAAGGCTATTTTCTGCAGCTCCCAGATCAAAGCCTGGCCGGGAGTGAGCCCCTCACTGGATAATGAAGATGAATCCCAGCCAGGTCTGCCCAGAAAGAACGTTAACTAAATGAAGACAGCAGTTCAGTGACTATGGAGTTTGTATCTGGGCCAAACTGAACTCTCTTCCAGCAAGTAGATGCAAAACTTGGGCTTGTGCCCAAGAAAGGACCACACGCATACATACACTCACTCACACACACACTCACACTCAGCCAGTCCCCTGGCCGCTGGCAACTACTGCAGGGAGGGTCTGGCTCCACGGGCCCTCTCTGGGTTTGCTGAAGCTCACACTGAGCAGCCCCAGGGGCCTGGGCCCCTCAGTCAGCCTTTGGGGAGGGGAGAAGGGAGGGGCTGGGATGCAGAAAGCTCAAATGGGAGGGCCTTGATGGAGTGGGGGTTCACTGGATTGCCTGTCTTCGCCCTGAGGACAAGTGGAACACAGTAGAGTCAGACCTGGGCTTGAGTCCTGACGTTTAAATGGCCTTGAGCTAAAGACTGAACATCTCCAGGCCTCAATGTCTTAATCTATAAAGTGGGAATGGTAATGAAAGCTGCCTCCCAGACCCATGCCTGGGCAGAGCTGTGGGGATGGTTAAGTGTGGGCTTCAGGGCTAGGACCGGGCAGGCCCCTGCAGGCCTCTCAGTGCTTAGGCTGGTTCTTAGTCCCCAGAGATGCAGACTGTACCAGTGGACTTAAGCTCTCGTGAGCTTCTGACCCAAGCCCCCAGCACCTGCTTCTCAGGCCCCAGGGACCCACCTCTCCAAACCCCACAATAACGGAGCCTTCCTGACCCACCTATTAACCTCAGACAATAATTAACACCACCACTTCCCAGTGGCAAAGTGCTGAATACTCAGAAAAAGAAAAGGAGAGAGAGGCCTGACCAGTATTGGTTGGGACATCTGGGGCCCGTGGGTCCTTGGTTGCACACTAGAATCACGTGGGGACTTTTAAAACGTCATTGCCCAGGCCCCGCCCTAGACCAATTGATTCAGCTCTCTAGGGGTGGGGCCTGGGCAGTGGTTTTGTACCTCCAGAGCTTTCTAGGTGATTCTAAAGTGCACCAGGCCTGAGCATCACCACCTAGAGGCTCGGCTTTTGAAAGTGATTGTGCAAGAGAATCACCTGCGAGTCTTGTTAAAATGCAGATTCTGATGTAGGAGGTCGGGGGTGGGGCCTGACAGTCTGCATTTCTAGCAAGCTCCAGGTGACGTTGATGCTGCTGGTCGGGGGATTGTGGCTCTATCACCTCTCTTTGCTGCCGGCCCCAGCAGAGGCTTCCACACAGTGTATGACCTCAGTAAACACTCGTGCAACTTAATGCACCAGTAATTGAGACAGCAATGAATCTGAAGCCTGATGACCTGCATTTAAATGTGAGTCACTTAACACGGCTGGGCCTCAATTTTCTCATCTGTAAAATGGGGACAATGAAGATAATTGTCTTGGAGGAGTATCAGGGACAAAAAAAGGTCAAGAATGTGGAAACACTCTGGAAAGATGGAGGTACCACACAAACGCATGGGGTTCTGACGACTGGGGTATCAGAGCACCCACTGGGGTCTCCCTGAGTCCTTGCCTCCAGCATCACCCCAGGCCCAGCCAGCTAGCCTGCTCTGCCTGAGATATGATCTCTCCAAGGGTCAGATTAAAGCCCAGAGTTCGTTGCCTGACAGTGCAGGTTCCCCTGCTGGCTGTGTCTCACTTTGCAGCTGGATTTCTCATTCTCATTCCCACCTCCATGTCTGTGCTCGGCTATAACCTCCACATGGGTTGCTCTTCCCCCCTTCTCAGGCTCAAAGTTCACCAAGCCTTCCAGACCCACCTCAAAGGGTACCTTCTCCAGGAAGACATCCCCTACTCTCCCTAAGTCCAAGCTGCTCTTCCTGGCAGCCATTGTACGTGCCTATCCTGAACTGAAGGAGCCCTGGTGGTACAGTTGTTAAAGTGATTGACTGCTAACTGAAAGGTCAGCAGTTTGGAACCACCAGCTGCTCCAAGGGAGAAAGACGTGGCAGTCTGCTTTCGTAGAGATTTACAGCCTTGGAAACCCTGTGAGGTTGCTATGAGTCAGAATCGACTTGATAGCAGTGGGTTTTGGGTTTATCACGAACTGAGCCCTGGTGGTGCCGTGGTTAAGTGCTTGGCTGCTAACCGAAAGGTCAGTGGTTCAAACCCACCAGCTGCTCTTCGAGAGGAAGATGTGGCAGTCCGCTTCTGTAAAGATTACAGCCTTGGAAACCCTATGGAACAGTTCTACTCTGTCCAGCAGGGTGGCTATGAGTCAGAATTGACTCAATGGCAATGCATTTGATTGGTTATCCTGAACTGTTAGCTCCCTGAAGACAGGGTCCTTGACTTATTCATCTTTGTAGCCCCGGATGTACTGAGCACAGGCCTTGTTCACAGTTAGCATCCAATAATAGTCTTTTGTAACACAGAAAATGTTTGTCCTTGCTAGAAAGCCAATAAAAGCAAATTAATATAACACAGAGGTCCAATGTTATTTCCTAAGTTAGCAATTTAGAGGAAAAAAACAAATGATAACATGCACCACTGACAATGTTAAAACTGGTACATACATTACTGATAATGTCAAAAACTGGAATGACCATTCTGGAGAGCAATATGGCAAGATTATCAAGGGTTATAAAAATGCCCATTCAGTCTGACCCAGTAATCCCACGCCTAATACTGTACCAAAGGAAATCGTTCAAAAGTATAACAAGTGTTATATATACACGAAGGTACTCGTTGCAACATAATCTATAACAGCCCGATAATCTATAATAGGGGAATTGTTAAGTAAATTATGGTATACAAACTCAACAAACTATTATGTAGCCAGTTAAAAAATTTATGAAAACTATGTAACATGGGAAAATGCTTATAATAAAATGTGAAATAAAAATATCAAAATGTAAAATTATATGCACATTTTAACTACATAATAAAACTGTAGGCATGCTGACAAGGATCAGAAGGGACTCTACAGAAATGAAACTAATTATCTCGTTAAGGTGGTATGCTGTTGTTATTTGGTGCTGTTCAGTCGGTTCCGACTCACAGAGACCTAATACACAACAGAATGAAACACTGCCCGGTCCTGCGCCTTCTCCACAATCGTTGGTATGTTAGAGCCCATTGTTGCAACCACTGTGTCCATCCATCTCGTCGAGGATCTTCCTCTTTTTCACTGACCCTCTGCCTTACCAAAAGGTAGTAGGACTAGAGGTGATTTATTTTTATTTTTAAACATTTCTTTAAGATTGTTGTAATGCCATTTTCACAATGCAAAAGTTAAGCAGCCAAATAATAAAGGTTTGCCAAATGAATCCAGGGAGAGAGAAAGAGGAAGGAAAGAGGTAGTGTTTGGGGGGCTCAGGATCCAACCGCATCTCTGTACTATTGTGGGCAAGATTCCCTGAGGTCTGAATGAACAGTGGGATACTAAACAGGGCTAAGCCGTAGAGAAGTGGGGCTGCAAGAACATGGAATGACCATGCTGTTGTGGGTGCTCTCAAATGATTTGGGGTGCTTTTTAGGGAAGGCTGGATTTTCTTAGTTTCCCAGAAGCCCATGTTTCCCAGCAGGATACCTATGAGGGCTGAGCCAGGATTCAGACGTTCAAGTTTAAGGGGCTGGGGGTACGTGAGGTCTTCCCTATCAGACCTTGCCCACCGGCTGAAGCTCCATGTGCCTGAGAGAGTCCCAGTTTTTCTCTGCTGTTCTGGCATAATTATTAACAGCCCTTTTACTTCTGAAAAACCGGCCATTGAAAACCCTAGGGAGCACAGTTCTACTCTGACACAGGTAGGGTTGCCAGGAGTCGGAATCAACTCAAAGGCAACTGGTTTGGACTTTTTTGGTTTAGTCTCAAAAGTGTCCCAGTTGGGATACAGTCACATTACCCAACCTCTTCAGAGCAAGAAAGGAGGTGAAAAAAAGCTGCTTCTGTGACGAGTGAGGCAGGGGGTCTTTGCCTGGGGGTTCCAGACCCACAGATATCAGGAAACATTCTAGTTAGGCCCTGGCTCACCAGCCCCCTACATCTTCCATTTCATAGCTCCTATGAGCTGTCTCCATCCTGGTGGCCACGTGGGGACATCCATGCTTCATCCTTCCCTCCCACAGCTTCCTCTTCCTTAATCTCTACCCCAACAGTAATACCCTTCCTGGGGCTTCCTGTTTCAATGACTCTTTCGTTCTGCATTCCTCTAGGCTGGGCCATCCCTTCCCCTCCTCTGGACCTCTCCTTCCTGGTAAGATTTTCAGTTTCATCATGTATTCTTCCCTGGCTCCCCAGCTCTAGCTCCTCTGCTGCCAAGCCAGCCCAATTCCCTTCTCTATTCTTGGGGACATTTGTCACCCGTCCTTTCTCCAACCAATGTTATCTCAGCGCTAAGCGGGGTCATAATTCTGCCCTGTGTCACGGGAATTCTCTGCAATCTATCGCTCCTGACAGTGGCAAAGTCCTTCAGCCTCAGACACCTGAGCACACACTCACCGACAGATTCAGGCACTAGTTATTTCTCACGTACACACGCCACACGTCTTCGATGCACACATGATGTACATGCCATATGCAAAACCACAGGCCTTCACATTATATGTCCAGCAGACACAAGCCTCCCACATAACACATGCTGCAGACACACCTAACACCAGACATGTGCTATGTACCCCTCATGGACTCATGCTACACACACAACATGACATGCACTCCATACATGTCACACACATGCCTCAGAGCACACGCCAATTATCCACTCTACTTACCCATCACACACACAGACACACCCCTTACACACAGGCTTTGAGGCTCCTTCAGTGTCATGATCCTGTTTAGGGAAAAATCTCCAATTCTCACCACAGAGGCCACGTCCCCCCGGAGCTGCACAAGGACTGCTAACGAGCATCGCATGTCTAATGAATTCCCAGAGCTGGGTCTGAGGATCTGACGCCAGGCGGGCCTGATTTCCACTTGGGGAAGAAGAAACGGGAAGCTGAAAGGGCTGGTGTGCTGGGTTAGTGGGACTCACGGTGCACCTGCAGACAGGCTGGGCCCATCCTGCCCCAAGCCCAAACCATTGGGATTATCAGTTTGACATGAGAAAAGCAGATGCCTTGTCCATGTGAGGGAAGCGGGGTTTCCTTTCTGACGGCCCTTCCAAAGCATCAGAACCAAGTCCTCAAAGTTAGACTACCTTGTGAGCACCTTTTGATGGGTTCAGTGCTCCACCCAAGGACAGGTCCCTTCACACCTGCATGGAGAAGAGCTCCTTCTCAGGATCCACTAAGGAGCATCTGAGAATCTCCAGGGTGTGTCCCTTGATGTGTGCAGGTGACTTACCCTTTTGCACATAGTCACGGCCTTCTATGCATAGACTGGTTTCCCTGGTGGGAGATGTCACAAGACATGCAGGCCTGCATCCCGCAACCCCTTAGGAGGGGAGGGCCTAGGTGCAGGGTTGGCAAATTCAAGGCTCTCTGAGCAAACACCACTTTCTTATCACCGCACTGTCCCCACTGAGCCCAGGCTCAGGTTCCATCTCAGTCCAGAACTCACCACCAACAGAGCAGAAGTGATGCCATCCTAGGAAAAGTGCTGCCACCACACGCAGGAATTAACATGGGGCGTGGGGAGTGCATTCATATGCAAATCACAGAGATAATAAGGAAGAATGGTGGAGAATCTGAGCTTCTCACACAGCAGGCCTGGACTCAAATACCCATTCTGCCACCCATTAAGTGTGTAAGCATGTGACCGTGGGCAAGCTACTTATCTTCTCTGGGACTCGGTTTCCAAATGTTTAAAAAGGGATGATAAAAAGAACATACCCCATGGGGTTGTTGTGCAGTTTAAATGAGCCGATGTACATAGATATGTAGCAAAGTACCTGGCACAGAGGAAAAGCTTAATAGTAGTACGGGAGCCCTGGAGGCACAGTGGTTAAGAGCAACAGCTGGCAACCAAAAGGTCAGCAGTTCAAATCTACCAGCCGCTCCTGGGAAACCCTTTGGGTCCGTTCTACTCTGTCCTGGAGGGTCGATATGAGTCAGAATTGTTCTGATGGCAATGGGTTTTGGGTTTGGGACATACATACTATATATATATATATATATATATTTATACACACACACAGAGATAAATAAATATATGTGTGTGTGTGTTATATATGTGTGTATACATACACACACGCACACACACACATATTCAGGAGTCCTGGTGGCCCAGCAGTTAAAAGCTTGGCTGTTAACCAAAAGCCTGGCAGTTCAAATCCACTAGCCACTCTTTGGAAACCCTATGGGGTGGTGCTACTCCGTTCTGTAGGGTCACTCAGAGTTGGAATTGACTCCACCGCCACGGGTTTAGTCTTATTAGCAGTATATCAGTAGGAGCAGTATTGCTGCTCTAGAACTGCTGCTGCCGTGTTTAAGCTCCTCAGCATGGCATCTAGCACTCTCCACAGATGGCATCACCCTGCACTTTCCACCTTTAGCTCCTGTACTGGGCTGAACGGTGTCCCCACAAAAAAGACATGCCCACATCCTGAGCCTCCCTGCACCTGTGAACGTGACCTTGTTTGGAAACAGTGTTTATGGAGATAAGGTCCTCCTGGACTAACTGGATGGCCTCTAAATCCAATGACCAGTGTCCCTGCAAGAAGAGCAGACACAGAGACACAGGGAAGATGGCCATGTGGAGAAGGAGGCAGACAGTGGAGTGATGAAGTCACAAGCCGAGAACACCTGGGGCCACCAGGAGCTGGAAGAGGCAAGGATCAGATTTCCCCTCAGAACCTCCAAAGGAACCAAACCTTGATTTTGGACTTCTGGCCTCCAGAGCGAAATTGTTAAGTTTTGCTGTAAGCCACCTGGTTTGTGGTAGTTTGTTATGGCAGCCACAGGAAGTGGAGACAGCTTCCCAAACAGCGGTTTCACGTGAACTAGGCTGGTAGTCTCTGCTCATCCCCGCCTCGTGCCTTTGCTCATGGGGCCCCTGGCCTGGGGTGCCCGTCTTCCTCCTTTGTTTGCTGTTGTTAGCTGCCATTGAGTTGGCCCCCAGCTCATGGCCACCCATGCACAATGAAATGAAATGCTGCCCAGTCCTGTGCCATCCCCACAATAGGTTGGGGTTCAGACTGTTGGGTTTTCACTGGCTGATTTTTGGAAGTAGATCGCCAGGCCTTTCTTCCTAGTCCATCTTAGTCTGGAAGCTCCTTTGAAACCTGCTCAGCATTACAGCAACACACAAGCCTCCACTGAGGGACAAGTGATGGCTGCACATGAGGTGCACTGGCTGGGAATCAAACCCGGGTCCCTCATATGGAAGGCACAGATTCTACCCCTGGGCCACCATAGTCCTCCTTTGTTCAGCCCAAACTTATTCCTCCTTCAAAGCCAAAGCTCTGGTCCAACATCCACCATGAGCTACACCCTCTCACTGTTCATATCAAGGTCCCTCCAAATGCATTTCTATAGTGTTTATTATTATAATTAAATATTTTTAAACATATAAAAAGTAATGATACAAATGCCTGTGTACCCACCACTTAGCTTAAAAAAAAAAAAAAATTACAGATGCAACTGAAGCCTCCTGTCCCCTCCTTGATCCTGTCTGTCTTTTTCTTCCCAGAGGCAACCAGTATCCTGAATGTGATGCTTACCACTGTCATGAATGTCTTTGTGTTTTTTACCATATATATATTCATTATCAATACATATGAGAGTCTGGCAGGTTTTCAAACTTGACATACATGCACTGAACCTGTAGCAGGTGGTTTTTGTATCCCACGCCACACACCCTCACCCACTTGCTTTCCACACAGCTGAGGGGAGCACTCCTGTCCCAGACTCCTGTGCCACTCCTCCGTGGGACCTCATCAGGCCAGAGCACCAGTTACCCACAGCAGTAAGCTGTCCATGTTGCTGTTGTTAGGTGCCATCAAGTCTATTCCTACTCACAGTGGCCCCACATGACAAAGTAGAACTGCTCCATAGGCTTTCCTAGGCTGTAATCTTTATGGTAGCCGATTGCCAGGTCTTTCTTCCACGTTGCTGCCGGTGTATTCGAATTTCCAACCTTTCGGTTAGCAGCTGAACACTTAACCATTGCATCATCAGGGCTCCTTAATCTGTCCATAATGCACCCTTCATTTACTTTCCCCTCTTCCCTGTCCACTCTCCCTGCCCTCTCATTCCCTCAAGGAAACACCCTGCATTCAGGCACTGATTTCAGGGAACACAAACTAAGGCAGGATTGCTTTTTGCTCTCAGCATTGCTTTGGAGAATTATCCATGCTGTTATTTACAGCTCTACTCCATTCTCACTGCCATACAGTACCCCATAGAATGAATACCTCTGAATATATATCCACTTCCTGGCTCATAGATGTTTACGTTGCCTCCAATTTTCCGCTATTAGAGCGACAGTGAAAGTTCCTGCCCACGTGTCCTGAGGGCTCTGACACTAACTCACAAGTGGCCTGGTGCTCCCATTTAACTCCTTAGCATCCACATTTCCCTAACTAAAGGCAAGCCCTAGAAGAAAGATGGAAGGAAGAGAGGGAGGAAGGGAGAGAAGGAGGGAGGAAAGAAAGAAGGAAGGAAGGAGGGTAGGTAAATTAATTTACTCAGTTAATTTGGGGGAGAGCTGATGGACTTCGACACAAGCTGGATCCAGCCTGGTATCACTGTCTCCTCTCAAATGACCCGTCACTCATTTGTTCATTTATGCAGTAAATATTTACGTGCCAGGGACGTTGAGTGCATAACAGGCCTCCATCAACTTCCCTTTCCCCTTCTTCCCTCTAATTCCTTTCTGAATTTTATCCTTCTCCCTCTTTCTTTCTGGCCTCTTTTCTTTCAGGCAGCCCTGAAGGAAGGACATTCTGGGGGCAAAGGCTGCCTGGGCCCTCTGCTCTCTGGCACAAGTTCCAAATGCCATCACCACCAGCAACAACCTGAACTGTTTCCTAGAACAGCACACTGGTAATGGCATTTCATGGCCTGTCAACTTGCGTGCAGATGGCTCACCAGAAGCAGCTCCAGGTTCCCGCTGCTTGGCCAGGCTCTGGGTGCTGGGAGGGTGGCAGGGAGACAGTCCTGGCAGGATTCAGCCATCCAAACAAAACCCAACTGCTCTGCGAAGGCTCCCCTGACTCTCCCAGGCACTAAATCCTGAAGCATCTAGTATTTCTACCTCATACTTGGTGAGTCAATGAATTGGTAAGCATTTATTTAGCACCTACTATAGTCCTGAGATAAATTAACCCATTATCTGTCAAAATGAGCCTAAAAGTTTTCAAATCTGAGCTCTGCTGCTTTCTAGGAGGATGGCTTCAGGCAGGTTATAGAACCTCTCCATGCTCAGTTTCCCCAGAGGTATGATAGGCATAAGAACAGTCCTTCTCTCAAAGAGTTATGAGGACAACATTAGTTATTACGTGTAAATACCTAGAACAGTGCTGGGCATATAGTATGTGCTTCTTGAGGGTTAGGTGTTTGCAATGGTTAAGATTGTGTGTCCACTTGGCTGGGCCATGATTCTCAGTGGTTTGGCGATTATGTAATGATGTAGTCTGGCAGTTACGTAATGCCATAGTTATTCTCCATTTTGAGATACAATGTAATCACCTCCATGATGTGATCTGATGTGATCAGTCAATCAGTTGTAAGGGGAGCTTCCTCAGGGGTGTGGCCTGCATCCAATATATATGAATGGTCTGGCAAAGTTCCATGGCTCTTGCTTGCTCTGGATCCTGCATCCGGCTCATCATCATCTGACCTCTGGGTCTTGGGACTTGAGCCAGCAGCCTGCCACACTGCCTGCCGATCTTGGGATTCATCAGCCTCCACAGCCTGTGAGCCAGCAGTCTGCCGTCTGTCCTGCCAATCTTGGGTTCATCAGCCCCTGCGGCTTCATGAGTCAGGAGAAGCCTCCAACCTGATGCCTGACCCATGAACTTGGGACTTGTCAGCCTCTACAACCACATGAGCCATTTCCTTGAGATAAATCTCTCTCTCTCTGTGTATATATATATACACACACATATATCTTTCACTGGTTTTGCTTCTCTAGAGAACCAAGCCTAAAACTGTTATAGACCAGAAACTCCTCCAACCCCTCAAACTCAGCAAAGTATCTCCTCCATCAGTCTGGAAGCCCTCTGAAGGCAGGGACCTTAATTGTCCCATTTGACTAGATCTTCCCTAAGGTAGGGAAGAAGGAAATTCACCTTTCTTATTAGATTAAGGGTCTCCAGGGGTAGGAACAACATCCCCTTCAGCCTGGCTGCTCCCCCCTCCAGTGTCTAGCACCATGTCTAGAACTCAAGAACTCAGCCCTTTCCTGGAAGGGCAGGTGTCCAGGATGTGGGCAAGAGGTACCCTCTACTCTGACAACCACATGGTCACACCAGACCTGGGGGCTTGAGTAATTACCAAGAAATGTAAAAACAACTGGATGCAACACTCAAAAAAATTCTTTTTATGACCAGCTAATGGCAGCACTTACCAAAGCGGTTTTGTATGTAATAAAACTTTTTTATTGTTCTAGTCTTGGTTTGGAGAGGCAGAAAAGAAGACAAACCCAGAGCCAAGGAGAAGGAGAAAAGGAGTAATTAACAAGATTAATAAATAGAAACTTCCAAAGAGGGTCAGCTGTAATAAATAGAGGCTCACACCTGGCTTCTCATCAAAGATGGGAGGGCAGGGAAAGGTGGGACTTCTGAGCCCAAGTCTGAGGGATGTTTACACTCTGGTATGGAGGAAAGAGCAGGGCTCGAGAGACAGCTGGATTCTTCTGATTTTGCTCTGCGACCATGGGCCTCAGTTTTCTCCTCTGTAAAATGGAGGTTGTTTAAGGGAATAATCCCCAAAGTCTCCTCCATGGCTAAAACTTTGTGTCTTTGTTAAATTCCATTTTTCACTCTCTCCTCTTCTTTCACCCTGGTGATAATAATAATATTATAGTTTTGCTAGCACTTTAATCCACCTGTTTCCAGCACATCCTATAAAAGCATGGGAGGTATGTCAGCAGATCATTGTCTCCACGTTACAGAAAACTGAGGCCCAGACAAGCCGGGTCACCCCTGCTTCTATCACAGCTGTGAGCAGCCCAAGGTCACACCTACGACGGAACCGATACCAGGCTGAACTCAGGTTCCACCTCCCAGTCCTGCATCTTTCCCACCACGTGAAGCAGCTTCTGAGAGAAGGTGATGCTAATCCGATCACCTGGTCTCACTGGCGCCTGTGCGAGCAGCACCCAGATGCAAAGCAGGAGGTAAAAAGCAGTGGGAGTAGCCAGGAAGCCTTGGCTTAACCCTTTGCAGCATCTGCAGGACCTAACAGCTCGCTCACGCTCATTCACCTGCTGGGGCGTACTCGGCTATGGTTCTCAAAGTGTGGTCTCCGGACCAGGAGCACCAGCATCAGGATCTCCAGGGAGCACGTTAGGAATGCAAAGTCTTGGGCCCCACCCCGGACCTATTGGATGGGAAATAGATGATAAAGGAGTCAGTTTTACACCAGGCAATGAGGTGGATACCAAGGAGATATAACTTAAGGATGGCAGGATTCACAACTCCACTGAAAACACCTCCCTTGAGCAGAGGTGAGGGAGGGTAGGAGGGAGGAGAAAAGAAGCTTTCACTCCACAGAGAGGGGGCCTACGAGTGTCATGTCCCAGAAGAAGGGACCACAGTGACCCACCCTCTCCTGGAGGAGGTAGGAGCTGCTCTGCTCAGAGCAGGTAACTGACGGTAGACGCAGAGATAAGTTCAGTATTTTCGCACCTAGGACAAGTCCACCTGAGCACCAAACCCTTGACTAAGGGAGGAGGGAAGAGAAGTAACATGGCTGTCTGTACCCTGCGATGTGCTGAGCACTGAGCTAAATACACTTTACTTTTAGCATTTCATTTGGTCCTCAGGTGAAAGGGAAGTAGGGCATTATCCCCATTTTACAGATGGGGAAGCAGGCTCAGTGAGTTTGAGAAGCTGGTCCAACTAAATACCTGACTGTGGTGTCTAGGGAGCCAGCACTGTACTCAAGCCTGGAATCTACAGAGAGGGCAGACCTGGAATCTACAGCTGAGGGTCTTCAGCTGGGCCAGGGGGGAGACAAAGTGAGCAGCCATTTCTTTCCAGTCTCGACCTCACAGCAAACTCCTCCAAGTTTCAGTGCAGGTATTGGAGGTGCTGGTCTTCTAATGGTCACTGAGGCTAAACAGGTGATAATGGTAAATGTGGAGTCAGAGGGGCTAATAGACCAACTGTAGTTCCTGGGTGGTGTAAATGGCTAACATGTTTGCTGCTAACTAAAAGATTGGAGGTTGAGTGCACCTCGGAAGAAAGGCCTGGTGAGCTACTTCAGAAAATCAGCCACAGAAAACCCTATGGAGCACAGTTCTACTCTGACACACCATGGAGTTGCCATGAGCTGAGTTGACTTGATGGCAACCAGTTTGGTATAGTCCAATTAGGGAGACAAACACAGCCCAGGTGAAACAATATTAATGCCAGATAGCAACTGGTTAAGTACCAAGGTGAGTGGCTCAGCAATTCAGAGAGGGGAGAGAGCCTTTGTGTCCTGGGGTAGCTTAGGAGGGCTTCCTGGAGGAGGAGCTTGAGCAGGGGCCCAGAAGCAGCAGGGTTTGGGCTGGTGGGAGGGAGGGAGGTATCCCCTGTGGAGGAGGCAGCAGGAGCCAAGATGTGAAGCTGCTAAGAGGCACAGGGGTCAGTGGGACCCAGCTGTCAGGTTGTCTGAGCAGTGGATGCCTGGGGGCTGTCCCTGAAGTAAATTTGGTGTGTGGGGAGGGCGAGGACTTCAGTATTCCAAACATTAAATCCTGATCTACGCATCACAGAAGTTCACTTGAGAATTTTTTGAACCTGGAGCCAAAAAAACCCAAAACGAAACAAAACAAAACTCCTTGAAATTTGGGGGAGGAGATGGAGCCATTTTATGGGAGTGAAAAAGGTGTGTAATGTATTCTGTCATCGCTCTGGCTCCACAAGCCTCCCCTCCTGGGCTCTCTGCCCGCAGCACCCTGGTCCAGTGGCAGGGTTGGGTGGGGGAGTGACTGTGGAAAGTTCAGCCCTTCAGACTGGCTCTTCATCAGGCCTCTGAGACAATCAATTCCAGCTGTTTCACAGATACTTGCCGGGGCTTCTTTCCCACACAATAATTGTCTTTTAATGAGGCACATGAATGTAAATTGAGTACATTGGGAAGTAGATTTCACGAAGAATATGTACCTCATTCTCCAGGCAGAGCCCTCTCCAAGCCCAACAAGGCGAGGCCAACACTCTTCAGTGGGGCTGGGGACAAAGGCCCAGGCGGAGGGGTGGTTATGTGGGCATAGAGGTGGCAACTCAGGGCCGGGGTGGGGGGTGTCTGAGGTAGGGGGATGAAGAAGGGCAGCTGAGGGCATTCCAGAACATCTTATTCACCCATCTTTGGGAGCGCTCATCACTGTTGTAATCACTCATTCCAATGCCTCAAATCTCTACTTAGACTGAAGCTCCAGGGAGCAAGGGAACAGGAATGTTATGTATGGTTGTACAAACTCTACACTGCTCAAGATGCCTGACCAAGGGGAAAAACCAAAACCAAACCCATTGCCATTGAGCGGATTCTGACCCATAGCGACCCTATAGGACAGAGTAGAACTGCCCCATAGGGTTTCCAAAGAGCAGCTGGTGGATTCAAACTGCCAACCTTTTGGTTAGCAGCTGAACTCTTTAACTACTGTGCCACCAGGGCTCCGACCAAGGGAAAAGGAGGGTGAAATCCAGTCTGCCCACAATGTGCCAAAATGGACACTCTAGCACGATGCTGCAGCCACTCCACCTTTTTGTCCTGGTTTAGTGGCCCTGCCTGAGACAGTGCGTGTTCAGGGCTGTGTCCCTGTCACCCTGCATAGTGTCAGACACATAGTAGGTCCTCAGTACATGATTGTTGCATCAATAAATGCAGGAGTATAAGCAAGACTCCACAAATGGCTGCTTGGAAGAAAGAACACCTCTCTGAGATGAGCACGTCTGGTATTCCTAGTTCACAAATAAGCCAGCTTTTGGAGAACTGGGGCCAGAATACAGTTTATACTTTTCTTGAGTATTTCTCTCCCTCCCCAGTTTTCCCCACCTAAGCTAAGCATGGAAACCCTGGTGGCGTAGTGGTTAAGAGTTATGGCTGCTAACCAAAAGGTCACCAGTTCGAACCCCCCAGGCACTCCTTGGAAACTATGGGGCAGTTCTACTGTCCTATAGGGTCGCTATGAGTTGGAACCAACTCGGCGGCAGTGGGTTTGGTTTTTTTTTTTTTTTTAAGCTAAGCACAGCACTAAGCACTCAGTAAACCAGTTGCCACCGAGGTGACTGACTCATGGTGACACCATGTGTGTCAGAGCGGAACTGTGCTCCATAGGGTTTTCAATGGCTAACTTTTCCCAAAGTAGATTGCCAGGTCTTTCTTCCGAGGTGCCTCTGGGCGAACTTGAACCTCCGATCTTTTGGTTACCAGCCAAGAGCATTAACCACTTGTACTACCCAGGGATGCCGAGTACACAGCAGGTTCTGGATAAACTGATTAACTGAGAAAGAGATGAACCCATGAGCGTTAAGGCATACCATGAGCTGAGAGAGTGGACAAACACATGCTGTTGTGCAGAATACACAGGCTCTCTCCTGCAGCCTCTCTGCAGAACAAGGTGGATAACTTCTCTGGACATTAGTTTTCTCATCCGTAAAATGGGGATGCCTACAATTCATATCTCAAGGATTTTTGTGAGAGCAAATGAAATTATGTATGAGAAAGGGCTTTGCAACTTCTGAAGTGCTACACAAATAAAAACTCCCTTATGTCGGGGGCTGCTCTGTGCTAGACACTAGACTGGGTGCTTCCACTGTATTAATTCAAAGGTTGACAAACTATGGCCCTTGGGGCCAAATCCAGCCCACCATCTGTTTTTGTCAATAGTTTTATTGGACCACAGCCACACCTGTTCATTTGCCTGTGTTCATGGCTGCTTTCGCTCTACAAGGGCAGAGTTGACCACGTGCAATAGAGTCCTTGTGGCCCACAAGCCTAAAATATTTACTACCTGGCCCTTAACAGAAAAAAAATTGCTAATTTCTGTGTTAACTCATTTAAGCCTTCCAATCACCCTATGAAAGTTCCAGGGTGATGCAAATAATTTGCACTTAACTACTAACCTATAAGGTTGGCGGTTCAAACCCGCCCAGCAGCACCACAAAAGAAAGGCTTGGTGATCTGCTTCCTTAGAGATTACAGTCAAGAAGATCCCATGGAGCAGTTCAACATTTCAGGTTACCGTGAGTCAGAACCAACCCAACAGCAACAGTTTGGTTTTTCAGTTTTAACCACTGTCTCAGTTATCTAGTGCTGCTACAACAAAAATACCACAAGTGAATGGCTTTAACAAAGATAAGTTAATTCTCCCACAGTCTAGGAGGCTAGAAGTCCAAATTCACGGTGTCAGCTCCAGGGGAAGGCTTTCTCTTTCTGTCAGTTCTGGGGGAAGATCCTTGTTATCAATCTTCCCCTGTTGAGGAGCTTCTCAGCACAGGGACCCCGGGTCCAAAGGATGTGCTATTCTCCTGGCTCTTGTTTCTTGGGGGTATGAGGTCCCCCTGTCTCTTATATCTCAAAAGAGATTGATTTAAGACACAACCTAATCTTGTAGATTGAGCCCTGCTACTTTAACGTAACTGCTGCTAATCCCACCTCATTAACATCATAGAGGCAGGATTTACAACACATAGGATAATCACTTCAGATGACAAAATGGTGAACAATCACACAATACTGGAAATCATGGCCTAACCAAGTCGGCACACATTTTTGGGGGGACACAATTCAATCCATAACAACCACCCTAAGAGATAAGTGCTACTATTATCACCCCCACTTTGAGAAAACGGAGACACACAGCAGTTAAGTAACTTGCCCTAAATCCCATACCAGGGAAATGGCAGAGCTGGGATCCAAACCCAGATGGGCAACGGCCTGTGTCCATGTCTTAAAAACCACATTGTTCTATCTCTCTTGTCCCTAAAGCAGCTTCTCCCATGAGAGGGGTTAATTCACGAGGTCCTGGACCTAATGGACATGGGGAGCTCGAAGCCAACAGCCAAATAGGAGGAGGTTCTTTGCTTACACAGGTCTTTTACCTAGGGAGGTGGTTGGGGCTGCAGCAGGAAATGGGGCCAAGAAAGGTTCAGATCAACTTCAGAGTAACAGACTTGTTTCTGGGGGAGCTCAAAGCACTGGGGGAATGTCTCAAAACTTTGAGAGGGTCGCCCCAAACCTTCTCTGAGTCAGTGAGCTGGCCAGAGACACAGAGAGAGAAAAGAGGCCTCAGGCATCTGGCTGGTGTGGCTATTTCAATTGCAATGTCCTTTCTGTATCTTGCAAGCTCCTTGGGGCGGGGGCTGGATCTTAGTCCTTTTGCATCCAGCAGGTGCAAGCACACAGTTGTTAGTTGCCCTCTAGTCTACTCTGACTCGTGGCCACCCCACGTGTGCAGAGTAAAACTGCTCCACAGGGTTTTCAAGGATATGACCTTTCAGAAGCAGATGCCAGGCCTGTCTTCTGAGATGCCTCTGAATGAGTCTGAACTGCCAACCTCTTGGCTGGTAGTCGAGCACCACTCAGGGACTCCTAGCACACAGTAACCAAAAAACCCCAAACCCGTTGCTGTCAAGAACTAGTTGGCAACCTAATGATCATGTTAAACTGCCCCTTGGTGCCCTGTCAGAAGAGTAGCTGGGCTACAAGGTCACGGGGCTGACCGACTCTCAGGCTCCACAGGGGTGAAGTCAAATGTGAATGAACTGGGTGTTGTCAGGCTGGCGGGGTGCCAGGGGTGTCCTGGGGGAGAAGGGCCCCAACTGGCCCCATCTGCTGTCCTGGCAGGGCCTCTGAGGGACAGCTGGGCAGAGGCCACATGAATGCCAGGTGAAGCGCTGCCCAGTGGCCCTTTGCCTCCATGTTTGCACAGCTAATGTAATTATGCCTCCCAGATATTGACATAAAAGAAGCCATATTTGAGGAGGCCTTATCAGCCACCCAAAGAGTCCCGGATTACTGCAATGGAAAAGTTTTCACAGTAATACAATCTAAGTAGCTTCTCAGCCTGGCTGCAAGGCTGAGAAATTGGCTCCTCAGGGGCTGGTTTTAGGGCAGTAACATGCACCAAGGAGTACTCATGGCCCAATGGTTAATCGCCTGGCTCCTAGCTGAAAGTTTGAACCCAGCCAGCCCCTCTGTGGAAGAAAAGACCTGATGACCTGTTCCCATAATGATTACAGCTTGGAAACCCTTTGGGACAGTTCTATTCTGTTGTTATGAATCAGAATCAACAGCACGTAACAACAAAAACATGCACAAACCAAACCAGTTGCCATCAAGTCGATTTGGGCTCACGGCAACCCCATGTGTGTCACAGTAGAACTGCACTCCATAGGGTTTTCATGGCTGTGACCTTTCAGAAGCAAATCTCCAGACCTTTCTTCTGAGGCACTTCTGGGTAGATTCAAACTGCCAACCTTTTGGTTAGTAGCTGAGCACTTAACCATTTATGCCACCCAGGGACTCACCAGGAACCCACTAATGGTCAACAAACATCCTGAGCACATGCTAGTCAACTGAAGGGTTAATTCACAGGGTCCTGGACCCCGAGGACAAGGGGAGAGCTTAAGGCAACAGCCAAATAGGAAGCCAATTAGGAAGAGATTCTTGCTGGCACAGCAGGGAGGTGACACAGGATCTTATTACTCAGGGGAGTGGTTGGGGTTGGAGCAGGAAATGGGGCCAAGAAAAGTTTAGATCTACTTCAGGGGAACAGGGATTCAAGGGTGAAAAAGACTCCAATACCAGCCCCGGAGGAGAAGGAGACAGAGAAATAAGTAAACATGTGCTGACATATTTACAGATAAAATACTGTGAAACCTGGAATTTGCTTTAAAGTAATCCAGGGCAAGGGAGAAAGTGGATGGGGACCTGGATGAAACAAGTGTGGCCCTGAGTTGATACTTGCTGACGCTGGGCGATGGTTACACAGGATTCATTACATTACTCTTCTACTATTGTACACATTTGAAATACTCCAGAACAAAAGTTTTAAGAAATAAAACTTAAAAAAAATAAAAAAGGATGCAAGGTGCACTTGGTGCAGTAGGGCTGGGATGGGGGCCAGTCGGGAGTGGAGGAAGGGTATTAAGAGTGCTCCCCGGAGAAGACAGCCATCTGGGTCTAATCTGAGAAAGATGACCTTCTACCCTGGGGGAGCTTATACAGGGCCAACCAACACCTCTGTTACAGCAAGAAGATGTGAAAGGAAGATGGTTTCCAGCATCACCTAGACCGGAGATCAAGTCCTACCCATAAATTTTGGAAAGTAAAATCTATCTTATATATTATGATGACATGTGCAAAGACCTAGAGATAGAACACCAAAAGAGAAGAACATGCTCAGTGTTTCTCAAACTGAAAGAACTGAAAAAATTCAAGCCTCAAGTTGCAATATTGAAGGATTCTATGGGGAATGTATTAAACTACACAAAACAGGAAGCATCAAAAGAAGATGGAAGGAATACACAGAGTCACAAAAAGAATTGGTTGACGTTTAACCATTTCAGAAGGTAGCATATGATCAAGAACCAATGGTACTTTAGGAAGAGGTCCAAGCTACACTGAAGGTGCCAGAGAAAATCAAGGCTCCAGGAATTGACAGAATACTGACTAAGATGTTTCAACAAACGGAGGCAGCACTGAAAGTGCTCACTTGACTATGCCAAGAAATTTGGAAGACAGCTACCTGGCCAACCGACTGGAGGAGATCCATATTTATGCCTATTCCCAAGAAAAGTGATCCCACTGAATACTGAAATTATCGAGCAATATCATTAATATTACACGTAAGTAAAATTTTGCTGAAGATCATGCAAAAGTGGCTGCAACAGTATATCGACAGGGAACTGCCAGAAATTCGAGCTGGATTCGGAAGAGAACATGGAACCATATGGATCCTGGCTGAAAGCAGAGAAAACCAGAAAAATGCTTACCTTTGTTTTTATTGACTATGCAAAGGTATTCGATTGTGTGGATCATAATAAATTATGGATAACATTGCAAAGAATGAGAATTCCAGAACACTTAATTGTGCTCACCAGGAATCTGTACAAAGATCAAGAGGCAGTAGTTAGAACAGAACAAGGGGATATTGTTTGGTTTAAAGTCAGGAAAGGTGTGCATCAGGGTTGTATCATTTCACCATACCTATTCAATCTGTATGCTGAGCAAATGATCTGAGAAGCTGGACTATATGAAGAAGAACAGGGCATCAGGATTGGAGGAAGACTCATTAACAACCTGCATTATGCAGATGACTGAGCCTTGCTTGCTGAAAGTGAAGAGGACTTGAAGCACTCACTTACTGGTGAAGCTCAAAGACCAGAGCCTTCAGTATAGATTACACCTCAATATAAAAAAAATAAAAATCCTCACAACTGGACTCATAAGCAACATCTTGATAAATGGAGAAAAGATTGAAGTTGTCAAGGATTTGACTCTACTTGGATCCACAATCAATATCCATAGAAGCAGCAGTCAAGAAATCAAAAGATGCATTGCATTGGGCAAATCTGCTGCACAAGACCTCTTTAAAGTATTGAACAGCAAAGATGTCACCTTGAAGGTGAAGGTATGCTGGACCCAAGCCATGGTGTTTTCAATTGCCTCATATGCATGTGAAAGCTGGGCACTGAATAAGGAAGACGTAAGAATTGAGGCCTTTGAATTGTGGTGTTGGCGAAGAATATTGACTATACCATGGACTGCCAAAAGAGTGAACAAATTCATCTTGGAAGAAGTGCAACCAGAATCCTCCTTAGAAGCAAGGATGGCAAGACTATGTCTTATATAATTTGGATGTGTTATCAGGAGGGATCAGTTCCTGGAGAAGGGCATCATGCTTGGCAAAGTAGAGGGCCAGAGAAAAAGAGGAAGACGCTCAAGAAGATGGATTGACACAGTGGCTGCAACAATGGGCTCAAGCATAACAATTGTGAGGATGGCTCTGGACCAGGCAGTGTTTCGTTCTGTTGTACGTGGGGTTGCTATGAGTTGGGACCAACTTGACAGCATCTAACAACAATGACAATACCTATCTTATAGGGCAGTTAACATTAAGGAAGGTAACGAATTAGAAAGGGTCTTGCTCAGTGCTTCGCACACAATAGGCACTCAAGCAATGACCACTTCGTCTTCCCTTCTATGCATCGATTCACTGACCCATCCATCCATCCATCCATCATCACCACACTGTCTGTGCTCCAGGCTACACTATACAGTCCTTCAAAGCAGAAAGGGATAGTCTACTACATCTTCATAACCTTGATGCCAAGCGCAGGGCCGGATCCCCTGAAAGTGCTCCATGGTTCTCTTCTCAAGAGTAAATGGGTGTTACATGTGTATTTACTATTTTTTTTTTTTAAAAAAAAAGGTTGACAAAGACCAAAAAAAAAAAAGAGTAAATAGGTGATGGAAAATTTTCTTACTTCTGTGTCAAAGGGTCACTTTTTCTCAGAAATTGACCTGGGGGATGAGGAGAAGGGAGGGGAACTGTCTTAACTGGGAGGCTTGTGTCCACAGAGTGTGAAACTGGGGAAAATTCTACAGTGAAAAGAAGAGTCTGTATTATGAAGCCCAAACAGCGCAAGATGAGAAAGGGTATTAGAATTAGTGAGAGTCATGCTGCTATAACAAAAAAACCCCAAGTCTCAGAGGCTAAACCTACAGAAGTATATTCTTTGCTCACACAAAGTCTACTGTGGATTCAGGCAGCTTTCCAGTGCAGGTGGCCATGCAGTGATTCAGCCCCCAGGTGGCTCCAATGTTATCACGGCTTCACCATCTCAACAGGAGGCGGCCACATCTGCCACTACAGGGGGGAGGACTCTCAATCCTTGCCCCTTCTCCTGCCCATGCTTGGAGTCCTGTGGCTGTAGGGCTTTTGGTTAAGGGTTCGGTGCAGGCCACGTGGCTCTGCAGCTCAGCTTGGCCATCTGTAGCAGAGATGTTAATGCCCACCTAATAGTCCATGTGCTCTACCACATCTCCCAGCCCCCTTGCAGCCAGGAAGGGCCGGGTGATTTGTCTCTGCCAGTGGGCTGTGACTGGAGTCACCTCTGACTGAAGCATAGGAGAATGGGTGCGATGCTGGCACATGCTGACTTCTTCGTTCTCTAACAGCAACAGCGCTTCCCGTGGGCCTGGTGCTTTACAGTTTGCAAAGGGCTTTCATGCCATTATCTCATTTGACCCCCTCCTTCCCCGGCCACAACCCTGCCAAAAGGATTGTTGTTATCCTCAGTTTGAAGTTGTGGCAAGTGAGGCTCAGAGAGGTGAAGTGATCTGCTCCAGGTCACACAGCAAATAAGTGGCAGGGAGTTGTCTCTCCACTCTTTCTTTCCTATTTTGTTCTTTCCCTTCCTTCCAGTTTGGCACCTATCCCCTCACCCCTTAATACACACACACTATCCCAAATACCGAAATATCCCAGAGAACCTGCGGGAATTTCTGAGCTAACAGAGGAGGTACACCCCAGCCTCAGGAAGTGCTCTTTCTAGGAGGGTGGCAGCCAGCCTGGGAGCTCTGTGGTACGTCTCACAGTGGGCTTGGTGGTCAGGTTTTCTCCGGAGCTCAGCAGAAGCAGAAGGGACGGAAGATCTGGGAGGACAGCTGGACGTTTGGGATGAGGACTGCTAGGTATCCCTCAGATTAATCTGCAGCTGCCATGAGAGAGGCCTCAGCTCTTGACTAAGGCTTCCACACAGGCTTTAGATTTGAGAGCTGGGGTCTCAGGGGCTCCCTCGTTTACTTTGTTCTTAAGGGATTTATTTGCTCATGTGTAGTGTACACCATGGCCACTTGTGAAGAGAAAGCCTGGAGCAGCCCCGTCACCTCCCTCCCTGCCCAGTCTGGCTTTGCCAACACATACATTAGGCATTTGTTTGCCTCTGTATCTTTGCCCAGACTTTTCCATCTGCCATAAACACCCTTGCCTTTCCTCTGTCTGGTCAACTCTGAGTGGAGCTCACATGATCAGCCAGTTAGCTCCATACCCCTTTCCCACCATCACCTGGCAGTAACAGGGAAGACGGAGGGCAGGGAGGGCCTTCTTCCCCGTCACTTCTGCAGGTGGTGTATTGGCCTTTTGGAAAGTGATGTCACCAGTAAATGCACTAAATCAATAAATGTGGATTTCTGTACCTCACAGGAAGTTCATTTGACTTTCAGCTTAGTGGATTCCAAAACACTGGGTCAAAATGGGAGCCACTTAGGGTGTTGTGCTGGCCCTGTGACCTTCACAGGAAGGCCCTGGGAGGTGAAACCCTACTCAGGGATAAGGGATGCAGTTTGGTCCTTCCCAAATGCTTGTTGTTGTTGTTTGGTTTTTTGTTTTTTTTTTTTACAACAGGCATGTAAAAAAATGTCATGCAGTTATTTTTAGCATAGTGGAGTGAAAAGAGCATGGACTCTTTTTTCAACAGAACTGGGTTTGCATCTGGAGTCCTGGGAGCTGTAGTGGTTAAGAGCTATGCCTGCTAACCAAAAGGTTAGCAGTTTGAATCCACCAACCACTCCTTGAAAACCGTATGGGGCCATTTTACTCTGTCCTATAGGGTCACTACAAGTCAGAATCAACTTGATGGCAATGGGTTTTTTGGGTTTGAATCCTAGCTCTGTGCCTTATTAGCTGTGTGACCTTGGACCAGTTCCTGGATATCTCCGAACCTGCTTATTCTCCATTTGCTAGCTGTGTGAGTTATTTATCTTCTCTGAACCTTAGTTTCCTCATCTGCCAAGTGAGACTGGTTCTACCCACCTCGTGGGTTTGTTTTGAGGATCAAAGGAAATATCTGTATGCTTGCGTGCACATGCACACACACACACACACACACACACACACACACACACACACGCACACTCCTAGCATTGGGGATAACAAATACTGGCTCCCCATCTGTCTTTATTATGACCTGTAACAGCCTGCTTCATCCACAAAGGTTAATATCAGGTATCTAGAACAGACACCTTCTGTTCCTTTCATGTCCTCTGCATTTTGACCCTTTTTTCTTGGCCCACAGCCTCCATGCAAACCACCAGTGAAGCTGTTTGAAAAGACGAGAACAAAAGGAACTGACAGCAGGCAGGAACCCGGTAAGCTCAGAGGAATCTGGGCAGAGCAGCTCAGTCAAGATGCCAGCCAGGGCTGCCTGCTCGGCTTAGTGTCCCCCGAGACTGCAGGAGGATAGATGGCTCCTTGGCCCGAATGCCCTGCATGGGGCGGCTGGGTAGCCTGAAGGAGAGGGACCACATTGGGCCCTGGGAGTGGTGATTAGAGTGGAGGAGACTTTAAGTAATCTCCACAGGCCCTGGGAGGAGTATTTGTTTTCTGCCTGCTCATGGAGCAGCCTGGTAGGAGCAGAGATAAGAGGGCCCAACGAGCCACTGTGTAGCTCTCTCTAAGCTTCTAGATCCTGTGCAGCGTCACCAAGGGCAGGCCTGGAAGGTGCCCTTCTCTGGAAGGTTCAAAGAAAAGGAGAGACAACCATTTGCATGGATTTCAACAGGAGAGATGAAGTCTCTGCAGCCTGTGGCTCTGCTGGGCTGAGCAGCTATGAGACCATGGGCAAGTGTGTTTCTGAGCCTCGGATCCCCCCTGCCCACCCTATCGCCTGCCTCACATTTCACTGTGACAATCAAAAGACATGATGCATGTGGAAACATAAGGGCTGGTTCTGCTGACCTCCGGTGCCTAGCCTAGTAGGTTGGTAGAATGAGCCTCCTGCCCACTGTGTCATGCTGGTAGACAGATACTTGGCAGTGACAGTAAACAGGGAGGGGAAGTCCTGGCCATCCTAGAGTCCCAGATGTGCACGTGAGTCCACAGGAGGCTAATGTACCCCACAAATGAGAGCTTAAGTTCTGACAAGCACCCGAATCAAGGGGCAATCCGAGCTGCTATCACCAATAAAACCTTCCCGAGCCCTGTGCTGAGCATTCCCCTGGGCAATCCTCTTCCGACCTCTCAGCAGCCTTGTGAGGAATACGTTCTCATCATCCCCATTTTACAGTTGTGAAAACTGAGGCTGCCTACGGTTAAATGATCCTCAGCCCAGCTCTCTCTCAGAAGAACCACAGGGACTTTCCCTGCAACGGGAGAGAGCAGAGGGTCCGGGGTAGGCAGTGCAGAGAGGCAGTCATGTGCCTGAGCAGCACCTCCCACCCTCTGGAGGCATAGGCGGGAGTCTTGCCTGCCTTTCAACTGGTTGGCCCTGTCCTTGGATTGGCTGTTATTTCCTAGGCTGGCTCCAAACCTCTCCGGGACCTACTCGTTTTGAGAAGGGTGGGAATTTATGCCCTTATCTGCCTCATCAGAGAAAGCAATTAGCCTAAGTTCCGACTCCAGGTTTTAAATTGTGTTGTTCTTTGGGCCCCTGGGCCGGGGAAAGGGCTGGGGTGGGAGGAGAGGTGACAAAGAGGAAGGGATGGTGTGTTGGTAGTTCTAATTTACCGATGGCAATTAGGTTCCTAAAAAGGCTAACCTTTCAACCTGCTGCCTGCCTTCATTGGGGGAACTATTGACATTTAGAATCAGCAAGCCAAGTGCTGCAGCTTGAGGGAGGCAATGTTTCTTTAATGGGGACCCGTGCCTGTGGATGTGTTCTGCCATTTGCATACTTTACGGGGTGTAGGTGGAGCTGCGTTTTAACAGGTTTGTTGGCTTTCCGGGAAAAATGAGTGCCAGTGACTAGGGGTGACTAGGGAAATTGTTATCTATGTGGCTCCTGGTTGCCCCTGCTTCTGCGTTTTTATGTCCACCCTCTGCGCTGGTTCATGGCACGGTGGTTGGGTGGAAACCGGGCCGGACGCCTCACTCCCTCAGCATCTCAGGGGCTAAAGGAGAAGGGTCCTGTTCCCACCTGTCTTCTGGCCAAGAACCCACCTTCCCAACCTTCCAGTGGCTTCTGTGTCCAGCCTCCTGCTCTGTAGTGTTATCTTCTCCTCCAGCCCAGCCAGGGGCCTCTCAATCCTTCAACCCACCCATCTGCTCATCTGTTCATTCATCCAACCAGCAAATATTTATCAAGGGCTTATTATGTGCTGGGCATTATTCTAGGCACATGGAGCCTGCATTCTAGCAGGGGTGACAGAGGATAAACAAAATAAATAGTACAGTATGTGGAATCTCAGTTGTGCAAAGTGCTGGGGAGACCAGGACAGCAGGCAAGGGGGAGGGGAAGTGTTGGGGGGAGAGACTTGCATTTCCAGTACAGTGAGTGGTGAGGAAAAGCCCCACCAAGGAGACATTTGAGCAAACACCTGAGTGTGTGAGGAGTGAGCCACATGAAGGCAGAGAGAACAGCCAGTGCGGAGGCTCGGAGGCTCCCGGGACAGGCCTGGCATGTGCAGGGGCCCGCAAGTGTGGCTGGAGATGAGAGAGCAGGAGGGGCAAGGTAGGCAACCATCCTGCAGGGCCTTAGATACCTCCAGGGGCTCCGGCTTTGACTATGAGTGTGATGGGGAGTGACCCAGGAATGGCATGATCTGACCAGGGTTTTCAAAGGCCCACTCTGGCTGCTGGGCAGGGAGTAGGTTTTAGGGGGTCAGAGAGAAAGGATGGAGAGCAGATGGGAGACGGTGGCTCTAATCCAGGTGAGAGTTATTAAGAGTCCCCAGAGGAAGTGAGCCCACAAACTCTCCTGACCCCCAAGAAGTTCAGGATCATTATCACCAGCTTGTGCAGAGGCTCAGCTGAGGGCTGGCTCTGGGAATTCCAGGCCATTTCAGAGGCCAGCACTGCCCTCTGGGGGCTTAAAGCCTATCTAGGTTCTTGGTAGGGGTGAGAAGACGCCTGCATTAAAAGATCATTGGCCCTACCTGGCAGCATTTGCTGAGACCTCTCCCCAGGGGAATCACTCAGGGCCTTCGGTTCAGAAGCAGGGCCCAGGCATCTTTCCCTGGCAGATATGAGCCCCGAAGGACAAGGATCACAACAAACCCTATGCCTCACAGCACTTTAAAACTCACAAAGTCTTTTCAGCTATATTATTTCACATGGGTCTCACAACAACCCTACAAAGCAGGTACTATTATTATTGTTCCCATTTTGCAGAGAAGGAAACTGAGGCCTTGACTGGAAGAGCAGAGAGGGAGTACAGGGAGTAGAGGCTGGAAGATGAGTATGGGGCGGGGAGGGGAGGCAGACCCTGGGGGGTCCTGAGTCTCACTGCCTCCATGCCAGATGAGACTTTTCTCTCTAAAAAAGCTGGGATGGGAAGCAGGGTCAAGAGTTTACACCCAGACGGAGAAAAGGCAGTTTTCCCTTCTGGCCATAGACCCCAAGAGTTTCACGATGTGACTCTGAGACCTGGTCCATCCCAGACCTATCTATCCAGTCCAAGACCCCTTTTCCCACAGAGGGGCCCATTTTTACTCCATCCAGAGAAAGAAGGCACAGGAAGATGAGTGTCGGCTCCTCCAAAGCCAGCCCACCCTCCAATGATCCTTCCTGCCCAGCACACTGGATGAGAGGCTTTGCCTGGTCTGCTCTGTTTCCCTATGCCCAGAGCCACTAGTGCTTGGCTCTATGGCTCTGAGTGGCTTGTCCTCTCCCAGCTGACCAGGGCTTAGAACTCAAAGCGGAGGAAGGAAGTGACAAGGAAGGGACAGTGGTTGTTCTGGTCACCTGTGGCCTGCTCAGCCACTCCAGAGCAAGCGAGTGCTGAGCAGTCTAGTGGAGCTTCCTTGGAAGCTTGAGCCCACATTTATAATAGATTTACAAGGACTGTGTGGACATGTTTGCTTTTTTTTTTAAGCCCCTCATAAGTGATGCCATTATGGCATCATAACTCTTATTTACTCCATCAGCAGGCTGCTGGCAATGGCACAAAAATAGATTTGGAGAATTTATCTCACACATGCATCATGAGGAGGCAACAAAGGCACCCAGGTGAGATTTATGTGGGTGGGGCCAGCATCCATCATCCCCACTTGCACATTAACGCTGATCCTCAAAGAGAGACATGGCCCCTCTTAATCAGAGAAAGTAATTGTTTAAACTTCCTCCGGCAACACGCTCGCCACTCATGGCTCTCTGGTGGGGCTGCGCCCAGGGGAACAGCAGAATCCATGGTAAGTTATGACGGTGAGATGGTGGAGCAGCCCAGCAGTCGGTGTCATTTCCCCCACAAAGGAAGGTGTGGGACCAAAGTCAAGGTGTTCAAAGAAGGGAGGCTTGGGAGTTTGGGAAGCAGTTTGTTTGTTTTGTGCATTAAAAAACAAAATCAAACAAACAACTCAAACCAACTGCCGTCAAGTCAATTCCAACTCATGGCAACCCCATGTATGTCAGAGTAGAACTGTGCTCCATAGGGTCTTTATTTATTTATTTTGTAGTTTATTTTATTACTCCATAGGGTTTTCAATGGCTGATTTTTCTGAAGTAGATCGCCAAGCCTTTCTTCTGAGGTGTCTCTGGGTAGACTCGAACCTCCAACCTTTTGGTTAGCAGCTGAGCGCCACTCAGGGACTCTGTGGATTGAAAGAGGCCTCCCAAAGCACATAAAGATCCCCATCCAGATATACCAGTCTCATTTCTGACTCCACTTTCTTGGCCATGGTGTTACTGCTATTTGAAATGCCTTTTCTCCCTTCCATCTCTCCCAAGCCTGCTCATTCTTCAAGGCCCAGCTCTTAGCATACCTCCTTCTTGATGCTTTCTCCAACTGCCAGCATCCAGGGGCAGGAGAAGGTACTCTGAGCTGAGAGAAAGAAGAGTAGCCGAGTCCTGATTCCATCATTAACCAAGCTTCCCTTCACTGGGCCTCAGTTTCCTGAGCCTTCACATGGAGGCTGCATTAGAAGGCTTCTAGCTCTGAAGTACATTGAACGTTCCAGTCCTCACTGACCCTCCCATGTTGAACTTCTAAACTGCTTTGGGGGGTTCTCAATCCTGGCTGCGTACTGGAATCCCCAGAGAGCTTTAAAACAAAATACCAAAGCCCAGCCCCACCCCCACTCAATTAAATCAGAATCTCTGGGGATAGAGCCTGAGCATCAGTATTTTTTAATGCAGCCTGATTCAGGAGACTTAGAATCTAGACAACTCAAATTATAATTCTTATAGTGAATACTAAATGGATAGATGGGTAGATTGGTGGGTGGACGAATGAGTGGATGGGTAGGTAGAAGGGTAGATGGAGTAGTGGATGGGTGGACAAGTGGAGCGGTGGGTGGATGGGTGGATGGATGGGTAGGTGCGTGGGTGGGTAGGTGTGTGGAGAGTTGGATGGATGGGTGGATGAGTAGATGGGTAAGTGGGGAGGGGTACACAGGTGGATGAGTAGGTGATAAATGGATACTTCTTTACAACTGTTTGCCATTTTCTTTGGGGTTAATCTTGTCTCCTCATCAAGACTATGAGTTTCCTTAAAACGAGGATTTTTCACATCCTTTATGTTCCCCCACAATGCTCAGCACACAGCCAGATGCAACAAGTGCTAACATCCTTGCATGTTAAAAATACTACATTAGAAGAAGATGGGGGTTTAAATATTGCGTATCTCACTTATTGTGACTTTAGCCAAATCAGTTAATCTGCCTTAGATTTCTCATGGCGTTATTAATAATAATAATAGTAATAGTAAAAGATAAATAACCAACCTGTCAGGGTCAAGTGGTTTGCATAATTTTAAAGTGTGCTATATATGGGAGAAATGGTATTTTTATTCTCATCATTATTGTTCAGCTCCCCAACTCCACAGCAGTGTTCCCAACCTTCCTTGTGTTGCTGGGAGTCAGGGTCCAACCTGCCTTTGGTGACATTTTAGCTGCCACCCTAAGGGCCCCCCACTGACAGATATTTGAGTCTGGACCTTCTGGGGGCCCTTGAAACCTAATCCTGACCCCCCTCCATGCTCAGTCTAGGTGGCCAGGACTCAGCTACCCTTGCCCTGGCATCTCTGATCTCCCCTAGAAGTCTTAGCCTTTATCTTCCTCAGCCCTACAGAGTTTTCCTTCCTGGCAAGAGTCCCTAGACACTGGGTCCCTCAGCTTCCGGTAAGCTTCACGGCAGTCCCACCAGCCTGGGCCCTGTCTCTGACATACCTGCCTGGTGGACTGAAGTGACAGCTCCTAACCAGCCCCTCTCCACCAGGTGGTGGTCCATCCTGCACTGTAGCCGTCATATACTCTTTAAAACACAAAGCTGATCAGGCCCCTTCCTGGTTTAAAATTCTCCATGGGCTCCTTCATGAGAGCCCCTTGCAGCGTGGCCCTAACAGGCCCCTCTGGCTTCAACTCCAACCCCTTGCTTCCACCAAGCCTGTACTCCTGCCTCATTGACTCTTTCCCCAACTCCAGGCCTTTGCATGAGCTGTTCCTGCTGCCCTTCCCCACCCCAACCTCTTTACTTAATGAACTTGAACTCATTCTTTAAAAATCCACTGTCATATGGATGAAGGCTTCCTTGACTGACCCAGCAGAATGAGGGGCCTGCAAATATTAAATGGGTGAAAAGTAAACACATGGTTTTCAAGTGCGTTCTCAACATAAGAAAGTCCCAATAATTTAATTAGAGCTTTTTTCTACTTTATAAATCCTCATTTCAACTACATAGTCATTGAGGAGGCCCTTAAATAGGGAACGAAACCCGTTGTCGTAGGGTCATTTCCAACTCATAGCAACCTTATAGAACAGAGCAGAACTGCCCCCATAGGATTTCCTACACTGCAAATCTTTACAGAAGCAGACTGCCACCTCTTTCTCCCTCGGAGCGGCTGGTGGGTTCGAACCACTGATCTTTCAGTTAGCAGTCGAGCACTTAACCATTGTGCCACCAGGGCTTCTTAAATAGAGAACTACCTTAGGAGATTTGATGCTGGTCTCAAATTGGAGGCACAGCCAAGCTTATGGGGGTGGTGGGTGAAAGAGTAAAGCCGTGAAGAAAGAACAGAAGAGAAGGAGAATAGGGAAGGTGAGAAAAGGGGGAGAAACTTAAATATAGAATTACCACATGACCCAGTAATTCCACGCCTAGGTATATACCCAGAGGAATTAAAAACAGGGTTCCGGTGGATACTTGTACACAAATGTTCATGCAGCATTTTTTACAACGGCCCAAAGGTGGAAACAACCCAAATGATGTCCATCAACTGATAAAAAAAATTGTGGTATAACAATGCAACGGAATGTCACTCAAACACAAAAAGGGAATGAAGTACTGATACATGCTATAACATGGACGAACCTTGAAAACCTTACGCTACATGAAAGAAGCCAGACACAGAGGACACACACACATCGTGTGCCTCCATTTATATGAAATAGCCAGAAGAGGCAAATTGGCAGAGATGAAAAGCAGATTAGTGGTTTCCAGGGGCTGAGGGAAGGCAGAGATACGGGATAACTGCTCAATGGGCACAGGGTCTCCCTTGGGGGTGATGAGAATATTCTGGAACCAAATAGAGGTTGTACAACATTGTGAAAGTACTAAATACCACTGAACTGTACACATAAAACTTTTGATTTTATGTTGTGTGAATTTCATCTCAATTTAAAAAAAGGGGGGTGGGGTGTGGAGGAGGGAATAGTCCAGAAATTATCTGCCTATATGTTGACATTACAAAACGGGCTAGTCTCTAGAAATAGGTAATAAAAACAGGTGGTATTCCTGGACCAAAGGAGAATGAAGAACACCAAAGACACAAGGTGATTACGAGCCCAAGAGACAGAAAGGGCCACATGAACCAGCGACTACATCATCCTGAGACCAGAAGAACTAGATGGTGCCCGGCTACAATCGATGACTGCCCTGACAGGGAACACAACAGAGAACCCCTGAGGGAGCAGGACAGCAGTGGGATGCAGACACCAAATTCTCATAAGACCAGACTTAATGGTCTGACTGAGACTGGTAGGACCCCCGTGGTCATAGCCCCCAGACCTTCTGTTGGCCCGGGACAGGAACCATTCCCAAAGCCAACTCTTCAGACATGGATTGGACTGGACAACGGGTCGGAGAGGGATGCTGGTGAGGAGTGAGCTTCTTGGATCAGGCGGACACTTGAGACTATGTTGGCATCTCCTGCCTGGAGGGGAGATGAGAGGGTGGAGGGGGTTAGAAGCTGGTGAAAAGGACACGAAAAGAGAGAGTGGAAGGAGAGAGCAGACTGTCTCGTCTCATTAGGGGGAGAGTAATTGGGAGTGTGTAGCAAGGTGTACATGAGTTTTTGTGTGAGAGACTGACTTGATTTGTAAACTTTCACTCAAAGCACAATAAAAATTATTTAAAAAAAAAACAGGTGGTATTACTCGTATGGATGCGGAATCTGGTTAAGTGCTAGGTGGGACGTAGAATCTGAGTAACTGAGTAGCCATCCCCTGGTATTGAACCGCACAAGAAAGAGTACATTCCACTAGTTCAGTGTTGATAAAACACACCTCAAGTTCCGACATGCATTGCTCACTGCCCAAACTGTACCAAGTTTCCTCTGATAGGCTGCGAGCTCCTGAACTTTTAGATTATTCCATGAAAACAAGATATATAAATACTCTGGGCCATTGGCACTAAGGATTCAATAAAACTAGTGAGATTCTCAGGCCCAGGATGAAGCGCGTAGAAAAGTTCATGTTCTCTAGCTAATGCAGCTTTCAATTATGCTCACCCATTTTAAACTGTAAAAGATGTAATGTTAATCAAACATTTAATTCGCAAGTGTTTTTCTTCGTAAATGTCACATACAAGGAGATCTTCAGACGTGATCCACAACATAATGGCACCGGCAGGCCTCATTCGGCAGCGGCGTGCACAGGAGCCCTGGAATGGGAGGAAGGAGACGTCGTCTTCAGGTCCCCTGCTCTGTGAATTTTGTTTCTCATTTCCGAGTGTGGAGCATTTAGAAAATAAACCCGGTGCTATTTATAATGTTTGGTAACATTCGGGTCTCAACTCAATTTTCACAGTAAATACTTTGCCCCTGAAGCAAGCGCTGTGATTCAAGGACCACATAAATGCACGGTCAGAATTTGTTGTTCAGTTTCTAGTTATTAAATCATAATGGTGGGATGACTTCCACGGCCACGCTGCTTTGGTTTTAAATATAGGAGAGCCCCAACATGACTCAGGAGGCTCCGAGTAGGGTTTTCCATCTCTCTCCTGGAGACTGCTCACCATAAACAAGAAGCCCACAGTTCCAGAGGCAGGGGGATGGACTCGATGAACGTTAGAAGGCACTGCCAGTTGCTTGAGTATGTGGTTGCATGACTCTGGGTCAAATGCTTCCAGAAAGCACGGAGGCAGACGACTCTGACAGATGCCATCCCAAGACCAGCAGCATCTGGGATCACCTGAGAGCTTGTTAGAAATGCAGAATTTCCAGCCCCCACCCCCTGCCCCAAGCTACTGAATTAGCATCTGCATTTCAGCAAGACCCCCAAGTAATTCAGGCGCACATTGCAAGGTGAGAAGCACTGGTCTAGTTAACACCCCACTGAATCCCCTCTATGGCCTGAAGTCTCTTCCGACCCATTTTATTTCTTGTTCTTCTGGGCCCGAGGAGAAGAGGAGGGAGCTTTGGAGAAAAGTAGGGAGCAGGACTGCTTATAGGGGCTGTGGAAGGAAGAACCAGCCCCAGCAGAGGCCTCATGGAGCCTTTGCCCCTGAGCTCCCCAGATCAGGGGCTAGCAGGGCCATCACCTTAGGCACGGCTAACGTCCTGGGAGCTGGTTCTCCTCCTAGCGCTTCTGAGAACTTGTTCTGTGACCGAGGTCCCTTCACCTGGCCTCTCTGGGCCTGCACCTCATCTGGAAGCTCAAGGAACTCAGCTATAGGGTCTCCAAAGGAGTCTGGGTCCCGGTCCTGGAAAATCCTCTGGTCTGTTTGCCCCCAGTCACTCTGGGTCACACCCCTGCAGAGCCCAGAAGGGCAGCCTGGGAGCGAGGCTCAGCAGCAGTGTGAAAGGCGGCTGTCTGGCCCAAGGGAGCCTGGAGGTATGGAAGGGGCAGGCCTGGGGGAAGCACCCTTCAGTTACCTTCAAAGAAGCTTCCACAAACTGGCTCAGGCTGGGCATGACAGTGTCACCAAGGGGCAAAGGAGCATTGGTTAAGAGCACAGGTCCTTGAATAGAACACTTTGGGGTCAAATCCTACCTCTGCAACTTAGCTCAGGATCTCAGTTTGCTCATTCATAAATAGGACTCATGACAGAATCTCTCTCATGGGGTTATAAAGGTTAAAAACATAACAAACCAAACCCATGGCTGGAGAGTTGAGTGTGACTCACAGCAACTCTACACGACAGAGCAGAATGCCTCACAGGGTTTCCAAGGCTATAAATCTTTACAGAAGCAGACTGCCACATCTTTCTCCTGCGGAGCAGCCGGTGGGTTAGAACTGCTGACCTTTGGGTTAACAGTTGAGTGCTTTAACCACTGTGCCACCGGGGGTCCTTCTTAAAAGGTGAAATAGATGATATATGTGAAGTGAATGCGCAGGGTGCCAGGCATGTAACAGGTAATCCATAAATGTTAGCAATTACTTAGATGGTTGTTGTAGTTGTCAGAGAGGTCCTGGGACAACCTGCAGTAGAGCCCTGAGGCACCAGAGGCAGGTCACTGGCCCAGAAGGTGGAACTTCCGGGGAAAGGGCCTGAGCTTGGCAGAGCATTGAGGCAGGCCTCTGCAGGGACCATACCAGACCCTCTCACAGAGCAGCAAGGCAGGGTAGTGCCAGGCTGCAGGGCAGCTGGTGGACACACCCCATGGTAAAAACTGTAGAACGGCCCCATACGGCTTCCAAGGAGCACCTGGTGGATTCAAACTGCCGACCTTTCGGTTAGCAGCCATAGCTTTATAACCACTACACCACCAGGGTTTCCAAAAACCGTATGAATTTTCCGAAAGGTGGAAGATGGACAGGAAGTGACTAGGAATATGTTCTGGAAACAAAACATGCCACAGATATGCTTAGCATGTGGCTCAGCTCCAGGGGTACATGCTCCTCCTTCCTCTCTGCTCCTGTGCCACTGAGGATGCCTTCATACATGCCCACTCACAGTCTGTCCTGTCTTCCGAGGACACCTTAGGTACTGAGCCAAGTGACCTTCCCTTCCGGGTTGTGAGCTCCTTAAAGGCAGGGACTGGGTCTGGTTCACTTTGTTGTCCCAACCTGAGCTCCTAGCCGAGCTCTGAGCATGGTGAATGCCAGGGGGTACTTGCTGAGTCGATGACAGCATGGCCTAGAGAACAACTCAGGGGGTTGGAAAAACCAGGTTTCAAATCCTGGTCTCAGGACTTAACTTTCTGAGCCTCATCTTCCCCATCTGTAAAATGGAATCAAAGTCTCTGCCTCACTTAGGGCTTTGTGGGTTATAAATCACATAAGGTAGGTGTGTCCAGTTCTGTGCCTGGCACAGAGCAGGTGCTCAATGGATATTCGTTCCCTGCCCACACGAACCCAACATACCCACATGGGCAGCCATACAAGCAAGAGCCTGAACCCACCCTCCACCCCTGATTTTTTCTGCATTTGCTTTTGCCCATTACGCCTACAACTCCCAATTCAGGTGAAGAAGACTTTGTGTCCCGAGAAGACAAGAAATAAAAGCAGAGAAGCGAGTAGGATCCCTCAGTGCTATGAGGCTGCAGGTACCAATAACACAGAATGGTAAGTACAACTAGGAGATGGTGACAGACACAAGGGAGGACTAGTCTAGGACTCAGGAGACTAGAGTTCCAGACCTGACTCAGCCAGGGACTTGCTATATGACCTTGGGCCGCAGTTTCCCCATTTGTGCCATGGAGGGGGTAGCATTCATCACCTGCAATGTCCCTTCTGACCCTGTCATCTTCTGATTCTGCTCAGAGATGCAGGGAAGAGCTCTCCCCAAGCTGCATGCAGACTTTTCTCACTGGGAAAATTAATTCAGTCCTCAATGTTGCAGTCTATAAATTACTGGCCAATCTGTTTCAGAAATATTAAGGGAACATTTATAAATTGCACCTTCCATTCAATGGTGCGAAATAAAGATCTTGGGGCCTTCAGATGTTTATCTTACTTAAAGCCATGGTGAGAATCAATCTCCCCCAGCCTTCATGGCAGAGAACATCATTTAAGGGGGGACCATGTGTCAGGCTGGCTCCCCTCTCCCTCTCCCCCAATCCCTGCTTCCCCAAATCTAAACCAAAGACTTTCCTAGAGGCACAGTCAAGTAAGGGGGAGACCAGGGGAAGGGAGGTTGGTGGGTGACCGGAGGCTAGGGCTGGGCGAGTGAGTTCCCTTGATTATCTCTCACCGGGCAGAGAGGGTCGTGCTGAGGGTAGTGCAGCTGGCTCAGGGATCCTAAGAACAGGGCCAGGGAAGTTAAGCTCTTCTGCAGTAATTGATTTTGAAAGCATAACGAGTTAATTCATCACTGTTTTGCAACTTATTTGAGAATTCATTGGTAAGCCCAGTCCCACAGGACAGCTTGTAATCACTTGTAAACTCAAATTAGGTCTCCCCATTAAACACCGTTGATATTAGGCAGAGCTGGGCTCCTCCCAGTGACTACAAATGTGTGGCTTTCACCTTTTCTATTTTGTCAAGGACATGCTCTGGCTAGAAGTGATGGATGCAGATTACCGCCAAGTTATAGGCACCATAATTACAGAGCAACGGCTCTAATTGGAAATACCTTTATGGGAGGGATGAAAGGCGGGCCAAGTCCTCCACCCCTTAAACACACTTAATCTCTTCTCCCAGATTATGATGGTGATTCTTAGGCTCATTGACATATCATCCTGAGAAGTGAAATGGACTAGGATAAATAGACTCCTTCAAGGCCCAGCTCCTTGAGCAGAATTAATACCGGAACTAAACCCCCTTTCAGCAGGGTCTTCCCAATACTTTATTACAATAGTTTATCAGGAACAGTTATTTTAATACCAGGCCATAAAGACGATATCAGGTGGCAGCTTTATTTCCCAGGAGGTAAATATTAATTGCCACACAAAAGGACTATAAAAAGACATGGGGAACAAATAATCCAGCTTCCTACAAAGTGAAAAGAATTCTTTAATATTAAGTTCTCCACAATAGCTTGCACATTGAGGCTTAATTACAATGCACAGTTATTCCACAACTTTTTTTTTTTTCCCCATGAGATGGGCTCACAGATGGAAGCCGGGGCCACATCCCTGCAAGCTGGGCTGGCAGCTCCCAATAAAGCACGGACTCTCAGCAGTATAACAGGGCACCCGCAATAAAGAGAAGATCAGAGAATATAGGCCGCGCGGAAGGCAAATGCAACTTTACCTAAGAGCCTTAAAATGTTTTAACTACCATTTCAATCAAGCCTGAAAGTTTGAAATGTGGCACTAAACACACTTCATCCAGAAGCTGTTTTCTTTCCATCCCCAGAACTAATAAATCCAAATAAGGCCCACTTAGGCTGAGACAAGCCAAGAGCTGAGGAAGCAGTTTTGGGAGGTGTTGGAGACTTCCCTCCAAGGGGCCAAGGGGAAGCTTGGACAGGGCTCTGGAGGCCCCAGCGCAGTAAGGAGAGGCAGGTTTGGGGCATGGACTGCAGTTAAGCACCCCTTCCCTGCAATGCCAAAGAGTCCCTGGGTGGTACAAATGGTGAAGCACTGCTAGCCGGAAGACTGGCAATTCGAACCCACCCAGAGGCTCCCAAAAGGTCACAGCCTCGAAAACCCTGTGGAGCAATTCTACTCTGCACACATGGGGTCGCCATGAGTTGGAATGGACTGGGGCAATGCCCGTCCCCCATAGCCCAGAAGGCCTGAGGAAGAGATGCAACGCTCCTCCTGGTGCCCCAGCCAGATCCTTTCCCTGCAGAACAGAGGCCTTAAGGGGTCACTGCATCCTGACCCCTCCCTCTGGGGTGGCCCTATTCCAGTCATACCCCTACCCCATGCTCCTTTCAGGAAGAAGGGAATGGTGCTAACTCCTTTGAGTACATGCGATGCTCTTATTCAGCTGGTTCACATGGGATGTCTGTGTCAGTGATTAAAATATGAAAATATTTCCATCCTGGTTGGTAAACAGCCATTTCTCTGAGCCCCCATGTGCTCTCCTCCACTGCCCCAGCCACCCCAGTCCCTTCAATGGGAATGCCCCCTATGAGGACTCCAACCACTCAGCAATTACAGCTTCTAGTCCTGCCTCAGCAGGTCTTCAGGAAGCTGGGGGTGGGTGGGTCAGCACCTCTTCACCACACCCCAATTGTTAAATATTTGGATCCTCACCCTGGCTACCTTGGAGGAGTCTGCTAGGGAGCTGGTCCCGCTTTGAAACCATCCTTCTAAGCCCCTTAACTCACACAGAGGACAAGTGGAAGGGTGTGATTTAGTGGTGTAGGCAGGGGGAACCCAGGCCAGTGCTGCTCCCTCCCCCAGCACTAACTCAAGTCTTTGCTGCTGCCCGGCACTGGCACTGGGCCGATTTCTCTGGCTGGGTCCTGGCAGCCTCATTAGAGCCCTGCTACCCCTTCTCCCAGTCCCTGGCATTCCTGCAGAGGAGGGAAGGCCCCCTGCTCAGCAGGTCTTCATTCTGCTAACTGGGTTTTAATGGCCTTGGGCAGAGGGGAAGGGGCTCACCAGCGGCCATATTTGGCCCCCGTCCGGGTAGGAAAAGCAGGGCATGTGGCTTAATGAGCAGAACCTGCAGCCTTCATGACCCACTTGCTTCTGACTCAGCGAATCCACGGCCCTCCTGCCCTTGCCGGGTCCCAGACACCCTGCAAGACAAGACCTCTTGCTCCAGGCCCCTAAAGCAGGAGAAGCATGCCCGGTGCAGTCTTGGGAGAGGTGGGGGTGGGGAGAGGGAGAGATGCAGTGTGTCAGGGCGGGGAGAGGGCTCACAGGCCTGCCAGCCTTAGAGAAGCTCTGGGGATGCGTCCCAGACCCTTAGGGACGCCCCTACCCGCTTGTGTGTACGACAAAGATAGTCCTTCTAGAAGCCGGGCTCCTAAACAGGAAGCTAATGTGCTGATTTATTTGCCTAATTACAGTAAAACAAACAAACTGGAAAGGAAGACAAATCTGCTCTCTGTTCAGCAAGCAACCACACCTCCCTGCTCAGGGTTCTTGAGAGGCTGGGCAGCCGGGAAGGCACAGCCAAGAGTCTGAGAGAACCAAAAAAGGCGTATGGGGGGAGGCAGGCATTAGGATCCTGAAACCTGGCACAAAGGACAGAGGAACACAGGGACATAGGGAAGGGGTGGGGGCGGAGAGCTGGGGGCAGAAGGCTGAGGGACAGAGGACATAGGGAAGGAGTGGGGTGGAGAGCTGGGGGCAGGAGGCTGAGGGACAGAGGACATAGGGAAGGCGTGGGGTGGAGAGCTGGGGGCAGGAGGCTGAGGGACGGAAGGTAGAGAGATGGAGGGAGAGGACAAAGAGATGGGCGACAGGGACAATGAGATAGGGGACGGAGATGAGAGCAGAGAACAGAGAGAGGGCAAACAGGGTGTCTTAGCCATCTAGTGCTGCTATAACAGAAACTTATTTTCTCACAGTTAGGAGGCTGGAAGTCCGAATTCAGGGCGCTGGCTCTAGGGGAAGCTCGCTCGCTCTAGGGGAAGCTCGCTCGCTCTGTCTGCTCTGGGGGAAAGTTCTTGTCTCTTTTCAGCTTCTATTCCTAGGTTTCCTGGTGATCACGTGGTATGTATCTTCTTTGTGCTTGCTTGCTTACTCTGCTCTTTTATATCTCAAAAGAGATTGACTTAAGACACACCCTACATTAATGCTGCTTCATCAGCATAACAAAGAAAACCCATTCCCAAATGGGATGGACTATAACCACAGGTATACCAGACACCAATCTGTTGCCATCAGTCCATTCAGAGTGACCCTATAGGACAGAGTAGAACCGCCCCATGGGGGTTCCAAGGAGCGGTTGGTGGATTCGAACTACCAACCTTTTGGTTAGCAGCTGAGCTCTTTACTATTGAAGGGTTAGGATTTACAACACTTATCTTTAGGGGACACAGTTCAACCCATAACAAGGGACAGAGGTAGGGGACAGAGAGATGAGGGCAGGACAAAAAAATGGGAGACAGAACACAGAGGGATGGGGACAGTGGAACAAAGGATGGGGAACAAAGACATAGGGACAGAAGATAGTAGGACAGGGCATGGGGAAACAGAGAGATAGGGACAGAGGACAGGGAGACAGAGAAATGAGTCACTGGTCATAGGGACAGGGAGATAGAAGGAGACAGGGTTTTTAGGGACCAGGGGTCAGAGGGACAGGGAGATGAAGATATGGAGGATAGGAGACAGAGAAATGGCGACAGGGATGGGACAGAAGTCAGGGAGATGGAGGACAGACAGATACATGGGACAAAAGCTACTCAAGAGGTAGAAGAGATGAAGTGTCAAAACGTGAGGTCAGGAAGTTGACAATGAAACCAAAGACTATCGTGGCCCTCAAACCCGTCTGCTCAACCACACCCTCTTCCCAGCAGAACCATTTCCACGCCCAGTGAGCCTGCTGCTCGAAACTGTTCTCTGCTCCCAGAGCACTGTGGGCTTTCCAGCTTCCAGCCTTTGCTTGGGCAGAACTCTCTGCCAGATAGATAGGCCTTCTCCTGGTGGCACAGCGGTAAAGGGATCAGCTTCTAACTAAGAGGTCAGCAGTTCAAATCCACCAGCCGCTCCTTAGAAACCCCGTGGGGCAGTTCTACTCTGTCCTATAGTACCGAAATTAACTCAACAGCAATGGGTTTGGTTTTTTTTTCACCCATTTCGGGCGCCATGTCCTCTGTGAAGTCTGTCCCTCTGACAAATGACACCCTGTCCTTTGATACCCGCAGTGAGCTCTGCCCTCTGACTAGGCTTGACCTTGGGTCTCAGTGATCTGGGCATGTGTCTGTCCTTCCCTTTGGACTGTGAGCTCCTGGAGGAAAGACCACGCCTGGATCATCTTAGAGTGCCTAGCCACAGTAAGTGCTCAGTAAAGATTTCTGGAATTGAACTGAACTTGGAAGAGACCTGAAAATTATGAGAGAGAGGCTGACAACAGATATGCAGAGACGAAGTCCCAGGGGACAGAAAGGGAGTCCCATGAGGCATGATCCCTTGGGCAGGAGGCGGCTGACTTGGATCCCTTTTGGGCAAGTCCACCTCCCCGCCCCCCCATACCAACCACCTATGGCACTGGCTCCCAGCTCCCCTGGGTGACAGGGGCTGGCTTGGGGACTGCAGGAAGCACAGAGCCCCCAGGCAGGGCCAGCTGGCAACGAAGACAGGGAGCCCAGGAAGTAGGGGGAGCTGGCTACTGGGACCCAGCGCCTCAGGACGTACTAAAGGATGCGGTTTACAGGCACCTCACTAAAGCCTGGTGACTGGAGACTGCCTTCTCACCCCCACCACCCCAAATCTGAGGTCCTTCTGGGGGCAGGCCCAAGGGGCTAGGCCCTGACTCCGCTCAGAGATAACAGGAACATCAGAGCTCCATCCTTACTTTGGAGTCCCTGCATGGTGCAAACTGTTAACACACTTGGATGCTAACCAAAAGGATGGAGGTTCCAGTCCTCCCAGAGATGCCTCGGAAGAAAGGCCTGGTGACCTACTTCCACAAACTCAGCCAATGAAAACCCTATGCAACACAGTTCTACTCTGACACACATGGGGCCACTATGAGTCAGAATCGACTGGTTTTATCCCTACTTCACAGAGAAGGAGACTGAGGCTCAGGGGTGTGAAGGCAGTCACCCAGGCCAGGCCCAGACACTTCAGCCAAGGTGGTTTTCCCACAACACTGACCCCTCTCCTTACCTCCCCTAGTCCTGGGAAGGCTTTACTACCCACAGCTTGGCCTGAGACTCATCCACCCATTCATTGCCAAATATATATTGAGACTGGGTCATTGTTCAGGCACTGGGGATAAACTGGTGAAGACTAGTAGCCTCCCTGGCTCACAGTCTGCAGGAGAGAGACAGCAACGCGTAACCTGGTCAGCAAGATGATCACAGATTGTCATTAGTGATTAGGTGGGGGGTGGAGGGTGCAGAGCAGGGAGTGAGGGTGCCAGTCTCCTTTTGGTCATGGAAGGCCTCTCTGGGAAGGTGACATTTGATATATGAGCGGTTAGGAGGAGGAAGAAACTCACTCCAAGCAGAGGGAAGAGCAACTGCAAAGCCCCAAGGCAAGGAAAGGCTTGTTAGGTTTGTGGGACAGAGGGAGCACGGTGTGCCTGCAGGGGTGAGGATGGGGGTGTGTTGGAGTGGGCATGCCAGGTCTCATCAGCACAGCGAAGAGTTTGGATTTATCTGAGGACAACGAAAAACCATTGTTGAATTTTTAGCAGGGGCCACAAGATCTAATTCATTTATTCAGCCAATATTTACTGCACACCTACTATGTGCCAGGCACTATTCTAGGTGCTGGGGACTTGTCAATGAACAAAAGTGACACAAATCCCTGCCCTCATGGAACGCACCTTCTAGTAGGAGACAGAGAACAAATGTCATGTTATATGTATATATATATCACAGATTATATGTCATGTGAGAAAAAGTTAAGTGTTAAGAAAAAATAGAGCAAGGAAGGGGGTTGGGAAAGCTGGGGGGCTGGAGCGGTGTTGTAATTTTACAATTCCAGTGACAAAGAAGGCCTCCTGGAGAATGTAATATTTGAGAAGAGACGTGAAGAAGGTAAGTGTGACAGAAGGACCCGAGGGTGGCCCCATGCTCATGCCCAGTATAATTCCCTCCCCTTTTGAGTGTGGGCTGGACCTGTGACTTGCTTCCAGCCAAAAGAATATGGTAAAGGTAATAAGCTGTCAGGTCCCTAGGAGGTACAAACAGTTTGTGCTTGACTGCTATCCTAAAAATTGGTGGTTTGAACCCACCCAGCAGTACCTCAGAAGGAAAGGCCTGGTGATCTGCTTCCATTAAGATTACAGCCAAGAAAACCCTACGGAGCAGTTCTACTTTGTAACACCTGGGGTCACCACGAGTCAGAATCAATTTGACAGCAACTAACAACAACAACAACAATGGGTTGTCACTCCTGATTACGTTACTCTATATAAGGTTCCATTTTGCTAGCTTGTCGTATTAAGACTTTTCTTCCTTGCTGGTTTAAAGAAGTAAGTTAACATGATGTGGAAGGCCTATGGATGGGGCCACGTGGCAAGGAACTGTGGGTAGCCTCTAGGAGGTGAGAGGAGCTTCCAACTGACAGCAAGCAGAATGGGGGCCTGAGTCTTGCAGCCTCAAAGAGATGAATTTGCCCAACAACAGGAGGAAGCATGGAAGCAGATCTTCCCCAGTCAAGCCTCTGATAAGATTTCAGCCCACTGACACCTTAGCTGCAGCCTTGTGAGACCTTGAGGGGGGAAAAGCAAAGCCATGACCCACAGAAATTAGGAGATAATAAATGTGTGTTGGTGTAAGCTGCTAAATTTGTGATAGTTTGTCACGCAGCAAGAGAAAACTAAAATGGCGAGAGAATGAGCTGTGCAGATTTGGAGGAAGACCATTTGAGGAAGAAGGCACAGCCAATGCAAAGGCCCTGGGGCAGAAGAGAATCCCAAGGAGGTCTGGAGCAGATGTGCAAGGGAATGATAGTAGGAGATGAGACTGAGAGGCACTCCTTTTTGCCTTCCTTTCTTCCTCCCTTTTTCCATTCTTCCCTTCCTTCCTCTCTTTCTTTTCAGAGTGATAGGCATTGTTAAACAATCCCTTTAAATTACAGAAGATTATATTTTTAGATGTAAATATTTAAAAAAATAATTTACAAACACAATTAGGTCAGATATATGTATTGAGAGCAATTAAAATGTCCCCTGAGAGAACGCCTGAGGGAGCAGGAGAGCAGTGGGATGCAGACACCAAATTCTCATAAGACCAGACTTAATGGTCTGACTGAGGCTGGAAGGACCCCCGTGGTCATGGCTCCCAGACCTTCTGTTGGCCCGGGACAGGAACCATTCCCGAAGCCAACTCTTCAGACATGGATTGGACTGGACAATGGGTTGGAGAGGGATGCTGGTGAGGCGTGAGCTTCTTGGATCAGGTGGACACTTGAGACTATGTTGGCATCTCCTGCCTGGAGGGGAGATGAGAGGGTGGAGGGGGTTAGAAGCTGGTGAAAAGGACACGAAAAGAGAGAGTGGGAGGAGAGATCGGGCTGTCTCATTAGGGGGGAGAGTAATTGGGAGTGTGTAAAAAAAAAAAAAAAATTGGGAGTGTGTAGCAAGGTGTATATGGGTTTTTGTGTGAGAGATTGACTTGATTTGTAAACTTTCACTTAAAGCACAATAAAAATTATTAAAAAAAAGAAAAGTCCCCTGAACCACACTTAGAGCAGTAAAAAGGTATATATTCACTGCCCCAAAATTTCACTTTTATTCAAATGCTAACAAGTTACATATTCAAAACAATGGCTTTGAACCTAGATAAACTGATACATTTTTTTTGGAAATGCTCTCTAGGACGTGCTTGAAGCTTTAAATATTATTTCTAAGTAGCCCCTTGTGAGACTGTCCATGCTGGGTGCCGGGTGGAGAATGAGCCATGGGGATGAGGGTGGACCAGGGAGGCCACTGAGAGGTGGCTACGCCAGTCTTGGTGTGTGATGAGAGACTTTGTCTGTGGTCCCTCCTGGACAATGAGCACCTGGCTCAGTCTCTGATGGGCTCTCTCCCTGCAAAGCTGGGGAGATGACACAGCCTGGTCCTGTCCCCTGGGTGTGGCTTATTCCAGGCTGCAGCTTTAGCCCCAAGGAAGGCTTCACACCCTCCGTATTGCTTGGGCATCTACTGTGTACAGCGTCTGTGCCCAGGGCCACACTCCCTCATTTGGGGTCTTTTGGCCTAAGTTAGGAGGACCCCAGGCTGGGGCTTGGGGAAGACATCGAGCTTTCTTTGGAGAGCCTTTCTCCAAACTTGTATTATCCTTAGCCTGCAAGTGCTCCACATTTGGGAGTTCTCCTCTAAATTTCTATCAGTCAGATTAGAATCCATGGAAGAAAGGGAGAAAAGGAATAAAATGAATATTTTTAGGAACCCCCTATTGGTCAGGCACTGTGCCAGGAATAGTAAAGGAGCCCTGGTGGCACAGTGGTTAAGCGCTCCGCTGCTAGCCAAAGGTGTGGTGGTTCAAACCCACTAGTCACTCCTTGGGAAAAAGATGTGGCAGTGTGCTTGCATAAAGATTCACAGCCTTGGGAACCCTATGGGGCAGTTCTACTCCGTCCTATAGGGCTGCTATGAGTTGCAATCCACTCAACAACAGTGGGTTTGGTTTTTTGTTTTAGGTGGCAGGAACATTCATTTCTTAACTGAAGCACCTGATTGGGCATGACTGTTCTCGTTTTTTCTAATGAGGAAACTGAAGCTCACGAAAGTCAAGTAACAGGTCCAAGGTTGTGTAGAAACTGTAAAATCTATAGATGGGATTTGAACCCAGTCCATCTGACTCCAAAGTCCATGTTCAGAGCCCACCACCAGACCAGCTACCTTGCACTTTGATGAAATACCATTGCAAGAAAATGATAAAACAACCCCAAGCCCCACTAAGTAACATGTTTTTCCCAAGCAGTAGCCAATACAACAGAATTCCAGGACAATAAACAAATTAGAACAGTCTCATGGTGGGGGGGGGGTGTGTGTGTGTGAAATAACATATTTATATATATACTTAGGCCTGGAAACCCTCGTGGCGTAGTGGTTAAGTGCTACAGCTGCTAACCAAAAGGTTGGCAATTTGAATCCACCAGGTTCTCCTTGGAAACTCTATGGGGCAGTTCTACTCTGTCTTATAGGGTCACTATGAGTCGGAATCGACTCCACGGCAATAGGTTTATACTTAAGCACTATTATTCCATTGTCTTATAGGCAATGTCTAGACTCCCCCATCAGACTGGGAGCTCCTAAGTCTAAGCCTGGAGCTCCTGGACCAACCTAGGAACTTCTAGAGGGACCAAGTCTTCTTTTAAGACTCCTTCCCCCAGGGACCACGTGTTGCCTGCTGACCAGGCCCCATCCATACCCATTCTTGGCCCGTGTGTCCAGACAGTGCTGGCAGGCTTCAGAAGCATGGTTACAGCTGACAGAGGCAGGTAGAGAGTGACGGCTGCCCTCCTTGAGATTGGAGGGAGGCCTGCCCACCATCAGAGCACACCCCAGCATCCCACCATAGCACCCTAACATTTTTCTGGCCATTGTCAGAAATAAGATTTCAAAATGAAACTTTGCAGTATACAGAAAAAGCTAGTAAATTATGGAGCAAAAAAGTAAATTATGGAGCATAAACCAAGAGGCTATTTATTCTATGACGGTGAAAAAAAGTCAAATTTATCCCCAGCATCTAAATGGAGTACAGCCAGAACGCTCCTTAGAAGCAAGGATGACCAAGGCTACGTCTTACATACTTTGGACATGTTGTCAGGAGGGATCAGTCTCTGGAGGAGGACATCATGCTTGGCAAAGTACAGGGTCAGTGCAAAAGAGGAAGACCTCAACGAGATGGATTGACACAGTGGCTGCAACAATGGGCTCAAGCATAACAATGATTGTGAGGATGGCGCAGGACCAGGCAGTGTTTCCTTCTATTGTATATGGGGTCACTGAGTTGGAATTGACTCGATGGCATGTAACAACAACAAATCTAAATGAAAAACAGAGGGGGAAATAGCAAGTGCCGTGTCCTGGGGGGACCTGCCACCCCAAGTCAGATGGGATGCTCCCTGCCCCATCTTGGTCGTACTTCGCTTCTGTGGGACCACCGCTCTGGAGCAGAGGACTCCCTGCTCTGGGGCCCACACTGGGGGATTGGTTAACTCACTTCCAAGGGGTTCTTTCCCCAGTGGAAACTCAGGCTGTTTCCTCTAAGAGACACTGCCTGATAGGCCCCTCGGGTGGGTGATGGCCAGGTTTTGGGGTGCTGAGGCGCCCTTGAAGTCTTCTCCTCAGCAAACATTTCCCGGGTCTGAGAGGACACTGCCCAGTGCGGTTTAATGGCCTCCCGATCCTCTTTGCATTATTGATTGCAATACCTGCCTTGAAGCTTGAAGATGAGATTTTTTTCCCTCTATTGATTTTCCTGTCTTTTCCACTCAGCAAACACTGAGATCTCCCCTGACTTTTCCCTGCTAAGGGCACTTGAGGAGCTCATGACGAGGTGGGGGAGTAGTAGGGGTCCCCCTTACCTTCTTTTGGGGAACATGGACACCCTCTCTCCAGGTATCCAGCCACAGAGGGGCTGGGATCCACAGGACTAGGAATCTGTCTTGGGAGTGGGAGGGCAGTGTGTCCTTGCATCTCGCAAAGAGACACCCCAAGTGGACAGGGCTTGGGGGCTGCAAAAGCCATTGTGTCCACTTCCCATCCCAGGCAGTTGTGAAAAGGGATCCAGATGGACCGGAAACGTGAAGGGAAAGCACTGAGGGTCTTAGGTTTTGGCCTCTGCCTGAGAGCTTCCCAAACCCTAGAAGAGAAAGTGTCTTTAGAAGAGACTGCAAGGTGAGAATGCTGATGGTTCAAGGGCAGGACTGTGAAAAGGTTTCCTGGACTTTCCCCGAGAGTGGAGGTTGGGGCGAGGGAGGATGTAGTGGGAGTTAAAGACTCAGGGCCTCGGGGGCATGCATGCTGGGCTCCCGCATTTGACCGTCCCGTCTAGTCTGCCGCTGGCCCTCTTTCCTCTCCTTTCAGCTTCCTCATCCCCACATACCCAGACTTGTCATGAGTAGTGTTTCTCTATGTTGTTAGAGGCCCAGAAGAAATCTACAGGAATTTTAAATTTAATGTGTCTATTTCAATGATAATTTCAAAAATGACAAACATCAGCATGTTGGGCAAAACCTGGATGACCAAAATATGGATGACACCCTCCCTCGTCTGCAGCCCTGAGTCTCTCTGGGGTGAGGCCCCACTCTGCTTGTGCTCCTGGCCTGCTCCCAGGGAGATTTGTGCCCCGATGTGCCTCAGTCCCCAAGCCTACTGCACTGTCCTCACATCAAGCTTCAATTTCAGAAACCAGCTTGGCTCCTAGGCCCCCATGAGTCTGGGGTCCTGCCATTTCCTTGTCAGGTCCCTGCTGGGGCTGGGATGTCTCCTCGGGGTGCCAGCTAGAGGGCTGAGCCCACAGCTGAATGTATCTTCCTGGGGCAGCCTGGCCCCTCAAGCTGAAACTTGGAGTCATCTCAGTTCCCAGGAAATGCCAAGCCCCACGAAGATAAGCCAGAGTGCCACCTTTCCCCTGCAGGGGGACTAAGGAGGGTGATGGCCTGTGCTCCCAGCAATCAGAAGCAGTGGACGGCCCCCCAGGAAAGTGAGCTCTATCCGCTTGCCACTCAGCAACTGACTCTAGTTCTCACCTGCGTTCAGTGTGGCATGGTGGTCACAGGTGGAACCAGCCTTTCTGCGACCAGCTAGGCGACCTTGGTATCTCTCTGGCCTCCTGTTTCCTCATCCAAAAAAATGGGGATAATATTCATCCCTAACTCCTAGATTGGATGTGAGGATTAAATAAACTAATACAGATAAAGTGCTTTGTAAACGTCCCATGAATGGAAGCTATTATATATACAATGGGGAATGTGAACCAGAAGGATCTATAAAGCTTCTCCTGGGTCTGAGCTTTGATTAGGTCTCAGAGATCCACCCTGTACATTGCTGCTACAGCTACGATGATTCCTGCCACCATGAGCAGCAGTAATGATGCATCAAAAAAAAAAAACCAAACCCAGTGCCGTCGAGTCGATTCTAGCTTATAGCGACCCTATGGGACAGAGTTAGAACTGCCCCATAGAGTTTCTGAGGACTGCCTGGCAGATTCGAACTGCCGACCCTTTGGCTGGCAGCCGTAGCACTTAACTACTACGCCACCAGCGTTTCCTAATGATGCACCAAAACCAAAAACCAAGCCTGGTGCCGTCGAGTCGATTCCAACTCATAGTGACCCTGTAGGACAGAGTTAGAACTGCCCCATAGAGTTTCCAAGGAGCGCCTGGTGGATTCGAACTGCCGACCCTTTGGCTGGCAGCCGTAGCACTTAACTACTACGCCACCAGGGTTTCCTAATGATGCACAGCACCTCTAAAATACATTTGCATCCACTGTCTCCAGCTGTCCTCTCATTACATGCTCAAAACAACCCTGTAAGATAAACATTAATGTCCCCACTTTACAGAAGGAAAAACGAAGGCCCAAGACAATTACAGGACTTGCTAGAGGCCTTGCAGCTGTATTAGTGTCAGAGAAGGGGCCAGAATTCAGCTCTCCTGCTGCAGTCCCAAGCTCTTTCCACCTGACCCCTGCAGCATCCTACCTATGGTAGGTAGAAGCATTTGCCTCTGGCCAACAGGGCTGTCATAAACACCTGAGCCCTGAGCCAGCCCCTTTCCAGCTCACTGAGGTGTCCGCTGAAGGGAGGACTGCCATCAAATAGCCTTTTATAGCTCCTGTAAGCGCTCTAACAAATGTCTTTCCAGCAACAGTGGCTGGAAGCAGATTAATGTCTCTATGGCCTTAACGCTTCTCCGGCCCCCTTTGCCTGTCAGGTCATTACTGGCTGGTTTATAGTCATGAGGCCCTTTTCCAGTTCTCTAAACGGTTTGCATCATAAAAAGACCTCAGGGCCTAAGCATTTCGAGCTGCCTGCCTTTCTAGTGTCACTGGCAGGGACAACTTCATCAGGCAGCAACTACACATTGTTTCTGGGAAGTCCAGGGTATGTATGGTGAAGAGCGTGGGCTCTGGAGTAAAAATGCCAGTCCCACCACTTACTAGCTGTGTGGCCTTAAGCAAGATGCTTTACTTTGCTGAACCTCAGTTTCCTCATCCGTAAAATGGGGATAATAATAGTACTGATCCCATAAGGTTTTTTAGGATTGGGTGAACCAGTTCCTGTAAAGAACCTGGTATATAGTTAACACTCAGCCAATATTAGCTTAGTATTATTTGAACAGAACAGGGGAATACCTGTGTGATTTAAAATCAGGAAAGGTGTGCATCAGGGTTGTGTCCTTTCACCAACCTTATTCAATCCCTATGCTGAACAAATAATCCGAGAAGCTAGACTATATGAAGAACACTACATCAGGACTGGAGGAAGACTCGTTAACAACCTGTGATATGCCAATGACACAACCTTGCTTGCTGAAAGTGAAGAGCACTTGGATCAAAGGCTACAGCCTTCATTGTGGGTTACACCTCAATATAAAGAAACCAAAAATTCTCACAGCTGGACCAATAAGCCACATTATGATAAACGGAGAAAAGACTGAAGTTGTTAAGGATTTCATTTTACTTGGATCCATAATCAACACCCATGGAGGCAGCAGTCAAGAAATCAAAAGATGCATTGCATTGGGAAAATCTACTGCAAAACACCTCTTTCAAGTGTTGCAAGGCAAAGATGTCACTCTGAGAACTAAGGTGTGCCTGACCAAAGCCATGATATTTTCAATCGCATCATATGCATGTGAGAGCTGGACAATGAATAAGGAAGACCAAAGAAGAATTGATGCCTTTGAATTATGGTGTTGGCCAAGAATACTGAATATACTGAATATACCTGGGACTGCCAGAAGAACGAATAACTCTGTCTTGGAAGAAGGAAACTCAGAGTGCTCCTTGGAAGCGATAATGGTGAGACTTTATCTCATGTACTTTAGTGTCTGACAGTTTGTCGTACTGTGGGGGCTTGCATGTTGCTGTGGTGCTGGAAGCTATGCCACCGGTATTCAGATAACAGCAGGGTCACCTGTGGAGGACAGGTTTCAGCTGAGCTTCCAGACTAAGACAGACTAGGAAGAAGGACCCGGCAGTCTACTTCTGAAAAGAATTAGCCAGTGAAAACCTTATGAATAGCAGCGGAACATTATCTGATACAGTGCTGGAAGATGAGCCCCCCAGGTTGGAAGACACTCAAAAAATTACTGGGGAAGAGCTGCCTCCTCAAAGTAGAGACAACCTTAATGACATGGATGGAGTAAAGCTTTTGGGACCTTCATTTGCTGATGTGGCATGACTCAAAATGAAAAGAAACAGCTGTAAACATCCATTAATAATCAGAACCTGGAATGTACGAAGTATGAATCTAGGAAAATTGGAAATTTTCAAAAATGAAAAGGAATGCATAAACATCGATATCCTAGGCATTAGTGAGCTGAAAGGGACTGGTATTGGCCATTTTAAATCAGACAATCATATAGTCTACTATGCTGGGAATGACAACTCGAAGAGGAATGGTGTTGAATTCATCACCAAAAAGAACGTTTCAAGATCTATCCTGAAGTACAACGCTGTCGGTGATAATATCCACACGCCTACAAGGAAGACCAGTTAATATAACTATTATACACACCAACCACTAGGGCCAAAGATGAAGAAATAGAAGATTTTTATCAGCTGCTGAAGTCTGAAATTGATCGAACATGCAATCAAGATGCATTGATAATTACTGGTGATTGGAATGTGAAAGTTGGAAACGAGGAAGGATCAGTAGTTGGGAAATATGGCCTTGGTGATAGAAACAATGCCGGAGATCGAATTATAGAATTTTGCAAGACCAAAGACTTCTTCACTGCGAATACCTTCTTTGATGAACATAAACGGTGACTATACACATGGACCTCACCAGATGGAGCACACAGAAATCAAATTGACTACATCTTTGGAAAGAGACGATGGAAAAGCTCAATATCATCAGTCAGAACAAGGCCAGGGGCCAACTGTGGAACAGACCACCAATTGCTCCTATGCAAGTTCAAGCTGAAACTGAAGAAAATCAGAGCAAGTCCACGAAAGCCAAAATATGACCTTGAGTGTATCCCACCTGAATTTAGAGACCATCTCAAGAATAGATTTGACCCATTGAACACTAGCAACCAAAGACCAGACAAGTTGTGGAATGACATCAAGGACATCATCCATGAAGAAAGCAAGAGGTCACTGAAAAGATGGGAAAGAAAGAAAAGACCAAGACGGATGTCAGAGGAAACTCTGAAACTTGCTCTTGAGCATTGAGCAGCTAAAGCAAAAGGAAGAATTGAGGAAGTAAAAGAACTGAACAGAAGATTTCAAAGGGCCTCTCAAGAAGACAAAGCAAAGTATTATGACATGTGCAAAGAGCTGGAGATGGAAAACCAAAAGGGAAGAACACACTCGGTGTTTCTCAAGCTCAAAGAACTGAAGAAAAAATTCAAGCCTCGAGTTGCAATAGTGAAGGATTCCATGGGAAAAGTATTAAACAACCCAGGAAGCATCAAAAGAAGATGGAAGGAATACACAGAGTCATCATACCAAAAAGAATTAGTCGATGTTCAACCATTTCAAGAGGTGGCATATGATCAGGAACCGAAGGTACTGAAGGAAGAAGTCCAAGGTGCTCTGAAGGCATTGGTGAAAAAGAAAGCTCCAGGAATTGACGGAGTATCAACTGAGATGTTTCAGCAAACAGATGCATCAATGGAGGTGCTCACTCATCTATGCCAAGAAATATGGAAGACAGCTTCCTGGCCAACTGACTGGAAGAGATCCATATTTATGCCTCTTCCCAAGAAAGGTGATCCAACCAAATGTGGAAATTACAGAACAATATCATTAATATCACATGCAAGCAAAATTTTGCTGAAGATCATTCAAAAACGGCTGCAGCACTATATCAATGGGGAATTGCCAGAAATTCAGGCTGGATTCAGAAGAGGACGTGGAACCAGGGATATCATCGCTGATGTCAGATGGATCCTGGCTGAAAGCAGAGACTACCAGAAGGTTGTTTACCTGTGTTTTATTGACTATGCAAAGGCATTCGACTGTGTGGATCATAACAAACTATGGATAACATTGCGAAGAATGGGAATTCCAGAACACTTAATTGTGCTCATGAGGAACCTTTACATAGATCAAGAGGCAGCTGTTTGGACAGAACAAGGTGATACTGATTGGTTTAAAGTCAGGAAAGGTGTGCGTCAGGGTAGTATTCTTTCACCATACCTATTTAATTTGTATGTTGAGCAAATAATCTGAGAAGCTGGACTATGTGAAGAAGAACAGGGCATCAGGATTGGAGGAAGACTCATTAACAACCTGCGTTATGCAGATGACACAACCTTCCTCGCTGGAAATGAAGAGGACTTGAAACACTTACTAATGAAGATCAAAGACCACAGCCTTCAGTATGGGTTACATCTCAACATAAAGAAAACAAAAATCGTCACAACCGGACCAATAAGCAACATCATGATAAACGGAGAAAAGATTGAAGTTGTCAAGGATTTCATTTTACTTGGATCCACAATCAACAGCCATGGAAGCAGCAGTCAAGAAATCAAAAGATGCACTGCATTGGGAAAATCTGCTGCAAAGGACCTCTTCAAAGTATTGAAGAGCAAAGATGTCACCCTGAAGACTAAGGTGCACCTGACCCAAACCATGGTATTTTCAATCGCGCCATATGCATGTGAAAGCTGGACAATGAATAAGGAAGACCGAAGAAGAGTTGACTCCTTTGAATTGTAGTGTTGGTGAAGAATATTGAATATACCATGGGCTGCCAAAAGAATGAACAAATCTGTCTTGGAAGAAGTACAACCAGAATGCTCCTTGGAAGCAAGGATGGCGAGACTGCGTCTTACATACTTTGGACATGTTGTCAGGAGGGATCAGTCCCTGGAGAAGGACATCATGCTTGGCAGAGTACAGAGTCAGCGGAAAAGAGGAAGACCCTCAACAAGGTGGATTGACACAGTGGCTGCAATGATAAGCTCAAGCATAAGTACGATTGTAAGGATGGTGCGGTACCGGGCAGTGTTTTGCTCTGTTGTACACAGGATCACGATGAGTCAGGACCAACTCCATGACACCTAAGAACAACATCAATTATCATTATGCTTATAAACTGCGAGCCCTCAGGGGGCAGGGATTTTGCCCTGTTCCCTGTCCATTACATGGTAGGTTCCAGATAAATACATTTTTGACACATAAATGAAGGATGAGATTTTAGAGCTGGATGGGCCCTTCCAGATCACCTAGATCACCGTTTCTTAGGCACTACTGACTCTTGGGCCTAAGTATTTCTGTCCTTTGCGTTGCAGGATAATAAGCAGCATCCCTAGCCTCTACCTACTAGATGCCTGTAGCAACCCCCACCCCCTAACTGTGACAACCAAAAATGTTTCTAGATATTGCCAAATGTCCCCTCATTGAGAACCACTGATCTAGTGAAATCTAATATTCTCACCTGGAAAATGAGGACATTGAGGCCCAGAGAGGGAAAGTGACTTGCCTGAAATCTCACAGCAAGTAAGTGGCAGAGCTGAGATTCTAATGCAGGTGTCCTGGTTCTAAGCCCAGTGCTCCTTCCACTCCGCCCTTGTCTTTAATAGCTCACTGGTCAGGGACCCTCTCATCAGGCCATGGGTTCAAATCCAGCAAAGGTCAGTTGTTGTTGTTTTGTTGCTCAGTCACAGATTGTTCACTCAGTCCAGGGAGGGCAACCTGTACTGGGGGAGCCGATCATGAGGGAGACAGCTGTATGAGACCCCTACCCTGGTGACAATGCCTGGGATACAACCACTCCCTGGTCAGCCTCAGTAAAGGAAAGTGATGGTCTCCTCTTACAGTGCCCCTCACTCAGAAATTCACTCATCAAACACAAGCACCTACTATGAGCCAGGCATTCAGTTGGCTGAGCGTCACAGCGAGTGGCAGTGCTTGGTTACTGGGTGTTCTGTGGTCCCCTGGCCTGGACTGAGTCTTGCTTGTTGTGGCCCCTTTACCCTCTCCCAGTATCAGCTTCTGCATCTGTAAAATGGGAACAATGATGGCATCTACTCAAACATCACAATAATACAAGTGCACCTCGCCATCCAAATCTATCTGGCCTTGAGTTCGGATAGAGTCCAGAGAGGAAGTTGTCATTGCGAGAGATTAACTCCAAAACTTAGATGAATCTTTTCTGCTTCTGAATTTGGAAAGCAAGGCTTTGGATAGGGGGGTTCCTGTATAAGAGGCTGCTGTGTGGATTCAATGAGTAAACCAGCAATTCCTGAGCACTTTGTCGGGCACCATCTCAGCACTCTACATGTCCCACCTCATTCAATCCACACAACAACCCTATAAAGAAGGTACTATTATTATTTAAGGGGCCCTGGTGGTGCAGTGCTTAAAGCACCGGGCTGCCAACCAAAAGGTTGGCGATTTGAAACCACCAGCGGCTCCTTGAGAGAAAGATGTGACAGTCTGCTTCCGTAAAGATTTACAGCCTTGGAAACTCTATGGGGCAATTCCATTCTGTCCTATATAGGGTTGCTATGAGTCAGAATCAAAGGCAGTGTGGTTTGGGTGGCACAGTGGTTAAGTGCTTAGCTACTTAATGAAAGGTAGGCTGTTCAAATCCACCAGTGTCTCCTCAGGAGAAAAGACCTGGTGATCTGCTCCAGTAAAAATTACAGCCTAGGAAACCCTATGGGACAGTTCTGCTGTCATATAGGGTTGCTAGGAGTTGGAATCGACTTGATGCCATACAACAACAACAATTATCCCCATTTTACAGAAGAGGAAATTGAGGCACAGAGAGGTCATAAAACTTTTCGAAGGTCCCACAGCTGGGACAATGGTGAAGCCAGGATACAAACCAGTCTGCCTGCAGGGCCTGTGCTCCTAACTAACACAAGGAAAGCATTTAGTGCAATACTACTGTTGCTACTATTATTGTTGTTATGATATTTTTATCCTATATCATTATCCTGTCTTTAAGGCATTTGGGAGCCTGGGTGGTGCACTTGTTAAGAGTTCAGCTGGGAACCAAAATGTCGGCAGTTTGAATCCACCAGATGCTCCTTGGAAACCCTATGGAGCAGTTCCACTCTGTCCTACAGGGTCACTATGAGTTGGAATCAACTCGATGGCATCGGGTTTGGGTTTTGTTTTGTTTTGTTTTTAAGGCATTTAATGTTTTCAGGGAGAGAAAAACATGGGGACAAAATTTTCCAATCTTCTAAGATAGGAATCGGCAAAATTTTTCTATAAAAGGCCAGAGAGTAAATAGTTTTGGCTTTGTGGGACAAATAGTCTCTGTTGTAACTACTGAATTCTGCTGTTGTAGCAAGAAATCAGCCATAAAAAATCCAGAAATGAATCAGCATTGCTGTGTTCCAATAAAACTTATAAAAACAGACAGTGGAGCAGACCTGGCCTGAGGGCCGTAGTTTGCCAACCCCTGTTCTAAGAGAAATGATTAGGAAGAGAGGCCAGACCCCTCTATCCCTTTTCTCCAATCCAGGAAAGGCATTCAGGGAAAGACTGGAGTGCAAGTCATTTGTCTGGGGCCCTTTCGTGTTAAAAACAACTTCTGGAGCGTGGGACTCAAGGGACCCAGGTCAGACATGGCCGTCCCTTCTGTAGAATACGTGGTGAGCAGTCAGAGACCTGGCCTCTGGAAACTTCAAAGGCACAGTTGACCTGGAGTTACCTGCCTCACTAAGAGGTATTTGTGGCTGGATCTCAACTGTCCAAACCGGCCCTGACTGGGACACGGGTGTCTGAGGGAACAAGAAGGCCCACTTTGGCAAGAAAGGAAGCACACTAAGAATTATGGAATTACCACTAATCAAGCAAAAATGGTGTTGGATAATCTTTGACTCAGAGGGTTTGTAACTCTGTATCCACAAGAGGCTGGCTCCAGTGGTGGGGTGTCCTTCTGGAACACCATTTACTAAGTTTCCACATCACTAAATAGGTAATTCTGACTCATGGCAATCCCCTGAGTGTCAGAGTACAACTGTGTTCCATTGGGTTTCCAGTGGCTGGTCTTTTGGAAGTAAATCATCAGGCCTTTATTCCAAGGCACCTCTGAGTGGGCTCAAACGCAAGCCTTTCAGTCAGCAGCTGATCGCGTTAACTGTTTGGACCACCCAGGTCCTGTAGATGTGCTCTTTCAAGTCAATCTGCCCCTCCCCCTAGCAACTATGCGACTTTGGACAATGTCAGCTCTCAGTTCCATCCAAATCTATCTGGCTTTGACTTCAGATAGAGTGAGAATAACCTTGCAAGTTATCCTCATAAAAGTGAGAGTAACTTACAAGGCTGTGAGGAAGATTTAATGAGACCAAGCCTCTGAGGACCTGGCTGAGAACCTGACATAAAAGTGAGAGTAACTTACAAGGCTGTGAGGAAGATTTAATGAGACCAAGCCTCTGAGGACCTGGCTGAGAACCTGACACACAGTAGGTGCTTAATCACATTCCATCCCTTTCCCTAGATTTTAGTGTAGCCACGCAGTTGTAGGAATCAAAGGTTAAAGGAAGATTTCGAGAAGAAAAACATAAAATTGAGAGAAATGTATGCAGGAGCTTGGTCCCACTCCACCATGAAGTGGGCAAAGGGGCTGTCGCCCATTTCACCTGTGGCATATCTCGGTATAACTCAGGGATCACATTGTTCCACATTCCTCCTTCATTCTAATGACTGCCCATTCTGTGCCAAGGACTGTGTGGGCATAGGGTGGGGTATACAGCCCCACCCAAGGTCCACCTTGTAGAATTGGCCCTTCCCTGCCCACCGTCACCTCCTGCCCTATACCTAGGTCTAGCATAGGCCCTAAAACGTCTTCGGGCACTGGTTGACCTGCCCGTCTCCCTCTATAGAGTCCGCGTTCCTTGAGGGCAGGGGCTGCATCTTGATGTCTTTATCTCCCCAGTGCCTGATGCCTACACTCTCGTAGTCTGCACGGCCCAGGGGACTGCAGTGTCCACCTCTGAAGGCAGCAGCTACCAACTTCCAGGCTGCATGCAAGTTCACTGCATTTCTTGGTTGTCCTCTGGACCCTCTGGCTGTGACTGTCGCTGAGGGAAGTTTACAGCTGAGAACCAAGGGCGGAGAAGCTGCCCTGCTAATCTTTATTTGCCAAGCAAATTATACTGACTCATGAAAGAGAGTTGCTCATTTCAACAGCAGACCTGCCCGAGCGATTTATGTTCTCCCGAGAGAGGCCCTGAGCTGTGTGGGGACCTGTCACTTCCGTGATCTGCACCACCCAGGGCTCCGGGTTCCCAGTCGGGGCTGTGACCCAGAGCCGAGAGACACACAGTGCAGAAATGAGGGGAAACCTCAGTGATTTCCTTTGGCAGCAGCAACAGCAAAGAAAAAAAAAGCCACGCCACTCATTCTGCTGCCAATTTGGAAAGAAAGCTGGTTCCAACTCCTCAGGCCTGCTCTTCTTTTGCTGATGAGGCAGTATGTGTCATCTGCATGCCTCCAGCCTGAGAAATAACTCTGTTCACTTTGGTAATTAACAGGACACACTTGCCCACACAGGACTGACATCTGACAGCATAAATGAGCACTGCTGGGGCCCAGGCGCCCTCACAGAGCTGCGACTCCTACCAGACAACCCCCCCACCCGCCCCCCCAGGGCTCTGTGAGAGCCTTTCTTTGCTCAGCCCAGCTGTAACGGACCTGGCCTTTCAGCACCTTGCCTTCGACCGGAACCAGTATGCCTTATAGGTCCTTGGAGAGTTGTGTGATTAGACCTTCTAGATAGGAAGCACAGACAGGGACTTTCTTATCATTTGAATTTGTTTCAATGCGATCTTTGGCATTCCTTGACTTGTAGATGCATCACTCCAATCTCTCCCTCCATCTTCACGTGGCCCTCTTCCCGTTGTCCGTCTCTCTGTGTCTCTTTTTCTCTTTTATAACCACTCACATTGGATTAGGGCCCACTCTACTTCACTATGACCTCATGGTGACCTAACTAAGAACATCTTCAAAGACGCTATTTCCGAACAAGGTCACATTCACAGGTACAGGGGTTAGAATTTCAACGTATCTTTTGGGGGACACCATTCAACCCACAACACCATTTATAAATCCTCAACAGAGCCTGGTTTAGCAATGGTCCCCCTTACACAAAACAAATTTTGTTCTGTTGAGTCAAGAATAGATCTAGTAATCAATTCCTCAAAAAGTCAGACTGAGGACACCATATGGACAGTGCTGCAATGAACACTGGCAAACAAGTTTCTGTTTGTGTTCCTGCTTTCAATTATCATATACTCAAAATAATTGAAAGCAGGAACAAAAACAGAAACTTGTACAGCAATGTTCACTGCAGCACTATTCACAATAACCAAAAGGTGGAAATAGCTGAAATGTTCATCAAGGGATGAATATATAAACAAAACATGGTACAGACACACAGTGGAATATTACTCTGCCATAAAGAGAAATAATGAAGATCAAAGACCACAGCCTTCAGTATGGATTACACGTCAACATAAAGAAAACAAAAATCCTCACAACTGGACCAATACGCAACATCATGATAAACGGAGAAAAGACTGAAGTTGTCAAGGATTTCATTAAACTTGGATCCACAGTCAACGCCCATGGAAGCAGCAGTCAAGAAACCAAAAGACGCATTGGACAAATCACTGCAAAAAACCTCTTTGAAGTGTTGAAAAGCAAAGGTGTCACCTTGAGGACTAAGGTGCACCTGACCCAAGCCACGGTATTTTCAACCACCTCATATGCATGAGAAAGCTGGACAACGTATAAGGAAGACGGAAGAATTGACGCCTTTGAATTGTGGTATTGGTGAAGAATACGGAATATACAATGGACTGCAAAAAGAACGAACAAACCTGTCTTGAAGTACAACCAGAACGCTCCTTAGAAGCAAAGATGGTGAGACTTGGACATGTTATTAGGAGGGATCAGTCCCTGGAGAAGGACATCAGGCTTCATAAAGTAAAGGGTCAGCGAAAAAGAGGAAGACCCTCAAGGAGATGGATTGGCACAGTGGCTGCAACAATGGGCTCAAGTATAGCAACAATTGTGAGGTTGGCACAGGACCTGGCAGTGTTTTGTTCTGTTGTGCGTAGGGTTACTATGACTCAGAACTGACTTGACGGCACCTAACAACAACAATAACAAAGAGAAATGAAGTTCTGATACATGCTACAACGTGAACGAACCTTGAAAACATCATGCTAAGTTAAATAAGTCAGTCACGAAAGGACAAATATTGTATGATCCCACTTATATGAAATAGGCCAAAGTTTCCTAGTGGTTACCAGGGGTGAGAGGGAGGCAGAAAGGGGGAATCATTTCTTAGGGGGCACTGAGTTTCTGTTAATGGTGATAAAATTACTGGGAAACAGATGGGGTGATGATTGTACAGTATGACGAACATAATCAATGCCACTGAATTATACATGTCAAAAATGTTTAATTGGCAAATGTTTTGTAATACACTTACACCTCACTTAGTCGACTATCTCTTTATCCAACTTTTCGAATCTATGACAATAGTAAAAAATCTACTATCTGACTATTTTGCCCATTAACGACATATGTCTGGCAGTAACAAATGTCAGGTGCAGGGCAAGAGTAATGCTGGCTGTGATGGTTAAGGTTATGTGTCAACTTGGCTGGGCCATGATTTTCAGTGGTTTGGCAGTTATGTAATGCTGTAATTTGGCAGTTATGCAATGATGTAGTCATCCTCCATTTTGTGATCTGATGTGGTCATCCTCCATTTTTGCATAACACTGATTTCCACATAACAAGCTGGTCTTTGGAACCTAACCATGACAATAAGTGAGGGGTGGGTATATATATTTTTACCACAATAAAACAATTAAAAAAACAGGCTAAGCATTAAGGTTTGGAATCCCTGAGTGGTACAAACAGTTAACTCGCTCAGCTGCTAACCAAAAGGTTGGTAGTTAGAGTATACTCAGAAACACCTTAGAAGAATGTCCTGGTGATCTACTTCCGAAAAACAAACCTTTGAAAATCCTATAGAGCACAGTTCTATTCTGACACACATGGGGTTGTCATGAGTCAGAGTCAACTGAATGGCAGCTAGTTATAGGTTATTAAGGTTTACCAACACACGGACCCCCTGATCCTTGCATGGCTGGTTTCTTCTCATCATTCTGATCGTGGCTCAAGTGTCCCCTTCTCAGGGAAAACTTCCCTCATCACCCACCTCACCCTAACCTATTACTCTGCTTTATTTTCTTCACAGCATTTACCACTATCTGCAATGACCATATTTATTTGTGTGCTTGTTAACTCTCTGTTTCCCTCACTAAAAGGTAAGCTCCATGAAGACAGGCACCTTCTCTGTCCTGTTTAGTGCTTGTTATGGATTGAATTGTGTCCCCCAGAAAGATATGTTGAAATCCTAACCCCTGTACCTGTGAGTGTGAACTTGTTGGAGAATAGGATTTTTCTTTTGTTTATGGTAATGAGGTCATATCAGATTCGGGGTGGGGGTGGGGCCCTAAACTTAATTCCTACTGAGTGGTGCCCTATAAAGGGGAGTACAGGCTCTAACACACATACACACACAAACACACACACGGGGAAGAGACCATTCAAGTAACCATCTACAGGCTAAGGAAGATCAAAGACCACCTAGGCCTACCAACAAGAAAGGATACCCTACCCCCCACCCCCCCAAGCCAATGACTTGATTTGGACTTGCAGACTTCAAAACTGTGAGACAATACATTTCTGTTCTTTAAAGCCACCTGCTTGTGGTATTTTTTGTTACAATAGCACTAGGTAACTAAGACATTGCTGTATCCCTAGCTCGGGGAACAGACACACAGTAAGTTCCTAACACAAACTTAGGAAATAAGTGAAGTGAATTCATAAGTGAGTGAGTGAACGAGCTGGTGAATTAACGCAGGCATGAAATTGTTGCTGTATGTTAACTTTAACAGAGCCTTCTCCCAGCCAGCTTTGGGAAGGCATTGGGAAGGCACTCACCTCTCAGCTGCTCTCTGAGAAGCCTTTTCAAGCTTTGCAGGGCTTGGCCAAATAGTATCCTTAGGCCCTCATGGGAGCAGCGGAGCCAGGACCCAGGAGGTTGCCGGCTTACCCCAGCAGCGGGACTAGAACTTCATCTTTCTGACTTGCTGGTGCCCACTGTCTCCAGGTCCTCTCCCTCTCCTTTGCCCCAACAGTCCTTTGATTTAAGGTGGTGACTTTTCCAAGGGAACAGCAGAACCTTAATAAGAAATCGGCCAGGGCTGATGGATGGCAGAAAGTTGGCACCAGCCTCAAGGTCGGAAGGAGTTATTTTAAACTATTCAGATTTACTGGGAAAGGAGTGAGCCAGAGGAGGATTTAGGGGCTTGCCTCATGGCAAGACATGTGGCTGGGTCCCTGTGCACAGGCGGAGACAGGCACTTCCCAGGCAGTCCTCCCCACCTCTGCCCCACTACCCTGAGATGGATGGCGAGGCCTCTGGAGTGAGGGATTTACTGGGAGCTGGTCAGATAAATTTGAAGTCTGGATTTGAGTAGAACCTTGTCTCCAATTTTCCCTGCTGGGGCCCTTGTCTGAGGATGGGTGGGAAAGGGCCCTGGAGCAGGCTGTCCCTGAGAAATGGGCAGGCTGCCTCCTATCTCCTGCAGCCTCTGGGAACCCAGCTTTCCTCAGCCCCTGTGATTAATTAGGCCCATCTCGCCACTCTATTTATCTTATCTCCTCCTCGGTAAGGCCATCAAGGGAGCATTTAATGGCCTTACCGCAGTGCTCCAGTTTAGAAGCCTGATCTTTCTTGTCTCCTCTTCTTTCCCATGAAGATCCAGAACTTTCTGGAGCCTCTAACCAATCAATCTCTGTCAGCCTTCAAGGCCCATCTCACCCCTCACCTCCTCCAGGGAGACTTCCCAGATTCCCTAGGGAGACATGTACTTTGAATTTTTTTCTTTGGGGACATGAATGTTTATCTTTTTTTTTTTTTTTTTATGGCAGAGATGGATGGGTAGCCCCTGCCTTTGCTAAGCTCCAAATTTATGCTTTAATATCCTTCCCGCCTTCCTGCCTACCCTACAGCTCACACCTGGCATTGTCAAACCCATAGCAGGTGCTCCATGATATTTGCTGAACTAAATTAAATCAAATGAACACCTGAGGTTAGCATAAGCAAACAGTTTGTTTTTTCACATGAGCTTGGGCGCTGGGCAGGTGGAAAAAGGGGTGGCAAAGGCCTTTCTTTTAGCATATGTACTATTTCAAGCACAGCACAAGTTTAGAGACAATTAAAATGAACACGGCATAAACGTAGAGCATCCATTAAACGACTCTGTCAAATCTTAACAGTCTCCATTTTTGCTGCTGCTGTTGTTAGGTGCCATCGCGTCAATTTTTGACTCATAGTAATGTCACGTGACAGAGTAGAATTGCCCCATAGGGTTTTCAAGGCTGTAATTTTTACAGGAGCAGATCATCAGGTCTTTCTCTCGAGGAGTTGCTGGATGGGTTCGAACCACCAACCTTTTGGTTAGCAGTCGAGCTTAACCATTGCACCAACAGGGCTCCTTCCATTTTTGCTATAGATGTTTTATTTTAGAACATTACCCAACTGAAGCTCCTTGTGTACTCCCCTCCCTCCCTAAAGGTAACCACAAGCCTCAATTTAGTGTTTACTCTTTCCATGTCTGTTTTTATACTTTTACTACATATGAATGCACCCATAAATAACACATTCATTATTTTGCATGCTTTTAAACTTTATATAAATGATATTGTATGGTATGTATGTAGTCTTCTGCGACTTGTCTTTTTCACTCAGTATTATGGATTTGAGATTCATCCATATAGACAGGTATTTTTTTTATAAAAAAAAATGATAGCTCTAGTTTAATCATTTTAACTGCTATGCAAATTCCATGATAAGAAGATATTGCAAACTACCTATTTCCCTCTTGAGAGGCCTTTAGGTTACTTGCAGTTTTTCACCATGGGCACCTTTGCATCGGTTGGTTCTTTCTCATCACTCAGGTCGTGGCTCAAGTGTCCCCTTCTCAGGGAGGCCATGCAAAGGCTGCCCATGGTTGAGAATTACAAACAGTGAGGCAGGGCTGCTGATGCTGGAGAATTTCTCCAGGGCAGAGTTTTTCAGATTGGAGCTTATGACCCAGAGAGAGTCATGAAATCAATATAATGGGTCATGACTACTGTCTTAGTCATCTAGTGCTGCTCTAACAGAAATACCACAAGTGGATGGCTTTAACAAAGAAAAACTTATTTTCTCACAATCTAGTAGGCCAGAAGCCCGAATTCAGGGTGTCGGCTCCAGGGGAAGGCTTTGTGTCTCTGTCGGCCTCCTCATCAATCTTCCCCTGGACTAGGAGCTTCTCTGCGCAGGGACCCTGGGTCCAAAACACACACTCTCCTCCCGGCACTTTTTTCGTGGTGGTATGATGTGCCCCACTCTCTGCTTGCTTCCCTTTCATCTGTGGTAAGATAAAAGGTGGTGTAGGCCACACCTCTTTACATTGACTTAGGGATGTGGCCTTAGTGAGGGTGTTACAATCCAACCCTAATCCTTTTTAACATAAAATTACAATCAAGAAATGGAGGACAACCACACAATACCAGGAATCATGACCTAGCCAAGTTGACAGATATTTTTGGGGGATGCAATTCAATCCATTACAACTACCATTTGAAAAAATGAAATGGAATAGATCTTAAAATATTGGTGTGCATCTATGTGTGTGATGGGGCACGATATGAAATGTATTTCTTACTGTAGGTTGAGGTAGAAAAAATGTTACGAAACATAGTATTATGGGGTTGGTATTATATTCGACTTTATTTAAAATTACTAAAGTGCTCCCCAAAATGGTACTGCCAATTCACACTCTCGTCAGAAGCACATGTTGTTGTTGTTAGCTGTCATGGAATCAGCCCCCAACCCATGGTGATCCCATGTACAATGGGGTCGGCGTATTGTGATCCACAGGGTTTTCACTGGCTGATTTTCAAAGGCAGATCACCAGCCCTTTCTTCCTAGTCTGTCTTAGTCTGGAAGCTCTGCTGAAACCTGTTCAGTATATGACAGTATCCATTTGCCTGCACCCTTACTAACATTTGGTATTATCCGAAATTAATTTTTCCTACTGTGTTGGGTGTGATAATGGTGGCATCTCATAGTTTCCACTAGCAATTCCCTGATTATCAGTAGGTAAGCATCTTTTCATATGCTATTACCCACAGAAATTTCTTTTTTCTGTGACATACAGCTTTATATCCTTTGCCTGTGTTTGAATTGGGTTGATCTTATAGATCTGTAGGATTTAAAAATATATATTCTGGATATTAATCCTTTGTGAATTATAAATGTTTGCAAATACCTTCTCCCAGTCTGTGGCTTGCCTTTTCACTTTATATAAACATCAAAGGGGGTAAAAGTTTGTGTCTTTCTGCAACCCCAGAGCCCTGAATATAGAAGGCCCCTAACAAATGTTTGGTGACCATAATATAGCTCACTAGACAATTCTATCAGGTTAGCCCATCACTGAGCTGAGCTTACAGCAAGGGCTCAACTGAGACTTAATGAATTGAGTCATGGTTTTGCTGCACTATAAGAAAGCCCCAGTGTCCAGGCAGGAAAATCAGAAGGAAGATATTTCCACTGCAAAAGGACCTTTGGCTTTATGGAAGGATTTCCTACAAGATGCCTATAAAGTATAAGTTAATTTAGCATAGGATTCAATTTACATCCTGTGTTTCAGGAAGCAAACTGGGGTTTCCAACAAGTGGTCCCAAGCCTCTTGCCCTATCACTATCCCTGTGAGCTCAAAGAGGCACAATGACTCTTCATATCTTACAGATAGGCCAAGAAAAAGCAAATACCTTATCCCAGGCCACACTAAACACAGCTTCCAGGGTGGGATGGGCCCCACATGCCCCGACTTCCACCTGTCAAAAGGTTGGGACCCAAAATGATAGTCTTTTTAACAAATGGTGCTGGCAAAACTGGGTGTCCATTTGCAAAAAAATGAAACAGGACCCATACCTCACACCATATACAAAAACTAATTAAAAATGGATCGAATACCTAAACATAAAACCAAAAACTATAAAGATCATAGAAGAAAAAACAGAATCAATGCTAGAGGCCCTAGTACATGGCATTGACTGGATACAAACCATAACTAACAATACACGAACTCAGAAGATAAGCTAGATAACTGGGCTCTTCTAAAAATTAAATACTTCTGCGCATCAAAAGGCTTCATCAAAAGAGTAAAAAGAGAACCTACAGACTGGGAAAAAAAATTTGGCTCTGACAAATCTGACAAAGGTCTAATCTCTAAAATCTACAGGAAAATCCAACACTCTACAACAAAAAGCCAAATAATCCAATAAAAAAATAGGCAAAGGAAATGAACAGACATTTCACCAAAGAAGACATTCAAGTGGCCAACAGACACATGAGGAAATGTTCAAGATGACTAGCCATTAGAAAAATGCAAATCAAAACTACAATGAGATACCATCTCACCAGCATTACTGGCAGGAATCAAAAAAACAGAAAATAACAAATGTTGGAGAGGCTGCGGGGAGACTGGAACTCTTATGCGCTGCTGGTAGGAATGCAAAATGGTACAACCATTTTCAAAAACAATATGGCACTTCCTTAGAAAAGCTAGAAATAGAATATCATATGATCCAGCAATTCCACTCCGAGGAACAGATCCTACAGAAATAAGAACCATCACATGAATATGCACACCCACGTTCATTACAGCATTGTTCACAACAGCAGAAAGATGGAAACAACCTAGATGCCCATCGACAGATGAATGGATAAACAAACTGTGGTACATACACACAGTGGAGTACTACATAATGATAAAGAGCAATGATGAATCTGTGAAGCACCTCACAACATGGATGCATCTGGAGGCCATTGTGCTGAGTGAAATAAGTCAGTCACAAAAGGACAAATATTGTATGACACTACTACTGTAAAAACTCGTGAAAAGGTTTACACACAAGAAGAAACAACCTTTGATGGTTACGAGGGAGGGGAGAGGTGGAGATGTAAAAACACTAAACAGACATTGGTTGGGTGGTTACTTTGTTGAAGTGTAAGTAAAAACAGAGAGAGAAAAAAGAAAAAGGTTGGGCCCCAGAGCAGTGAGTTTTTTGAGGTCAGCAGATCCCTAAGCTTTCAAATGTGGGGAGACAAACTGACTCACCTTGGGAAGGGGTCTTACCTAGCTCAAGGCCAGGTTCAAGTTCAACTATCTACACATATGTCCTTGGAACACAGAGGGAAAGAGATGAGGGAGAAAAATCATATGAGGCAGGACCTCTGAAGAAGTACAGGAAGGAGAGCTTCCATGACTCAAAGGACTGCCTGCCTAGGCTGGGAACTCCTTAGGGGCAGAGACAGGGTCTTACTCATCTCTATATCTCCAGAACCCAGCCTGGGGTCTGACACATAGAAGGGGCTCAAGAAATGTTTGTTGAATGAACAGATGGAAGAATGAACAGGTGGATAGATGAATGGATGAGTGGACGCACAGATGGACGAACGGATGGTTGGATGGAAGAATGGGTGGAGGCATAGATGGACAGATGGACAAATGGATGGATGAGTGAATGCATAGATGGGTAGAGAAATGGATGAAGATATAGATAGATAAATGGATAAACGGATGGACAGTTGGATGGACAGACTGATGCATAGTTGGACAAAAGGATAAACTACCGAATTGACAGACAGGAGGATGGATGGATGTATGCATGAATGGGTAGATGGATGCATAGTTGGATAGGGGGTTGAAGAGTTGAACTGATAGGGAGATGCATGGATGGAAAGACTAATGTTTATCATTTAGAAGAAGCCCTAGGGAAGGACTGGTCTCAACGAAACCTCTCAATCAGGCAGGCAAATCTGGGAATCCTGTCTTGTTGCTAGAGCTGTTCGTAAAAAATACCAAGTGGCATAACTGCAAGAAATAATTGCTCCTAATTGGGCTGAATTACTCTGGCCATACAGTAGACATATTTTTATAACTTTATTAATTATTCTATTTGAGGTCTATTCCCCAGCCTGCCAGAATGAGCTTCCCTTATTAGAGGGTGACAGATTCTCCAGTTGTGCTGCTGCTTCTGCTGCTGTAGCATTCCTGAGCAGTGGCTGCTGCGTTGGGGCCCCACTGGTGTCTGAGGACTCAGAGTACAGGGCAGGGCTGCCCATAACAGGTGGGCTAGTAGTCAGAGCTGCCAGGGGCCGTAAGGCAGTGCCAGGTGCCCCCATTAGCCATCAGGGCTGCCTTCCCTGGTCCATCCAGGGAGGCAGAAGGACGTCAGGCCAGGACACATCCAACCTGGTCTCTGTGGGTCACCCCCTGCCCAGACCCATTCACCAGCTCTTAATCACAGCAGTCTCCCCCCATTCAATCTGCTTCTCACCCAGTGCCAAGATAGCCTGCCATATGTTCTTCGGTTGCCTCCAATCAGGGACGGAGGAAGGAGAGCATGGCCTAGCTGGCTTGGAGGTCACCAGCCAAGGGGGAGAGGCAGATCACAGCCTCCAGCATCCACTCTCTTCTTACACCCAGATCTGGTCACAGGTGACTTGGGAGAAGGAAGAATTAGAGGGCTGCCCCACCAGGAAACAATGCAGAGTAGTTTGATCCAAATGAGCCTTCAGGGACTTCCCGTGGGCCATGCACTAATGTCCAACCTCCGCGGGCTGTTGGTGTACAAACACCACACCATCTGGCCCGCCTAGTAGCCCAACCTGACTGCCACCCCTCCACCCCAGGAACCCTCTGCTTCCACACTGCTCTGAGAACCGTTCGGTGCCTTTGCTTACGTGGGTCTGCCTGCCTGGAGTGCCCTCTCTTTCCATCCCTGACTACTGAACCAAACCAAACCAAACCCACTGCCATTGAGTCGATTCCGACTCATAGCAACCCTATAGAACCCCATATCAAATTCTTCTTTGAGCTCTAGTTTACTGCCTTCTTGGCACTTCTGCCTCTCCAGGTGGACATGACCTCTCTTCCTGTGAAGGACAAACCTGACTCCTGGCCACGGGGCCTAGCTTTACAATCTTTGGGGCATGTGTCTGGCCTCTCTCTATAGGTTAGAAGAAGCTTTGGAAGATCAAGGAGCATGGCTTTGAATTCTTTAACGCATCCACCCCAGAGCCCCACATTCTTCCCCAATCATAGCACTACCACCAGAGCATCATCCAAACCTGTTGCCAACGAGTCGATTCGGATCATAGTGATCCTATATGACAGAGTAGAACTGCCCATAGGGTTTCCAAGGGGTGGCTGGTGGATTCCAACTGCCGACTTTTTGGTTAGCACCCAAGCTCTTAACAACTGTGCCACCAGGGCCCCTAGGGCATCATCCAGGAGAAACAAAAGACATGACAAAACGGAGGCACAAATCTGGTGGATTCCACCTAACACTGTGCGTGCTGGGCCCGGGGGTCACAGAGAGGGTAAGATCTGGGCCCTGCTACAAAGAAGGTCTCAGAGGTTGGAGATGATAGGGGTGCAAACACGCAACCAAATGACAATTATCCAGGGTGGTGAGGACAACACTGTCCATATGTATACAGTTGGAGGTCTGTGGGAATCAGGAGGGCTTCACAGAAGAGGTGGCATCTGAGCTGGGCTTTGAAGGCTAAAGAGCAATGTGTATGTAGATAAAGGAGGTCTGGGAGGGGGAAAGGGAGTAGTGGAGGTGGGGATGATGGGAGATGAGGCTGAAAACTAGGAGCTGGGGTACTTCCCAGCAGGCAACGGGGGTGGGGGGAGGAGGCATCGGGGGCATCAGAATGACATGCCCAATTCACATTTTAGCAACCTCCGCACCACCCCAAGTGTGGGAGGAGCTTGAGAGGGAAGGCAGAGAGCCCTGTTAGGAGACGTTAACAAGAGCTGTGAGTGTAGTCTCCAGAGACAGGATGCTGGGGTTCAAATTCTCACTCTGCCCACTTACTAGCTGTGTGCGCTTGGGCTAACCACTTGAACTCCCTGAGCCTCAGTTTTGCCATCTAAAATATGGGGATAATAATAATGTATTAACATAGAACAGAGTGATGTAGTAAGTACTGGATACATGTTAGAAGCGGGGGCAAAGCCCAGGACTCCCTCCCTTTCAGCCTCAAATGCTACCTCCCCCTGCCCCCACAGTCCCACTCTGGTAGAAACATATCCAAGCAAAAAGAGCCCACACTGTGGAGGAGCTGAGTGACTTTAGCAAGTGATTAAACCTCCTTGGGCCTCGGCTCCGTCAAGAGCAAGACAGGACTGACAATCTCACCTCATGCAGACCCTGGAGGATCCAATGAGATCCTCACATATGGAATCTCCAGCTCAGTGCTGGCACTTAGCAAGTCCTGGGCTGACTCAAAGGGAAATGAAACTCTTTGGGGGTGGGGAGGTGGGGGGAGGTGGGGGGATGGAGCAGACCTGGGGGAGAGGGCCCTGCGGTCACCAGGCCCCTCAGGCCCTGAGGAGGATACACTTCCTCCCTCCCCTCTCTGTCAGGGCGAGTCCCTCAGGCTGCTACGTCAGAGCTGGGTGGGTTGATGGGTGCTTGGGCAGAAGCAGTTCTCGATTCCCTCCCAGAGGAGCCGTGTTTCCCACGGAGACACTGCCCACACGCCTGCCCTGGAAGCACAGGGGCACACAGTGTCTTTTTCATGCCTGTGTGGGACCAGGAGGGGCGTCAGCACTGGCTGCCAGCCCCACACGCCTCCCACCGCGCGCCAGCTTGGCTCCTGCCACTCTGTTCCACTTCTGTCACATTCCAGGGGAGTTCTCCCACCTGCCTCCCTCTCCTCAGTTCTTTAGATTCCCTGCATGTCATTTATGTGTAAAGTTTGTTCTCAGGGAGCAGATGGCTGTGGCTGAGGTGGGCAGAATGTTGGTTCCCTCCCAGGCCCCTCACACACAGCTCACGCTCAGGCCCCAGGCTACCCAGTTTTGTACCTTTCAGGATAGGCCTTGCTTAACCCTGCTCAGCTGGGACTGGTTGCAGTATGTCCCTGGGCTGAGAGGTGAGGGGCAGCACTCAGCCAGGACAAGGAGGGGAAGGGGTGAAACCCTGGAGGTGCCCTTTCTCCAGGAGGGTGAGGAGCAGGGGCCCCCCTCCTTTCCCTGTGCCCAATGGACTGCCTCCTTAGGTCCCGGGCCCAGGGATAGAGCTGGGCCCTGGGCGTTCCTGGGGGTGGGGCAGCTAAGGGCTCTCAGAAGGTCCCTCTCCTTTCCTGTTGACCTTATCACAGGACCGTGACCCAACTAAAGGGTAGAGACAGGGTGGAGAGGAACAGCTGCCTTTAGTCCTGTGGTCTGGGGTCTCCATGGGCTGTTCTTGCTGACCCCCCACCTCCCCCAGCCTCATCCTCATCTTGAAGATGGTCTAGGCACCCATGAGAGCGAGGCAACATCTGTCCTTAGGTGCCCTTGAGTTGATTTTGACCCATAGCGACCCCATGTGACAGATTATGGGACAGGAAGCTGCCCTGTAGGGTTTTCTAGGCTGTAATTTATTTTTTTAATCTTTACAGGAGCAGATCACCGGGTCTTTTCTCCCCCAGAGCCACTGGGTGGGTTTGAACCACCAACCTTTTGGTTAGCAGCCGAGAGCTTAACCATTGCACCACCAGGGTTCCTTTCCCAGCGTCTGTTCCCTCCCATTTCCCAGGGCTCCTGGAAGAAACTCTGGAAGGGAAGAAACAAACCTTTTCACTAGCTCCCAGAGCTCAGCCAAGGCTGAGGGGTCTCAAAGGAGAGGGAGGCAGTGGCTGGGGAGGAGCAACAGCCAAGGGCAGAGAGGCGGGCAGAGAGGCCAGCAGACTTGCTTTCCTGCTGTCCTGGCCCAGCAGCCCTTAGCCTCACAGGGCTCGGGAAAGAGCACTGTGGAAAGAACACGGAGTCAGACAGATCCAGCTGTGGGACCTCGGGAAACCATTTTACCTCTCCCTCTGCGCCTCAGTTTCTCCATCTAAAACGAGGATAACAGCCTGCATCTGGTCCCCTCCTCCCAATCCCACTCCCCATGATGTCTTTCCTGAGGCCCCCAGTGCACCCCCTCCCATAAAAGCCAGAGCCTTCTCTCTCCCCTTACTCTTCCTTCTCCCTCCTCTCGGCACTGCTGATCTGGGCCCTGCTCAAAGGTTCTCTGAGGATGGGGGCTCTGCCCTCTCTATCCCTGACTCCCTCCTTTCACCCCTGAATCTCCAGGGGGAGTTGAGTTGGCTGCTGAGAAGCGCTCAGTTAAACGCACATTAAATGGGACTCAAGGGACAGAGCCAAGGAGCTGAGACGGGGGATGGGGCCGGTGGCTGTCGCTATTGAATTCTTTCGTTCAGGATTAGAATTCTGGGGTGAACTGCAGCAGCTCCTCTTACGCACAGACCTTGAAAAAAGCATTTGCTGCCGTGTTCACAGCTCCCTTCTGTCCCCGTCACGGTGGCTGCGCCCCTTGCGAGGGGGCGACACGGAGCCCATGGGTCCCAGAGAGGCCCACGGGCAGATCAGATGCTGGCAGAAGGCAGCCCAGGCGGTTCTGTGAGGGCCAAGGGCTGGGCAGAGCGGCAGGCGGCAGACGAGGGGCAGAAAGTGTAATTGCTTTGTCGTGATTCATCTCAAGTTGCTTTAACCTTAACAGCTGGTGCAGTGCCGTGAAAAAACAACCCAGGAGAGAGCCACCGCCTCCCGTTTGGCACAGTGCCCCTCTGAACCCCTCCCAGACAAGCGCCTGCCTGTACCAGCGCAACCAGGGACTCCCCCCGAGCCCCCACCTCGGGAAGGCGAGGACATGAGTCAGGAGGCTGCACCCACCCATGGCTGCTCCCTCCCCACTCCTTCTCCCTGCCTGGGAATGAAGACAGCCATGATAGGGCCAGGGAGGGACCCACACTCTCTCCACCAGAGGTCAGAGGGGAAGGTACCAGAACCCACCACTAGGCCGGTGGCTTCCTCGAAACAATGTCATGGGATTTTAGAGCTGGAATATCCCCGTTACCCTTCTCATCTGTTGTCATTGTTGTGTGCCATCGAGTTAATTCCAACTCCTGGCGACCCCATGTGAAAGAGTAGCACTGCCCTGTAGGGTTTCCTAGGCTTTCACAGAAGCAGACTGCCAGGTCTTTTCTCCCTCGGAGCAGTTGGGTAGGTTCAAACCGCCAACCTTTCGGTTAGCAGCCAACCAGTTGACCATTGCGCCACCAGGGCTCCTTTCTTCTCATTTTGCAGAGAAGAAAACTGAGGACCAGAGAGAGGGTGGAATTTAGCCAGGATCACTCAGGTGGAGGTGGGACTGTGTGTTAGGACAAAGGACTTCCACCCTCCAGAGGCAGCATGGAGCTGTGAGAACACACATTCTAGGTTCTAAGGCTGGATCATGTTAACTGGGCAAATCTAATCAGTTAGTCTTCTTCCCTGAGCTTGGATTTCCTCATTTGTGAAGGTGAGCTAACACACCTGGCATCTCCAGGGTCTGGGCAGATTCAGAGTGATAAGGTTTGGGAAGTATCTCCACCAGGTGGGAGCATGGATCCTCCCTCACCTTCCTCCTCAGAATCTGTGGCCCCCTCCTGCTTCTTCCTTACCTCCTGCATCCTTTTCTTCCTGTCCTCACGCCCGCTCCCCACACTCCACTGCTGGGAAGGAGCCCCAAAGTTTTGGCAGTGGCCCTTCCCAGCAGACCTATGTGGCCAGCCCCACTTACTCCCCGTTTGGCTCTGCCTATCTCCTTCCGGGCTCCCCTCGCCTGTTCTGGGCCACAGCCAGGAACCTCAGCCCACATCCTATACCTTTGCTTTGCCCCCATCCCCTGTGCTGCAGGCTGTGACACAGCCATGTCTGCCAGTAAGAGGTGTACCCAAGGGGCCCTGGGACAGGGGACGCTCCCCTGATGTACTTTCCAAACCAGGCAGATAGCAGTGTTGACCCCTCTGGGAATCTCTAACCAGTGCCCTGGCTTGGCCTATAGCCATGTGTCTGGCCTCTAGGCCTGGAAAGAAAAGGAGCCAGGCGAGTGGGTAACCATTAGGTCACATGCACAAAAGTCCACAGAATACCTTAGTCTGTTTGCTCCTGGCATGATGAGACCCACCCGCCTCTAAGACAAACCTAGCCCTGAACCCCCAGAACAGCTCAGGGCAGACGAAAGGCACAGGGATCAGAAGACCCAGGCTGAAGTCACTACCTATCCCCCAGTGACCTCAGGCAAGCTGCTTTCCTTCTCTGGGCCTCGGTTTGCCCATCTGTACAATGGAAGACCAGACAATTGCTGAGGTCCCTCCCAGGCCTAGATTCAATGGCTTGAAGTTAAATCAAAGATCCTGATGACCAGAAATTAGGTTTTGGACTCCAGACCACACTTCCCAGTACTCTGGTCCAGGAATATGTGGATACATGAAGGATGTGTGAAGAAGAAGGCAGGAAAACAGGATGGCCAAGCCACAGCAATATAGTGGGCTCAGTGAGTCAGGACTGAGCTCTGTGGAAAGAAACAGAGACCCTGGGCCACAGCCCAGATGCCAACCTGGGGCCAAGGAGACTAGGCACAGACAGTGGGGATCCTGAAGGAAGTCCGCATGCTGATGTAAGACAGAACAAACCCCCAAGAATGCAGGGGCTATAAACCATCCTTGCAAAAAGCCACCCAGCCCTGGGAAAATCTAACTCTGGCTATGGCCTTCCTGGTTTTCAGCCTTCACCCCTAAAGTAGCTTTGCCCCTGGGGAGGCCTTGTGGTGTCACCCCAAAGGGCCCACTATAAGCTCAAATTGTTGCATTAAAAAAAAAAATGCCTTTTCTGAATTTTATGACAAAATAAATCCGTGTTTGTTTTCACGTAAATACCAACGTTATCAGTTATTAGGTAACTAACGTGCTATTAAGGAACCTTGGTAGTGCAAAAAGTGAAGCACTTGGCTGCTAACTGAAAGGTTGGCAGTTCAAATATACTCAGTAGTTCAGGGGAGAAAGACCTGGCAATCTGCTTCCATAAAGGTTACAGCCAAGAAAGCCGTATAGGACAGTTCTACTCTGTCACATAGGGTGCTATGAGTGGAAAATGAGTTGATGGCACCCAACAACAACAAATGTGCCATTAAAAAAAAAAATAGCTGCCATGGAGTTGATATTGACTAATGGCAATCCCGTCTGTGTCACAGTAGAACTGTGCTCTATGGGGTTTTCAATGGCTGATTTTGGGGGAAATAGATTGCCAGGCCTTTCTTCTGAGGCACCTCTGGGTGGACTCGAATGTCCAACCTTTTGGCTAGCAGCTGAGTACATGAACCATTCACACCACCCAGGGACACCAATGTAGAAGAAATTCAAACTTGGTGGCTTCAAGAATCTCTAGCAAACACACACTTGGTTTGAGAAACACCAACCTAAAGGGCCCTAGGCTAGATAGGAGTATGGTCATGTTTCTGGGCTGGCAAACATTCGATTCTAATTTGCAACGTTATCTTAAAGCCAAGACAGCCAGGGGCTCCACATATCATTCGAGATAAGTGTTTGGCAGAAGCTTCTGTTGGAGGTGGCCCAACCAGGTTCCTACTGCCTTCATTACTCAGGTCACTCTGCAGTCCCGTCTGGTGCCTGGCATCTAAAGGTTTCCCCAGAAGTAAGACACTGTGTCCAGCGCTTTACTGACCTGTGCTTTCTCCTACACACGTGGATGACACAAGTTTAGTGAGGTCAAAGACTGTGGGAGACCGTAGGTAACGGAGGGGCGGGCTTCTCTCTCCTCTCTACCACTTGCTGTGGAGTCCTTTCTGACTCCTGGCGGTCCCATGTGTGTCAGAGTAGAACTGTGCTACATAGGTTTTCATGGCTGATTTTCTGGGAAATAGGGAGCCGGGCCTTTCTTCTGAGGCACCACTGGGTGGACTCATACCTCCAAGCTTTAGGTTAGCAACTGAGCATGCTAACCATTTGCACCACCCAAGGTGTCTTCTCATCTCTACCCCAGCCCTTCTGGGGGAAGCCTGAGACCACAAAGGAGATGCCATTCTGTAGCATTCTATAGCAAAGCACTGTGGGATGGGAGGCAGAGACCCAGGACCCAGGATATACAACAATTAAATAATACAATGAAAGCTTAAATTTCCAAGTTAATTCTTGGGTATCGTTTATAAGCGTTAACAGGGCGTATTTAATTTAGGAATTGGCTCACGTCCTTCTCCTTACAGCTGAAACCTCATAAATGAAATATACTGGATCATTGCCCAGTGCGGAAATAAAAGTTATGAATAATGTTTCTGTCTCAATCATTGTCAGTGCTTTAATATCCCTAATTACTTTAAAAAGCTAGATATTCAATATAGGAAAACTTTTTTTCTTTTCATCTCCACTTGTGAGATTAGTGCAATTTAATAAGAGTCACTCCGTTGTCTTTATTCAGTGTAAACTGACATTTCAGCCTTTTACTCATGGGATGGAGGTTTATGACCAAGCATGCTGCCACTCCATTTCCCCGTATTGGTCATCTCAGGATTACCCACAATAGCTGACGTGTCTGCCTACCAGGCAAATTAGCATCACCCTGCTTCCTTTACGGAGCAGAAAGAAATTAGTCCAGGCCTTAAAGGAATGAGGCTACGGGGTTATAAGACTGTAAAAGAATGAAAAGGTCCTCCCCACCCCCACCTCTGCTCCAGTGCTGGTTTGTCCCCTTCATGACTCTGGAAAGTCAAAAATGCCCTGGCAGCCACAAAGAGCAGGGCAGGGGCAGGTAGTAGGGTGATGGGTCTTGATCACCTTCCCTGCCACTTCCAGGAATTTATCCGAAGGAGAAACTAGACAAGTGGGCAATATGTATATACACAAAAGAATCACTGTAGCATTTTTACACAAAGCCACAGTCCATTCTTATCCATTCTTTCACAACCCCCAAATCTCTAAAAGTCAGGTTTTTTGGTTTTTTAAGTTTGGCACCAAAATTCATTTAATGGCAAAATCTACGTGGAACTGATTTGAAATTATGGGTTATCAGCATGCCCACTAGGCATCGGCTGTCATGTCACTTCAGAAATATTACAGTAAAACCTGCGAAAGCCGGAACCTGTATAAGGCAGAAACCTGTCAGAGAAGGAAAACTCAAATATTTTCCACTAAAACCGGTGATAGAAAAGTAGTAAGACTGCACCTGTCAAAGGTGGAAAAGCAAGGCAGTCCTGTTGAGTTCTGGCTCTCACAGGTTTCACTGTGCTGAGTTTGCACTGGAGTTGCTCGCTGCCCAGGCCCACTGGGGTATACGTCATATATGGTATAGTCACCAGATATCCTTCTAACCTCTGGAAAATTCTTAATTCTGAAACTTCTCAGGCCCCAAGGATTGTGGATAAAGGATGCTGGGCCTATAAGAGTGAAAAATTAGAAACAACGTAAGTGCCCATCAACAAAGAACTGGTAAGCACATTTGGCAATCCTTACGATGAAATTCTAATGAGGCCATTAAAAATTAAAATGGAGATTCGTGTTTGTTGACAAGGAAATAGGTCCGTGACATAAAATTGATTTAAAAAAGCCAGTCACAGAATAGCACACAGAGCTTGAGCTAAATTATAAAAGGGTATATACAGATCTGTCTATATACAAATGTGTAGAGAAGGGACGGTGAAGACGAGCACCCAAATGCTGACAGAGGTTATCTCTGGGCCTGGGACTTGGTGTGTGTGTGTTTTAACATTTTTGTCTATACTTTTGAAGTTTGAATTTTCTTTTTAATCTAAAGAGGTATACTTTTAGAGTCAGAAAAAAATTGAGAATGATGCTTTCATTTAAACAAAAATTAAAGCTTGCCCCTCAAAGTGTTTGGATGTGTCTAGGAAACTTCTATGCTTTTGGTTTGGCAGTGCTCACTTCCCCTGAATTGTGTGTTGTCCTTCCCTTCACCAAGGTTGACACTTGTCTACTATCTAGTTAGTGATTTCCTCTCCCCCTCCCTCCCCACCCTCATAACCAGCAAAGAATGTTTTCTTTTTCCCTCTGTGTAAACCTTTGCTTGAGTTCTTATAATAGTGGTCTCGTAGAGTATTTGTCTTTTTGTGACCGACTTATTTCACATGGCACAGTGCCCCCTAGATTGATCCATGTTTTGAGATGTTTTGCAGCTACCACCAACAACCACTCTGATAGGTATGACATCAGCGAGACCTGGACAGAACGTTAGAAAAATGTAGAGCAGAATTCAAATTCATGAAAAAAATGACCAGCCTCACTGGTCTGACAGAGATTGGAGGAACCCCTGAGACTCCGGCCCCTGGACACCCTGCTAACCCAGAACTGAAACCATTCCTAAAGCCTGCTTTTCAGACAAAGATTAGACAGGCCTATAAAACAAGAAATAACACAGGTGAGGAATGTGCTTCTTAGTTCAATCAAATATACAAGACCAAATGGGCAACTCCTACCCAAAAGCAAACATGAGAAGGCAGGAAGGGACAGGAACCGGACGAATGGACACAGGGAACCCAGCGTGGAAAGGCGAGCATGCTGTCACATTGTGGGGATTGTAATCAATGTCACAAAGCAATATATGTATAACTTTTTGAATGAGAAATTAACTTAGCTGTAAACTTCCGCCTAAGGCACAATAAAATTTAAAAAATAAAGCTTGCAGTGAGGCTTTTTTCACAGGTCACATGCAAAGACAAATACATGGATAAATTTTATTCAAAAATCTCAGAAACACACACCACACTGACTGGGATGCCTGTCCCTGTGAACATTGGTCCCTACACACACTCTAAGGCACGCACAGCGCACACAGGCAGACATGGTCCAACGGCACATTAGCAAGCAGGCTCAAACTGCTTGAAGCAAACCTGGTAACGATTTGTGTTCCATAGCTGATTCCCCTATCTCCACAGCACTATCTCAGGGCCACATCTTTCAAACAGATTTCCTCTTTCCCCTGTAGGTAGCTGTGTTTTCTGATTAAAGGCTTATTTAAACCTTAGGCCATATTAACAGAGATGCAGCATCCAGAAGGAAGGCAAACCCAATAATTAAAGTTTATGTTTGGGACCCAGATTTTTGCCTAGTTTGATAATCTTAGTTTGACCATAAACTAGCTGTGTGTCTGTAGGAAGTTCTTTAACCTCTCTGTGCTTCAACTTTTTCATCTGTAAAATGGGGGTAATAATAATAATTCTCCACCATCCATCTGTCAGTTTGTTGTACTGCGGTGGCTTGTGTGTTGCTAAGGTGCTTGAAGCTACACCACCGGTATTTCAAATACCAACAGGGTCACCCGTGGTAGAAAGGTTTCAGCAGAACTTCCAGACTAAGACAGACTAGGAAGAAAGGCCTGATGATGTACTTCTGAAAATTAGCCAATGAAAACCCTATGGATCATAACAGAATATTGTCTGAAATAGTACTGGAAGATAAGCCTCCTAGGTCAGAAGGCTCTCAAAATACACAGTGACTTCAACAATGAATTCGAGCATACCAATGATCGGGAAGATGGTACAGGAATGGACGACATTTCGTTCCGCCATACACGGAGTAACCATGGGTTGGAGCCAACTCGATGGCAACTAACAACAATGATAATTCTTACACCACAGGGTTGTAAAGATTAAGTGAGATGGTAAATGAATCAAGAGCTTAGTGCCTAGCATTTCCATTAGGATGTTTCCACACGGGTCAGACCAACTCCGCAGCTGTGTGGTCAGATCTGGGCACGATAGCAGAAGAGGAATAAAGACCACCTCTGAGGGTGAGAAACCAGGCAGGAAAGGCAATCCAGAACAAATCAAGTGAGAAACAAAGGAACTTAGAGAAGAAAAACTTGAGGAGGAAGGCAGGCGAGCACTGTTTTCTAATCCCTGAAGGGTTGACCCGTTGAGGGAGGAGCTCTGGTTTTTTCTGTGCAGCCTCAGTGGCTATTATCAACTGCTCTGTGATGGCCGTCTTCTTACACACAACCTGTACGCACGTCCAAGTTGCTCCTTGGGAGAAATTGCAGGGTCAGGGTGATGAAGCATCGTGCTCTGGCCTTTATCATGAGTGAGAACCAAACGGCAGAAGATAAGGTATATTTCCAGTCAACAGAACAGCTATAGTTTAACCTCTAATGGGCTGCCCTTGGCGTTATAACAGGGAGCAGCAAGCAGACCTGTTGAAGCAGGATTCAGCTAACCCTGGTTAGAGATTCTTCATCAAAGATTCATTGTAAACAAAGCTACACAAAACCAATCACGGACAAGGGGAAAAAAGCCCTCAAACATTCCACCCAACGTGTTTCCTGTAGTTCGAGTCCACAGAAACATGGATTTAACACACTCCTTTCACTCGTGTGTCCCTCAGGTTTACTTTTGTTGTCTAGAGGAGCCCCTACACCTGTTTCTCAGCTGCAGTCTACCTCAAAGGAATGTGACAGGTGGCGGCAGAAGGCCACCGTGGAGAGAGTCTTTGAGATGCAGATCCTGGGCTCCCTGTGCCAGAATAACCACCCAGGCTAAAAACAAAACCACATACCCAATGGCCTGGCTTCTCGTGCTCCAAGTAGACAGAGAGGATCCAGTCAAGGCCTTTGGAAAAAGGATGTAACTAGGTGTTTCCACCCCAGCAGAGACAGTGGAAAAGGGCAAGAGCGCTACATTGGGCCAACATGGACCCAACACCCTCCTCTCCAAGTTTTCATGGCCATTGTAGTCCACGTGGGATAGGTAGCAGAGAGGTGACTCCCAAAGATGTGTAAATAATGCGTCAGTTATCTGCTCCAGTCATCACAGGAAGACAGACTATATCCCAGCTCAAGGCAGGAAGAAATTTGGGCTTCAACACTAATCAAGGCCTCTCTGAAAATCAAACAAGACCATGATGTCATCCAGCCGTTGATTGTAAAATGTGCCAATGGCAAGAGGTAATCTGTGAGTATCTGGAGAAATGGAGCCAGAGAAGAAAGCCGTGCCTTCAGCTGGGCTCTTAGCAGAGAATCCCCAGAGCAGCAGCCAGGTGCACCGCACACCCCCCCCCGCCCCTGGTAGATCCAGTCCCACATAGAGAGATGCTCTGTGCTGGCATGGGTCAGCCCTGAGAGTATCCACCTGACTTGGTGGCCTGGCATTCTGTGCTCACCAGGAGGCCTCCCCGGGAGAATGTAAACTGTCTACCTACAGAGATGTAGGAACACAGTTACCTGTGCCTACCGGTGTCCCGCTCTCCTACCATTAGGGACCCAGAGGCATCCCAGTGGCGATTAGTCTCATAAATCAGTCCCCCTGAGCCTCTGTTGGCATCCTGAAAACTGAGCCTTTGCCCCAGCAAAGCCAAGAACCAGGCCTAGACCATGGTGACCTTCTGGGTCTGGCCTTGGGCAGCATCTCCATTTCACTTCGACCCTCAGAGACCACATCTATATGTGTTCCTTCAAAAGGCAGAGTTGTACAGGTGGCCCCACAGTTCCCTACACACACAACACACAACAGCCCCATGTGCCCCCACACACCATTACCCCCACATCCCATAGAACTGTCCACCTCCACAGGTGCCATCATGTGCTATATGCAGGTAAGCCTCCTCTGTAATGCCCACGCTCTCTGAGGCAGCCAACCTGAGTCACCCCAACCCAACACAAAGGAAGTCAGCATTCCCATGGCGTGGTACCTCCCACACAGAGCTGGGGGCTCGTCTGACCCCCACAGACCCTAGACTCACCGCTGGAGCAGTCGGGCCCTCCCCATCCGGGCTCACAGTGGCAGGTGTCCGGGGAAACACACCGGCCATGCACGCACTCTTCCGTACACAGGGCTGCAGGGACAGGAGAGAAGAGGGAGAACAAACAGTGAAAACCAACCAGCAGGTCAAGGAGCATAAACCACTTTGTAACAACTCCCTGGTGCCCAGGGATGCTCTGAAATCTGACACGTAACATTAACCATCACACTGGCTTTGAGAAAATCAAACTACTCTTGACAGGAGTCATTTAATTAACTCCAAAATGGATCCCAGGAGAGTGTGTTTCATCCCAGCCTCATTTCCTAAAAGGACACCCAAGCCCAAGAAACAGTAGCCCCGGTGGCTTTTCAAGACTACCTCTCCCAGTGTTTAACTCTTGGAGACCTTCCACAAACTCTAACCCTTAAATCCACGCTCCTGTTCTCCTTCCCCATCAGCTCAGGAAATGACCTGTCATTTCCATCCTTGACTTGCTCGATGTCTTTCTGCAAAGGCCCTGAAATTTATCAGGCTGCCTCCAAGGACCAAGTTCTTCTCACTTTCCCCCACCTTTCTCCTCTCCTCCCCATATGTCCCTATTTTTGGGCTCTCAAATGTCAGCAAATCTGCAAAGCACACAAATGCTGAGGTGGGAAAGCAACAGCTAATTATAAGAAAGTAATTAAGAGAGACATCCACGATGATGATAATTGTAATTAGAAATTGCGTGGCAATTTCTTATCACGCAGTCAAATGCTACAGCGTCCTGAGTCAGGAGGCAGCGGCAGTGAAGTTTCCGTCAACTAATCCAGCGCTGGGAAGGTTCACTGGCAGCGTTTTGAAGAAGGATGATTGTTTCTCTCTTCCATTTGACAGAATCCACGTTTTCTCAAGGTAACCTTTTGCTCCTGCAAGATCTGCTCCACCACCTAATCCATCAGTGGAGGATTATAGAAACCTCCCCTTTGCTACCTCCACCAATTTTGAAAGCTTGGGAGATCAGCAGCTACCATCAACACTGTCAATTTCTTAGGCGGGATCTAGATGAAGAAGAACCTTTTTCTGAAAGCAACTACAGACCTTCTCTCCGCCTGGAGCTGACCTGGGCTGGTGAGTAGGTGGCTCCCTTATAGTAAGTTTTAAGGGGCTGCTGCTGGCCTCCAAACACCCATCCCACTGCCATGCCAACTGCCTGGGCACCTCCTGATGTCCACCATGAGGCACTGTCAGGTCAATAACCAAGACCCATTGCCATCAAGTTGATTCCAACTAATGACGACCCCACGTTTTACAGAGTTGAACTGGTCCGTAGGGTTCTCTTGGCCATTACCTTAACAGAAGCATGGTACTGCTGGGAAGGTTCAAACTGCCAACCTTTAGGTTTAGTCTTTGTACCAAGGCCCTCTTTCATAGTTAATGTGGTCCTCCCAAACACAAGTGCTGACCCTGAAGCTGTTGAATCAGCTATGCCCCCACCAGGAGCAAGATCCATGTAAGGCAGACCCCAGAAGAGCCATTTCAGGTACCATCCTGGCCAGAGGTCTAGAACCAACCTGTCCTCTCTAAGCTTGTGATGTGGTGTGTTTGGACAGCCCTGGTGCCTGAGCTCTTCTCATTTGCACAAGTGGTTTTCAGGAAGGGCTCTGGTTTGTGCTGAAGGCTTTGGCAGCACCCAGCTGGGTGACCCAGGGAGCAGGTGGGGCTGACCAGCTAGCTTAGCTCTCGATGGGGGAACTAGGCTGGACCCTGACCCCAGGGACCAGCTCCACTTACAGCTGCAGTGAGCTGCTTACCTGGCTGCTGGCAAGACCCCAGATGGTCACTCCTGATCCCCCTCCTCCCACTGGACCTCCCAAACAAGTTCAAATGGGTCAATGTTCCCCAGTATACACTGGACACCAGATGTCCATCTGGGGCCCCCACTGGAAGCAGCCTCTCAGCCCAGTCCTGGCCTTGGCTGCACCCATGCCTACTCCCTAGAGGCTGAGCCCCAGCATGCTCCCCAGCTGGGCTGTCTGTGTTACAGCCAAGCCCTCTCATCACTTTGTCAGATTAGCTCTCTGACTCCCGGCTGCTGTCTGGCTGCAGAGAGCAGGACTTTGACCCTGGCTTTCTGCAGAGGATGATGAATCATGAACCTCCTAGGTGTCAGGGTTAGAAGACACCTCAGGGAAAATGGCGACCAGCTCCTTCATTTTATATGCAGAGAAACTGAAGCCTGAGTGTCCGTGACCCCTTGGACAGTGTGTGACCTCTAGGTCAGGGAGGAAGGAGCTTGGGGATGAGGCTTCTGGAAGCAGAGGCCTGTGAAGGTGGAAGGAGGTGAGAGGTGCCTATAACTGTGGGACCTTCATCCATGCATCACCCCAGCTGGACTTCCTCCCCTGCCCAGACAGCTCAGGGGCTAGGGCCAGTCCAGAGGGACCAGCACAGGGGTGCCACAGCCAGCGCCCAGGAGGGTTGGTGAGTGCCGGAAAAGGCCAGAGAAGCTGCTTTAGCACACCGACTGCCCAGCAGAGTAGGGCCGGGCAGGCAGCCAGAGCAGCTCCAGGGAGGAGGGAGAGAAGTCTGAGAAGGAAAACCATCCAGGGCCCCGTTCCACCCTCCCCTCCCTCTGGCTGACCCCAGAGACCTGAACCAGTGGCCTCCCTTCTGCTGGGGGAAGGGAAATTTGGATGCTCTGAGCAAGCTCCACACTTACTCTTCCTTTGGTCCCTCCCCGAAGTTCCAGGGACCTGGAGGACAGTCTGCCGAGCACCGCCCCAGACTGCAGACATAGACCCCCAGACTGCAGACACAGACCCCCCAAACTACAGACATGTATCCCCTGGACTGCAGACACAGATTTCCAGACTGCAGACACAGACCCCCAGACGACAGACATAGACCCCCAGACTGCAGACATAGATTCCCCCAGACTGCAGACATAGATCCCCAGACTGCACACATAAACCCCCAGGCTGCAGACACAGACTCTCAGGCTGCAGACATGTATCCAGCACACTGGCCCCCGTGACCCTACAAGCAGAGGACAGCTATCCCCACTAACCCTGGGCCTGACTCTAGGGGCCCAGTGGGTGGTCCCTCATCATTGTCCCCCTCCCGTCACCATCCCCCTGGTATTATGCCTGAGCTGCGTGCTTGTCAAAACCTCAATCCATTCATATTTCATAGGTGTGTTTAGACAGTGTTGTTTGAGGCATGAAATATTGATAGCAATACCCAAGGCTCAGATTGCCATATTTGGCAACCTGGCCACTGTGTGTTTGAGTACCTGGTGAGGAGGGGACGGGTGTTGGTGGGGCTCTCCTGAGGAGGGATGGAGGTGAGATGAGCCACACCCTGACTGACCCCCCCTGGGGGGTGAATGCCACCGCAGGCCCGGGTGGAGTCCAGCCATGGGCAGCCCTGTCCAGAGGCTAAGGGCTTTTACACAGCAGCTGCCCCTACAGCAGCCAGGGTCTGGGTTCTGACTCCAGGCCCTGTGCCAGCTGACTTCCTGGGAGGGACGGAGTTAGGGTTCTGCCACCCTGGCTTCCCTCTTCTCTGTGTCCTAGACTCCGCATGGGCATTTTGTGGAGGTCCTCTCTCCTCTGCTGCCTGCCCTTCTGTTATCATGAACAGGGGCCAGAGCAGAGCCTGTGGGCTTCCCCTCTCCAGACCTCCCTGAGAAATGGGAATGATGCTTTCTTGGGCTCCCCACATCCCCATCACCCCCCACATCATCTTCTAACATCCTGGGTGCTAGAAGCATCTTCAGCAAGAAGCAATGCAGCACCAGGGCTAAGAGCACAGACGACGTCCCGAGGGCCGGGCCTGGGTCTAGCAAGGCCACTTAGTAGCTCTAGACCTCAGGCAAGTTACACGACACCTCCATGTCTGTGTGTCAGCCCCCATCCATTCAAGGGGGGACGGTGACAGGACAGGCTCACAGGGCGCACGTGAGGGTTAAACAAGTAAATAAAGTGCCCAGAGCAGGGCCTGCTGGACAGTAAGTGCTCATGAACATTGCTATTGGTATTGAGTTCCTCAGTGGTACAAAAGGTTAAGCGCTGGCTGCTAACCAAAAGGTTGGAGGTTTGAGTCTACCCAGGGGCTTCTCAGAAGAAAGGCCTAGCGATCTACTTCTGAAAAATCAGTCTTTGTAAACCTTACGGATCACAGTTCTACTCTGACACACATGGGGTCGCCATGAGTCAGAGATGACTTGATGGCACCTGGTCCTATAGGGTTTCTATGAGTCGGATTTGACTTCACAGCAATGAGTTTGGTTTGGTTTTTTATTAGTAGTGGCTCCTCAGCTAGAATATAACACCCCCCCACCCTCACTCCGAGGGCAGGGTCCTTACCATGCTTGAACCTCTTCTATACTTCACACACACAGTCTACTCCCACCCTGCACTGAGGTCACAGGCACGTTGCTTCCCCCTCTGGGCTTCAGTGTCTATGTCAGTAACATAAAGGCATTAGAACACATCACCCTTAAGGGTCATTCCGCCACTGACATCTCTTGATTCTTCTCTTCTGAACTCGGGTTGATCTGGCTCCACCATACCATCCTCCAGCAGCCTGAGGCTTGAAACTCTTCCAATAGGCTCCCAAGTCCTGGGTCACCAAGGCCAGGAACAACCTCCACCACCCAGCTCCACCAAGGAGATGCCTCCTGCCACCCAAGTTTGCACATTATGGAGGGTGAAATATTTTCCCCCAAGAGTCCCCACTTCCCACAATGCGACTGATCAGCCCATGGAGGCCTCGTCTTCCTCTGAATCCCGTGGCACTGTGTGGGGTCACCCACTTGTTGACATGTAGCACGTGTCCCTCCTGTCATTTCCCCTTTGAGCGTGAGTTCATCTGGTCTCCCTGGCTAGATTGTGAGCTCCTTGAGGGTAAATACAGGGTTTTAACAACCCCTTGATTTCCCCACAGGCCATGCATTACAGATACACTTCTGGAAGCCATGCTTGGAGGAGATGGTGACAAGCCAGAAGAGAAGGATGGGACTGAAGAGGATGTGGACATGAGACCTGTGAGGACCATGTGAAGAGCATGGTGTTTAGCCTGGAGAAGGAAGTACGGGGGGAGGAGAGGAGAGCAGAATCTTCCACGCTAAGAGTATGACCTCAGCATGAGGATCTTGTGCAAATTCACATTGCTAGCAAGAGACTGAGCTGGCTCAGTGTCTCTCAATCTCTTTTCTGTGTTGCCTCACTCCCAGAGCAGAGAGCTGTATTTTCGATGGCCGCTGGCAGCGGACAGGCTAAAGCAGGAGCCGCTCTGTCCCAGACAGAATAGGGACCAAGGGGTGCAAGTGACAAGGGGCAGATTTCAGTCTAACCCAGGGCAAAACTTTCTAACTAACACCTGAATGAGCTAACACCATGGCTCCTTGAAAAGGAGAGAGGCCCTACAAATGCTGTAGGCCCACAGGCTAAATCCAGTGACTTGACGGCTATGGGTTTGGTTTTTTTTTGTTTTGGTTGTCTATTTTGTAAACAAAGTTCTGTTAGATTACAGTCATGCCTATTTATTCATACATTGCTTATGGCTGCTTTTCCACCATAATGGCAGAATTGAGTAGTTACAACGGAAACTGATGGCCAGCAAAACCTAAAATTAGGAGCCTGGGTGGTGCAATGGTTAAGTGCTTGGCTGCTAACCAAAAGGTTGGCGGTTGGAGCCCACCCAGCTGCTCTCTGGGAAAAAAACTGGCAACCTGCTTCCACAAAGATTACAGCTACGAAAATCTTCTGGGGCAGCTCTACTCCATCACATTATGAGTTGCAATCGACTCAATGGCACCCAATGACAACAGAGCCTAAAATATTCACGACCTGGGCTTTAAAGTTCTCCTCCTGCTGTAGGGGGTTCCTGCTTTGGTGGGAAATTGGGCTTTGGGACTTGTAAGGTCACTTCCTCCCTCTTGCTCACTCCCCAGTATGACCAGACCATACAAGGTCAAGAAGCTCCTAGGAAATACCAAATGACACCATCCTACTGTCTAAAGTGGTACTTTGGATCCACCCAAAGGAACAAAAGCCATCAAACTGGGAAGCATAACCTTGCAGCAGCCATGCACGCTGACTCAGCACTTTATTTTAGTCTCTCTTTCCTCCTGGGGGCTCGGGACAAGGAATATGGATGATTTAACGGATGCTTGTGTTGCAATCGATGGTCTTGCTCCAGTAGACACTAGTAAGTGTGTGATGAGTGAAAAAGAGTCCAAATGGTTTGTCTTTTCTCTTCGGCAGGCACTGCGCTAGGCACTGTGTATCCATTGTCCTGTTTAATCTTTTTTTTTTTTTAATTGTCTTTTACGTGAAAGTTTACAGCACAAATTAGTTTCTCATTCAAAAATTTTATACACAAATTATTTTGTGACTTTAGTTGCAATCCCCACAATGTGTCAGCACTCTCCCCCTTTTCCTTTCTACCCTGGGTTCTCTGTGTCCATTTGTCCCTTCCTGCCTTCTTTGTTTTTGGGCAGATGTTGCCCATTGAATTAAGAAGCACCTTCCTCATGTGTGTTATTGTTAGTTTTATAGGCTTCTCTAATCTTTGGCTGAAAGGTGGGCTCGGGAGTGGCTTCAGTTCTAAGTTAGCCATAGTCTCAGGGGTTCCCCTAGTCTCCTGTCAGACCAGTAAGTCTTATCTTTTTTTGTAAATTTGAATTCTGTTCTCCATTTTTCTCCTGCTCTGTTTGGGACCTTCTATTATGATCCCTGCCACAGTGGTTGGGGGTGGTAGCCAAGTACCATCTAGTTCTTCTGGGCTCAGGCTGGTGGAGGCTGTGGTCCATGTGGTCCATTAGTCCTTTGGACTAATATTTTCCTTGTGTCTTTGGTTTTCTTCATTCTCCTTTGCTCTAAACATGATGGGACCAACGGATGTATTTTAGATGGCTGCTCACAAGCTCTTAAGACCTCAGACACTACAGACAAAAGTAGGATGTAGAACATTTTCTTTATGAACTATGTTATGCCAATTGACCTAGATGTTCCCCGAGACCATGGTCCCCAGGCCTCAACCCCAGTAACGCGATCCCTCAGGGTATTTGGATGGGTCTAGGAAGCTTCTATGACTTCACCTTGGTCAAGCTGTGTTGACTTCCCCTAGGCCCATTTACTCTTTACAGCTCTCTAAGACAGGTATTATTACAACTCACTCACTGTTGGGAAAATAAACCACAGAAAGGTTAAATAGCTTGTGCACATTCACATAGCTAGCAAGAGACTGAGCTAGCTCAGTGTTTCTCAACCTTTTTTTCTTTATTACTCCACCCCAGCAGCTTTTTTAGACATTTTTTTCATAATTGCTCTCTTCCGGTGAAATTCTAACATCAGATAGGCTGTACATCTGTTTACGAACTGCATGCATACCTGTGCTTCTTATATCAACAGAGGAAGAACCGGTTTTACCCCTTGAGGATGCATGTGCTAGATGGTCTCCATTTGCCCCTCCGGATGGGCTCTTGCTCCTTCTCAACCCCGCTCTCTGCTCTGAGAAGCTGACCTCCATAGATGGCGTTAATGCTCTTCATTGCCTTCTGGCTTCTAGATGGGTCAGCCAATGGGACATACCAGCAGGAGACGGACAAGGCAGGGCTGAGGTTAGCAGTGGTGGTGGTGCTTCTCCACCAAGGCCACCGATCCTGTTGGGTAGCCCATCCTACAGCTAAAGGTCCCAGTGGGTTTCTCCAGGTCTGGGGACAGGAGTGGCTCTTTGTTGCTAGCCAGGGGAGAAGGATCTCTTACTGTTTTCCCTACCTCTTCTCATACCTTTATAAATCATCATTTTATTAAGCTCTCCTCAGTTATCCTTTTCAACATGCCGTCTGTTTCTTGCTGGGACCCTAGCCGAGCCAGTGGCCAAGCCAAAGTTTGAACCCACATCTGTGTGACAACAAAAGGTCTGTTCTCAACCACATGCTACACCACCACTCAAACCACAAGCTGAGATAAATAAGCTCCAGTTCCAGATCTTTTACTGACTGGCGTGATAACTTAGCCAGGTCCCTTCTTCTCTGGTCTCAGTTTCTCCGTCTGTGAAATGAAGGGGTTGGATGACATGCTCCTTCCAGTTCTAGGAGTCTATGGCTGCACTGTAGTTAGCTACTGACTTTCTGGCTGACTGATTCAAGCCAAGTTTGAGAACAATCCAGGCCACAAATGCAGACCCAGAGCTTGGCATGGGAGCAAGTACGTTCTGAGGTACAGATGGGAGGCCAGGGCACAGGCCCGGCATGAGCTTGCATCCGCAGTTCAGTGCCCAGGACCGTGATCTTGGCATTGAGCAAAGGGGTCTGAGTCAGACTTGAGGTCTTCTCTGCAAACCAACTGCTGAGACGACACTGACTAAGGTGGCCCAGTCTGCCACCCCTCTCTCATGGTGTGACTTCTGAATCGATTCTCGGTTCTATGAGCATTTCACCCAAGATGACCCAGAAGTCTCTGGGGGTGTCCACGGTAATATATTTTGCCTGGCAGTTTGCAAATGGTCTTACTAGTTAGTGGAACTATAAAAATTACTTACATGAGAAGGTCGAGATAAATAAAGACAACTTTCATGCTCCCTGGCCAACTAGCCTGGTACCTAACTAGGACAAAAGAAAGCTTGGGGTCAGGGAGAGAAGGTGGTGGCCTTCCAGAATTCATTGGCATATGGCTTCCAGAGCTTCCCCTGGACCCAGTTTCCCCAGTGCTCTGGGGCACATTGATCAGTCCACCGTTAGCATTCTTGGCAGGAGCCTCAGATCAGGTTGTTATTTGATTCAGTTTGCAAATAAAATGACCTACATCCAAGTGGGCCCAAGTGCCAATTCTGAGGTCACATGCTTAGCATGAGTGATTCTGCCATTCCCAAGGTCACAGCATGTAGTGTGTGCGTGTGTGTCTGTGTAGAGGTTTCGGGGAGCCACCAAGGGAGTTCTGAAACAATTCATCAGAGGTGCATCACTCGTTCCTCAATAATTACCAGCCCCGAGTCTCCTCCACAGCTGGGAAGAGTCAAATCAGCTGGCCCTTCCTCTCAGCACGTCTAGAGTTTGCTTTTAATTGCTGTGGCCACATCTGGCTGCAAGAGCTGAAACAGTCAATTAAAAGCAAAGCAAAACTTTACGTGCAGGCCTGATTAGCTGAAAGGACAGTAAGGGCTGAACGCTCTGCTGGTCTGGGGACCGCCCACCTGCAGGCCCTACTTCTTCCGAGTGGAGGGTCCTGGGGACACCCACACAGGCTCTGGGAGGGGAGCCAGAGTGCGCCGCTCCCACTGAACCTGCCAAGCTGGCATGTGACCACTTATCTTTAATTCAGTCCATGCTTTGCTGATTTTTACTCCTTGGCAGAGTAGCATTATTCAAAAGCCTGGGTCTCTGCTCTGCCACTTAGCTACTGTCCTTGAGCAATGTCCCTGGTCCTTAGTTTCCTCATCTATAAAATGGCCATTGATCACAGTACTTAACTTAGAGGGTTACTGGAATCCCTGAGTGGTGCGAATGGTTAACGTGCTCAGCTACTACCCGAAAGGCTGGAGGTTTGAGCCCACCCAGAGGTGCCTCAGAAGAAAGGCCTGGTGACCTACTTCTGAAAACTCAGCCATCGCAGACCCTAGGGAGCACAGTTCTCCTCTGACACACAGGGGTCTCCATGAGTCAGAATCAGCTTGCCGACAACTGGTGCTGGTAGAGGGTTATTGCAAAGAGTGAGCGGGTTAATTCATCCAAAGCACCTAGAACCAGGTGTTAGAGTTGTTGCTGTTCCTTCCATTTTTGTTGCCACTTTAATAGCATTCCGCTTCCAAGACTGGGCAGGGGGGCTGGGATGTCATGGTTCCAAAGCATGTTTAGGCTTATTTCCAGCCCAGAGGATGACAGACTGGCTTGAGTTAGGCCTGAAGATGTAGGAGCCAACTTCCTGACTCCTCATCCACCAGAAACAGGCAGGGAAGGCTTGGTAGCACTGGGAAAACTGGAGATATTGGGGTTGGGGTGGCGGAAGCAGGAACAGTCCCGGTTCAGCTCACTTGTGACTTGTAAGTGACCCGGGGGAGCACTACTCGTACCCCGTCCTGATTCTCAGAGAAGAGGAGCATGGAATGAATGAGAGGCCACAGTCATGGCTGCCAGGCCCTTTCTTATGTGGAGGGCGATTTGTTGTGCTTCTGGAGGGAAGCATGAGTTTGGGAGAGGGGTAGGGGATAAGGAGGGAGAGCTTGCACCCTGGTGTCCTCCTGCTCCTGTGCACCTCTTGCTTACTCACGCAGTGACCCACCCACAAATGCATTCACTCAACACGTGATCACTGAGCACCTCCTGTATCCTGGGCCCTGCGCAGGGGTTATGGGAGAGGAGTCTAGGATAGAGAAATGGCCAGGCTCTGCCCTACCCCCGGGGACTTCCAGGCAATGACCACGCCCTCTGCCTACTCTTGGCCCCTTCCCCCAAAGGGCCCCCTCTGGTGGCCTCCTCTATCCTGCAGGAGCCTGAGGCAGCAGGGTGTGCTCCTACCCTCAGAAGCCCCTCAGAGAACTGTGCCCAGAGGGACAACATTTGCTCTGATTCCCATGAGGCAGGATGGTGAGGCGACAACAGGACAGACTTGAGAGCCAGGCTGTCTGGATTCAAGTCTTGGTTCTGCCAAGCTCCTGGTTGTCTGACATCAGGCAGGTTATTTAACACTTCTGGGCCTCAGTTTTCCCATCTCTAACTTGAGGATAATGGTCCCCTACCTCCTTAGTTTGTTGCAAGATTAAATCACTAATTCATGCAAACTGCTTAGAAGAATGCCTGGCCCATGGGAACCTAGCTACGTGTATTATTTCTTCAAGGCCAACCATTCCATTCCCCTGTCTCTGAGTAGTTGCTCACTCCAAAAGCATTTTTAAGCACCTACTGTGTGCCAGGCACTGTGCTAGGTGCTGCAAATGCCAAAAGCAAATAAGCCGCAGTATCTGCTTTCATGTTCCCAACATCCTGGTAGGGGAAAGGGAGACAGTGAGTGAGAGAATGAGTGAATGAGCCGGTGAGCAAGGGAGTGGTAATGTTACAAGTGCTGAATCACAGCCAGTGCAGAGTGCTGGGTGGCCCCCAACCAGGGAGTGGACAATTCTTTCATACATGGGGGTCTGGGGAGGATGCAGGAAAGGCTTCACAGACAAGGCAATGCTCCAGTGGATGTTCACTCAAAATAGAGTTATTGGTCACCTACCACGTGCGAAGCACCTACCATGCTTGGGAAAATAGAGGCAAGACCCTCAACGAGATGGACTGACACAGTGGCTGCAACAACAGGCTCAAGCATAACAACGATTGTGAGGATGACGCAGGACCAGGCAGTGTTTTGTTCTGTTGTAGACGGGGTTGCGATGAGTTGGAACTAACTCGATAGCACCTAACCACAACAGCCACGTGCCAAACATCAGCCCTTTTCACTCCCAGATCACAGAACAGGGAAATTTGCCTCTTAGAGTCCTCCTTCCTTTACCTTCCTTCATCCAGCCCTCTCACTTCTCCTGACTCATGCGTGGCTCCCTCCTGCTTTCCCTCTTTGGCATGTGAAGCTTCTCCCAGTTGTGAATGAGCCCAACCCTCCTCACTCGAGGCCTTCATACAGCCTGGAGCTCCATCTACGACCCAGCTCTCCAGCAATCCCACCACTTACTTCTGCTTACTCCTCACATTAACTCGGATGTCACTTCCTCTGGAAAGCTTTCCCTGCCTGCACTGCCGACTCCCTGCCCCAGGCTGGGTTAGGTCTCCTCCTCTCTGCTCCTACCGCATCCATCCGGCATCCAGTTTGCCCCATGGGCCACAGCACCGATTTCTAGATGCTACTTGTCTGCCCCCTTGAGCTGCATAAAGGCAAGGACCCAAAAAACCCAGTGCCACCAGGGTTTCCTAAAGGCAGGGAAAAAAAAATTTTTTTTTTTTTTTTTACAGACCTCTACTAATTCATCCTTATGTCCCAGCACCTAGGACAGCGCCTGGCACATGGCAGGTGTGTAATAACATATATTGAATGAATGTAAGGGATCTCTCCCTCCAGCCCCTCATCCAGAGCCCTGCCTGTCACTCACATGGGCCATGCCTGTCTGGATGGGGGTGAATAAATAACTCACCTAAGAGACCGGGGCAGAGCCAAGCTCCCAACCCCACCCCCTCCCCACAGCAGGGCAGTGAAATGCTCTTTAGAGAAATTCTAGCACTCTCCAGCTAAAAGACAAAGACTGTTCCAGCAAAATCCAACAAGAAGGATTCCAGCCTGGGGTATGGGCCTCCCCCTTCCAGTCTGGAGCCCTGGCAGCCATCTATCATCAAAAGCCAGTGTCAGATTGCAAACTCCGGGTGGAGGGCCTCCCTTGTATCTCTACCAATAACCCCAAGATATTAGCCCACCTGGCACGGCTCACCTCGACGTGGCCTAACTATTAACAATTGTTTATATATTAGAATTGCCAACTCGTCAGGACGTTCCTATTGGGTCCCCATGAAAGGCAACCACATCCAACTGCTGGGCCTGATAAAAGCCCCAGTGCTGCAGTCAATTCCCTCAGTCAATGCTGCGGCCCAGGTCTGCCTGTGGACTGCTCCTGGTGCCTTCCGCACTTCGTAAAGGATTCTCCCAGCTGAGTGTTCAAACCACCCAGGCTGCAGCCCTGCAAGGAGCAACAGCTTCTCAACTTCTTAATGATGCTGGAGCATACGGCCTGAGTCAGCAACCGCCAGCACACGACCCAAGAAAATCTTTTTCTGGGTCTTTTTTTTCCTCGTTTGACAGATGCCAGGCTTTCTCCAGAAAGACACATTCCAACTGATTGATTTTTTTCTCTGGGAAATTGATCCTCACCACCTACGAGGAAAGCAAGACACGAAGCTTGTCGAGCATTTTTTAAATGCCCTGATTTAAAAACCGGTCCCCTGGTTCTGCCTTGCGTCTTGCTTTTCCTGAAGGAGCTGGCCTTTTCGTGTGGCCATGGTGACACAGCCCCAAAGGGTGGGGGCTAGGAGGATGGACAGATGGACAGATGATACCCATCTCATGCCCTCCATCAGGGAGGCCCCAGCAGAGGGATGTGGCTAAGAACACGGCCTTTCAGGTTGGAGGGACCTGGGTTCGCATCCTGTTCTTCTACTTAGCTAGCTATGTGCCCTTGAGGCAGTTAAAGTGGTTAAGAGCTTGGCTGCTAACCAAAAGGTCAGCAGTTCAAATCCACGAGCAACAGGTTTAGGGGGCCCTGGCTAAGAGCCCACTGTGCTAAACGCTTTATCTTATTTAGCCCTTACAACAACCCTTTATTTAGGTTATGTTATTGGTCCAATTTCACAGATGAAGAAGCTGAGGCTTCCCCATATTAAAGCCCAAAACCAAACCCATTGCCATCACATCGATTCTGACTCATAGCAACCCTATAGGTCAGAGTAGAACTGCCCCATAGGGTTTCCAAGGAGCGGCTGGGGTATGTGAACTGCTGACCTTTTGGTTCACAGCCAAGCTCTTAACTGCTGAGCCACAACAGCCAGGGCCCCCTACAATCCCGACTATTATTGTCATCATTGGTTTTGGAGGAGGCAACACCCTCCGGACACGGGAGAACGCTGAACTCAGGGACTTTCGCAGGCACTCAGAACCACAGCGTCCCAGGACAGAAGGGGCCCAGTAATCACAGAGTCTGCCCTTCCACCATCCCTTCCGGTGCTTGGAGCCTCTCCTCCCACATCCCAGACCAAACCTCTGCTGAGACACAGAAACCAGCAGGGAACACACTCACTGTGCCCCAGCCACCCTCAACTGCATCCACGCTCTCAAGTGGGAGAGGCTCTTTACCACCTCCGAGCCCTGCCATGGGCTGTTCTCACCCTCAGAGACACTTCCTGCCTCTCTGCCTGGCGAACTCAGCTCTCAGGTCACACCGGAAATTTTGCTTACTTTAGAAGCCGTCCCGCGTCACCCCAATAGGTTAGATGCCCCTGATCCATATTCCCCTAGCACCGGCCCTTCCCCATCACGGCACAGGTCACACGCCACTGTTACTGCCTGTGTGACTGTCTTCAACACTGGGCCAGGAGCTCTCTGAAAGGAGGATGCTGTCTCTCTATCTCTTGCTCCCCATCGTATTCTCAGGGTCTAGCACTGTACTGGCACAGAGTAGAAGCTTAATAAACAGTCGTTGAATGTATGAATGAATCAATCAGTGATGCCCGTAACATTTAGGAATAACTCCAATTACTAGAAAGCTCTTTGCTTGACTGAGCTGAAATCTGCCTCCTCGAAACTTGTACAAGTTGGTGTTGATTTCACCCATCCCTGCTCCCCAGCCCACATCTCACCCTGATTACACGTGACAAACCTCCTGGAGACCTCTCTACCAGGATCTGAAGCAGGTTGGAGACAGAGTGTCAGGAACCCACCGTTTTGAGCAGGGTGTGTCTAGGACAAACGGTGGCCACCTTGGAGAAGTGTCCTTCCTTAGAAGTCATTCGTCCCCGTCCTGCAGCGAGGCTGCTGCCACCATTGGGGGTGATGAAGCCTACCCCATGTTTTATGAGTGCTGTCACAGCCGCCAGTCCCAGTGGCCGGCTGCCTGCCATACCGCCAGTTTTAAATCTCATTCCTATCAAGAAGCTAAATCAGGAGCTACTTAGCACTACTGATGTAGACTTTTAATAAAAATAATGCAAAGTGGAGGCTGCTAGGAAGGTCACTGTTCAGCCGATCCTCCAATTCCGTCCCTGCCTTCCCTCCTAGCATCCTTGCCCAGCCCAACCAAAACCAAACCCATTGCTGTTGAGTCCATTCCAACTCATAGCAACCCTACAGGACAGAGTAGGGTTTCCAAGGAGTGGATGGTGGGTTAGAACAGTCGACCTTTTGGTTAGCAGCCAAGTTCTTCACCACTGCACCACCAGGGCTCCTTGCCCAGCCCGGGGACCCCTAAATTCTCTACAATCCCTGGGAGCCCGTACTTTTATGAATTAATCCTCATCAAAATCACATCCCTTTCCCAATCCGCATCTATTTCTGGATGAGCTGTTTTTAGGTATTTCCTACCCGCTCTTATTTGAAGCCCCTTTAACCTTCCTGGACTGAGGGTCTAGAGGCCTCTGTTCGGGCTGCATCCTTGTGGCTGCTTCTCCAAGTGGACCATCCCACCCTTAGGTAAACAGTACAGGAGGAGGAGATGAGCCCTCAAGGGCTGACATTCTATGAGCTGGGAATTTTCTGTTGCACCTGACCAGAGCTCAGAGAAGCTGACTTCTATTTTCCCCACCCAAAACATCCCCTGACCCAAGGTCAAGCCCCAAGAGCCTCCCTACATTTCCCCTAACTCCACTGGAATGTTCAATGCTTTAGCAATTAGGCACACTCCTCCTTTTCACCCCAGATTTCCTGTGCCCGTTCAACCAGCTCCTGTCCCTTTCTGCCTTCTCATCTCACCTCCAGATAGGAGTCCATTCAGTCTCATGTACCTACCTGAACTAAGAAGCACACTCTTCACGAGTATCATTTTATGTCTTACAGTCCAGTCTAATCTTTGTCTGAAGAGTTGGCTTCGGGAATGGTTTTAGTTCTGGGTTAACAGAGAGTCCGGGGACCATGTCTTCTGGGGCTCCTCTAGCCTCAGTCAGACTATTAAGTCTGGTCTTTTTCCTAGAATTTGAGTTCTGTATCCCACTTTTATCCTACTCCATCAGGGACTCTCTGTTGTGTTCCCTGTCAGGGTGGTCATTGGTGGTAGCCGGGCACCATCTAGTTCTTCTGGTCTCAGGGTGATTGGGTCTCTAGTTTATGTGGCCCTTTCTGTCTCTTGGGCTAATATTTTCCTTGACTCTTTGGTGTTCTTCATTCTGCTTTGCTCCAGGTGGGTTGGGACCAATTGATGCATCTTAGATGCCCGCTTGCTAACTTTTAGGAACCCAGATACCACTCACCAAATTGGGAAGCAGAACATTTTCTTAATAAACTTTGTTATGCCAATTGACCTAGATGTTCCCTGAAACCATGGTCCCAAGACTCCTGCCCCTGCTACTCTGTCCCTTGAAGTGTTTGGATGTATTCGAGAAACTTCTTAGCTTTTGGTTTAATCCAGTTGTGCTGACTTCCCTTGTATTGTGTGTTCTCCTTCCCTTCACCTAAGATAATTCTTGTCTACTATCTGGTTAGTGAATACCCTCCTCCCTCCCTCCCTGCCCTCATAATCATCAAAGAATGTTGTCTCCTTTTGTATAAAACTTTGAGTTCTTATAATAGTGGTCTCATACAACTGAAAACACTTTTTAAAAATTAAACAAACAAAAATCTCCATCCTGAAGCCATCTAATCACATGTTACACAGCTTCTAAGAGGCTCAGCCAGGATTAAAACTCAGGCTGTCCAGGCCCAGAGCCGGCACTCCGTCCTGCTCTTCCGTATGGCCTCTCTAGAAGACCTAGCCTGCAGGGCAGCCAGATGAAGAAGCACTATAGACACATGAGCTGGGTGACCAGGGAAGGGTTCTCAGCAGAGCGGGAGATCCCAGTGGGGCAGCATGAAGCACTCATTTAGGAACAGAGCCCCAATCAGCTTGCTCCTCTGAACTTCAGTGGTCAGAGCAAGGTCACCTTCCTGTCGTTCCAGGGCAAAGCCAAGAGCATGCTATCATCCTGGCCCTGGTAACTTGGTGCAGGGCCAGTGGGGTCACTAGCGAGGTGCCAACTGCTCCAGCTGACACTGTCAGAGGGGGTGACACCAAAACTACTGTCCATAAAATGTGCGGTGTTTCAGCAGAAATTTATTATTTTTTAATAAAAATGTCTCTGTAGTTAGTTATAACAACAAAAATATTTTCATAATAAATTTTTGTATGAGAGACTGACGATTTGTAAACTTTCACTTAAAAGCACAATAAAAATTTTAAAACTTTTTTTTCGTAAGCACACATATTAATATACCTACAAGGCTAAAACTCTATGCTAATTTACTTTGTGAACCTTCTAATGCACTCCAGGCAGAGCTGCCGTTATTGACCCACTCGACGCTTGGAATCACGTAGTTTCGTCTGCGTGCGCTACAATCACGTGCTGCTTTCGTTGCTGTCGGTGTTTTTATAGTTGCTGATTTTGTCAAATTTTCTGGTGTTTTAGCTACGATATTGTGGTAATTAGTATTTATGAACCTATATCAGTAACTTTTTTGAGAACAGGGTAGTAATTAAGGGAAAAGAAAGGGTAGTATACGGAGGTTAGATTTACAAGTAACATTAGTACAAAACAAACATTACTAAGGATTCTGCAGGGTCTGGTATGGGAGGAGGTCCATGACGTGTGACACCACAAATTACTTCACTGGGTGACACCAACCCTGGTGACACCACTGTGTGAGGGGCACAGAATCTGGTCTTATTCCTCTTGTCTGGTCCCTCCATGTTTCACCCTGCAGGATGCCCCAGCGCCTCACAGTTCTCCTCGATCCTCACCCCACCCTGCCCTGGAGCACCCTACAGCAATGCAGAGAAACAGCGGAGAGAGAATGTAGGCGGGAACTCTGTTCTCCGAAATATTTCGCTCAAGAGCCTGTCTCTATGTCTTTGGGGGAAAGCACCACCTCAGTATATCTGCACTTCAGAAAACAACAAATGTGCAAGGTCTGCAGGACTGTTTGCGATAGTTTCCATCCACAGGGGAAAGGGTAAATTAATCGTAGTACAGCCACTCAGTGGACTACTATGCACCCATGAAAGGGAGCCAGGAAGCTCTCTGTGCTGATAAGGAATGGTCTCTAGGCTAGGACTAAAGTGAAAAATAAAGGCAAATGGATTTTAGAAGATGCTACCATTTGTGTAAAAATAAACCTGTGTAGGGAAAGAATACAGGTTTTCTTTATATATATATGCATAAGGTATCTCTGGAAAGATATACAAGAACTGATAACACTGGTGTCTTCTAGGAAGGGAAGGCTGGAGGAAAGGCTTTATATTGCATCCCCTTTGGTAACTTTCACACTTTGAACCAGGAGAATGTGCTACCTGTTCAGAAAATAAATACAATTAAAACTGTAAAAAATAAGACCCACTCTCCAGATGGCCTCTGTCAACATACAAAAGAATCCTCTGGAAGGGAAAACACATTAAAAATAACCCCCCAAAAAACAAAAAATCATTGCCGTTGCATTGATTCTGACTGATAGTGACTCTCTAATCTTTACGGAAGCAGATCGCCACATTTTCCTTCCACAGAATGGCTGGTGGGTTCAAACCGCCAACCTTTCATTAGCAGTCAAGCACTTAACCACTGCACCACCAGGGCTCCTTGAAAACACGTTAGTATCCACAAATTCATCAGTCTCCAGTGAGATTAAGTATTATTAGAGTAAGGCCCTGGGGAATAGGACTTGGGATGATTTTTGAGGAAGGTTTATTCCAATCAAGGAGGCTAGACCTTAGCCCCTGCCTGACAGTAAGTTCTGCTGCTCAGCTGGGAAGTCATCACCCAGCAATAACCTGCTCTCCGTCACAAGCCCCCACAGGGGAGTCAGGAGTCAGAAGGATGGAGGGAAGGAAGCTGATGGGGACCCTAAGATTGGTCCAGCATCAGCTCATGAGAGGACACTGCATTCCAGCTGAGACCCTGTTCCCCTTTCTCTCTCCACCCCACAGTGAGTGCTGGGGGGTGTCTGCTGAACACAGCCCAGCCCAGGACAACAGTGGGGCACCAGTGGCCCCCAAAGGACTGGGAGAGAGGCGGGGCTGGCAAAGCAGAGACATGGCAGTGCCGGGTCAGCACTACACTGCAGAGACCCAATAAAAGGGAACTGCACAGATTCCCCACCACGCTCCGGTATCACGCTGAGAGGAGTATTAATTTTCCCCAATGAGACCCAGCTTCTCCCGCATTCCAATGCTCATCAGCCTAATCTTGTAGGAAGTCTTCCTTCCTCCAGCCCCTTCTGTCTCCCTTCCTCCTGCCTTCTTCCTTTTTCTGTTTTCCTTTCCTTCCTTCTCTCCCACTGCTCTCATACACTCTTCAGTTTCCTTTTCTCTGTATTTTCCTCACTAACTAATTCACAGCCTTGCTCTAAGCAGCAACTCTGGTCCAGGCTCAGGAATGGGCCAGGGCAGATTATCCACTAGGCTAGGTACGCACAGTGCTTACCTTGTTCACCAGATCATCTGTAGTGAACAATTTCACATTTTTTCACATCAAAGACTTTGCTTCTATGAATGGCTCTCTCCCAACCCCACAGCACCCTCCTACAGAATCAAAGCCTCTTTTCAAATTTACGATCCCTGACGGGGTGGATGACCCAGTAAGCAAAGTAAGCATGGGTTTACCTGTGCTTACTTACTAATCTGGGGCGAACATCTTTGATGTGGTGAAACCCTCGTAAAATTGTTCACTACAGATGATCTGGTAAGCAAGGTAAGCACTGTACTTACCTTGCCTATTGGATAATCTGCCCCTCCACTGCAGCCACTGTGTGTCATTATCCCCACTTTACAGATTGGGACAGTGAGGCTCATTGATGTGATAGCATTTGCCCAAGGTCACCCATTCCTGAGCGGGCCAAGGGTCCAAATCCCTGCTCCATGTGCCTAGCGCTTGGTGCTGCCTCTCTTTATCTGTGGTATTCTCTTGGCCTGTCTCCTAGAGTGGCTGGCATGATTATCACGGCACATGGGGGCTGATCTTGTGGGCTGGGCTATCTGCTGCTGGAAGGCAGGGATCTCTGCCTGATGGTCCTTCAAGGCCCTGGTATTTCACAGAGAACTGATAGACGCCTGCTGGTTGCTGAGTGCTGTAATGCCCTGCAAGGCCAGTGACACAGAACTATGCAGGGACAGGGTCAGGGAGCTACGAGGCAGGCTGCCCTCACCTGTACCTCACAGGCTGACACAGAACTATACTGGGACAAGGTCAGGGAGCCACAAGGCAGGCTGCCCTTACCTGTACCTCACAAGCTGCCAGGAGTGAGCCCATGGCCTTGCTGGCTCCCCTGGAGCTGAGAACACCAGCTTCAAAAAAAATATATAGATTTTTTTTTTTTTTTTTTGCTTCTGGAGACCAGGAAATCTGAAGAGGGAAGACACTTACTTTCCCCTGGGGGCACAAAAGTGTAGGAAAAGTGATAAGTCATTCAGCCCTTTAAACACATAAATAATGTTGCTTCTTCCACCCCTGGCCCCAGCACACCTACAGAGGGCACGAACTGCATGCACTCAACAAATGTTTTACCAAAGCGACAAAAAACAACGCCAGGCCCACAGTGGTGGCATGCGGGGTTGCCATGGAGTCTGATGAATCCTCAGAAGACAGCAGCCAGGGCTGCTTATGTGGCTCCCTTCACACCCATGTGGAAACGCTGACCTCGAGTCCCCCGCTCCACATTCCTCCCTGACCCAGAACCGAGGCCTCCCCAAGGGCAGGATCATCCAACAGAGAGCAGAGAGACCTGGCTGTGTGACCTTGGGTGAGCTTCACTTCGCTGAGCCCGTTTTCTCACCTCAACAACGAGGATGATGATGCCCTCCTGGCCACAGGTACACAAACAGAGTAAACATGTACAAGTGCTTTGCAGAAAATATACTTACGGGGTGGTAGGAGAGAACAGTGGTTAGATTGTGGGCTTTCTGGAGCTGGAGTGTTCAAATTCCAACTCCACCATTCACTAGCTAGGCAACTAACTAGTTACTAGGGCAACTCACTTAGCTGTTGGATGCCTTCATTTCCCCACACACATGTAAGAACAAGCAGCTGGCAGGTACGGTGGGTGAAGGCAGCCCTCTGCCTTGGCAAAGGAAGGAGAAGGGAAGGGGGTGCAAGGTAAGCTGGTGACAGGTCTCAGGTACCAAAGTGGCCTTATCTCCTCCTAGCACTTTACAGGTTGCCCTTCTTCCCCATTCTCTCACTTGCTCATCGGCTCCCCACCTCCCCCCCACAACCTGTAGTTCATAGAAGAAAAAACCAAACCTGTTGCCGTAGAATGGATTTGGACCCATAGTGACCCTGTAAGACAGCATAGAACTGCCCCATAAGGCTTCCAAGGAGCAGCTGGTGGATTTGAACTGCTGACCTTTTGGTTAGCAGCCAAACGCTTAACCACTGTACCACCAGGGTCCTGTAGTTCACGGAGTCAGGATTATTTGTCAGGTACACACAGATGAGAATCTCAAGCCTCAGAAGAGGCAGGTGACTTGTCTAAGGCCACAAAAGGAGTTAATGGCAGAGTCACAGCCAGAACCCAGTCCAACAAAGTCTGCTTTGACTGGGCACAGGGGGTACCAGAATACGCCAAGGTCTTGGAAAAGCCACATCTAGAGAGAGCCAGAGGTCAGTGAGGCACCTCCGCATAGCATGTCTTGTTCCCATGACAGAAGGAGCGAACCCGTGGGAGTGCACAGGCAGTGACCACAACTCCCTGGCCATCTCAGGGCCAGCCATTTCATCTGCAGCAGGTATGGTACAGCCACATGCTAAACTCTGTTCCAAGCTCTTCCTGCATTGGCCCTCACCCAGCTGGGACATTTTCTAGGGGTGCCAAGGCCACAGGTTGAATTCCAAGGAGCCTCATGGGATCTGACCTATTTCTTCCATCCCATCTCCTCACTTCCTCCCCCACCCTCTGCCCTCTACCCACCTCGGTCATCTGATTATTTCTTCAGTGCACAAAGCTTGCTCTCACCCCAGGGTCCTCACCCACGCAGTTCCCTCTGCCAGAAGCTTCCCCTCCATCCCAAGTGTCACCTGACCGCCCCCTAGTCATCCTCCAGATCTCAACTCCCTGACCCCCCTCCCATCTGATGGAGGCCTCCCCAGTATTACCTCTCAGTACCCCCATTCTTTCCTTCATGGCTCCCATCAAAAAGTCATTCTAGATATATTTTGGGCGTGATGACTGAAAGCCTCTCAAGAGTCTGTCAGCTTCATAGGAGTAACATCCCACCTCCTTTGTTTATCCCTAAATATCCACCACCCCGGCTCCCCCGGCACCACTGAGCCCAGAGAACAGGAGTCTCCCAGTATCTGTTGTAAACGAATACATTGTTCAGCCATCTGAGTGACCATGCGATAGCTATTTGTTGAATGGGTAACCTGCTTGTCTGAAGGGGTGCAGCAATTACTGTCATAGGACACCACCAAAATAAACACCTTTCTTTTCCTACCCCTGCCCGCTCTGGGATTGGGTGTAAATAACATCTTGCATTTGTGTGTAACAAAATAAAAATCCCATTCACCTTATGATGTAGGTAGGCAAATGCTATTATCCTCAGGATGGTGCACTGAGAGGCTAAGTGGTTTGCCAGCTTCACATCAAAGTTAACTGAAGTATGGAGAGCAAACCAGGGCTGTCACTTCTGGCCTGATCAAGCCAGACCTGAAGCCCATCTTACATATAAACGAGGGGGAGAGGGAGCCTGGGGATGTTGCTATGCTGGGCTGTGAGGTCCGTAAGTGAAGGGCTAAGCCTGTTTTATTCATTCCCTTCTCCTCTAATCCAGAGACTGGCCCGTAAGAAATGCTCAAAAATTAATTGTTGAATCAATGAATGAAATCTAGCCTGGAAAAGAAAGTATTGGGTGGGGGTTGGGGGGATAGGGAAAGAAGAGACAGTCTTTAAAAAAAAAAATCTGAAGAGCTGTTATGTGCAAGAGAGAGACTTGTTCTGGGAAAAACAAAACACTTTTCTCCCACTGAGAGCAGTCCAGACCCACCTGGGCTCCCTTAGGAAAAAGCGAGCTCCCTGTCAACCTGGGTCATCAAACTGTGCCTAAATAGCTATCTCCTGAGGCTGTGACAGTGGAAGGGACTCCACGGTGCACAGTTAGAGTGAATGGTGGCTCAGAGGCCTCAGCAGAGATGTGGCATCAAGAGAGCTATGTCCAGGGTCGGTGGCCTGCAGGGTCCCAGCCAACCCTGAAAACAAGATTCCCTGAACTGGGTGCAGAGAAGAAGCCAGTCATGTCTCTGATTCGCACCCACTGGCTCCATGGGACTCAAGGTCTGGGGTTCTGGACCAGAAAGTCTCACAGCTCAGAGCCTTAGCTACTCCACTGGACGTTAGACCCCTGCTCTCCCAACAACTCAGAAAACTGGAGCTCCACTGGTGACTGTGAGTTCCCTGAAGTCCATCGTCCCCTTGGTGGATTCCCCCCTCCCGACCTTCCTGGCCCCAATCTCACTCACACACACAAACCCCAAGAGTCCAAACTGGATTAGCTGGGGCAGCTACCTCCCTGAGAGCCATCCCCAGGTGCCACCCCCCCACCCCAGCACGCAGGAACACTTGTGCGGAGAATGAGGCTGCAGCTGGAAGAAGGCCCCAGCTGGACCCAGAGACAAAGGAGAAGACAGAGGCAGTAGTATGGGAACCGCCAGCTCCCTCTGAAGGGCATTTGATGCAGCTGCTCTGTGCCTACCTCCCTCTTAGTGGCTGTAAGGTGAGGAGAACTCTCAAATGGCTCCACCCATGGAAGGGAGATTCATGAAGAAGGAGGAAGTGGAGTGGCAGAGGGGGAAGCCAAGCAGGAAGAAGTTTCCTTTCCAGCCTCCTCAGCTTTATTGCTCAGAGGTCACCACCACCCAAACACAGCACAAGAGACCCAATAGGCTTGGGTCAGCCTGTGGGTGCTTGCCAACTCTCCAGGCCAGGCCTTCCTGTCTCTGGGGAGGTGGAACCAGAAAAGTGTCCCCCAAAGAGCAGATTCAGCCTTTCTGCTGCCTGAGATTAATGAGCAAGGTCCCCAACCTTTTCTGGGGGGAGATATTTTGATAATGCCTTCCTTTCAAATACCGAAACGGTTAACAAACACTTGCTAAACTGCCTGTTAGCCCCACAGAGACATACATACATGCAGAATCAGACCTGCCTTGCAGGCCTTCAGGGAAACTTCCCTCAAAAGGACACAGAGACAATGACATAATGTCACACAGAGCAAAGCAGGCAAAACAGCAGGGACACCCGGAGCCTGCTCTGAGCTTCTGGAGAGAGGGCAGTGCCCTCTGGCTGGGAGATGGGGGCCTGTCCTCACAGGCTAGGGAGTGAGGGATGTGGGGAGTACCACAGGCTGAACTCACTCCCTGCTGCGACACCCTGGCAATGGACTTGGGCAGTCAACCGGAGGTCAGTCAGCTTTAGATTGGCTTGTGACATCTGGGTTGTGGAGACTCAAGTGGGGGTACCCACATAATCAAGGCCTTCAGGGGTATGGGGTAATCAGGATGGGGGCGAAGCTAGTTTTAGTTCAAGTTTTAAAGGCATGGAAAGTGCCAGTATCCTCTGCCCAGGTCTCGCTTCCCCCGTCACCTGTATCCATCCTAGGAATCATGGAGGTTAACACATTCCCTCCTCAGGTAACAGAGCTACATTGTAACAGGAACCTTCTACCAGTAAACCAGTTGCTGTCAATTCAATTCCAACTTATAGTGGCCTCGTGTGTGTCAGAGTACAATCGTGCTACATAGGGTTTTCAATGGCTGATTTTTCAGAAGCAGATCGCTAGACCTTTCTTCCGGGGGGCCTCTGGTTGGACTTGAACCTCCAACCTTTCAGTTAGCAGCCAAGCACGTTAACCATTTGCACCACCCAAAAACCAGGGGATACCAACTCATAGTGACCCCATGTGGGCAGCGCAGAACTGCACTCCATAGGGTTTTCAAGGCTGTGACCTTTCAGAAGTAGATTGCCAGGCCTTTCTTCTGAGGCACCTCTGGGTAGGATCAAACCGCCAACCTTTCAGTTAGTAGTCGAGCGCTTAACTATTTGCACCACCCAGGAACTCCTTACACCGCCCAGACACCAGGAAAATTCCTGACTTGTCAGTGGGAGGGATATTGAGAGGCCCTAAGATACAGCAATTTGGGTGATGTTTTTTCTCCTAGAAGGTACATCCTCAGATATTGGATGACCTGGCCCAGCCTCCAGGCAAGAGCCTTGGCTTTGCAGTCAGACAGACCCGAACTTGAATCCTCTCTCTTCCAATGAAGAGCTCATGCTGTAGGGATGACAGGGAAAGAAAGCACCCAACACCATGCCTGGCAGACGCAGGCCTCACCACGTGGCTCTCCCTCTCTGCTCACCTGAAACACAGCCCTTGCTCTGCGAGGCCACCAATAACCAAAGGAAAAGAGCCATCACCTGGAATTAGAACACGCTGGAATATATTCATCATTCCAACCAGCTGGGGAGGTAGGGAGTGGAGAGGGCCACTTTGGGAGAGGATATTAACACTTCCAGTCAACCAGAAGCCTCTCATCACCTTTAATGCTCCCGGAGGGGGCCCATCCAGGATGAATTATCTTCTGTGGGAACGAAAAGCAGCCCTGGCCCTTTTAACCTAACACGGATCATAGAGCAGAGAAAATATAACAGCCCCAAACCACTAAGAAGTATTCAACTAGCTTTTCCCAGCCCTGCTAAAGGAGGCTGCATGTTAAAGGAATGATGTGTATATTTGCTGGAGGAGGCCAAAGGTCCACCTGCCCAGCAGAAGCGGTGGGAATCTCCAGGAAGCTGTCAGGGCATCAGAGGCTGACCCTGGCCAACGAAGTCTGGCTTAAGAGGTGGCCTCTGAGTCAGGGTTTCTGGGGATGGGTGGCCATGCAGTGGACCTGGGTGCAGAGCAGCGAGCAAGACAGTCCATCTTTCTCCATCATCGACCCACTTGACTGCTGCATTGATGGGTTGCAGTAACATACGCATGAAAATTGCAAGTCTCGTAATTCACCCAGATGGTGGAAGCTCCCGAATCATTCCTTCTCAGGAGACAGCTGTTCCGCTGCTGGGCCATATGGCTCCCCTTGCTCCACACCCTGCTCTGGGAAATAAACCACTTTCTACAGGCAGCTTCACAGATCTCAGAACCGTCTCTTGTTCTTAGCGGGTAATTAGACCTCCAGCTGAGGCGTCCACGTTGCACCAGGGTGGTTTGTACACATGTCAGGAGCAGTGTTTTAAAGCTCCGTCAGGGTAAACACAGGCAGCTTGTGAGTGAGGCATGCTGGCTTTGCCTTCTACTCACGGTGAATGTCTACCATCATGAATCAGGGTCCACAGGAAACCTGTTGCTGTTGAGTCGATTCCGACTCATAGCGACCCTATAGGACAGAGTAGAACTGCCCCATAGAGTTTCCAAGGAGCGGCTGGTGGACTCCAACTGCCAACCTTTTGGTAGCAGCCATAGCTCTTAACCACTATGCCACCAGGGTACAGAGAGGCCGCCTCCAAGTCAGCTTGCTATTTCTCTGTTCTGGGCAGAGGTAGCCTCACTGTGCTCAGACAGGCTCCAGAATTCTGGGCTGGAAGTGACCTTGAGAGGTCATACTGTCTGCCCTTTGAGCTGGGCTTGTTTCAGTGTAGACTGATGAAGATGGACAAACCTTACAAGCATCTTTTCACTGCCTGAGTTGTAAAGTTATCAACAAATAACTAAGACTGGTTTGTTGTGATTTAAGAACGCTTTGACCTCCTCAGTGGGAGTCCCTCAGTGGTGCAAATTGTTAACACGCGCTATGTTACCCAAAAGGTTGGAGGTTAGAGTCTACCTGGAGGTGCCCAAAGAAAGGCCTGGTGATCTACTTCTGAAAAATCAGCCACTAAAAACCCTCAGGGGCGCACTTCTACCCTAACGCACATCCAGTTGCCATGAGTCAGAGTGGACTCAAGGGCAGTTGGTCTTAACTGGACCTCCTCAGTGGAAAACACAGGACACCAGCTGGCGAAACCACTTGCTGTCACAGGCAGGCTGCTTCCCTGGACCCCTCTCTGGGATTCTGAGTCATCATTTCACTCTGAGACCCCCAAATGACTGAACTCCAGGACCTTGATGCAGATCTAAACTTTCTGTCTCTGCTCGCTATGGACAGAAATGTCGCCATCTTTGCACCGCAGTAGAACACGCAGAGTCCCGGCTGACGCTTTCCCATTCACAAAGCTGACGACCTGTGCACTTCACACTTTTGCCACATTTATGTGACATATACTAGGAGCTCAATATTTATTTGCTGTTCTTTCTGATAGTTACAAACATTTTCTTTAGGAAGTTAGGGGAGAGGGCCTGTGTGCCCCCATCTCCCAACCCTATGCTTATGCACCCGGAGCTCCTTCCCAAATCTGGCAACTGTGACTCCTTTTGCCCCTGGCTTAGCAGGGAAACTTTCTGCATTACCCTGCCACACTGGATAACAAGGGCTGAGGTTTACTGAGCACTTACTATGTGCCAGGCGCTGGTGGCGCAGTGGTTAAGAGCTCGGCTGCTAACCAAAACGTCGGCAGTTCAAATCCACCAGCCACTCCTTGGAAACCCTATGGGACAGTTCTACTCTGTCCTACAGGGTCACCATGAGTCGGAATCGGCAACAGGTTTGGTTTTGGACTTTTAGGCACTGTTTTGAGCACCTTACATGAATTGTTCACCTAATCCTCATACGCCTATACGGAAGGTAATATTATCGATTATCATCCCCATTACACAGATGAGGAAACTGAGGTGCAGAGAAGATAAGCACTAGGGTTCCTCAGGCTATGCTTCATCCCAGCAGGAAATGGGAGCTAGAATGGGAACTGAGCAGGACAGAGAGCAGAAGTGGGGAGACGGAGCTGACCACACACGGCAGAGGTTGAACAGACAGCTGCAGCCAATACCCCAGTGGCTAAATACCGCCCATCTTCAGAGATGCCAGGCACAGAAGCTTCCCAATGTGTGCAGCCAAGCCTCTAGATCATTGGCTGAAAGGGAACGGTTACGAGCATGGATCTGGCACCAGGCACCTGGGTTTGACTTCCAGCTCTATCGCTTCCTAGCTGTGTGACTTTGGGCAAGCTATGTAACCTCTCTGTGCCTCGTTTCCTCATCTATAAAATGAAAATAATACCTATTTCATAGCATTGGTGGGTGGGTTAAATGAGTTAATATAGGAATGAGGTCTAGCATACGGTTTGTGCTATCTAAGTATTAGCTATGATGACGATGGAGAAGAAGAAGGAGAAGGAGGAGGAGATTATTATTTCTACTGCCAGCTGGGCAAAGCAGCGATCAGCAGGGGCTGGTGATTATAAAGGCCCATCCTATTCTCTTGCAGGACAGAGCCGCTACTCTTATTTAGTAGATGGAGAAGGAGAAACTCAGGGGAGTGTCTAAGTCACCCAGCTAAAGTGCAAGGTAGGCCCGGGGTCACCTTTCAGCCAAATAATAGATTGGCCTATAAAACAAACAATAACACCCGTGAGGAATGTGCTTCTTGAAACAACCAGCTATAGGAGACCGAACAGTCAACATCCACTCAAAAGCAGAGAAGAGCAGGCAAGAAGGGGCAGAGAAACTGGGTGGATGGAAATGGGGCAGGCGGGTGGAGATGGTGAGCATGCTGACACACGGCGGGGACTATAACCAATGTCAGGAAACAATGTGTATATGAATTATTGAATAGGAATCTAATTTGCTGTGTAAACTTTCACCTAAAACACAATAAAATATTCAATAAAATGCAAGGTAGGGCTGCATCCTGGGGCTCCTGACCCTGAGCTAAAGACACGTGCTGTACTGCACAGAGTTAGCATTAACGACAAGGAGGCCATCGTGGAGACCTCCAGCCAGGGGTGGGGGCACCCTCCTTCCAGCGTATGGTTCCTGTGGATGTCTCAGCCCCAGCTTCCTCCATGCCAGTGTACTTGACCTTTATTAGGTTCTTCCTCCGATTCATTTCATCAAGAACTACAATTGCTTATTTCCATTTCTAAACTATTCCACTGGTCTTGGGTGCCCATTGACAGCAAAAGGAGAAAAATCTCTGTCCCACTGTCACCATAATTTGAACTCATGTTCCATAGAAGTTCAGAGCTGATTGATCTCATTTTACTGATAAGGAAGCTCAGGCCCAGAGAGGTAGAATCACCTGCAGCCACACAGCAAGACGATGGCTGAGCAGGGGGATGAGAACTCACCTCTGACAGCCAGGACAGGACTCACAGCTGACAGCCCCTGGTGGCCTGGAGCCCCAAGGGGGTGGCTCCCTGCTAGAGGCAAAACCTGAGTTCTACAGAACCAGGGCTCAGTGACGCCCGTCCTGGGAGCCAGAAGGCAGTGTGGGGAGGACCCCAACAACAAATGCTCCTCAGCGCCCCGGGACTGTGGCGGCTCTTCCAACCAAAACCATCCCATCAGGCACCAGATGGCATTTGACTTGGGGTCTGAAGGCCTTAGCTAGATTCCAACCTGGCAACCAGTAGAGAATGTAGCCTCAAACCTGGGTCTTGCTTCTGGGGCTTCCCTGCAGAGAGGCAATTAAAAAAAGAGGAGTGTGTGCTCTGATTAGAAAAAAACAAAGGCGGCCGCTCCAGGAAGTGCAGGCTATATTCCAGAGCCTATGTGAGCCCGTGGCTCTAGAATGCAGACACAGGAAGGAGCCCAGCAGAGGAAAGCAAGAAGCAAGATGGGGAAAGAGAGGCAGGTAGGAGAGATTCGTTCACTGATGACACTGCCCCTGGAAGTGCCTCGCTGTTGTTAGCTGTTGTCAAGTTGGGCCCCACTCATGGTGGCCCCATGCACAACAGAACAAGATGCTGCTCGGTCCTGCGCCATCCCCATGATCAGCTGCGGGTCGGACTGGTGTGATCCACGGGGTTTTCATTGGCTGATTTTTGGAAATAGATTGTCAGGCCTTTCATCCTAGTTTGTCTTAATCTGGAAGCTCCACAAACCTATTCAGCCTCCTTTCCACCAGGCCTGGCCTTGCCCTCGTTCCCTCCCAGGAATCAAATAGCCTGGTAGTGCTTTATGTAACTCCTTTGTGCAAAAACAAGATTAAAAGAGACAGGCAGAACAAAGCATCAGTCTCCCTAAAAAAGGCCCCTCCACTTAGTAAATTAGGAGCTCTTTCCACCTGACACACTTTTAGAGGGAAATCTTCAATTAACGGGCGCTGGCGGGGCAGAGTCACAAAAGGTCTGTCCGGTGACATTCTTCTCAAAGCAGCGAGCAGGCATTGACATGGTTTTATGTAATGGAGATACTAATCTAGTCCCCATAATTTTGAGGATCCTGTATGGAGGACTGAAGGGCGTTTGAGCCCTGCGGCTGTTTCAAAGAGATTTTCTGCAGCTTATGCATTTACCTTGCCAAAAGCTTAGCTGCGCAAACAGAGTCCTCTAAATCACGCTGCTCCTGATTTACTATCAGAGCTCTGCCGTTTGCTTTGTGGATGGAACCTTGTGGATAAACAGAGGCCGAGGCCTTGGTCCTTCTGTCCGGCCACCCCAATGGGATGGGGGCTGTTTATAAGTCAGGGTCACCCCGGCTCTCAAATCCTTCAGGTCTGGCTCAGCCACAGCCCAGGGTAAAGGTGACCGGAGGGGAAGCTCTTTGTCCAGCCAGGGGCAGAGGGAGAAGACCGCTGTGGCTTTGCCCTTGGGTCTACGTCTGGTTCCATCGTGGGGAATGAGATTGATGGTGTCGTTTGGCCCCCCCTTCCCACCCCAATTGGAGCAAAGAAGTCATTCTGGCTCCCTTGGTGACAATTCAGCACCAGTGGCTGTTTGAAAAGGGTAAGGAGAGAGGAAAGTGGGAAAGGATGATGGGGAAGGTGACTCTCAAGACAGCCTAGGGAGAAGGGAGCGCACAGACTCTCAAAACACACAAGCATGCAGATATGCACATGGCACGTGGGTTATGGGGGCTTTTTCATGGGTGGATATGTAATATACATATACAGCAAGTACACACATGTAGACTACGTAGTGAACCTATAGGTCAGAGCAGAACTACCCCATAAGGTTTCCAAGGAGTGGCTGGTGAATTTGAACTGCTGACCTTTTGGCTAGCAGCTGAGCTCTAAACCACTGCACCACCAGAGCTCCACACACAACACACAAGAGTGGGAGCCCTTCGCACACGCAGTGAAACCCAACACTCACACATGCACATGTGTATATAATAATGAAACCTAAAACTTCTGGGGTATCTACCAGGTGTCTGGCACTGTTCTGTGCTCTTTCCATAGATTCGCCTATTTAATCCTCACAACAATCTGATGAGGAAGGTACTATAGCTGCTGCATTTTACAGTTGAGTAAACTGAGGTACAGAGAAGCTAAGTAATTCGGCCAAGGTGACACAGGTAGTAGGCAGTGGTCTGGCGCCAGGGTCCATGCTCTTAACCTTTTCATTGTACAGCATGACCTCCCTGCACAGATACCCATCACATGGTTGGGAGCAACCTCCACGATGCAGACTCACAATCCCATGTGCACACACACATACACACAGCCAGACCCTGGAGCTACCATGTCCCTTCTGCCAAGGTCCAGACACAGCACATCTAGAAGATCAAGCGAGACCCAGGGGCTCGGCTTACCCTGGGGGTGGAGGGTGCCGAGTGTTAAAGTATTGAAATACTTATTCTGGTTGGTAGGAGGCTGCCACCTCCCTCCTCCTCCGAAACTCTCCCCCTCCACGGCTAATCCCTGTTAACGCCTGTTAACTGGGGGTCTCCAGGACCCTGCTCCATTCTAATTTGTTGGCATGGGTGCCAAACCAGTAGATAAGTATTTTTATTCTAACCTCCAGGTAGAAACCAGGTAAGGACAGTAGGCAGTGTGCCTGCAACAAGGTTGGAGGGCCTGCTCTCAGACCTCTGTGGGCCTTTGGCCCATGTCCAGCCAGCATGGGGTGAGAGTGTATCTGGCTCCCTCCAGCCAGTCCCCACCCAGCTGGAAGTTGGTGGAGGTAATTGGGGCAGCAGATCAAGGCTCTTCAAAGAGTACTAAAGTGGCCATCAAGAGACAGGGGGAGGATCTGAGCTGTCATTCTCACCCTCACTGAGGCCACTCAGCATCCCTTTATCAAAGAGTCAGCCTTAGAGATGTGGGGGACTAACATGTCATTCCCAAAACCCTGGTAATGGCCACTCTTTTGCTGCTACAAAAGCCCGGAGCCAGGAGGGAAGAACGCACATGCCAAAGCAGGAAGCATTGCACCAGGGCTGCCTCCTTCCACCATCATTGTCTTCTCGTGTCCTGGAAGCTCAGCTCTAACCCAGAGAACTAGCATCCAGGGTTCTGGGATGGTGGGCTCAGTCCCTGCAGAGCCCAGAGCAGGTCCCTGGACTCATCACACAGGTGTGGCTTTGGGAACACTAGGGACTGCAGGGTGAGGGCCCTGTTTGCAGCAGGCCACCCTCCACACTGGGGTCTCAGGGCCCTACCCAGGGACCACTCCTTTGGGCATGCAGCTAAGGCTCAGGCACTGTCCCCCAAAGACCCCTGGGGAAGGCCAGCCCACAAGTCCTTTGAGTCAACATGCCTGCACAAAGCACTAACCCTCGGCAGCTCAGTGCCCAGTGAGGGAGGAATAAGTAAACTGATGATAGCAACCTGGGGTGAGAAGGGCTGCCTAAGCCAGCCCTGAGAGAGGGAGGTGTCGGGGCAGAGGGGGCCCTGAGAATGTGGACCACTGGGCATGAACTGGGATGACCAGGACCAGGTATCTTAGAAAGCAGGGCGGGCACCTAAGTTGGGCAAAGAGGTCAGCAGTTGGGCTACGGGCCCAGAGGGAGCAAGATACAGACTGACCAGCCAGTGGGAGGGGGCCTGGGTACAGGATCTAGAGTGAGCAGCAGTGGGGAGGCAAGAGGAGAGAAACGTCAAAAAGTAGGAGGGGCAAAGCAGAACTGGGATGGAGTGGTGGTGCCTGAGCACCAAATATGTTCTAAGTCCTACTATGTGCCTATTCACTGTGCACTACTGTAGATTCTACATGACGTGTCATTAAAAGGGTGCTCCGGCCCTCAAGGAGCTTACAATTCATTCATCCAGCCAGCCATTCAGTCAACATTTTTTGAACACCATGGTGGTTCAGGGGTAGTATTCTTGCCACCCATGTAGGAGACTGGGTTGGATTCCTGTCCGATGCATCTAATATGCAGCCACCACCCAACTGTCAGTGCTTGCGTATTTCTATGATGCTGAATAGGTTTGTGGAGCTTCCAGATTAAGACAAACTAGGATGAAAGGCCTGACAATCTACTTCCGAAAATCAGCCAATGAAAACCCTGTGGATCACACCAGTCCGACCGCAGCTGACCACGGGGATGGCGCAGGACCAAGCAGCATCTTGTTCTGTTGTGCATGGGGCCACCATGAGTGGGGGCCAACTTGACAACAGCTAACAACAGCCAGGCACTCTTCTAGGGGCAGTGTCAGCAGTGAACAAATCCGAGTCCCTGCCCCCATCGAGTATATATTCTAGTTGGGGAGAGAAGAAATAAATATATTCTATGTCAGATTGTGATAAGTGCTATGAATAAAAAACAGGATAAGGGAGTAGAGAAGATGCTGTGGGCGGGGGGTGGTGGTGCTATTTCAGACAAGGTGGTCAGGAAAGGCCTCGCTGGTAAGATGGCATTTGAGAAGAGGCTGAGTGAAGTAAGGGATGCGCTACG